>NC_134597.1:25781297-26475047 GCF_037038515.1 Microtus pennsylvanicus | reverse complement strand
TTGCTGCAGTTACAACTACAATTCGATCTCTCCTTCAAGGTGGTAACAGGAACTAAAAATATGTAGGGCTTACTAGTGGGATTTAGGACGGCAGGAGGCATATGCCTAGTTAGCTCGTCCTTACAAATGGACTGAGACATAGCAGAGGGATCGGGACCGGAGGAATACAAGACAGTGGCCTAAGAGTGGTGTGTAACGTCTTGTCAGAACCCCTGTTCAGTGAAAGCGATTTGTTTAGGTTATCTTTATATTGAATCCATGGAATTGCAAACTGACCTTTCTCCTGTGTTTAAGATCCACTGTTTGATTTATTTAGAATATGACATTTGATCAAATGTAGGGAAATAATGAAATGCAACATTGAATTCTGCTCTATTTGTATTTCAAACACATCTTCTTGTCCCCTTCCTTGTCGCGGGGTCAGCACGTCTTAAATAGGATCCTTTTACACAACTGATGTTTGTCAGGTGCTGGTGTTTGTGCCCTTATACATGTAAGCTAAATGTCTACTTTTGTGGAGCTTAAAGTCAGTTAAATAGTGTACAACAGCATAGATGATGTGGAAAATAGTAACTTAGCAGGGAATATGGAGTCCCTCAGCCAAGTGTAAGCCTGGGGTTGCTTGAAGAAGGACGATCTATATATAATGGGATAGCAAGGAACAGGCCTTTAGTTACAAGAAAACAAGCCAGGGTCACTCCTGAGATAGGGGTTTAGTACGCACATATGGGAAGGACAGAAGAAGCCTGATGACATCAGCAGACAGGCGACTACCTTGGGCAAAAGTTGAAGCAAGAGAGACTTGGCAAAAGATTAATTTATAATTGAGTTGGCATGCTGGGCGTGATGGCACACACCAGTTAGCCTGGCGCTTGGGAGGTGAATCCAGGAGGATCAGGAATTGAAAATCATCCTTGACTACATAGCAAGTTTGAGATTACAGTGGACTACATGAGAACCCTATCGAATTGAGGTTGCGGGGGAGAGGAGGAGGTATTTGGATGGCCATGGCTATTACTATGGTGCTAGCAGTGACAAAAACAATTTTGGTTGTGCATGTCAAAGGTAGAGACCAGATTTGATTATGGTTTTGAAAGTGAATAAAAGAAAGGCTTCTAGGTCTAGTCTTATAAATAAAAAGAAAGGTTTATTTGTAGGGCAAGATTATGTAGATTATCAATTAGGATATTGGTGGTTGAGTTAATAAGGGGTTTGGTTTGGCCATTATTTGTGGTACTTCTTAAAACATTCAAGTAGAGATGTTGAATAGGCATAATATGGAATGATTTAGAGAAGCAATCAGTGATAAAATCCCCACAGTAAATATTTCAGTTAACGTGGGCTCCAATGCATCCTCTTTTGTCTGTGTCCATGATGTGTAAATGAAAAGGACTGTCTATGTACTGAAGTTTAAATCTTGTATAATTTTTACATCATAAAAAAGTTTCTAAAAATTTAATCATTTACCTGTATGGAGACCATTCTCTCTACCAGGAAGTGAGCCTGACTTGATGTCAAGTCATAGTCTTCAGACAGGCCACTTCGAGAACCAGTTCTGACGTCATTTGCCTTTCCTTCACAGACTGTAATGAAACTCTTAATCTTTCAGTTTCTCCGGCCATTAGGAGGATGGAATGTTATTTGTATCACTGACTTGTTAAAATGACCTAAATAAGGAGGGTGGTATGCAAAACACCCTGACTTCAATCCCAGGTAATACCCCTGCTGAAATAAAAGAGCGACATGACAGCTCTTTAAAAACTAGCCAGAATTTATCCGTTGAGCCATTTTCATCATAGGACATACATTCTTCATTGTAAACAAGATTCCAATAGTCATGAAATCACTTTCGTGTCACTCAGCTCGGCATGACGTCTCCCAGTTCTGTAAAGTCCTCTTTCCTTTACTGTTGATATTCCTAGAGGACCTGTCATTTTATTTAGGTGAGTTTGATCAACGAATACATGAAGGGTAGTCAGTCTGGGACTAGGCATTTCACAAAACTTGTAAAGGCATTTTCTTTTGTATTGTCAGTGGTTGTGAAAGTATACTGTGTAAGCATTTCTGAACATACTTGGTGTTAAAAAATATAAAAGTGCTGAGCTAAATGGCTCTTAATATAAGAAAAAAATCATGATAATGTGAGTGTGGGAATCATTTGTGTGCAGTGCAGTCCAGGTTGCTATAGCTTGAGAATGGATTTGAACATGTCTGTCTTCTGGAAACAAAATAGACTTTTTCTTGATAAATTGTTTTGGTGGATAATTTGTTTGATGTGGATTATTGGCACATTCTTAAGGAAAATACATTTTTGCCAGCATTTCATTGGTTCTAAGGATGAAGGACCCTATCTCCCCAGGCCATCTTGGAAACTTGATCCCTTTGAGGGTTCTGGTGTCATGCATGTATAACTTTTTAATTTTTAAAATGAAGTGGAATTAATTCTTTGCACTGAACCAACCACTTTCTTCTTGGCTCTCTTAAGGATATGGGGTTGGGCACAGCATGTACGGGAGGTGTAAAAGCCCTGGTGGCCTTGAGAGCTCAACGAAGTGTAAGCTTAGTGCTCAGACCAGCCTGGTCATGTGGCACATATAACTTGCATTTTATAGACTCCTGGATTTCAGTAGCAATAGACATATACCTTGCAAGAAACCACCTAGAATTAACACAGTAAGGGAATTGTACCAGCTGGGCAGAAGAGGACATTGAAAGGGAATAATGAAAATATAAATTACCATTAAAAAGTAAAGTATATTACTGGCTTGTCACCTAGGGAGAGAGTTACTAATTAAATTTTAAGGTCATGCTTTCATCAAATGAGCAACTTTTTAAAAGCCCCTCACTTCCGGTGTGCGGCAAATCTTCGGCAGCATCAGAAAGTGTTGGGCACCTCTGTATGGTTAATTGCTGGTAGGATTGCTTTGCTTTTTGTCAGTTGATATTTTTACCTATGTTTCTTTGTGGAAAGCTTAGAAGAAGGGTAGAAACAGTGCTAATAGGTTATTGTGTACCTGATGTACTACATATGGGAGAAACTGTTATATATATATATACTTTTACTACCAGATGAAGTCTTGTAAAATCTGTCCCTGAGTTAAGCCAGGGTAGCTTGGATATAATCACTAAAATCTGAGATAATAAAATAATAAATAATCTTTATGGAATGAGGAGGTATTAAATTGGTTTACTGGATTTAAAACAAAAGCCTCTCCATTGTTATTTTTCTCGCTACAGCACTTTAGAAGCAGTTGTCAGTGCTTTTAGGTCAGTGGGTAACTCACTGTGGCCATGAATGTGAGTTGGCAAACTCAGCACGATACATAAAAAAAGCCAAGCTCCTCCAGCCAGGCCTGCATAGAG
The DNA here is from genome assembly GCF_037038515.1 of Microtus pennsylvanicus. Lineage (NCBI taxonomy): Eukaryota > Metazoa > Chordata > Mammalia > Rodentia > Cricetidae > Microtus > Microtus pennsylvanicus. The sequence goes on along the minus strand of NC_134597.1, from coordinate 26,471,684 downwards.
ACACTTTGTTCCTTTGACATTTGCGAATTTTGTATAGGTTTCTTAATTCATGTGAAAAATAGGGCAGATTCCCATGGTTTCTGTAGTTAGAGAAAATTGCAGAAACAGATGAAGTTCTCTGGTCCACATATTCATACATTGTAGGTATTCAAGCCACCATCATGACTGCAATGCCATTGAGAGTGACAGATCCTAGCAAAGCTGCTTGTGGTATGTTTTATACATTGTGAGTTACGCTCTTAAATAAAAGCTTTTTTTCAAGTGGAGTTTCAAATAAATGCATTAGAAATTAGTCGGTAGAAAAACGAATGCAGCCGAGTCTAGTCATACCGTCTCTTTGTTACCACAGCAGACACAGCTGATTATAACCTAGATGCAAACAGTGGGCCATTTTGCACTCTGACCTGTTTCTTAAAGGAGGGTTATTATTACAGATACTCGGAAAAGTAGCAAGCAATGTGAGTTGATGTCACCCCCACCCTCTTTGCTTGCTATTTTATTCTCTCGGGGTGGGGGGAGGAATCAATGCAGCTTAATAGATATGGGATCTTCTATTCAATTCAACAAATCCTTCAAGTACGTTGACTTTTCTGTTAACTTCTCTGAAATTTCAAATGGAAAATGTGGTTTGAGTAACCTTGAATTGCTTTTTTTAATCTGGCTTTAGGGATATAAAGCATGTGCTTTTTTCCCCTAGGGTTAACTTTTAAAGTATATTCTGTTAAAATGATCCCCATAACTGTAGCCAGTTCTTCTATGTCTAACTTTAGAGGAAAGATTTGCAAATCGTGGGATCAGCACTTAATTTGGGCTCTATTTACCATGTCGGCTGTCAAGAAGCATTAACCTTAAGGTAAGATGAGAACGTGGAGTACAAAGCTGTGAGCTGGTGGCATGCAGTACACCAGGTATTAAATAGCATTATCCGTCCTGCTTGCTCCAGTAAATAGGATTCCACTATTATGATGTGTCAGGGCTTTCAGTGAAATCAAATTTACAAGACACTAAACTGCCTTCCTCTCTGCTGAGCAGCTTTATTCTGGGATCTTGCTTTCATATTAATCCTGTAGGAAATACTTGTAGCAGTTGTGCATAGAAATTATAATTTAATGATCTCTTCCTCTCCTCTATTCAGAGATTAGAGTGGACCACTGTGCTCTGCAGTGATAGCCGCAGGGCTCTGCAAAAGAGATGTTGCAGAGTTTGGCTTTAAAGACCAGTGGCCTCTTTGTGAGCGCCTATAATGATCATAGGTGTGAAGGAGCCAACAATATGGACCTACTTTTCCAGCGCTCTGCATTTCCTTTGCCTTTGAAAGCCGGTACAATGAAATAATCTCATTCTGTTTATCATAATGACTGAGAAATGGCATGCCACTTGGATGTGTAAAGATAAGATAAAAAATGCATTGTGCAGTTTGGGGGGAAATTCCAGTTTATAGATTCTATACAGTTTGCAGAGGCTCAGCAAGCATTTGTATTTGGCAAAAAAAACCCAATCTTTCCTTTCACTGAAATCATTTTTGGGGGAAGTGACAGGTTATTGACAATAATATTACAGCAAGGAAGCCATTCTGTTTCCTTTCATTGAGATTGAAAAATGGGCTAAAATATCTGAATTTTAAATATTTTAAAAATATTCAATTTTAAAATTAGTAATGGTTTTGCTTCTTGATATCTTATTTATAAATTTCAAATATGCTCCATTTAGGCAGTCCAGTCAATGCTTATTTTCTTACTTTGCTGACTAAAAAAATTAAAATACATGAGCATTAAGTTTTTAAAGGAAATTGCAGGGCTTGTGTTAGAAAATGCTCTGCAATCCCAGTTTTATGTTCAGAGCATGAGCCAGCTGCGCCTCTAGAAGAGATTACATCTCAGTTAGAAAGATACATATGGTTATTAAAATATTTGCAAATAATATCAGCTCCTGGCATCGCCCTAGAAGAAATGCCCATATCTGAACCTGGTATGTAAAGTAGGTTTACACTGTACTATACATTTGATGAAGGGAATCCAAATCTAATTTAGCCACCAAGTCTGAGAGGATTTTTTTTTTAAACCTTGGTTATTCTCAATCAGAATTTGAGGCACTAGAGAGAAATTATTGACACTCACCATTCGGTCAGACCAAATATATTAAACTCTAACAGTGCGCCAGGTGCTGTACATAGATATGGTGATACACGAATAGCACAAAACTCCCATGGGCATTTGGTACAGAGTTTTTGTTGATAGTTGATCCAGGGAGGCTGTGCTGGACTATTATTTTCTAGAGCCAAAGTGTTTTTTGAAGAATTTCTGCTACCTTTGTCTTTTAAAGGTCATAAAATCATGGAATTTTGAGGGGAATTTAATGGATTGAAAGGATGCCCTAAGTTAAATTCTCAGATGAAGATCCTGTGTCTGATGCACTGGGTTGCCTCAGATGACACTCTCTGAAAAGAATTATCACACATGTAGCTTCTGTGAAGTCAGATATTAGACACTAGATCAATTTTGAAGATTAATGTCACTGTCGGAGTGGGGTTGGTTCCGCAGTCAAATGATTTCAAGAAATGATAGGCTTCAGTACATCAGATATCAGATGTATTTGTTTCTCAAAGGCATTTGGGCCTTCAGGATGAGGTTGTTGCATGTGATGAGTCAACATTTGACTCAGGCCATAGAATATTTTCTAGAAACAGTCATTTATCTCGTCTTTCAGGTTACTGAGATTTGTGTGCCCTGCTTAATGCCAGTGACATTTTCAGACCTTGATTTGCATCCTAAGATGTAAAGGCAGAAAAGGATTCCGTTTGTTGTAGATTTCTGGGTCTGAGGGCTTGCAGCATCATGGGATTGCTGCTCTTTGCCCTGTTGCTGAAGGGTAGGTAGGTGAAGAGCAAGCTTGGTTGAGATGTACCTAGGAGATAGCTATTCTCTCTCTCTGAATTCTCTAAGTTTTTAGCAGAACTGTGGTCTTTATAAGTAAGCTGTATTTTTTTTTTTAATTTCCATGCGTATTGCTGATTGCATTCTCCTACCCTCTTCACGATTGGAAGTGATTGGGTAATGGGATTTAATCCATGTCAGAATGGAAAAATCACTCCTTTGCACCCAAGAGGTGGTTGTCCTTCTCTGAAGACTTGGACCATGGAGCCCAGCACATGTGCTAAGCATGAGGGCTTGAAGAAGGATTATCTTTTTTCCTTTCATGAATTGAAGGAGAAAAGTAATCTAAATGGATAATACTCAGTTATCTCCACAGAGTTTAAAAATGCTTCCATCAGTGCAGCTCGGTCTGACAGAGCAAGCAAAGGACTTATCAGTCTTAATGGGCCTTGAGTCACTGGGAGCCTTCAGAGTGCTTGAGGGCTTACTATGAGATTTGCTGGTGTAGCCGAGTAAAGATTGCTGTATTTGGAGAATAGGTTGAATGATCAAAGCCAGTAATCACATGCTTTGTAATTTAATTTGTCTCCATTAAAGTTGAGAGCGATAGCTCAGGAAGCATGAGCACCATCACTCCATGATCTGTAATGTTCTAGAACATGGCTCTCTGAAAGTGAGCTCTGTCCATTTTCAGGACCCATGCCTGATACTTAACTATGTACTCACTGAATATTTATTTCGTGGATGAATACAACAGTTTGGGGCATGTTAGAAATGACCAGTGTAGTTTATAGTTGATTCTTCCAGGCCACTTGTAGGAGGCTCAGTTGTAAGCTGGTTTCTCCCACAGGTTTTCATACCAGGTGAGGATCTTTCTGCTCCAGCCCTGTAACCCATATTAATGCAGCTGCATATTTTATTGATATGAAAATTAAACATCAGGGTAACTACTGCTTTTTTCAGACTTGAAATAAAATCATATTGCCCTCATGATAATTTTGTTCATTGTTTCAACATTTAGTGTAGGGTGTTTGGAATCAGTTTTACTCAGAAGTCCAATCCAAAATAGACTGTCTGATTTTGTGTATTATCTTTAAACATGGCTTTGGATGAAAATGTTCCTGGGTACTATGATATGTGAAGTCCTTTGTACTTCTTGGCTATTGGCAGGAAACAGACCAGTATCATCACCAGCACCAATGAAGCATCTCAGGCATCTCCTTGTCTAGAATGCTAGGGAACCACATGTGTTTTAAGTTTCAATTTTTTTTCAAGTTTTCAAGTTTTGAAATAGTTGCATAGATGTAGTAAGCTACCTTGGAGTGAGACCCTATGCTTAAACACAGAATTTGTTTTTCAGGCATATATACCCTGAAGGTCTAACTTCACTTTTGAAAATGATATTTCTATTGATTGTTTGAGAATTCCATGCATACATGCAATACATTTTAGTCATGTTTAATCCCCTCTTTTTCCATACTCACCTCTTTTCCAACTTTGTAGGTTTTGTTCTTAATAACCCAGTGAATCTAGTTTTTGCTAGCCATACACTCATGGTTTGGAGCATCTACTAGAACAGGGTGTATCTACCTGTGGCCACAGTTCCACTCCCTGAGCAATCATCAAGTGTTAGTAGCTTTCAGCTAGGGGCCCACCTTCATTTTGAATAGGAACCCATCATACAAGATTAAGTACAGAATTTTCCACTTGTGAAATCTTATAAGCACACAGAAAGTTTTCAGTTTTAAAGTATTTCGAATTTTTGTGTTAAATGTTGCTCAATACATACCATCCATTAGGGCCCGAAATGATTTAACATGATTCTATGTTTCTTTTGGGGGGACAAAGTTAGGTGCTTCTTCCCTTCATTACCCAGTCAGTGTTTTTATTGTTGAAACTCAAAGACACTGAGTAACTTGCCCCAGATGTCCCAGCTGTGTAGCCAGGCCCCTGCCTTCCTCGTGGCAAACAGCCTCTCACTCTGGGTGACCACTGGTGGGACACAAAGTTCCTGTGATCCAGATAATACTCAATTGAAGATGTTCATGAAGGTGAGCAGAATATTGATGATGTGTTTTCCCGTTAGAGTAAGATTCTCATTTAACTGGCTGTTAGCAACAGTTGGTCGGCCCTTTCTACAGGAAGCACCATAGGCTCACTTCCTAGTGGACTGTGTTTATAACAAAGAGAAATTGTGCCAGTATGTTCTAGGAGTAACAAGATGAAACATAGTTTGTCTTCAGTACTTCATTATGCCTCTAGTGTTTCAAGAACTTATTGTAGTTTCTACCTTACCAGAATAGACTGTATGACCTGAGGTAGGGAATAAAGGCAGAAAGGAAAAGGGCCTGTGGCGATCCGTATCCTGACATCTGCATGACTGTTTACATTGCCATCAAAATAAACATAAAACTAAAACTGCAGTGAGTATTTCTGTAATTCAGTAAGAATAATGCATGGAGGATTGTGATTTGTCTGTTCTCTCGTGGGATTTACTTGAAATTGTAGAAATTTGGTGGCCATATCTTGAACTACTTGTTGAAATTCAATTGTGTATAATTAAGGACAGGCACTGCAATTTTGCTGTTGGATAGACTAAAAAATTATATTATGTCTCATTTAGACTTGACCCTAAACCCATTTTCAAAAAGTGTAATGCCAGAGAGACAAAAGGGCACGTATTGTAACCTGGAGGCTCAAGCTGCATGAAGATCCACTTTGTAGAAGTACGCATTGTTCTGCAAGCATTTGAGAATAATCATGTAGTAGAGGGCTGGGAATGAATATTGCTTTATGAGTGGCCACGTGGAGGCAGTGCTCATGATGACATTCTGGGCTTCAAGCATTCCCAGACAGTAGAATAAGACTACTGTTATTTTAAGCCTGTCCTAGTGGAGAGCTAAAACGAATATTGAGCAATAACCTGGATAATATGGTGCCAATGAATTGGGATATTTTATTGACAAAGAAGTTTACTGCTCTTAGGAACTTACTTATGTAATACAGAAGTTTGCCTGTATTCAGACTAAGAAATGGACATGTGGAAGCTGGAAAATTGGATTTATGCTATTGGCAAAGGCAATGATGGTGGTGTTTACCTAATCATTGTTATTGCACCACCAATTCAGCACCAGACAAGTAAACATTGTAGATTTGTTCATTTAGGCTCTTAGAGCTGGTTTACATGGCAGCCCTCCCAGATGCTGTACAAATGACTTAAAATAATGAGTATTTGGGTTAGTGTTACTTAGGGGTTTTTGAGCTATACATTTTTCTCTGTTCCCCTCCCCTTCAATCCTCCCCCAAAGTCCCCATGCTCCCAATTTACTGAAGAGATTTTGTCTTTTTCTACTTCTCATGTAGATTAGATCTATGTATGTCTCTCTTAGGGTCCTCATTGTCATCTAGGTTCTCTGGGATTGTGATTTGTAGGCTAGTTTTCTTTGCTTTATGCTTAAAAACCATTCATGAGTGAGTACATATGATATTTGTCTTTCTGGGTCTGAGTTACCTTACTCAGTATGATGTTTTCTAGCTCCATCCATTTGCCTGCAAATTTCAAGATGTCATTATTTTTTTTTTATGCTATGTATACTCCATTGTGTAAATGTACCACATTTTCCTTATCCATTCTTCATTCAAGGGGCATTTAGGTTGTTTTCCAGGTTCTGGCTATGACAAATTGTGCTGCTATGTACATAGTAGAGCACATGTCCTTGTAGTACGATTGAGTATCCTTTGGGTATATACTCAAAAGTGGTATTGCTGTGTCTTGAGAAAGGCTGTTTCCTAATTTTCTGAGAAATCACCATACTGATATCCAAAGGGGCTGTACCAGCTTGCACTCCCACCAGCAATGCAGAACTGTTCCCTTTACCCCACAACCTCTCCAGAATAAGTTGTCATCAGTTTGGTTATCTTGGCCAATCTTACAGGTGTAAGATCGAATCTCAGAGTTGTTTTGATTTGCATTTCTCTGATGGCTAAGGATGTTGAGCATTTCCTTAAGTGTCTTTCAGCCATTTTAGAATCTTCTGTTGAGAGTTTTCTGTTTAGGTCTTACTTCATTTTTTATTGGATTATTTTTATGACAACCAAGCACAGTATAAAGTCTCATCAGCTTGGTTTCAGCCATGGGCTTAGAATAACTGCTTTGCCAGTGAAATGGCATTTGCAGTTGAGCTCAGCTGATTTATCAGAGCAAAGGAACTCTTGCGGGCTTTCTCTACTTTGCTGATTTTTGGATGTCATAATTTAGTAAAGCTTTGCTTCCCAAGTACTTGTTTCCTGATATTTCATAATTACATGAGATAGTTAAGAATAATACCAGGTTTTAGAATTTTAGGTACTTAAGCTTGAATGATCCCAGAACTCCTTGATAGTTTGAGACCTCTTCCACAAAGGACTTCAGGTTAACAGAGTGCATCAAAGACTGGTAGATATGGGGTCAAATGTTAGCCCTCATACTCTTCTGATATTTGTTATTGGAAATACTTGTTTAACCCTTAGATTTCTCCTTGGTATAGTGGTCTTTATGACATACTGCCTTAAGCATATGGAAATTAAGCAAAATGTTGTATACATTATGTAAACCAAAGATAAATATTGGCCAGCACCATTAGCAGCAGCACTGAAGCTGTTGAGAATTATACATAGATATTTTAGGTAGCCTTTGAGGGAAAAGATTTTTAGAAAGGATAGTGGGTGAAGGATTGACTATGGAAATGTGGGCGCAGCTCTGTTTGAAACACTTATACATTATTTTTTATGCTAAAATATGGTATTTTGATTATTCCCAAAAGTAGGAGTTGTTGAGTATGGGACTAATTTTATAGTACAGAATAAAAATTAATGCCTACATACATTCTTTTAGGTTTTTTTCAGACCTCTTTAATGTACATCTTTTTTGTTGTTAAAATGAGGTGTTTTTCATGTTTCCCTTCAAATTTGATAGATTGCCAGTATTCAAGATAGTAGCCTGATAGTGTATATAGTAGCCTGGGTCTTTGGGTCATCCTCCATCTCTCCAGAAGAGGTTCAGTTGTTTACCCAGTAGAAAGAATGCTAATGAATGCCTTTCTAGCTAAGAGGTAGGAAATTAACAAGCAAAACAGAACAGCACCCCTTCCTTTCAACAGATTGAAAACTCTTTGACATAGTTAAACTTGATGTTGACTGTAAGTTTTGTGCTGTGCCCAGCAGTCCACATCCTCTAGAGTTAGTGATGAGGCCTGTAGAGAGGAAGGAGCGAGGTTCTGCCAACTATGGTTATGAAGCCTGGGAAGACCAGCTGGGAGGTGGTTGTTCCCTGGAGGAAATGCTGTGCAAGTGGCCTTCTAGTAATGCTCTATGCACTATCTTCTGATTTAAGAAATTGTCGCAGAACAAGGGCATTGTTAACTGATATTTGGACCAATTTTGCAGGGTCTTTTTAATTAAAACTTTTATTAGAATTAAATGAGCACATGTCAGTCTAAAAAGTAAACAAATACAGAAGGAGTTTGCAGTGTAAGACAAGAAAACATGAGTGTGATCGAGGCCTCATGGCTTCAGTGGCCAGAGCGAGGGGCCATGCCAGGGAGGCCTGGAGTGCTTGTCCCGACAGCCACTGCTTCCCTCTTGATACTGTGCTTTGATTAGACTAGGAAAAAGAAGATAGTTAATTTGAGTTGTATTCCAGGAAGGCATCAGACGTTTCTAAGACAGGTTCAGAAAATTTCCAGATCCTGTCAATTCCATTTACGGAGAAAATCATTCTAGATCAGATGCAGTGTTGACATATCCCGTCATTTTATGTTATTTATGCAAGAGTCTATTAAAATACTCACCAAGTAGCCAAATCACCAAATTCCTTTTAATCACTGAGCTAAGGACCTGAATTTGTTGACCAGCTCAGGAGAACAAAGCAAAAAATTCACAGTAGATGTTGTTACCTTTCTTATGAATATGGCTTTTTAAAAAACAATGTCTTTAAAGCCATCATGAGATTAGAGAATTACTAGAGTTAAATGAGAAGAGACTGGAGAAATGACTCCGCTCAAGGGTTAAGAGCGCTGACTGCTTGCACAGAGCACCCAGGTCAGTGTCCAGAACTCACATGCTGGTCCACAACTACCTGGACTCTAGCTCCAGGGACTCAGTGCCCTTCTGGCCCCCTCATACAGAGCACATAAATGGTGCACATATGTGCATTCAAGCAAAACATGAGACTCTTAAAATGAGGGAAAGAAAAGAATTAAATGATGAACTATTCCAGTCTGGAAAATAAGCTTTTAAGTGAAAATTGAATTTATTTTCATAGTTTTCCCACAATTTGCTGTTGACTTTACTGATCTTGAAGAAAGGGAAAGAAACAAAAACCCACATGAGATCTAGACTAGACCTCTTCAGCTATCTTTCGTGTATGTAAAGCTTGTGCTCTTCATCCCTTGACTCAAAGGGTCTACAGGGTACACTTGCATCGGTGAAGTAAAGGGTTAAAGCCAGTTTCTCTGTGGGTGAAATGTCTTTGTTTTATTGCATAGTAGAGTCAAGATAGGGATGTATGCAACTGTTTTCAGTTGGTTTTGTTCTCATTTTCTTTGTGGTACAAAGTGTGGAGAAGTTCTCACTAAAGCCACCACCTGGCAGATCCCAGTACAGGTAAATAGTTTCACTGTAGCACATTTTATGAAATGTGCTTTCTGGATTCCCCATTATCCAACAGAAATTATTTGTCTTTTGAGAATATTTTTTAAGTTTCTTCCCTCCGCAGAGCAGGGTGTTGTGGATAGTTTCTGTCATATGCTTACTTAGTTCATCCTGAAGCAGAAAACTGTGTGTGTCTGTGGTATTAGGAAATTAATGAGATAATGGCTTTTATTAGATATAGGTAGTAATAGTAGTTTTATTTGTAGATGTTTTTAAGTGAGAGAGCTGTTCTGTCCTTTCAGTTAACAAAATAAAGATTTCCAACTGTCCCTTCTTATAAACCTGCTTTCTCTTTTGTTCCCTAGAGATGACCTGTTCTCTAACTTTAGCCTTATCTGAATATTGCTTCCAAATAAATTGCTTGGGATTTTTCTAGACTCTAGAAGAAATCATTACTTTAACAGTATTTTAATTGACTTTTAATTTTTCTGCAATACTGTTGTTGCTAACCATTTAGGACATTTGTCAAGTGTGAAGTGTTTTTGTTTAGTTTTTCACTTTGCTTTGTCACTAGTAGCTAGCATGTCACCAGGCCCATTCATCCATTTTATAGTGGTAGGTGGTTTTTTTTTTCTTTCTCTTTTTTAATTATCAGTGCAGCAGGCTCTGTTTTAGGCTTTGAGAGTAGAGCGAAGAGACACCAACTTATCTTTCTATAGTGTTAGCAATTGGTTAATGAAAAGACAGTTCACAACATACATATTTTATGTATAATATGCTCTCTGGAAAGAGAAGTAGTAAGAGTTATTAAATATGTGGGTTGGGGGTGTTTTTCATGAGATGCCCCAGTCAGTGGCTGCTTAGTCAGGGACCAAATGAGTGAACCAAAGCATGTCAGGCACCTTGGGGGTGGGGGTGGGGGTTGACACTCCCAGGTCTGGATGATCACTGGCTGCCTCATTTACATCACTCCATGGCATTTGCTGCTCTCCTGTGTTCTTCACGCTCTTTGCAGAAAGAGCCAGGTTTGCTTTTCAAGTGCAGTAGCTGGCGTGCCAAGCCCAACAGAAGGCGCTTATTTTGGTCTGCACTTTGTTAGTGGATCATTTCTGTGTGGAGTTCAAACTGCACTCTGATTTAAGAGTGACTCTAATCCCCTCTCTTCTGGAGGAATAGTAAATAAGCCCAGCAAGTCTGGTTAAATGATATTGAAGTGTTGTTTTGTTGTTGATTTTGTTTTGTTTTTCTTTTTTTAATTCCTTATCAAGTGAAAATCCACCCATGGTTTTCCCTGTGTCTTTCCTCAAACCCAAATCAACATTGATAATCCTTCCTTGCTATTTGAAATAAGGAATAACATTTATTGTGAGCTTACCATTTGCCAGTACTGCAGTACTGTGATATTTCACATAACCTTTCCAACTGCCCAGGGCTGATACTCGTTTCCTAGACGAATGGAGTGAGGCATGGGAATGCTGTCTACCATATAGTCATGAAGATAGTAAGGAAGGCAGAGCCAGGATTTGAAGCCTCGGAGACCAGGCCCACATTCTGATCTACACTGTTCAGGCTTAAGAAGAACTTGTAATCGTAATGGGGTTGCATTAGACACAGAGGAGGTGGGGAGGCTCTTTGATTCCTGTTCCCACGAAAGCTCAACATCCTGGGGATTAGCAAAGATACAGGGGTTATGTAATACGGTTGAAAAGCACACCCAGCACTTTCTGCAAAGAGCTTGAAGAATACACAAGAGCAGCTAATGCCATCAAACAATGTAAATGAGGCAGCCAGTCATCATCTGGACCTTGGAGCCTCCCCCCAGGTGTGTGATGTGATGTGAATCCCTCATTTGGTCACTGACAGATCAGGGGCAGCTCATAAAAAAACACGCCCCCCACATGCATGCACGTTGCGTGCATGCTCACGCACACATTTCACTGCTAACTCTTACTGTTTTTCTTCTAAGCAAATGTTTTGGGGTTAAGCAAATGAACGAAGGGTGAAGTCAGTGACAGGGCCTGGGATGAGTAAGACTAAGAGACCTCCCTATTGGACAAGTAACGACTGTGTGTCCGTAAGTCACAGATTGCATTTTTATCAGTTATAATTTAGAACGTTTATAGTAGCCAGCTGATGATACCATGAAATGTTCGGGCCCTTGTCCAGTCAGGTCTATAAATACAGAAGTTGTTAGACCACAGAGGAATTTACTGCCACTAGAAGCGTTTTCTTAGAGACAAATGCTCTCCCCACCCATGCAAGAAAAGATGAATTTTAAAGCCAAGGTCTGTAGCTGGTGGTGACTTATTTGGGGAGGAACATGTGCCTGGCAGAGGGAAGAGTTCTATTGTGGTGAGGTGTGTGAATCCATGTCAAAAAAAAAAAAATCAAAAGGTGCTAACAGCATCTTCCACAAGCAATGTCTCTACTTAGCTGAATTTAATCATGGGCCTTGTTCAGTATAGGAGTTCATTTAAGTTTAATTTGTAGACAGTAAAAATACATTTTCACCTTTAGGATTGCTATGTTAATAAACAATCATTTATTAACTTGCCATCCAGGTTTTTCTTCTTTGATATTTGGGAGTTGGTTGGGGGTTATCAACCTCTCCCCTCCTCATGCTTCCTCCTCCTTCACCTTTCATAGAGACTGGAAAATGTTTTCTGCCCTCAGTTTCCAGTCTCCTCATCCTGAGACTAGGGATCATAGTGCCAGCCTGACGGTCTGAGTGTGAGATTCAGTGAGGCAATTCATACAAAGTACAGCCCGGAAAGTGGGTTTGGTCTGCACACCTGTAGGCCTCGTGCTCAAGGGCATGAGACCTACAGGGGGCTGCGTAGTAAATGTCAGCTGTGGCCACTAAGAAACTGTCTCAGATGTGTGGGAGGGTGAATGGAGAGATTGGGTGGGTAGGCAGACAGATCACACTGTAGTGCCTGGCACCTGGTCTTTTATCAGTGGATCAGAAATATTACTAGTGACACAGCTAGCACTCCAGGTAGTTTTTGTATTGTTTGAGAACAGGTCATAAAGAATGGATTTTTTTTTTATATTCCTTCCCTTGCAGTGCTTTACAGGCAAAGTGTTGAAAGAATTCTTCATCAAATAAGGACGTTTTCAGAAACACTTCTGCTTGACTAAAATAAGTGTGGGAAGTAAATTGAATGATCTTGGCATCCTGTGCTATAGAATGGAATCTGGAGGAATTGTTAACCTCTGAACTACCCCCAAAGAGCCTACATTGCTTTTTATTCTGGCTAGTTATATAAAAGGTAATATAAGCTTAGCATCTGGATCATTTAGGTTTGCCGAGTGGGCAGGTAGGTATCTCTAGCTCTGTGTTGGCCCTGAGCTGCTGTTTGCATGTGAGAGGAATTTAGAGCAGCCATCAAGTGCACCACTGTTGCATTGTTCTCTTCCAGGATAATGATGGAGGACTTTGAGGGGCGGGGACTAAGGGCTTCAGGAGTACTTGAACTTATCAGCATTGCTTTCTGGTTATCAATACACAAAACAGCTTGATACTTGTTGTCGGGATTTCTGTCCTGCCCGGTTCCCACAGTCATTAAGTCCCAAAGAAATCACACAAAGGTCTACATTAACTTTAAACTGATTGGCCCATGAGCTAAGGCTTTGTATTAACTCTTATAACATATATATTAGCCCATTATTCTTGTCTGTGCTATCCACATGGCTCAGCGAGGCAGTCACATCTTGCTCCCTCTGTGGTGGGCTCACAACTGCAGAGAGAGCTTCCTTCTTTCTAGAATACTCCTGTTCTCATTGACCTGCCGCTGCTTCCTGTTTGGTTGTCCCTCCTATTCTTCCTGCCTGGCTACTGGCCAATCAGCATTTATTTAAAATATAATTGACAGAATATAGACAATTTGTCCCACACCAGATACCCTCCAACACACACACTACAGGTGCTCTCTTAACGTTGTTAAGGGGAAAGTGAATAAAAGAAAGTTTGTGTGAGCCTTTGGTGGAAAGCTGCTATGGAAGAGAGCTACTTTATCATCAACACTTATGTTCTTATTCCCACGGTGATGTGCTGGGACATGACCAATCTTAAGCACTACTATATCAGGAAAAATGGACTTTGCTGTTAGTTGTTTGTTCTTTGAAGTGAGTCTTTTTATGTGGGCCAGGTCACCCTTGAACTTTTGAACCTCTTGAGTGCTGGGTTTGCACGTTTGCACCAGATTGCCCCATTGCCCAGCATGGGGTTAAAGCTGGACTTTTCTACTGTATAGTCATCTTCGAGGTAAAAGATTAGAAATTGATTTTTCATTGTTATATCAATACCTGTCATAATAGTAGGCTACTCATGCTTTGTTGACGTGAAGACTAACCCCCCAGAAAGTTAGGGCGATAGTAAAGAATTAGGATGACCAGGTCAGAGCTGGAGTATGCCAGCTGAATGGAGTACTCCAATGAAGTTTTGTATCTGGGTTATTTTTCTTTTTTTGTCAAGAATGAAAAGTGAGCAATTAAAGTTGATTCAAGGAAAGCGAAGCCATGGAAAACGAGGGAAAAGAAGTGGAAAGAAAAATGACCAAGAGCCGAAGAAAGCTCTGTTGTAACTGAGCTCGGATGCCAGTCTGAATGTTTGTATGCTGCCCTGGAGAATTGTGCTCTTTTGTACCTGTCTTGCACAGCATCAAAAAGCAGTGACATGTTTTGGTAACTGCAGGCTACCTAGACTGTATTGGGCTCCTGCATTTCCTTCCTATCCTTCTTCCCTGATTCTTTCAGTATAGTGAATGCTTGAAACAAGGGCCCAGAGACTCAGAGGGGTTAGCTAGCTTGCCTCGGTCACACCCATTTCTTCATGTTTAGGAAGTGAACCCCCATCAACAGGCTGCACTGTGAAGTATGCTGGTCTCATGACTGTCAGCAAATGTGAATGACGTCTTAGCGGGGATGCTGCAGAAATTTCTGTAGGATTTGGTGACATAAGGTTTCTTATGATTTCAAATTCTGTCAGTTTAGATTCAGTTTGCATGGATTTGCTGAGACAGTTCTCTGTGTGTGTGTGTCTCTCCGTCCCTCCCTCTCCATGTCCCTCCCTCCCTCCGCCCCTCCCATTCTCCCTTCCATATCTCCTCTCAACATGGATCTCTAAAAGCATCATGCTGTATTTTTCACTTAAAGCAGCAATTAGCATTGCTTCTGAGAGCTTTATAGTATATGTAAACTGCATGAGTGAGTGCTTGTTGGCCAGCTAATAGCCACAGTTTTAGTTACATATGAAGAGGTAGCTTGGTGAAATAAGACAGCACCTCCTCACTGAACCAGATGCTTAAACAAGCATCTTGTCACAGAGACCCTCATTTTCCCGCTGTCAACCTGACTGATATTTTAATTTTTCTGCCCTGTAGAAAACTTCAGTCTCTTATCCAATAGATAAATGAGTGAACCCCTAGGAAATGCAGCAGAATGTTTCTGTTTGCCAATGCAATAAATGCAGAAGCTAATAAATGTCTCCTTCTATCAGGAGGAGGCGTGTAATGAGTAAATGATGAGAAAAAGAATTCGGGAAAACAAATGATCGATCCAATATAAGATGACAAACAATTTCTTAATAACTTGGCCTGTAGTTGGAAGGGGCTTTCACCAGGCAAAGAAAATGCCTGTTGAAAATCAGCCTAGCACAGGACCATTTTACATCTCCCTGCTGATGGATTTGGTCTGGGTACATTTGGGTCACACTGAGCAATAAACCGAGATTCAAGCACAGCCTTGTTATTGCACACTTTCTTTGCTCCGTGATTTCCGCAAATGTGTGTGCTAGGAAAAGAAATCATTTTAGGGCCTAATTCACATTGCTTACCCCAGATTCCATTTATATTCTATATTTATCTTTTTAATAAAGACCCTATTTCAAAAGTACAGCTCAAGTCTCTTTCCTGCGAGATGTGTTCGGACCACAGGTTTCTACAAGAACCCCTTCCCTGTGTGGCCTGTGAGCTATTCTTTGTAAACCTCAGCTCCTCCCTAAGTCCCTGGTGTCTGCTTTTGTGGGCACTGACAATGCACCATGCTTTGTCCTTTGAGGATGGATGCATTCTTGCTTAAATCCTTGTTTGAAAGGTCTTGGATCCACAGTCAGCAGAATGCATGGTGTAATTAAGATGTAGTAAATGAGATAGGCCTTGGAAGGAGAGTTGCAGCCCACATGGAAGATGTGAGAGAATAACTCCATGCCAGAATGAAAGATCATTTGACAAGATGCATTTTGTTATCACCCTTTTGTGGGCTCTTTCTAAGAACATTTCTCGGAAGTCATATGGAAAAGATTGGCTCCCAAATCCGCGCCATTTTCAAGGACAGATTTTCATGAATATTTCTAAACTATCAGACTTGCTTATTGTGTCCTCTGTAATTGTCTTTCCTTCTCCATCCTTTCCACCCTGTATCCTTCATAATTCTCTTCTCTGCCCTATCCTGGCCATCGTCTCTCGCACTTTTTTTTAAAAAGAGACATGAGACATTCTGGTGTATTCAGTACCACATGAAGGAATGTGTCTACTGTTGAAGAATGACACTGTTAGGTAATAGTCGAGTTTGGGGTCATCATTTAGGAAAATGCTAACGAGCCATCAGATGGAAGCTGGACAGAGGCAATGCCACAGGCTCTTAGTGTGCTTGGCAGCGCGTGACATGCACTGTCGAGCTTTCTGAGGGAAAGCCATTGTATCTGAAAGCTAAGACTTCTCAGTGTGCCTCTATTCACATGCATATTTCTATGCCATGTCTTTCAAAAGGCCTTTCCTTTGAAATACAAAAAGATAAACACATCTTTGAAATGGATAGGTGATCTCTTTGCCACTTTTGAAATCTTTCTCCATTTCATATCTGTGATTTTTAACCCTTAAATTAAGTCTGACTTTTCTATTCACCTGTGTAATTTCATACACATTGATAAGCACCAGGAGAAAGCATGTAATGGTTGTTATTATTAACATCTAGATTTATGCTCACATTCATGAAAGGAAATTAAAACTTGATAGACCATCTTCCTTGGGTCATTTGCTTGGATGCTGTACCAAATTTTTGTGACTGTTAAAAATAAATATAAGATCTCCATAGTGAAAAGGATGAATTTGCAAGTACTTAGTAAGGTATCTTCTGTTGCTCTGAATTGAAGAAACTACAAATCACAAGTTATGGCTTTCTAACCTTGGACCCGGAGTATTAGGACCTGAACTGATTTTGTTCATATCTATGAGACATCAAGCCAAGTATGTAACCTCAGCTAAGCTTAAATGTGATAATCCTGGCAGGGAAAATGAACAAAGCATTCCTAGCTATGCTTCTTCATTGTTAGGATTTTATTGTGAAGTCCTATGAAGGAAAAGTCAAAGGCGGATGTTGGGGAGCCCAGAACTTCTTCTCCAGGTTCCTGGTAGATTTAATTTTGCGTTCATTTGTAAAGGAGAAATTGTCAGTGTCCCATGTCCTGAGATTTTTTTATTTGAGTGTTACATTCCAGGAGGCTGTAAGAATTGGCATTGTGTGACTATTTTAAAAAAATCAGCCAGGCAGTTGTGGCACGTGCCTTTTTAATCCCATTACTGGGGAGGCAGAGACAGGTATACTTCTGTGAGTTCAAGGCCAGCCTGAACTACTAAGCCAGTTCCAGGACAGCTTGGGTCACAGGGAGAAAACACTGTTGTGTGTAGGGGAGGGGATGGTCTTCCATTACTAAACTTAGGCAGCAGAAGTTGAGTGTAAATGTTTGTACAGATAAAGAATGACCATTTACCTATTTAACGGGTGGCAGAGGAATTTCTGAGACACCAAGAATATCTAAAGTCGTTCATAACTTTAATGTTATTCATAACTTTAAAATCAGTTTAACCTGAGCTTTTAAAACTTATTCTGATTTTGATCTGCATTGGCCTTCTGGCTGGATGAGTTTGTGGAAACAGCAGGTTTCTCTTTGTGACAAGAATATCATATAACTGCTGTATGTATGCATATCTGTAGCTGTGCTTCCTTACAGATCTGCTCACTGAGGACTTGTACTGGGAAGAATTTCAGCAGTTCCTGTGTCCTTGTCCTGCTTCAGGGAAAACAAAATACCCTGAATAACTCTTAGTATCCATTGGATGAAAATGATCTTATGTTAGCTGACCTCTGTCATTGCACTTTTTCAATATTAGCTCTGTGATGAACTAATGTTTACCTTAATTTTGTGTGTATCAGTGTCTGTTCCAAATATCCGTAGAGGTCTCACTTCTGCATCGGTATTCATTATTGAAAGGCAGTTCCACAAATTGTACTGCTTTATACTTTTCCTAGCAAATAACCAAGGAGCCCATTTGCACATATGGTCACTGGCAATACATCTGTGTTAAAAAGGAGAGAGTTTGAATATGAGTCGGCTGGAAAAAAATACGTGTGTGTTTAGGGGCGAATGCGTGCGTGTACTCCTGTTTTGCTAGATAGGCATACAACCTAATACGGAGCCACATTCCAGCTTATCAGGAAGGCTTGTTTGTTTGTTTGTTTTAATGTATATAAAGTGTTTTGCCTGCATGGAAATCAGTGCACCACTTTTATGTAGTACCCTCAGAGGCCAGAAGAGGCCGTCAGATTCCTGAGACTGGAGTTACAGTTGGAGACACTGTGTGAATACTGGGAATTGAACTAGGGACCTCTGGAAGAACAGTCAGTGCTCTTAACCACTGAGCCTTTTCTTTAAATGGCCTTTCAGTTAAGTAAAATTTATGTTTAGAAAACAATAAAAATTCTTTTTTAACTTTGCCATGGCTGGATATTATAGTTTTTCTCTGGGTTCGACCTTTTTAAGCACACAAAACCAGCAACAGAAGTGGGTTTACAAAGGATGATGATTCTGTCCTGGTGCCGGCACCAGTCCCAGCTGTATTAAGTAATGGTGTTAAGTGAAGGTCCCAGACTTTGTTGACTATAAATGTTAAACGTGTGCATTGAAAGGTGAGCAGTATGGTTCCTAATGAGTAAATCTCTTTTACTCATCAAGTA
This sequence comes from Microtus pennsylvanicus, assembly GCF_037038515.1. NCBI lineage: Eukaryota > Metazoa > Chordata > Mammalia > Rodentia > Cricetidae > Microtus > Microtus pennsylvanicus. Next base: position 26,453,166 of record NC_134597.1, on the reverse strand, counting down.
ATCTTATCTGTGTCACCTTCAAAGGAGCCACAGATAACTGCCTAGCATGTGGTGAAATTGTCTTTCAAACTCTAGCATGCTTTGCTGCATCTTCATCATTAAGCCTACAGCTTAACTCCACTGAGGCCAGTTGGCATTCTCCCGTCATCCTTAGGTGAAGTGCATCCCTAGGAGGGAAGTGCCGAGTTTGGGGTGTGCTGCTGCACTTTTCGAGACTTGATATTTGCTGTGGGTTGGAAGGGTATTAATTTTAAACAAATTAGATTTCATTCACTTTCAAGGTACTGCCCAGCCAGTGCCAAGGAACAGAGCCGTGAGCGGTGTCATGTTTGTGAAAGGATAGAAAGGTTACTCTGTTTTCAGATAAATTCTTCTTAAGTAGAATTTGTGGATCAGAATGAGCCAGTCATGTAGATGAGCAATTCTCAACCCCTTTGGGAGTCATATTTCAGGTATTTATATTACTATTCACAATAGTAGCCAGTTATATCATGAAGTAACAATGAAATAGTTTTATGGTCCAGGGGGTCACCACAGCATGAGGAACTGTATTAAAGGGTCACAACTTTAGGAAGGTTGAGAACCGCTTACGTAGATGAAGCACCTCAGTTCACAATGAACTATTGATGCATGCTTCTCTAGAACAGCTCTGCCTCATGTTGCTAACTAGCAGATAGAGTCATGCAGTGGGAAGTCATATTCTGGGCAAAAGTGGAAGAGCCAAGCTTGCCTGGACCACTCTACTCCCTTCAGCACTTCTTCATCCCTAGCAAAGATCCATCCCCTTCGCCTGCCTTGCTTCCCTTTGGCTGCCTGCCACCTGTTTGCTGTGTCTTCTTGAAAACTACTTGTCACTCTCCGCTTCTCAGCCTAGGTTCCAGGCAAATGAGCTCGGAGGTCTCCCATTCTTTCAATTAAGAGCCTTAGAGTTTGGGTTCTGTTGTCTCATGCTTTTCTGTGGTCAGTGCCGTCATATTTTTAACTGTTCAAATGGATATTACAAAGCCAAGGAGTGCTGGAATGGGTGACAAGCCTTGCGATTTCCCAGGGCATTTGCATAAACGACACTCTTGAAGACTAGCTGGACTATAAAATTGAAAGCCAGTTATGTTTGACTATAATCAGCTAGTTGTTTTCAGCTCTCCACCCACTGGCCTTTTGGGATGCCATCAGCCTTCTCTGTACCTCCCTTGTTGTGACAGATATTAGTTGATCTGCAATAGTGCTAATAAAGTCTTCAGTACGTTCATGCTTTTGTTTTAGGCCACGTTTGCACTTACTTTCAGAAGCTGCAAGTTGAACATACCTTCCTCTAAGAATTCTCATTTAAGACTTTACCATCCCAGTTTCAGGTTGGCTTTATCTGCAAAGACTTTCACCAGCACTTGTGCTGAGAAACTCAGGAGAGTCCATTTGTTAGATTTACATAGTGCCTCTCCACAGGAGGTGAGAGGAAACCAGCTTAGGGTACCCTGGTGCTGAGGCTGAGATGTGCTGAGTACCAGCATGACAGTTTCTTTATGAAGCCATCTAGTGTGTGTTGTTAAATGTGCACACAGTGTCACCTCATTGAGCACTTCCCAAGGAAGACCTGCGACCTTAAGAGTGACAGCTGCATCTCAGAGCCCTCGAGAGAATGAGAGGTGCCCATGCTGGCAACACACAGTAATTCAAGAGTTACTCTCCAGGTCTTGCAATACATACTGGTAAATTCTCTTGATAACCCTTCTGATAACTGTGAAATTGCTTTGTCTCACCCTTGTAGAGAAACAGTGAGACACTAACCACAGCAAGAGCAGAAAGGTCTCAGGTGTGTGATTCCCAAGTCTGAGAGCTGAGTGGAAACGAGTGATACTGATTGTCACAAGGAGAGCAGCAAACAGAAAATACAAAATCCTTTTCCTGGCATCATTACAGAATAGAATATGTTCAGAAAAGTATTGTCGTCTATTCAGAATAAATGGAAAATGGGACTACTTTCTCAGTATATTTAATAATTTTTTTTAGTTTTTAAATTTTATGTTTTATTTGTGTGCATCGTGTCAGGGTGCACATAACACAGCAGAGATCACAGGATGAGTTTCAGGAGCTGGTTCTCTCCTAATGTGGGTCCTGGGGATTGAACTCAGGTCATCAGGGTTGGTGGCAGTTGTCTTTACCCAGAGCCATCTTTTTCTGGCCCACGCTTTACTATCTAGACAACTTTATGACATAATAAGAACTCCAGAGTAGTGCTTTCTGACTGTGAATACAGTATGATTTTTCTTATAAATATTACATGGATTCATGCTAAGACCTGTTATAGATGGCTACTAACTTAGAAGGAAAACTTTATCCTTCAAGGGTTACCACTGTTGGTTTCAGAATCTCTGTCTACTAATATGCCGATGTATGTGTTGCACGCATGTGCATGTGTACTTCACACACCACTCTTCAAACTGCACTATGGCTTCTGGTTTCTTTCCTCTTAGACCTCATTTCATAAGACAGGCAGATCTCTCTTACTACTAAAGAGGTCAGAACAAACTTTTACAAGAGGAGAGAAATCAGAGGTACTCCTTGGATTGTAACACTGGAAATTAAAGGAAATAAAATTATAGCTAAACCAGGAACTGAGTATGAAGGGTAGTTACATACTAGAGAAATAAAGGACTTTGGAGACTCATTTGACAAACTGCTTCCTAGCAGTAGAGACCTCCCTTTATGATCCTATAGCCCAACAGTGCTTCACTAATTACACATTTATTTATTGGATTTTTAAATTTATGTCTCTCACACCCAATTTACCATAAACTGAAAGTGGGGCCACATCGTCATCACCACAGTACTCAAAATTCTGGGCATCGTGTCTGGCACAGACTTTTAACACTTTTTGAACTAAGTTAAAAGAAAGCATAGGTGACTGTCTTAGGGTTTTGACCAGAAAGCAAGTTGGGGAGGAAAGGGCTTATTTGGCTTACACTTCCACATCACTGTTCATTATCAAAGGAAGTCAGGACAGGAACTGAAATGGGAGGAACTGGAGGCAGGAGCTGATGCAGAGGAAGGGGGCTGTCTACTGACTTGCTCCCCATGGTCATCGCCCTGGGATAGAACCACCCGCCATGGGCTGAGCCCTCCCTCATTAAGAAACGACTTTTTACGGCTGGATCTTACACAGGCGTTTTCTCAATTGAGGTCCCTGCCTCTAGTTTATATCAAGTTGACATAAGACTAGCCAAAATGGTGACAGTTGAATCTTTTTGGCATGTTTGCCCAGATGAAGAAACTGAGGCACGGGGTAGTATAGCTAAAGTTATCTTTCTGTGGTGCCAAGGCTGTCATTGAATCTAGGATTACTGTTTTTAATTAGGAAAACTAAGTCAAGGGAAAAACAGCAGCAACAACAAACCCCACGAGATTGTAATTAGCCAAGTTTCTAAAGCTTCTGAAATAAAGTTAGAGAACTGGAAATAGCCTGGGTAGTTAAGTTTCTTCTGTGAGTAATAGTAAAGATTGACCCGGAGAGTAATTACAAAAGCAGTTTATTAATTTTGCCAAGGTACCTCAGAGACAGTGAGACTTTTATGAGATGTGGCTTTTTAAAGCAGATAAGATTGAGTGCTGAAGTTAAACATAGCTATAATTTTCTTTTTCTAATTCCCCCTGTTCTTTGCTGGCAAGGGAAGGAGGCAGAAGGACACAGGTTGGTGAGCAGAAAAGCAGCATGGCTGCAGGAGAAAGGTGCTCCAAGGCTGTCATCACACGCTTTAGCGAAGCTATCCACAGGCTGTATGAAAGGCAAACTTCGTGGGGCTTAAAGAGAGCCTGGCCTTGATTAGTTTGACTTCACAGTTCATAAAAATAGAATTGTTTCAATCAGAAAAGTGTATTTTTCATTTGTTTAATTGTAGATTTGAGGCATTCACAGGCTGACATGGTAGTCTCTGTCCAAAAAGCTCTGCACCTGTGGGTCCATCCCTATGTGCTAACACACTTTCCTCTCAAGGTCTCTTGTAAGCCAAGATGGCTCTTGAGGCACTAACCCTGAAGTCTACATTGCAAACTGAAAGAAGGGCTTTAGGAGAACAGAAAGATCTGAGCAGGTTTTCAGCTAGCTGAGGCCAGCTCTCTTTAAAAGCAGCTTAGTTGCCAGTGCACATGGCAGTTGTGCTGGTGCTGGGAATTGTAGTTTGGGCGATCCTATTTACTTTCGAAGGAGGAAGGGGAGATACTGGGGCAAGACACTAGGAGGTTTTTTCCCCACGGGGATATTTTCATTTTTTTTTATCATAGTATTTAAGATTTTGAACCATAGAAAGTAATAAGTTAGTCATTACTTACTGATCAGCAGTAGAGTGGATTTGAACTGAGTAGGGCTGGAAAAATGTAAGCTATACTTCGGATAGTCACAGGTGCTCATTAACAGAAACTTAAGGCACTCAGAATAAATACCTAGCCTCTGAACTTCATGCATATACAAGACAAAAGGCAGTTGAGTTTGCCTCTCTTTTCGGGTTGGTATACAGTTACAGTGATAATTTAGTGGCAGTTCAGGCTTTTTGTATCCCCTTAGGATCTAAGCATTGGAGGAATGATGGTGAGATCCTCTGTCCCTCACAAGGAAAACCAGGCTCCCTGCCAATGACTGGACTGTCTAGTGCTCCTGATAGGATCACCTCATTTTAATATGAAAGTGAGATTGTTTACACAGCCTTGCCCATTCAAGGGTACCTTTTAGAAACAGAATACTGGATCTGATACACCATGCATTTGAACCCATGTTGGCAATTGGGCACATTGTTGAGGTATCTATTTCCCATAGTGCAAAGGGAGGGAGGAAATAGAAGGAAATTATCAGGAGACTGTGGAATCAAAGCTGAGAATTTCAAAGGCCCATAAAGAGGTTCTTTAAGATGCCAGGTTCTCTATTTTGGGCCCATTTTCTTGGGAAGAATTTCAAATTTCTTCCACCATCCTTCTGCCAGCCTGCAGAGTATAAGGCTGAGCCCGGCATTATGCTATCTTATTGGTGTCTCGGAGGAAGAGGGTAAAACCTCTAGATAAACTAGACTAGTCATGATTTTTTAAAAGCTGTATAACTCAGAATTCCTTTGGTAAAGATGTAGTTGTTCTGCAAAGACAGTCCCATGGTTCTGTGTTATTCTATGAAAAGATCAATCATAGAATCTGCCATGGATGCCCGCTACCATGAAGTGTACTGTGCTTTGATTGTGAATGGTCCCTCACCAGCTCATATGTTTGAATACTTGGTCCCCAGCTGGTTGCACTCTTCTGGTAGGTTGCAGACATGAAACATATATGGCAGATATGGTGGTGTAAAGTCAGATTAAGAAGGTTGTAACCAACCTCATTCCTGCCTTCGATTTCTTCTTTCTGACCACCCTGCGATGAAACAAGCCTACTGCAAGCTGTAGCCATTGCAGATGGAGACTCCGTTGCTATGCGCCCTGTGCCAACACCCCATCCCCCACCCCCGCCCTGAGACTCTGAACTAAATCTTATTCATTTTCTCCTAAGTTACTCCATCACATACTGTCCCGGTGTTGAAAAGAGTAACTAATGAAGAGTTAGTGGCTGGGGTTTCCTGCCTGGAACACTATCTGGACTGTGGTTAACACAGTTTTAAGTTGGGCTCCTAAGTGCTGATTTTACCTTAGTGGATTCATACCTACCAGCATCTAACTGGTGAGGTCTTACAGTGTGGATCCTGAGGGAGTTGTAGTAAAGCTATAAATAAGACTATGAACCCAGCTTTTCAACAGCAGGTATGTGTTTAACTTGTCCCTACTGTTTGGGCACCCAGACCTTTGTTAGAATTGGCTGGCCATTCAAGTGATGCTTATATCTAAGGTGTTATAGACCAGGAGAGACTTGTCATTAAGGGTAGTTGATGATTATGAAAAGAGGGGAGCCAGTCTACACAGCCCAAACTGCTTCCGTCCATCCCTTGCTCTGAATAGACAGTAAGGAGCAGAGCTGTTCTTTGGAAGGTAGTCTCAGGCCACTAGAATCATTTGTACCTTGGCCATGATTTGCTGTATAACATTCTCCTCTATCCCTGTGAAACACCAAGAGCTAATGAACCAGTTTTGCTTTGACCTTTTGGGTGTGTTCATTTCTTGTGTGCCATAGGTAGGCTCACAGTGCTTACAGGAGACTGGAACCAGACTTGACAAAGCACTGCAAGGACCCTGCATGTGCCTGTGCTTCTTCTGACCTCATTTAAGAGTTGAAAACATGGTTTCAAGTCGCACAGCAGTATGTGTCTGTGTGCGTGTTTCCATGCACTTTTAAAGTGAAACTCCTAGAATTACAAAGTGGAGTGTATCACACACTCTGACACTTGGGTGGCAGCCAGCCCAGAGAAACTTGAGGGCATCACTGCCACAGTTGGTTCCCTTTTCCTTCCTAGATAGTAGGTGGGTAAACATGCCCCATGTCCCTGCCGCCGCCACACTTGTATTTTAAGAGAGATTAAAATGGTTGCATCTAAAGTCATCTTGCTACTTTACAGTCACCCAAGCTCTCTGGTAGGTTTGATAAATTGATTCAATGAGACCCATTACAAATTCCTCTTCTCTTTACTCTAGAAACAGAGAACAAAAAGTCCTCAATTCCTCAGCCTTTCAGCCATGCTTGTGAATGGTTTACACTCTGGCCAAAGCTGTGTAGGTGGAAATTTCTGAAAAAGGCCTCTACCTTTACTTCAGCCTCCCTTCTTTCTCCTGACATCATGGGCAGAATAACCAAGTGCAGTAGCCATCTTCTGGCTCTGAAAAAACCCTAAATACCAAAGGAAGCTAGCAAAGCTAGAAGTAGAGGAAAAGACCTAGTCACCTGATTATATACTTAGACAAGTACATCAGCCCTTGGTTTGCAGTGCCCAGGCTTTGTATTTCATGGGGAATCAATCACCGTGCCTGAACCGCTGTTTGTCTCTTGGGCTCTTGTCTCTGCTGTGACTGGAGTGTAACACAGTCTTAACCTCTTTTGAGACCTGGTAGCCACTTGTCGGGGAGGGACATGTTAGGTGCAGTCCTTTGCGTCACCACACCATTTTGTTTACTTTAGACCTGTCTCTGGCTTATTGTGTGTTGAATAAAATTGAAGTACAGTTCAGATTTGATGGTGTCAGTGTGACATTGTTTCAGTATTATGTGTCATGTGCTTTCTTCAAGTGCTCTTACTATAATAAGGAATAGAACAATGTATGTATTTGTTCCTTTTCTATCCCTGTGGCAGTACCTAACAGATCAACATGCAGTAAGAAAGGTTTATCTTGGCGCACAGTTATATGGTCTTTTATTCTATCATAGTAAGGAAAACGAAGTGAGTCCTTTCAATCTGTAGTGGTGAGACCATGACGTCAAAGCTGTCCACACCATGACAGACCAGGAAGCACTGTGACTCAGCTGTGACTTTCAGATGACCCTTAGTGACCTACTTTTATCAGCTAGGTCTCCTCCAAATGGTTCTCCAGTTTCCCTATATAGTCCAACTGACTGAGGAATAAACATTCAAAAAGTGCATGGGCTTATGGAGAATGCTTCATACACAGACCCTGACAGGGTACCCCTTAGGGTACATGGAACCATGCTGCTGGTTCAGTGTGGTGTTTTCTTCATGAGAACACAGAGAAAGGGCATGAATTGCTAACTTTTCTGTATAAGCAATGACGCCAAACTCTGGCCTGAAACAGCCACCATTTATTCATCTTTGAATCTCTAGCCCTCCTTCACTTGGTGTCAGCTGGCAGCTCCTGTCTCACCGGGACTCTATCTTACTGAATGAACTGGAGATTGATGTGGATAGGATCTCCTCTACTGGATAGTGTTCATTCCATTATGGCAGGGCTTCAAGGCTCTGGTTTGAACGAGCCTGCTTGCATGGGCACTTGAGTCACTAGCTCAACCCAGATAGAAGCTGTGGGAACATAGATTCCAAGTATTCCTACTGGCATCCAAGGGGCATGGGATCAGAAAAGAGGAAAGAATGGCGGCCATTTGACAACTAACTAGAGAGGTCTGAAGAAACAGGTTAAGTTAAAGCAGCAAGCTGCCTTAACAAGATTGATCTCAGCTAAATAAATGACTCAGATAAAAACGCTTGTTCCTCAGTCATGAGAACCAGAGTTCAGATCAGATCCCAGCCCCCATGTTGGGTATCACAAACATTGCAGTTTCAAGGAATGTGATGCCCTGGGAATGTACACACACGCGCGCACTCGCGCGCACAGACACACACACACACACACACACACACACACACACACACACACACACAGACGCATGCACACTTTTAAAAAGTTTGTAGATGCGGGACAGATGACTCAACAGTTAAGAACCTTTAATATTCTTGCAGATGGCTTGAGTTGGGTTCCTAGCACCCATGTCAGGAACCTCACAAATGCCTATAATTCCAGTTGTGGGTTACTCAACACTCTGATCTCTGCTGGCACCAGTACTTGTGCGCACATGCTTATACACACACAGTTAAAAATAGATACTTTTAAAATGGAAATTAAAGAAAAACCAAAATAAAACTAGTCAGGTGGCGGTGGTGCATACCTTTAATCCCATCATTCAGGAGGCGGAGGCAGGCAGATCTCTTGAACTCAAGTCCAGCCTGGCCTACCATGTGAGTTTCAGGACTACACAGAGAAACTCTGTCTTGAAAAAACAAAATAACTATTTTATATTTAAAAATTCAGTTAAAGATTGGAGAGCTATCTCAGTGGTTAAGAACAGCATCCAGGCTGCTCACAACTGTTATAACTCCTGCTTCTAGCCTCTGTGGCTATCAGACAGGTAAAACATACACACATAAAAATATTCAAAATTCAGTGTAATGCCTTGCTTTTTATTATACTTGGTAAAAAGTAGCTGTCTGAGGCATCAACTTTGGAATCATTTTCAGCATTGCCAACTTCTGTTTCCTTCATATTTGGATATTAGTGCTAAGCTCATGAGAAAGTACTGCTTTAAGAGAAGACGAGCCACATTTTTTAAGTATTGGTGAATTTTTCTTAACCTAGCATTTCTCATAGACCATTCCATGCGTTTTTGCTTATGAAGAACCTTCAAAATATAAGGATCTATGAGCCTACTGTGGAATCATGATAAACAGCATTTCTTCAAGATTTATAATACACAGTAAAAGTTAACATCAGGAGGAGTTCTCACATTAAAGCATTTGGGCTGATTATTGAGTTAGTTTCATTTTGTTGGTGATACGCTGAAAAGTTATGGGTGGGGTGTATGTTTTGAGGCAAGGCCTTACCTTGTAACCAATGCAGGCTTTGAACTCAAGGGCCTCCTGTCTACAGCCTTATGCGGGCTGTCATTACAGTTATGGGTGACCACAATAAACGTTCTTTTTGCCTGGGCTATTTAGTAATATAGCTATCCACATTCCCAGCACTGCCCAGGCCTCATCGTCTTCCCATTCACCTTATGATCTGGCAGAGGAGTGTAAGCCCCTTGACTCAGTGGTGCCTACTTTACTAGAAAAAGCTTTTGTGTTTTACAGTATTCTGGTTGGGGGCTGACTTTGTCTTAGGTACCTTACAGAGTATTTTCCCATGAACTATTGTATTTTTTTCTTCAAAGTATCTTACCGGGTAATTGTCATTACCGTCCCTGTTTTATAGATGTGTGATGCACCTGTTGAGTTTGAGTAATTCTGTGCTTCAAGGAACTGTGGTTTGGTATCTGACCTTAAGGTCCTTCCTAACCACCATGGTGCATTGGTAAGAATTATTCTGTGGGAAAATTTCATGATTGAAATGAAGTACATTTTTAAAATTATGTACAATGGAGTCTTTCCCCACTCAGCTGCTTGTGTTTTTTGTAATTGGTCCCCGGTGCCTTGGTTGGGAAAATGTTTTAATACAGGAAGTAAAAATGCCTAGTGTTTCTAACGATGTCTTATCCTCTGGGACATGTGACAGAAGCATAGACCAAATGTAAAGACTTACGTTGTTGTTCTAGAGGTAGTTCTCCCAGAGGAACACATTTTGCTTGATAAGAGAAGGCAGGACTATACCTGGGTTTTCCTGGTGCTGAAACATCTCAATGATAATGTCCTTCTACACTGAATTTATGGAGTCTACTTTCTCACAAAAATTCTTGGAGGGAAACATTTTATGCTTACATCAAAACAAGATTTATCTCGAAGGAAGAAATTAATAAATCAGATCTTTAGTACTCGATTTACAGAATATTTACCTGCCACCAGTCCATGCCACAAGCAGACAAGTCATGTCAGGAGTTTTTCTTGAGGCTGATAGGGCAAGAGTGAATTTATGTAGAGGTGTGTTTTAATTTTAGGCTATGCTCACAGCTATTGACTGAATTTTCTGTCCCACCTGGTCCTGCAGTCGTTCAGAAGTCTACATTAATTATAAACTGAATGGCCTATTAGCTCAGGCTTCTTATTAATTTTTATAATTTAGATTAGCCTATAATTCTTGTCTGTGTTAGCCACATGGCTTGGTACCATTTTCGGGGAGGCAGTCACATCTTGCATCCTCTGTGTCTGGGTGATGACTGCAGACTGAAACTTCCCTCTTCCCAGAATTCTCGTTGCCCCACCTCTACTTCCTGCCTGGTTGCTCGCTATACTTCCTTTCTGGATACTGGCCAATCAGCGTTTATTTAAAATACAAGTGACAGGTTACAGTCCATTGTCCCTCAGCACACAGCTGTGGGCTCCTTTTTCTTAAAGCAGTAGTTTTCTATTGAAAGACCACCTTGCAAGGGCATGAACATCTCTTATTGGTTCTGTCTGTAAAAACTGTAATCTTTGCTTTTGTTTTTATTAACATATATTGTAAGAAGTGATGAGTTTCATTGTGATGTTTTTATGCTTGCATAAAGCATGCTTTGATCATAATAAATAAAGAATGCTTCAAACTTTTGCATGTGATTCTTGCCAGTGTCCATGCTACTCTTTTCTGGATCTTACAGTTTTACCAACTTATTGGGATTCCCCCTACAAAATGAACACTTGGTTTATCAACAAATATCAAGAGATTATATACATACCTCTTTTAGACATAAGAAATATAGATATTATTTATTTGAAACAGATTTTGACATTGTAAAATGATTGGGTAGAAATAGTTTGTGTAGGTTTGCTCTGCTGCAGAAGGACTTTTACATTAAAGGACAACCATGACATTAAAATACAGACAACCTGTAATTAGTAAGATGGTATCAACTGTCCTAAGACACAGACACCAAGAGCAGATGTTCTACTGTGCTTCTGTTTCCTGTTGACTTGGGGTAGGAACAGTTGGTGCGGCTAGGCAGTGTGAGAGGCCTAGCCTCTTGGAGCAGTCTGGGGTTCAGCCAGTCATCTGCAGACAGTATCAGTATAAAAAGCTGTTCGGCACACCTTTGTAAAGATGACTGTCGTATTTAAAGATGACAAATGGTGTTTGCCATCATTTTTCAAGAGTACTGACAATTTTTCACTGTTTCTTGTTCTAGCAACCCAGTAGTTTAAAATTTTAGGAAATGTTCAGGGTAAAGTAATATATAACTAAGTTATAAACATAAAAAATTAACTTCTCTATGGTGGTTTGAATGCAAATGGCCTCTGTAGGCTCATATATTTGAATGTTTGGGAAGGAAGAAGTGTGTCACTGAGGGCTGGTTTTGAAAGTGCATGGCATTTCCTGTTAGTTCATTCCCTTCCTCCTTCCCATTTGTAAGTTAGATGTAATCTCTTCACTATTCTAGCACCATGCCTGCCTATATGCTCATGCTTCCCACTGTGATGGTCATGGACTCTACTACCATCTGGGACCATGAGCACCAAATTACTTTTATAGGTTTCTTTGGTCATGGTGTTTTGTCATGGGAATAGAAATGTAATTGAAGACAGCCCAACCCTGAGATTCAGGAGTTACAATTCCCCGTGCTCCACACTCCACAAGTGACAGTGAAGCACAGGCCTTTTGTCCTAGGGGCTCCTAGGCTAGTGGGAGAAGAGTTGGAGTTCCTTGCTTAAGTCCTCTAACTAGAGTTGATGTTGCCCCTGGGAGAACGTCTGAACCATCCACCCCATTTCTATTTTCCTTTACCTACAAGCACTAGTCTACACATGCCCTAAGCAACGGGTAGCTCTTTTCAGCTTGGCAAATAACATCTGGGAGCAGGAAGGAGATTCCCCACAATGCAATGCAGTCTGAGCATACTGGGTGCTAGTAACCTAAGAAGTAGGGGGCATTAGATTTCCTGATATAGGTCTGTCCCACTCTGGTTCTTAGGGGCCCTCCTTTCCCTCATCTCTGTCCCATTCTCTGTTCCACAGTCACCCTTTAAAAAAATCTATTCTTTCCTGAGAGCGGCTGCTAACTCTTTGAAGATTATTCTCTGAAAGTCTTTTTCTAATCTGTTACATGTTTTCTACTATTGAATTTAAAAAGAAGAAATACTTGAAACTTGTCATACCATTCTGTGGTATAGATATGCAGTAATGTTATGTAAAACTACATGCATCAGCAGAATACACCTGTCATGGTTGCGAGTAGACCTGGCAATGAATGCATAAAGAGAAGGGCAGGTTGATTATGTGGGACTCTTGCCCCATAACATGGACTCAGTCCAGTCAGGAGGAACAAGCCCTACTATAAGGTATACAAACTATCTGACCAGTGTCCTTCAGAAGCGCCAAGCCTAGAGTAGGCAAGCAAACATCAAAAACCTATCATAGGCTAGAGGAAACTCAACTGTGTCAATGAACTGCTATATGGATGGTCGAGGGTTAGCTCCTAGACCAGAAAAATGAACACCCCTCTGGAAATGTTGGTACATGGAGTTTAGGGGTTGGGAAGACAGCTTAGTTGGTAAAGTGTTGTCATGCAAGCATAGTTTGAACCCCCAGTACCTAATAAAAGGCCACGCCCAGTGCTCTATAATTCCAGTACTGAGGCAGCAGAGACAGGCTGAAGCTCACTGCAGCCAGCCTTGCCGAATTGATGAACTCTGGCATCAGTGAAAGAGCCTGTCTGAAAAAGTATGGCGGAGTTAGAGAAAACCCTCGCCATCAGTCTCTGGGCCGCTATAGGCACACAAACACACACACAAAGTCTAAGGTTTAGTCAATACCTGCCACTACAACCACTAGATACAGGGGTTGTGGGATTGTAAAGTTTCACTTATGCTCTTACGTGAAGCCGAGTGAAATGTGTGGACCTTTCTGTCCTTTATCTGACTCTAGTTTTGCAGTTAAAAAAATGGAAAAGACACATTTGTTTAGTAAGTGTGTGTAGTGGCTTAATTTGTAAGAATATATTAGAATTCCACTCAGCCTGTACCCCTTCCTCGAACACACTTTTATTGTTAATTAGCCCCTTTGTGAGCAGAAGAAAGCAATGCAGGTTTTGTGCATTGTGGAATATAAGCAAGCTTACAGCGTATTCACATCTCATCTGAAAGAACAACAGGGCCGTGGCCTCACACCCAGCGCTTCCTTTCTTTGTGGCCTCCTACTCTCTCTTCCCTTCTTGCCACCAGCACAAAACTACTAATTGAAGATAATTTTGCATTTTTCCAAACCACATGAATTACATCCTACCATGTGTGTGTGTGCATGCTTAGCTCGTTTTCTCTGCTATATAGATTTCCACCGGAACACCTAACTCTCATCCTTTCTCCCATTACAAACATACTGAGGATTTGGGGCTTTGAATGAATGCTGTGTATGTTTAGATGTCTTTCTGAGGTCGAAGTTAGATCTTCTGAACTCCAGGAATAATATCCGCACACTTGGACTGTTGCCTTCCATTAGGATTGTTTCTCTTTGATGTTGGATTGAAATTTTCTTGAGGGTCTAATTTCCCTGGGTGAACATTTCATTGGGATAATAAGTTAATATTGGGATAATTCAGTTAATAATAAGTATTAACTGAATAAGTTTTTCTATTAATTAAATACTGTCTACATATCTCAGATATGCTTAAGTATTTATGTAGTGTTGCCTTCTTGGGACTGTTTATCATTAGAAAGATTTATGCAGTATGGGGAACTGGTCACTGAGGTGGAAGTATAGAGCCAAACTAAAACCTTCAGCTTTCGCTTGAGAATTCTCTAGTGAGTTTGGAGGCGCCATAGGCACAGCTGCTCCGCATTTACCACTGTAGCGATTGTAACTGGAGTCGCTTTCCCCGCCTTTGGCATCACAGAGGGGAGGGTAGTTCAGTGATTTGTAGAGTAGCAAAATTCTCACTTTGTACATGGTAATCAACTCGGTAGAGGCCTTTACTGTTTTTGATCATTTGCCCAGAGTGGAATTACACACGTTAGGTCCCCACCATTATTTTATTCAGAATTGTTTTTACTATACAAACTCTTTCACAGCTCTCATCTATCTTGCTTGTCTGCTCAACAGCTTGTTAGATAACTAAGCAGTGCTAATTACCACATTTTACAGGTTACAAATACTAGAGAGGAACTGGGGAAGGTTGAACAACTGGCTTAAGGTCACAGGCTAGACCCCAAACCAGGACTTTGAGCCTAGTCCTATCCAGCTGTTAAAAGTTTTAGCTTTTACTATAAAGGAACATATTAGCCAACATGTTACTGTGTTGGAGTATTGTGGCATAATGCCCACTTGACATTGAACAGTGTTCTGGAGGTTTCTGGAGTTAGTCATTGGGAGCTGCTTTTATTGCTCCTTTGTTAAAAATCTCCCAGGAAAAGCCTAAGCTAAGTAGTGCAGAGAAACACAGGGAAATCTTGTAAGTGAAGCATATGGTGAGGTAAAGGCAACCTAAAGCTACAGTGTCCGAGAAGACAAATGGCTTTTTGATCGCTTTAGACCTACTGATGAATTAACACCTCTCCACATATAGAGTGTGGCTGATCACTCAGATTGCACTTTTTAAGCTGCAGAGGCCGTGCACTTAGGATGCTGTCTTCATGTCAGAAATGCACTTTTGTGCTTGAAAATGATAAAAAATTACAATCGATCCTTACAACTGTTCTGTTCATCTTTATTGATCAGGTGCAAGAAAGATAAATCGTAGCCCAAATAAGATTATAGTAAATGTTAGCATCGTAGGGGACTGGAGGTTGATAGAGAGCCATTCATCATCTCAAATGGTGACCTGTCCATGGCTCCAGCCACCCCAGTCTGTTGTCTAATCACATACCTATTGATTTTATCTGCATCTCAGAAACCTGGATGTGACTGTCATTGGGCAACCCAGATTGTTAAATGCAAAGGGGTCACCGGTGTGAGGAGGCTTTCATTTTCATTTTCTTACCAACCAACAATGATTTATTAAAAAATAAACTACCCCAAGCTGTGGATGTGAAACCTGAGTGATTAGGGAGTGAAGGCGCACAATAGAGCCCTGTATTGTGTTGCATCCTTCTGCACTGCCCAGTGTTTTTCCTGCTATTTCATTGAGTCTGAAAGCTCATGGGTCATTTAGGCTGACCCCTCTACTGAGTCTGCTTTCAGATCAGCTAGCAGCTAGTCACAATGGGTAATTTTCTGTCCTGGTGTCCATGGAAAGGCATTGGTTTGCCACTGTAGCTTGGCTTATGTTGTTCATGAGTTCATGTCACAGTGCAGCCTTTTTTATGCTGAAATTACTGTCTACGTTTTTGTTCAGATTGATGATTACAAGTGTTCTGGTTCTGATAGTCATGTGAAAGAGAACAGACTATCTCTTTGTTGTATCAAAGATTGTTTCCCCCCTCCAAATAGGGTCTGGAACTTGCTATGTAGATCAGGCTTGCCCAGAACTAACCTGCCTCTCTGCCTCTGCCTCTGCCTCCTGAGTACTGAGATTAAAGGCATATGCCACCATACTCCATAGTGAAAACAAAATATTATGCAAAGTAAATACTGCTTTTGCATCCCTGAGTATGCGTGATTTTTGTTCTTTGAGTTTAAGAATCTTTTGATTCTGCAGCACAGTAAAACCAAGTAAGGTAGAGCTAAGGCATCCTTCAAAAATATGTTGGCAATGTTCTCAGGAGGATCAAATAATGACGAGTTAGTAGTATGACCATCTGTCATATAATTTATATATCATTGTCAGTACTGCTATCTGAATGTTGGCCTTCCAACTATTTAAGTACTATGCCATTTAAACCAGATCCCTATACTTCCAGAGTGGCTGCAGTGAAGTTCCTTTTATGTTTTGAAATTTTAAGTCTTCAGGGCAGTTTGTCTTCTTACATAGTGAAAATGTTGTCGACTTTGTCCACAGAGCTCAGAGTTCTACAAAGTCACCACCGAGGAGTATCAGAAAGCTGCTGAAGAGGTGGAAGCCAAGTTCAAGTAAGTTCTTCACCCCGTCATAATCTGCCCTCCGAGATGAAAGTTCAGTTGTGTCGCTTTCTGCAGACCACTGGTACTCGGGCTGGGGGACACTTGGAAATGGTTTTGGGTGGTTGAGATGTAACCATGTTACCTGCTTTTCTGGAGCATTTGATGAAAGCTTGTTGATGTACAATCCAGTTTATGAACTAAATGGAAAATGAAAGAAATGGTAAGAGAATTTGAATTTGGAATGATAGTTGACATAGAATGCCCTTAATTATGAAGGTTCTAGTAAATTGTTACTATATTTAATGAAACCATGGAAAACATTCACTCTTGTGTAGTAAAATGATGGGCAGGTCCAATTTGGATGTCCTCTTTTCTTGCATTTAAACTATTTTTATTTTCTCGCAAGTGCCTTGAACACGTTTAAATCATAGACTTTACCTTGCCCTTGATTATAAAGGTGTTGTTAAATTGCTACATCTGTTAACCCTTGTGATATCTAAATGAATATTGTGTAATTGATGGATCAAAGTGCCCATGACCCACAGCCTTATTCGTTCTCTTTGCTGCCAGTTCTCACATTACATAAGAAGATATTTTACTGAGTATATAAAGGATTCTATTATATATCCCCTATTAGTAGCACATGTACAAATTAGTGAAGAAAAAAAGGTGTTGTGACAGATTTAGTATAAGATTACACTGAGCTCTGACCTCCTTCCTTGTCCATGTTTATAAGCGTTTAATAAAATGATTAAACCTTAAGGTAGAATTATTAGTTTCTGCTTCAGTGCAGTTTATATGGTAATGAATATTTGTGTTACTTAAATGTTGATTAAAATAAGATTTTTTTAAAGGTGCTTTAACATGTGTTTAAATAGATGGAAACTTTCTATCTTCCTTAGCAAGAAAAAAAGTGTGGGGGATAAAAGAGAAGTCCAACAGCGAATCACAGTTCAACCAGTCATTCAATATCTAATTTATGTTTGAAGGCAGAGTTTTGTAAGTCCAGACTTGTCTCAAGCTTGGTAAAATAGCCAGCCTTACATTCTTCATTCCTTTGTCTTCACCACATAAGTGCTGGGGTGGTCGGTGTGCACCCCTGTGTCTAACTGCAAATCTTACTCTTGAAGATCAGAAGACTTTAGATAAAGGGCTAGGGACACACTTTTGCTAGAGCACTTGCCTGTTGTGAACAAGGCCCTGGGTTTTATCCCTGGTAACACATTAAGCCATATCAGACCTAGGATTCATATGATGCTGTGTCCAAAACAAAGAATTTAATTGTTATTTATCTTCGGTCCTGATAGAGTAACATTCCAAAAACCTTTTGTCTTCATACTTTGAGAACCTTTCACTTGGGATCCTTGATGCTTTTTCAGCATAATATAAACAGTATAAAAATAAGTAAATAAATTAGAAACTAATGCAAGCTAGAATGATCTATGGAGTCTTCATAAAGAACATGGCATTTGTTTGTGACTTGAAAAAAGTATTGAGTAGGTGGACGAAGAAGATGTCCAGAAGGGAAATGTTCCTATTTTATTGGTGGGTGACAACTTTAGTGAAGATCAATGGCTTGACTCAGGTGATTAGCACAAGATAGAGCTGCAGAGGTCACAGGTCACCAGCTGCCAGGCTGAAGTTGGGTCTTCATTTAGTAAGAAGTCAGTGGGAAAGATTTGAGCCTACGAGCACCCTGACTTCAATACTTTGTAGTGGACATCTAATAGTGGGTGTGAGGCTTGTCTGGACATATAAGAAGAAGGAATGAAAAGTACCAGGTAGGAGTTCTCAGCAGCTACAAGGAGATTGGTGCAAAACGGTTGTTGAGATTGGGTGTGAATTAATAATTGGCTAATGGATTAAATTCCAGGTCTGCATTGTACTGGAGGATGAAATCCAAACCCAGTATTTAGGGTTAGATTCTTCTGATATCTTTTTTCATGGCCTGCAGATGGCCACTTTCTGCCTCTGTGCCCTTGCTTCGTGCCTATCTTTTAATCTTTTAAAAATATGTAAGGACACTAGACTAGAGCCCAACCTTATTTCTGCCTCTGTCTCTGCTTCCTAAATGCATGCTAGTATTAAAGATGTGCCACCACAACCACCCCTTAAGTACCCCTTTAAAAGCTCTAAATGCAATCATGTTTTGATATAGTAAGCATTAGGGTTTTAGTATATAAGTTTGAATGTAAGGATGATACAGTTGAATCCATCATTCTTTGGATAGGAAAAAAAAACAAGACTATGAGGTTAGTCGGTTAAGAAACTGTATGTTGATTCTTCTAGAAGGAAATGTGTGGTTTGGGGATGAGAAAAATCATTCCTGAAGTACCCACACTGTGCCATCCTTCCATACATGCTCCTGGAAAATGAGAGTGAGGGAGCCCATAGGACACGCGAGTGTTATGACTTCCACAAGGAAATGTGGACCTGGGAGGTAAACTCAGTTATGAACAGAACCCCATAGCTTCATTCTTTTACCATTCTGACATAGTATTTTTTATAAAATCCAATTGGGCTCTGGCATAACTGACGAACAAGTCTTTGCCCTTGCCACAGATAGGTCAGGGTTTGTATCCGGCCCCTTGAGAGCTAACCTCTAAATGCTTGGAACCTCTCTCATGGTAGAAATTATTGGTGGCGGACTCCTCAGTTCATGTAGTATCAGGGTGATAGGACACAAAAGACCGAGTCGTGAGACCTCAGTAAGCCTGTGCACGGAAGCATGGCTACACTCCCCTCGTTCACAGAATTGTGGGCCAGTGGTTGATGTTATAACACAGTATCAGCTCTGTGTTTGGATCTCTTCTGACTGCCTCTGTATCCCTCCTTTGGCTAATTTTTTGTTACCATTTTCGAGCAATGAGTTATAGCTGACCTTGGCTTAAATCAGTTCTCTGAGACGTTTTAGTGAATTCTCGATCCCATACGTGAGCCTTGCCATCCTTGGTGTTTGGTCAGCAGTGAGGGTCGTCAGTGCAGTGTCCTTCAGATGATGCCAGCAAGTGTGCAGGCTTCACTCACACTTTGTGAGGAAGCTTCAGGATTGATATTTTAGAGAGAGACTCTCACTGCATCTGTGTTGTTGTTTCCTGCCTGCTGCCTGCTAGACCAAGCATCCCAGAGCGTCCTATTTTGGTTTGCATTGTGACTGTAAGAAAGACTTCTTATCTTCAAAGGATAAAAATTGCTTAGAAGAGTCCCGTGTCTCCTTAAAAGATTGACCATCTTAAAACATAATGACCCTCCATCTGTTCCAAAGCAGTGTACTATATTTTAGTACATAACAGCCATCTTGTCTGGTCCAGTTATTCTGGCTGCCTCCTGTCTGTACACCTATATAGCACCTCTGAGGTTCTCTTTGAAGCTGTCTGACCATCTTGAACCTGAACTCAGCATTCACTTAAGCAACAAACTCAGAAAGGGCCTTTAGTCCTTTAGTTAATGCTATTGGACGGAAGAAGTTTGATTTAGATGCACCTTGGTTGGCTGCAGGAGAGGGATACTTTCTAAATTGCCATTTTAGGAGCAATTTTTGTTCCTAAAATGGGACTCCCATGAAGTCACCAAAACAGGAAAGAAAGCGAAAATCATTTGAGGTGGCACATGGCTAATAACCTTGATGTCAGCACCTCCTGCCAAGACATTCCAGGGCTAGTTAAAATACTAGCTCCAGCTCCAGTCTGGCAGAGTAGAGTTTGAGCATGGTAACATTAGTGGTGTTGTTTTTCTAGCTTCATCTACATGGCACTCACACTTTTAGAAACTCGGATGTGACCCTCCCCTGTTGTGATCTGTATGTCTGTGAGGAGGGCAGGAGGCCTAACTTGAGCGGGACCTGCACTGTATTGCAAAAGAAAAGGGAAGATCAGCTTTTCAAATGAAGCTCCTTTCTAAAGTCCAGAACTCTGCTGCAGTGAGAGCTACTTCCCCAGTAAATTCTAAGCATTATCAACACTATTCTGGTGAGAATTACAGAACTCAAAAACAGTTAAATTCATACCATTTAATTTTTACTTCAGGTAGTTTTTTTCATTAATAGCTTTAAGTTTTTAGCTGTGAAACAAACCAATAAGTAAAGGCACTTGCTGCCAACCCTCACAATTTGAATTCAATTCCTAGAACTCTCATGGTGGAAGAAGAGAAGTTAGTCCTTCACATTTATTGTAATGGGCAGTTGCTTACTGCCTGTAGCGTGGAGCAATTAGGATGCTAGCTTGTGGCCATCTGGTGTTAGCATCCTGCTACTAAATATGGCTGAAAATTGTGTTCTGAATTTAGCCTTTTCTTCTTCATAGTTAATTAAAATACTACATTTATGAATGTTACATCAGATGAAGAGTATAGCTCACGTGGTAGAGTATCTACTTGCCTAGTATCCCTAAAGCCATGGGTTCAGTTCTTAGTACTGCAAAGAACACAAAAGATTGTTATGCATAGGACTTAGGGCAAATCTAACACAAAATAAGTGTTCAATAAATGTTAGATCTTACTATTATATTTAAATTCTAAAACTATGTGCCAAAGAAGTACACTGTAATTGGTCATTTTTGTCCCACCCACCAGTTCCCAAATAACCAGTCAGAGGCTTAATTTTAATTATAAATCTTTACCTGATGGCTCAGTCTTATTACGAGCTAGCTTATGCATTTAAATTAACCTATTTCTATTAATCTGTGTGTCATCATGTGGCCCTTGGCTTACCAGTGGTGCTCAGGAATATTATAGCTCCTTGGGCAGCTGCTGGTGTCTCTCAAACTTCACTTTTTTTTTTTTCTGTGTCTCTATTTGGATTTCCCGCCTGGCTCTAAACTGCCTTGCCATAGGCCAAAGTAGCTTTATTTATCAACTAATGAGAGCAGTCCATATTCATAGTATACAGAAAGACATCCCACAAAGTATAGATCGTAATCGGGTGCCCTAACAGAGCAACAAAAATAAGGACCCACGGGAGTCAGTAGTGTAGCCAGGATTCCAGGCACACACATGACAGTATAGCTTTCAGAGACGTGTCTCGGCGAAGCAGCGAGTGCGGCAGGACCGTGTCAGACCCAGCCCTCCCTGGTCGATTGGTGCTCGTATATCAGCATATAGAACACAGAATGCCTCCGTGTTTTTGCACACAGGCTGTTCTCTTTTTTTAATATTTATTTATTATGCATACAATATTCTGTCTGTGTGTATGTCTGCAGGCCAGAAGAGGGCACCAGACCTCATTACAGATGGTTGTGAGCCACCATGTGGTTGCCGGAAATTGAACTCAGGACCTTTGGAAGAGCAGGCAATGCTCTTAACCACTGAGCCATCTCTCCAGCCCCGCAGGCTGTTCTTAAAGCAAATTTCAAGCAAGTGTAAAGCACATACCAAAGAAAGAAACTATTCAGCAATAAAAACAATGCAAAGCCATGCTCGGCACTTTAGAACTGGCCAATACTTCCTTCCCAGGCTGTCCTTTAAATAGGTAGTGACTGGTTTCTACCTTCCATGGGTTCTTGGAAAATAATTTTGGAAAGGCTTCATTGGAGGTTGAGCTTCCTAACTTGGCTTCATTTTCTTTCAATGTAAAGGATTGTATGAGATCACACATGAATACAGGTAATAGTAGCCTGTTGTGTGCCAGATTGCAGGAGGAGCTTCCCTTTTATCTTTGAGGGAAGCCATGGTCCTGACTTAGAAGTCTACGCTCCTGGGAAGAACCTTGGGCGAGTCTCATAAAGGATTAAAAATTAGCTAGCCTGGAAGAATAAAGCTGAGGTGGTTTTAGAGTATCTGTGGAATCTATGTACAATGTGTACAGATAAAATGGACTGTGTGAGTTTCACTGCCTCCTGAAAGAGTTTCTTCCATGTCAAACCCTTTAACTTTAAAATGTCCTTGGGGTCTGGGGATCCAGTTTGACAACACTGTTTAGTTTCTTCTGGAGTGTAGGCAAGGCCTTGTGGGGCTGGTATCACCAGCGAGTGTTTCTCCTGTTTGCTATCGTTACAGTGTGGATCATAGGCAGTTGTGAGCAACAGTGCTTAAAAGATCCTGCTTAATTGGCTGTACAGTAATTAAATAAGATTTTGACTGGCAAATTTATAATTCTGTTAGATACCTCAGTCAGTGTGCCCAAATGCCAATGTGGCTTCAATTTGGAAATATTAGATTAATAGGACTAATTGTACTGCAGGTACAGAGTTTGCTCTGATTAATAGTCTTAAATCTCTTTTAGAAATTTAGTCAGGTACATTTGTTACTTACTTTTCCACCTACACTTTTAATTAAAAGTGATTTCTGAACTTTGAGCTGCTCAGTAGTGTCTTGCTGCTTGTCCTAGGTGCTCTGAGATTGAGCTCTGGGAGCTTTTCAGGACTCCCGTGTTTTATTGAATCACTTGTCATCAAAAGGACTAACATTATATGCCATTGCTGTGTATTTGTGTCTGCTGCTGACAGGTTTCCTGCACACTGTCCTTCATACTTACTGATGGCTACTTAAAACCTACGTTAGTGCTGTGTGAATGGACCTAACCTGCCAAGTGTACATGAACAATCTTTTATCTATGGTTCCCATTGATCATTTCGAAATGATCAAATGGTTTATCTCAGTCAGACACTAATTCACATTGATCAGATTTGAAATGAGCCAGTTGACTTAGTTTCTGCTGAACACAGATTGTATTAAAATACCATTATATGGGCATGCTGCCTACTCTAATGTGGGAGTGATGTTATAGCAGTTACATCATAGCTAGAGTTACTGTGTTATAAAGATGCCTCCCTCATAATGCAAGTTTACAGAAGAAGGAAGAATGCATATTCCAGAAAAAATGGGGCTTTGGAAAAGAATTTGGGCTTTTACTTACTAATTAAATTTTGCATTTGTATCCTCCCCCATTTTTTTTTTATTTTAATTTGCAGGACTGTGATCAGGTAATAGAGCAGCTGCAGTGGTGACATTTAATTCCCGATGGCCCTCAGAGCCAAGTGACATCTTGATTATTCAGTGAGAGAAACTGAAGAGGCAAAATTCTAGATAAAGCAAATATACCTGTGCCCTCTGCTCATCCCCTTCTGGTTATAATTGCCTGTTTAGAAGTTCAGGGTTATCTGTTGGTTTTTGTTTTTTAAACATTAGCTCACCTGTGTTGGCCTCTGCAGTATTTCTTGTGCCCTGTGGAATGTAAGGAGAATTTCAATTCTTTTACAGATTGTGCTTAAGAGTGGACTTTGGAGCTGGAGAGATAGCTCAGCCATTAGTGTGTGATGAATGCTCTTGCAGGGCACCTAAGTTTAGCCCCCAGCACCCATATCAGGTGGCTCAAAAAGGTAACTCCAATTCCAAGAAATCCACTGCCGTCATACGGCCTCCAGGAGCACTTGAACTTGAGTGTGTGCGGTGCATATAAACTCAGGTGAGCAGGCACACACATACGCATAAAAAAAATCTTACCTGCAAAGAATATACTTTTATCTGCTGCTCAGAGCAAAGGCACATTTGGTTGAATGTAGACTTGGCTATTTAACACACTGAGTCCCAGTAAATAACTGTGTCTTTGACGTCTTAGTGCCCCTCAGTGAATGTAAACTGTCACCGTCACCCTTTTAGGGCCTGAAGCCTAGAGGCTTAAAATGAAAAGGAAATTGTTGCTGTTCTCTATGGGGAAAGATGATTTTAATTTGTTTCTTTCACATCAATATGGCACTGGCTGCTTTCAAGTCTGTTATTGATGATGTCATCAGGAATCTGAAGCGCAGGCCTAGCTCTCAAGCTGTACTTCAGGCTGCTTATTTTCCTGAGCCTCCAATTAGTTAGAAGGAAAGAAAGCTTTCAAATACACCAATGTGTGACGCTTTTATGTATGTCTATGTGTAATATATAAAATAAGCATTTGGAGTTGATTATGTTTGGCATCAAGGAGGGACCTTTGGTATTTTATGCTCTGCAAACCCATAAATGGAGCCCTGCTATGAGGTCTGTGGTTAGAAGTTTAGAGGTTATTGTTTTGTTTTGTTTTTGTTTTTCGAGACAAGGTTTCTCTGTGTAAAGGTCCTAACTGTTCTGGAACTAGCTCTTGTAGACCCTGCTGGCCTTGAACTCACAGAGATCCACCAGCCTCTGCCTCCCAAGTGCTGGGATTAAAGGTGAACACCACCACCGCCCAACCTGTTTTCAGTTTCTTGAACTGTATCTCCATTGCTTAATCCACACACTGATGTGGGATTCCCCTCTGTATGCTGTGAATACCATTGGTTAATAAAGAAATTTCTTTGAGCCTATAGCAGAGCAGGGCAGAACAGAGCTAGGCAGGGGGCGGAGCTAAACCGAATGCTGAGAGAAAAGAGGGCAGAGTCAGGGAGAAGCCATGGAGCTGCTGCTGGAGACAGAGATGGCGGAACCTTGCTGGTAGGCCACGAGCCTCGTGGTAAAATATAAAATAATGGGAATGGGTTAAATTAAGTTGTAAAAGCTAGCCAATAAGAAGTTAGAGCTAATAGGCCCAACAGTGATTTAATTAATAAAGTTTCTGTGTGCTTATTTCAGGAGTCTGGGCAATGAACTAGTGGTCTCCTGCTACAACACACTGTTTTTTAAGATACTAGAAGCAAATGCTTCCCCCACACACAAACAACACAGCTTTCTACCTGTCTCATGTGTCTTGCAGAAAGAGGCAGGGACAGGGCTGTAAACTAGGGAAGCGGTGTTATCTACGCCCATAAAAGACAACACACACTGGAGCCATCTTCTGGACGCAGTGCGTCTGTCAAGGCCACTGTGGAAATGCTACTCTCCCCTTGGCTTGGGGGGAAAAAGGCACAAGTGGTGCCAAAAATCACTGACAGTGCAGCCAAGTTAGCTGTGGCCCAGAGCCCCTACCACTTGGCAGTTGTGTTTGCTGGTATTCCTTGGGGGGTCTCCTCTTTCCCGTGCTCTTGCCATGTGCTGCGTAGAGTGACCACAGGAGCCAAGCTGCTGTGCTTAGGTCTGTGGCCCTAAGTTGGTGATCTCGTGATACTTTCCCTTGTCAAAGTAACAGATTGTTCTGTTTTCCCTTACAGGAACATTAGCATTGAACTTTCTTCCTTAATCAATACAATTCATTAAGAATCTAGCGTTCCTTACATGTTATATAAAATATTAATTGTAGCCTGTTAGTTAGATAAATGAAGATTCTGCCAAAGCAATAGCGTGTTTCTTCCCAAAAATCATTATATGTTAAGGGAGAACTTGGTGAATTTGAAGGAATTTGTTTATTGATCTTTGCTTATTTGTGTAGTTAACTACATAACTCATAGTTTTCAAAAGTAATTTCTAAGTTTTTCCTCTTGATACTAGCTAGAGTTCGTTTACTTTGTAAAGGCACCAGGTAAAAATAATTTCTTGAATTTTTCTTTTGATCTTTCAAAGATAAGGAAACATAATTTTGCTTTCTGAGTGCCATTCAGAGAGCACTGAAGCTTGCAGGAGGGCCAATTATCGTTAATTATTGTCTGACTGACCTGCCACAGTATAAAATGTCCAGGCACACTTCTGGAAAGCAGATTTCAAATTCTGCCACTATGTCAAATTTGCAAAGTTAACCATCTTAAAAAGTTTTCATGACTAAAAAATGTATCAAAGAAGTTGTCTGCCCATAAAATTGGGATGACTTTTGAGATATCTAGAATGCTGTGCAGGTAGCTTTACTAGGAGGTTTGTCTGTACCTTGTCACTGCGGAGTTTCATAAATACTTACATTTCTTCTCTGCTTTTAAGCAAGTTAGTTTTAGGTGTGCTATGCATGAGCAAAAACGATGTACAAAAAGTGAAACCCAAACTTTCTGGATGATGGTTACCTAAGCAGATATTCTTACCCATTTGAATTTGTGAAAAACCAAACCTGCCCTCCTGGATTCCAACTACTAAGGATTTCTGGCTCTTGATTTTTCATAGCAAGTAAGCAAAATGTAGAAATTGATAAACTAGATCCAAGTTTCAGAGTTGTGCTTGTCTTAAGAGAATTTCTTTAAATGGACAAAAGATTTGATCAGACACTTCAAAGAAAGATATGAGAAAGGCCACTTAGCACATGAAAAGGACTTGGCCATCATTAGTTGCTAGGGAAATGCAAATGAGAATTATCTGAATGTGGAAATCAAGGGCTGACAGTATTGCATTGACCACTGTGGTAGCCAAATGAGTTTTTAGCTCTTTGCTGGTGGGGGTGTGAAATGGCACTACCCTTGAAAAAAAATTTGGAAGTTCCTTATCAGTTTAAACTTTTCACTTAGTCCATAATCCAGTTCCTGGAGGAGTAAACTCATTAGTCTACAAAAAGTCCTTGCAGGCCAGTAATCGAATGCTGGAACATCAGTGTAAGCAGAAGAAGAATGGGCAGCAGAAGGTGATGTGCTCGACCCTGTAGAAGGTCGGGGAATGGGACTGTTGATTTGCGCGCTAACAGGGTCCGAAACAGTTATGTGCTGCTGTATGTGGTTCCATTTATACCAAGTTAAAAAAAAATAGAGTTAGACTGGTAGAGATCTGAAATGGTTAGTGAGAAGACTTTATTAGAAAAGGACTCACACAAATAGACTTTCTGAGGGGTCGTAAATGGTCTCACTTACTCCCAGAGTGTTGATATGTAGTAGTTAAACCTTGGCTCTTCTACCAGTATTCATGTTTGTATTAAGATTCAAGTGTCTTACCTCAGATCAAGAGACACGCAATGGTCATCTTCTAGGGCCATACCCTTAAACTATCTCTAGCAAGGTTTTCTGCACTTTAATCACTTGTAAGTTTCTGTTGCCTGCCATCTATTGTATGCAAGCATTTAATGGTCATAGAAATAACAAATGTAGAGAGCAGTTTGATACTATGTCCATTTAGCAAAATAATAGTAGTAGATTAAATTCTGAGGCCTGTGCTAAGAACCCCTTGGTTCTTAGCCACATTTACAGCATGAGTTTCTTCCTGTGGCTCATGCCTTATATCCAATCAGAAAGTGATTGGTTATCCCACTGACTTTCATGTCACTATCAAGCCCATGGGTATATCTTGTCACACTGGTCATTATTGTAGTGCGCAGGGCACACAGGTGGATAAAGAAGACTGTTGATGACTTTGTTCCCCACAGCAATCACAGTTCCTTCTGGCACTATGTAAACTAGCCAGCAAGGAGGAAGCTTTCTGG
Source organism: Microtus pennsylvanicus (assembly GCF_037038515.1). NCBI lineage: Eukaryota > Metazoa > Chordata > Mammalia > Rodentia > Cricetidae > Microtus > Microtus pennsylvanicus. The sequence continues at coordinate 26,425,712 of NC_134597.1, read as the reverse complement.
TTGGTACCTTGTTCTGTGACCTCAGTGCATGGTGTCTTCAGCAATACAGTCTTACCATCAAGTCTGATGGGCAACCAAGAGCAATTGCAACTGGCTGTATTAGTTTAGGGAGTCTTTTAGACACTGACCAACTCAAGGGGAGATAACCCATACTAGACACAAGACTTTTTATTTGGCAAGCTGTTTATGGGAACAGCATTACCCCTTGTGTAGGGCTTTTTCAGACATTTTAGTATTAGTCATCCTTCCCTATTCCTCCTTCTGTACAATTCCATCCCTCTACACACCTAACCCTCCCTCCCCATTATTCCCTTTTCCCACTGCGTAACATTTGTGGTCCACTGTTCTCTCTTCTTTAAGATCTTCCTTCCCTCCCCCCACCAACAGTCCCTTTTTAATTTTCTGGATTCTAGAGATGCTCCAAGTTAAAACACATAAATCTAAAGAATCAACATGTGATGCTTATTTCCCTGGGTCTGAGTTACCTCACTCAATATGATGTTTTCAATTTTACCTCTTTATCTGCAAATTTCATTTTTCTTTACAGCTGTATAAAACTCCATTGTGTAAATGCATCCCTTTCTCAATATCTATTCATCAGGAGCTAGACATCTAGGCTCTTTCCTTGTCCTTGCTATTGAATAGAGAAGCTATACACATGGGGTGAGCTTGTGTCTCTGTAGGAAATAAAGCCCTTTGGGTATATACCCAGAAGTGGGATAGTTGGGTTGTATGGCAGATCTATTTCTCTGTTTTTGAGGAACCTGATTTCTACAGTGGTTGTACCAGTTTTCACTCCCATCAGCAGTACATGAGGGTTGCCTATTTTCCACATCCCCATTGTCATTTGTTGTCTTTATCTTAGCCATTCTGATTGGGGTAAGATGAAATCTAAAAGTCGTTTTTGTTTGCATTTCCCTGGAGACTAAGGATGGTGAGTGCCTTTTAAAATATTTCCTCAGTTTTTGTATTTTCTCTTTTAAGAACTAGCTCGGTTTCATAGCCCACTTTTAAACTGGCTTGTTTTCCTGATGCTTTGTTCTTCAGTTCTTTGTGTGTCCTGGACTCTAGCCTTCTACGAGATGTAAAACTGGTGGGGACTTTCCCTGTTCTGTAGACTGCCTTGTCTGTCAGAGGTTTCCTCACATGCAGAAGCTTTCTAATTCATGAGTTGTTGATTGTTGCTTTGTTTCCTGAGAAACAGAGTTCTGTTCAGAAGGTCCTTTCCAGAACCTATATCCTGAACTGTATGTCCTACTTTTTCTTTTCGAAGTTTCAAAGTTTTTGGTCTAACACTAGATGTTTGATCACTTGGAATTGATTTGTGTGCAGAGAGGGTGGTGGGTTTGGGGGAGGAGAGAGATTATCTTTCATTCTTCTACATGTAGATACCTAATTTTCCCTTTGTTAAAGATTCTGTCTTTTCTCTGATATGTATTTTTGTCATCTGTCAAGTACGATGTAGTTGTGTGTACAAATATCTGGGTCCTCAGCTCCTCTTGATTGATGTGTGTGCTTTGTACCAGCACAACAGTGTTCCTACAATATAACTCAATATCAGGTATGATGATTCTCTCACCAATTATGTTGTTCAGAATTGTTTGAGGTGTTTGGGGTCTTTCATACTTGTATGGATTTTGTTTTTCCCCCCAATTTCTGTGAAGAATTACATTGTAATTTTGGTGAGAATTACCTTGAATCTTTAGATTGCTACTGGAAATAAGATGGACATTTCTGTGATATTAATCCTACCAATCCATGTGTATGGGAGGTCTTTCTCTTTTCTGATGTCTTTGTTCTTTTCTTCAGTGTTTTAGTTTTTGTTGTGTAGGTCTTTCACTTCCTTGTTTAGGTGTGTTCAGAGGCATGCTTTTGATTTGGGGTTTTTTTTTTGAGGGGGGAGCTGTTCTAAAGAGGACTGTTTCCCTAGTTTCTCTCCCTGCCTTTGGTCTCTAGGAAGGCTACTGATGTAGGTAAGTTGATCTTGTCATCTGCCACGTTGCTCTAAGTGTCATCAGCTCTAGGAGTTTCTTGGAGTCCTTGGGTACCTCAGGTGTGGAACCATGTCACCTGCAAATAGGGGCACTGAATTCTTCCTTTTACTAAGGGGTTTTAAAAGTAGTATTTATAAATAAAACATTCATATTGTGAGTAGCACTGATGCGTTTTAATATAATGATTTCAGGCAGCAGTTTGTTCATTTTCCTTATTGAATTCTGGCAGAATGCTTGAAAACTTGTAGAAGCTTGCATCTTGGCCCTTCCCTACATGTTGACAGAAAAGCACACATGCTCCTGTGTTAAAGTACCGCCAAGCATCCCCTGCCATCCCCAACTTGCTCACATGGCTGCCTTAAGTTACTTTATGTGCATTCTCTTCTGGCCTTGCAGTTAGAACTACCCCCTCATTCCGTGTGCGAGCCTTGATGCTGGTAAGCAGCCGCCTGCCCTGGAGCCTGATGGATGTGCGCATTAAGATGGGTTCTTGCTCTTGGCTCTGATTCACAAGTCACCTCAGCTAATGTTTCTGGATGAATTCCGCGTGGTATTACATTTGGCTTTATTCTCCTTTCAGGCACTGAACCTCCTTTTTTACTATGTTCAGTGTGCTTTGAGGGGATCTTACAAGCACAAAGAAGTCAGCTATTTGCTAATTACAGTATTTACACCAGAAAGACTGGGGGCTGCTATTGTGAGTTTGGAATTTTTTGCTCATTTTTTTCTCCTGTGCTTCTGTCACTGTAGTGGATCTTTGCATGGAGACTCAGAAGACCACCAGCCTGCCACTAGCATGGATCTCAGCAAAGCTGCTGGGTGAGAGATGCATGCACCAAGGCTTATGACTGGGATTTTGAAGTTAGCCTCCACCTGTTCTCTGCTTTCAGGATGAAAAATGAATTGCCAATTACCGTCGACATGTTCAGACACAGCGCTTCATATGGTAGAAGCCTGCTCAGCCTGCATTCTGCTGGGCCCCCAACTAGGAATCCATCAGGTCTGGAAAAAAGGAGTGTGTTGGCAAGGAGGAGAAGGGGAAAAGAGATCGCTCTCTGATCTCATCCCATTTTCCTTGCTTGTGCAAGCTGTGGGCGAGAGGTCAGTGCCTCTCACCTTTGTTTCCCCAGCAGAGCTCTTGAGCAAGATGAAACGATCAAAGCCGGGTGCCAGCGCATAGTCACAGTCTCATTACACTGCAAGCTGCACGCCCAGATGCTGCTGTTCTCGGCATTAGGCCTTGCTGATTCACATTCATAACAGCTCCATTACAGCTCACTTGGTGCTGCTCATCACTCACAGTTCTCTTTGTAGGGAGGGTGTTTCTCCAGTACAAAAGATGCTAAAGTAAAGGGGAATTTGACATAGTGGGTGCGCAGTATATTCCTCAGGCATCCTCGTTAGTTGTTAAAAATGTTCTGTTGCTACTTAAATAGTTGGAGGTTTGGATGTGATAATGGAGGTTGCTGGTTTGTAGTTTTGAAGCCGTAAGTTTGGGATACTGGATTTTTCCAGAAGACCAATTTCATTGGTGCTGTCTTGGGAGTTCTTTTCTATTAGTGAATTCTGACACCTGTCCCCATTTGTTCATTTTGTTCCCCCCTGACGAGCTCCATAACACATATGACAGCTTTGTTTCAGGGAAGGAATCCTCACCAAGAGTCCTTTTGAGGTGCTAATTCTGTTTGTACTGAAAGTCCATAAGTAAGTTAGAGTCTTCAGCCCCCAGAGGTGTTACATATTTGCTCAAGAAATGATTACTGTACCTCATCTGTCCAGATGATTTTATATATTGGGAATATAAAAGTGACCAAAAAGTTTTAATACTGGCATGAAGATGCGTGCAGAATGCAACAGGAGAAGGATTGTCTGTGGAAGTGACTGGCATGGACTGGCTGTTTTCACCTTGAGGTGTTCTGAAGCAAAGGAAGAGGAGGGTGGCTTTCTTTCCACGAGGAAGTCAAATGCTAGAAACACTAGAGATAGAATGGCATGAAGGGCTGGGCTGTACAGGAAGACTGGATTTCCACTTTATAAAGTAGTTTAAATTTGGATTTTGAAAGAAAAAGTTAATAGAATCTGCAAATAGAACCAGAATTTTTACATACGGGGGAGTACTTTTACCTGTCACCTATTCTTGGTGCCCCATAATTCACTGCATAAGAATTATGTGTTTTGGATTGCTCATTGTTGCTAGTCTGTTGTCGTGTATGTTGGGCATGAGTGTGTTGTATCTTTTATAATAATTCCAATCACCATCCCACTTAAGCCTGCCCCTACCCCCACTACAGTGCCATCCACTGCCATACCCACAACTGCAAACATTCAAAGAGTCAACATTTCTCTATATTGTTCCTGGGGCCATATGAAAGATGCCTCTCAGTGCTAGAACTTTGATCCAGTTAGTGTGTTTAAGGGGAATCTTCTCTAAACTAAAGATACAGATACAATTACATTAATATAAAATCATTTTAATTTATTACATCACTAATAACTATTGTATTTCTATATTTATATCCAGTCAAAAATAAGCACATATTTTGTCATATTAGCTAAATTGAAGGCCTTGAGTGGGATAGAATGTAGTTTTGTCTGAAAGTCTGGGAAAAAAAGAGGTCAAGAAAGATTTGTTTCATAGAATGCTGTCTGGGGAAATCAGGCCTTTGAAAAAGAAGGGACCTGGTTTCTTATCCTGATGAAATGATATATGTTAAACATTTATGTACCCAGCTACCATCTCTCTGAATGGTACTCTTAAGACTTCTTAAACCAAATTCTATATGCCATAAGGAAAATATCTTGGGGGCAAATTCAGAGTGCATATTCAGATTTGATTTATATGGATAACGAGTGTTTTATTTATGGGTATATCTTTTAACACAACCAGATATATTAAATGAGCTGATATTGTAAATAAATTTCTATTGCTAGTCTACTTGAAAATACTAGATGTTTTTAATAGAAACTTTTTAATGGAGTATGCTGGAAGAAGGGAAACAGGTAGGGAAAGGTAGAATATCACCTATGGATTAAGTCAGTAGGTTATAGAGAGCAAGGATGGGATGTCTTCCTGTGTTCCAGTGATGGAGTTTCTTCTTGTGTGGCTTTTACATAATTTGTGTGAGGGAAAGGAGGGCAGTCCAGATCAACCTACATTGTCTTATACTTGCTGTGGGATAATGCTCTTGTACCCTCTAAAGATTCGTCACTCATATTGGTTTAATAAAACACTGATTGGCCAGTAACCAGGCAGGAAGTATTGGTTGGACTAGGAGAATTCTAGGAAGAGGAAAGTCTCAGTCCGCAGTCACCACCCAGATGCAGAAGAAGCAAGATGAAAATGCTCCACTGAGAAAAGGTACCAAGCCACGTGACTTATAGTGTTCTTTTAAGTTGCAAGAGCTAGTTAATAATAAGCCTGAGCTAATAGGCGCCGACAGAAACTTCCATCTACATATACTCATCCATAATTTTAGTAACAAAGGATCTAACACCCTCTTCTGACTTCTACAGGCACCAGGCACACACTTGGTGCACATACATGCAGGCAAACAATACACACAGCCCAAAGTGGAAAGCCAAACAGTTCAACCTCACTTCTTGCACAGAGTGAGCAGACACTAGGACCATCCTGGAAAACTGGTTGACCTTATTTGATATGGGAGGGAAGGGAGCAGAAGGGAAGGGGAGAGAAGAGGTTGTGGATAGCATTGGTATTTATAAAAGTATTTTGTTTCCTCATTAAATTTTGTGATTAGCTCGTGCCTTCTGGTTTTCTTTCTGGAGACTTAGTTCAAGAAGTAAACAGGTTAAATCAGTTATTTCAGTTGGTGGGTTTTTTTTATTTTGTTTTGTTTTTTCTCAACAAAAGATACAACTTTACTCCTCTTTTTCTAAGTCACCCCTTAAAAGTATATAAAGTTGTATTTTGATATTGATGCTTCCACATTTATCTCAATGAATGAAAGTGTTAATTGGCATAGGTACTATTTCAATTTTATTTAAAAATATAAGATTATTTCAACTTATTGTATTCTATGGCATTAGTCTTCTATCATTATGAAGCCCTTTTCCTACTAAGAGAAGCTTAGGTTGTTTCTTTTCCCCACCCCTTACTTCACTTCTTTAAAAGGCTACTTTGAACAAATTTCTACACAAACCCTCAAAATCTGGTATGTGTTTCTATTTCTGTTTCCTGGGTGGATACTTCCACCTGTGTGGCTTTAAGCTACTTTACCTCTTTTTCTTCTTTTTGCTGATGTCAGGTGTCTGTGATATCTCATGGTAATGTTGTAAAGTTTAATGTAGTAAAATCCCAGGCCGTAGAGCTGACCCTATACCAAAGGGACATTTGGGGGGTGTCATAGAATATAGTTGTTGGGGCAAAGTTACCTAAACCTTACAGATTTGATCACAGCATTACTCCACATCTGGCCTTTCAAGACAGCAAAAACAAGCAAAAACTTGTTTTTTATAGGAAATATCCCTGGTTTGTGAAATTTTGAGGCCTTTTGACTTCTATGTGGTAAAGCACTGTGTATTGGCACTTCCTTTGCAAGTTTTCTTTGGGTTTGTAATTCAGTAGAAGGGAATTGAAAAGATTAGTTGTAGAACTTTTTCCATTAACTCTGGGGGAAACTACAGAGCAAAAAATTGTCCTTTGGGCAGAAATGTCAATCCACGCCTCTTCTGGAGCGTTTGGAAACTGAAGCACCCAGAAGCCACTTTAATAGGAGAATTGAAAAGCAAAACGTATACACATCTTCACCTTTTCTAACTGACGAGAAGACAAATGAAAACTATGTTCTCAGAACTTGATGATGCAGAGAAAATAAGATTGTTGCTCCAGAGAGTGCATTAGGCTGGGGTCTCTAAAAGATTTGAGTGCTAAGCTTTTGAGACATCCTGATGCGTTTGCGTTAATGATATATCTTGTTGTACTTTGTGCCATGAAATTCCCCTTTTATATGACAATGTTTGTGGGGAAAAAGACTTCAGAAATGAGGACTAGTTAATTATCTACAGGCTTTCCCGTATCAGCACCATAGAAAAGAAACTTGTTTGGTCTAACTCACAATTCTTGGTGGTCTTGATTTTTTTTTCTTACATTGTTTTACTTAGGGTTTCTATTGCTATGAAGAGACATCATGACCACAGTAACTCTTATAAAGGAAAGTATTTAATTGAGGTGGCTTGCAGTTCAGAAGTTTAGTCCATTATCATCATGGCAGAACATGGTGGCATGCAGGCAGACATGGTGCTGAAGAAGGAGCTAAGGGTTCTATATCTTGATTCCCAGGTAACAGGTAGTGAGCTATGTTTACACTGATCATAGTTTGAACATAGGAGACTTCAAAGCCCACCTTCACAGTGACATATTTTCTTTAACAAAGCCATACCTACTCCAAAAAGTCACACCTCCTAATATTGCCACTCGCTATGAGCTGATTGCAGCCAATTACATTCAGAGTAGCACGTTTCATTCCCATAAGCTTGTAACAATATCATACTGCAAAATGCATTTATTTAGTCCAACTTCAAAAATTCCCAAGTCTCTCAGTTTCAACAATGTCTTATAGTTCAAAGTTCAAATTCCCTTCTGAAGTTCATGCAGTCTCTTAACTGTAATCTCCTACAAAATCAAAATCAAAAACAGATCATATACTTCCAACATATAATGGCCACAGAATATACATTACCATTCCAAAATGTAGGGAAGGGAGCACAGTAAGGAAGCAAGAACAAAAACTAGCTGGGCAGACTCCAAACTCTGCATCTTTATGTCTGACATCAAAACACTCTTCAGATCTCCAACTCTGTTCAGTTTTGTTGACTGCAACATAATTCTCTTGGACTGGTTCCATTCTCTGTTTGTTAGTTAGCAGTTTTCTTCAGCAGGTATCCCATGGCCCTAGCATTTCCAACATCTTTGGGTCCTTCAAGGCAATCCAGGCTTCAACTTCACAGCTTCATGCGATGGCCTCTCAAACCCCTGACACATGCCTCAACAATTTTCCTTAATCACAGAGGAGAGTTCCATAACTCTTTTCTTCTCTCCTTGATAGAACTATGTGGCCGAAGCTGCCAAGTTCTGCTGCTTACTGAGGCTGGAACATGGCCCCTCATTCAATTACACTTTCACCAGCTTTTTGTCATTTTTTTCACGGTCTAAGCTTGGCTGTCCTGGAACTTGCCTTATGGTCTGGCTGGCCTCAAACTCTGCAAGCCTTTGCCTCCTCAGTGCTGAAGTTAAACGCATGCACTACAGCAAGCTCTGATTTTTTTTTTAAATTCCTTTCAACACTTGGAAACTTCAATGGCTGGGATCTTACCCTGAGGTCACCACTCGTTTAGTCCGTTTCTTACTCTGTGTATCTCATTGAACACAAGAATTAGCTTCATTCCATTTCTGGTGCTCTTTTCTCAAATTGTTCTACATCTTGTATTTTTCCACACTCAGCATTTTCCATGTTCCTCTTTATTATAAATCTTCATTAAAGTTAAGACTAGTAACCACATAACAGAGTCTGTACTGGGCTCTTTTGAGATTTCCTCTACCAAGGGAATTAATCTAAAACTTCAGTTTAGTCTCAAGCAGACTTTTTGAACAAGGGCAATAAGCAGCTATATTCTTCACCAAAATATCACCAGAATGCTCTCTAGGCAGCACAATAAAATTTTTCTCCTGACAACTCTTGAGCCAGGCCCCACACTTCATCAAGTCACACTCGGCACTGCTGTCTTCCATGCTCCTACTAGTGTGGCCCATTAAGCAGCTCTTAAAGCATTCCACTATTTTTCTAATCCACAGTCCCACAGTGCATATTCCTTTAAACAAAAGCATGATCAGGCCTATTACAGCAATATCCCTGTCCCCGTTACCAACTTCTGTCTTAGTTAGGGTTGTTATTGCTGTGAAGAGACAACCATAACCATGGCAACTCATAAACAAAAACATTTAATTGGGATTGGCGTACAGTTTCAGAGGTTCAGTCCATTATCGTCATGGTGGGAAGCATGGTAGTATGTAGACAGACGTGGTGGGTAAAAGGCCAACATCTGGATCCACAGACAGCAGGAAGTGAATGTCACACTAGGCGTGGCTTAAACATCCTGAGACCTCAGAGTCACCCAGTGGCACCCTTCCCCTAACAATGCCACACCTTCAACAACACCACACCTCCCAATAGTGCCTGTCCCTATGAGCCCATTGGGGCCTTTTTCATTCAGATTAACAAAGTGGTCTTTGAAATTTATTCCACAGTCATTTGCTTGACACTTAGTAATTTTGCCCAGAAATGAAAATGATCTTTGTGGTTAAGCATCTGGTTTAGCCATTAAAAACCTGCTTGACCCTTGTTTGTTCATAGGAAGAATGAAAGATTGGAGGTTCAAAAGAATCTCTATGTACATGTAAATGTGTGTGCCTGTGTGCTTAAAGCACATTCTAGATCTAAATGGCTTTGCTAGCCTAGTCACAGGTAGGGCCACCCCCCCCCCCCTTTTTAATGAAGAAAGCCTTGGGAAAAACAGCCTGTCTCCCGTGTTTTTCAGCAACTTTTAAACATTTTTATTTATCAGTTTGGGAAATCCTATTTTCAAAAGAAATCTTTATAGATATTAGAGCTCATAATGTGATCGTTTATTACTATAACTTAAAAGCTTATTTACAACCTCTTTATTTTAAAATAACAATGAAGCTTACTTTCATGAATAAAGTGAGGAATTTAATAAGTGGACCATGGCAACTCATAAACAAAAACATTTAATTGGGATTGGCGTACAGTTTCCCATATTTAAGCATTTGACGGTCATGTTGTGATAATCCTGATTTCACTGGTAAGTAATGGCAAATGATCCCAGGTTGTTTTTAACAGCTTGTCTCACAGTCACAAGATGCTCATCCATCGGTCTGATTTATATGATTAAGAACAAAATAAGTTTCTGCTTCAAAGCTGAATAATTGACAGTATCTAATAAATCATAATATAAAAGTTGAGACAAAAACCTAAAACTTATCATATTAAGGCACAATATGTGATAACCTTTGGTACCCCTTCAGCATCATCCTCTCCATCCTCCTTCCTGCATGTCAGCTCACCCATTACAACATACACCCTGCCCCTTGCCCTCCTGCAACTCTACCCTCACCACCTAGTACATCACAGCTTTCCCATTCTCCTCCCCACAAGCTCTAAGCACCTAAGACCTGTTGTGTATGCTAGTTTCTGTTTTCCCCATGAAGTTGGCTGCCTCTTTCCTTCCCCACTAAAACGCCACAGCTAATTGTTGTCCGTGTCTCCGTGTATTCTGCGTGCCTATTATAGTCTACTTTGGGTCATAGTTGCCCAGACCTCTTATCCCTCTCACTGTGAGCCCCGTGAGGTGTGCGCAGTTCATGAGCATTTTCAGACCATTGTTGCAGCAGTTGAGTCTCATGGTTGCTCAGGTGGTGCCGATATCCTAATTTACTGAATTGAATTGAGTGTGTCTCAACTTTCACTCACAGTGTTTCTACCCTGGATGAAGTCCTAAAATAGCCTAGAATTTACAGTAAAGGGAATTTAACTAAAAAGCTAAGAATTCGAGCCCTGGAGCTTCCAGGGTCCATTCCGGAGGTTATGTATTCAGTTACAGCTTTCAAACCTTGTTCCCAGGTGAACTGAAACCATCTAGAGGGCAGGGAAGTTATTCTCTTTGTTTTTCTCTACCAGCAATACAGTGTATGCTGTACTTCACACCAAGGAAGGAACCTGAAGCTGTGTTGAATTCTGTGCCAACCTATTGGTTTGATTTCTTTTTGTTGGTGGTCTTCTTTGCAGGACATTAATATGGGCTTGGTTTTTGTTAGACATTAATTGCCAGAGTACATTGCCAAGATACACCTGGTAGAAGCTGGCTTCCCTGTGACAGTATCAATAGGATGGTTAGATCAATAGGGTAGTCTGAAGGAATTTCCAGTTAATGACAAGCCTTAATCTAATAAACAAAAACTCTGAGTTGAAAATTTCTTCAGTTCAAATTTCTATATAGTGAATTTTTGTCACGGAATGATTAGTGAGACTTGAAATTTTCTTGGCTTTTGCTGACTTGAAGCCTGTTTTTGCTTCTGTTGATGTAGACAAATTTATATTTTTTTTTAAAAAAAAAAAGTATGTCTCATTAACATTTTCTAGTTGAACCTGGAAACATGAATTCTTCAAGCCAGGTTGTTCTCTACCAAGAATGCCAGTTTTATGTTGTATAACAGGTTTTCTTCCTGCAGAAGCCCACCTCCCTTCTTTCCCATGAGGTCTGCACTGTCTGCTCTGTGAGTCTGTTGGCACCTCCTGCATGTGTAAGGACAAGAAAGCCATTCTTCTTTCCACCTCTCAGGCCACTCCCTTGCATATATTAGTAGTGGCCTCACTGTGGAGTGGAGTGGTCACATCATGGACACATCTGTGAAGGTGCACAACAGCAAAGGCGCCTTGGGAACTGTCTGGTGTCTGGTGTCAGTTTTTGTTTGGATTTGTGGACGGTTTCCCACATGAAGAAGACTTCACACCACAGTACTTGCAGTAGTATATTGTCGCAGATAATAACAAACTATAGTGAGGTTTGTCGCTCTGTCCCACTCTGTTCCCTGCTTTAGATGGATCAAGCCCTCTGAGCAATATGCAACCCTATGAAAGGACTGAGTCACTTGCTCACTCCTGCTTGGGTGTGGCAGGGTTCTCTGCAGATGGATATTGCTTGTTCGTTTCCCAACCGCTCAGACCCAGATAATCACACAGAAACTATATTCATTACAACACTTTTTGGCCAATTTCTCAGGCATATTCCTAGCTAACTCTTACATCTTAAATTAACCCATTTCTACTAATCTATATATCGGCACAAGCCTGTGACTTACAGATAAGGGTCTGGTGTTTGTCTCCTTCGGCAGCTACATGGTGTCTGCTTTACTCTGCCCCTGTGTGTGTATTACCAATGGTAATAAAACATATTCACAGCATACAGGGGAATTGCACTTCATGCTCCAAATGTTTCTCCCTAGCTGTGGCTAGCAGCATGGTACTAGTCATCATTTAAATGATGGATGTGATTGGTTCATTATTCCAAGGGGACAGCCATCAAGTAATTACACATGGTTTTGCCTCTGAGTACGTGGGCCTGCTCACTCCCATATAAACCCCAGAGATAGCAGTCCTCTGAAACTCTGGCTTTTGAGTATCTGAGGCACTTCCAAGTGGTAGCAGGTGGCTTATCTAGAAAGTGGCACCTATATCTTCGTGCTCAATAAGACTTTCATCCCCAGGGAACATAGTCACTTTGTGTCTGTTTTTCTCTTCAGTGTGCTTTGTTAGAGAGCCTTTTGTGTGATTGAAAAGTCTACAGTCTCACACATTCTAGTCATACCTTGATGTGCATAACAGCTACTGTGTTTTCCTTTAAGTGAAGACAGTCCAGAGGAAGGCGCTCTATTGAGCATGTGGACAAAGACATTATGGGTAATGCCAAAAAGTAGAAACAGCTTTGGACCCCAGTAAAATTAACACAAATCCTCACAAGTCCTTACAACAGTTCTCCTGGCTGTCCGCTGCAGGCAGCATTTCTTCAATCCGGCAGCTGGGAAGAGCAGTGGCAGGCACATGTGCACAAAGCAGTGGCTTTGACGCAGCTCCAGGTGAGCAGAGGTGTCCTTCGTGCCGCTGTCTTCACAGCCACTTGCAGTCATAGTTGAATCTGCCTGTAGTTCAGTAACGTACAGGTTTTATTTGGTTGGTTGGTTGGTTTGAGGCTTTCTGTGTCTTTTATTGAATTAAGTTCTAGCAAGATTTTGCTCTCTTACTTTGGCCTGTGTGCATGTGGAAGGCTGTTCTCCCAAGCAACAGAATGAAAGGATGTGGGACAGAAATATGCATCCATCACTCCTGAGAACACAGCCTGGCGCTGGCTCAGGCAGGTGATCGTGAGAGCCTCTCAGGATCCAGAAGACTTCTGGTCCTGGAATAGCTGGGAATGATCAGGCAAGCCCCTGCCATAGAGGAAGATGCCTGACAGCAGCTGGGGAGAGTAACATTTGGACCATGATGACAGCAAGATGGTGCCTGGGAAGCCCTACTCTCTGGTTTGGAGAGCCAAATGACGGGGGTTGGATGTAAGATGGTGTCATTAAGAGTTCTGGAGAGACAGAATCATTAAATCTAAAGCCAAATGACCGTGTGTTATGTATGGGGAAGATGCTCCTCCCGTGCTCATGACAGCAGCGTAGTGACTGTCAGGAAACTCTTCTCTAACACATGCTTTAAAGGGGTAAATGCTATATTTCAGCTTCACATCAGCTTTCAGAATAGGCACAGTTAAGACCAAGCCTTAAACATTCATGGGAACCCACTCTTTCCTCTAGGAAGTGAAGAAATCCGCTGCTAAGCCTAGACTTTTCTGTGGCTTTGCCTCCCTCTCAGAGAGCTGGGCATTATCTGTTCCCTTTCATACTCTCAGAATCCTTCAAGGTTTTATATTCTGGAAAAGAGCCAGGCTTCTCAAGAATTTTGACATTACAAAGGCTCAGCCTTAACTGAAGGGCCAGAGAAAAGTACAAAGCCTAAAGAGTCCAGGCCCAAGACAACAGCGATAGCAGAGGGACCTCTACCTGAAAGTGTCAGGGATTGACTAGTGATGTCTGTCACTGGCATAAGGTAAGCAATCGTGCGTGCTGTTGTGCACCAGGAGTGAACACGCATATCTCTATACCCTGTAATTAATGGCGCCTCACCAGAAATAGGAAGTATGGGATAGATAGAAAGGAAGGAAGAAAACCAAAAGTTTGATCTTGAGTCCCTTCCGGCTCTTTTCCCAGGAACAAGGGTGGGGAAATGAAAGACGTCAAACAAGGGCTCTATTTTGTTACTTCCTGTTCTGATATGGCCTGTTGTCAGTCATTTCTGCGCCCCGAGACCAGTGAAACTGTGACTGGTATTGAAAGTAATCAGAAACAGCTGTTGCTAGAGCAGCCCAGTGTGCAGTCATACCTGCTGTTTGGTTTGTAATATCAGAGTTTATCAGCATTCTGTGGTGCTCGGCATTTGTAAAACAGGGAAGATACCAATCCTCTGTGCGTTTATGAGTCTCACAGGCAGAAGCCACAGCTTACAAGTAGGGAAGTAAGACTTCAGTCACATGACCTCTCTCCTAAGTACTGCAGACAGGATAGGCACTGCTTCTTAAATATCCCTTCAGTCAAAATACTGCTACTTATAGTGAATACAAAAAGTGGATTCAGTGGTATTTGACAGACATTAGTATTATAATTGATTTGCCACCATGTTAAAAAGCTTTGATAAGAGCTCTTGTACTTTATTTCATTATGTATGGCAGTGATGATAATTAGCTCAGTAATTATTCAATTTAGATAGCCATACTGCTTTTTCTCACCTTAAACTGAATTGCAATCCAGAGCAGCAGTTGACATGTTTCCCTTTTTAGGCTTTTCAGTCCAAACTCACACTGGGGTTACTGCCGTCATTAGTCCGCCATGTCTGGTGGTGTACGTTGATCCTGTCAGGCAGATGAGTCTACAATATCTGTTTTATAGTCTGAACCAAATTATACAGGCTTTTCACCAGTTAACTTTTGAACAGTAGTGACTCCACAAATGTCCTGGCTTTATTATATAGGCTCTGAGTTCTAATTCATCCTTCACCAAAGTCACTCCTGCAGCTTCTGGAAGTCCTTTAACTTTTGTCTAGGTTTTCTTGGCAGCTAACCACAGTACGTGGAGGACTCCTGCTAGCCCCTCTTCCCTGTCACTGTTTATGAACAGGCCACAGAGCCACGGATATCAACTGTCATCATCAAGCCATCTAATCTTTCTTGTTGCTATCATAAAATACCCTGGCCAAAGTAGCTGCTAAGATAGTCTTTATTTTAGCTTACAGCTTCAGGGGATACAGTCCTTTGTGGTTGGGAGATGTGGCAGAGACTGCCCAGTGTCAGGATCAGGAGGCGGTAGTCCTGCATCCACAGGAAGCAGAGTAAAACAGGAAGTAGGGCAAGGCAGTAAACCCTCAAAACCTCTGTCCCCAGTGATTCACTTTCTCCATAGAGTCTCTGCCTCCTAAGGATTCCACAACCTTCCAAACAGACCAACTGGGACCCAACATATGAGCATATGGGAGACATGCCACATCAAACCAGAACACCGCCTAGAGCCATTTCAGCAGTGCCCTTTGGTAGTTACAGCTCCTGGGCAGAGCTGGGGAAGAACCAGCCTTACCACATAAACACAGAAATGGCAGCCAACCTTTTAATTAAAATTGGCACTTCTGGACCTCCTGCTGAAGACTTCCTGCCTGACTTTACATAATGACATTTATGACCCTGAAGATCCAGGAACTCTCTGAAAGTGGCTGAAAACCAGTTTCTAGCATGTTTGAATACTGACTTAATGGCAATAGAACTTTAACTGTGTGGTATTTATTATTCTCAAAATACTCAACTTATTTTAGGCAGGCTTCTGCTAGTATGAAAGCAAATTAAAGCAGTTTACCATCAATTCTGCTGAATTCCCCTCACCGCCTAGTCACAAGTAGCAACCGTGCCACCAGCAGTGGGCAGATCTGTGCCAAGTGTAATTACTTCAAATACAATTCCATTTATTCATAGGGAGGAATGTTGCTCCCCATGAGAACTTAGTTGAGGGAAGAAAAAGCATATAGGTGTATGTTAATTATATGCCACATGCTGGAGATTTGAGTTTAACAGGAACGCAGCCTTTTGCTCCCTCTATCCAGCACATGTACAGTCACCATCTTTTGACAGCACTTGGACTCTGTAGGCACCTTCAGGTTATATAGGGGCCACCAGCTCTCGGGTTGTTTGTAGCCCAGTGCTTATTTGACTATTTTTCAGAGCAATTTTCATTGGTGGAAATTGGTAGAAAAGCTTCACCTTAAAGAGATTAAGCAAATGGTCCAAGCTGCTTCAGTAAGGAACAGATTTGAACATTTTGTTTTAGATATTGGGTCCTGTGTTTTTGCTATCATAGCCAATGACTAAAGAACAGGGAATAATTATTCTAGAACCTAATGGGTATTGATCATGCTGCCGTGGTGGGAAACTGGCAAGAAGAGCAGGCAAGAAAGAGGGGTAAACTCACTAGGTTTTCAGTTCTATTATATATACCAAAAGACACTGGATTTTTGGTCTCTGATGTTAACTCGAGTCATTCTGTTGAATGGTTGTGTGGAAACAAACCACTGTGGTGTAGGCCACAGAGAGTGGTGGAAGCAGAAGCAGCCATAGGAAGGATAGAGATTTTTCTTAAAGCTGTGTCACTAGCCACAAGTGACTGTCTAGCTTCAAATTTATTAAAATTAAATAAGCTTTAAATTGCTTTCTTACAGGCATAGTTTAGATGCTCGTCAGCCACATATGACTGTGTGTTGGGCAGCATAGATTTAGAACAAACCCATTGTTACAGAAATTTCTCTTTGGTGACACTGCTCCAGAGAATAGTGTCCTGCTGGTAGAAATGACCCAGGAGAGGAAGAGGCTGAAAATGCCGGAAGAGAACAGTCTCATAGAATCCCACTAGGATTGGGAGATCAGGTGATAATTGGATCCACCTGCAGGAATGGCCTTTCCTCAGAGATTCTCTCAAGAGAAGCTGGGCTCAGATGCAAACTGTGATGGAAAGGGGAGGGTGTTGTTTTTTGACTTCTGTCTGTTATTTATGAAATAAGAGACCCAGCCATTAGTCAGCAACAAGATGGGAAGGCCAGTGGGGAGCTCAGAGGAGACTGGCCTGAACATGACGTTTGTCATAATGCCAGAGAAGGAGTGCAGCCCAGAAATGCAATGGCATAGTGGACAACTCCAGAGACGTTCAACCGGAAAGCTGTATGAAAGGGCATCGGGTTGGGGCTGTGTGTGACGGCATAGATCAGTACTGCTGAGTCAGAACCCCTGAGGAGATGTAGAACTAACGGAGCTGAGTGTGGAGAATCTAGTCGAGATGTGGACCTGGTCCTGCCATGATACATCATTACATGCTTAGGAGGGAGTTACTGAAATTCGTCCCTGAAGTAGCCCAAGATTCAGGCTGAGCATATATAAAGAAGTTGTGTGGTGGATTATTGTTCTATACTTCATAGTTACTTTGTTTATTTCAAGATTCAGCAGCAGTGTAAAATGTTAAGCCAATTTTCTTAATCTTGCCTGCCGTCTAAAAATGCTTAAATCCATTTATGCAACACAAGAGATGAGATTATATGATGCACTAGAGTTTAATGCCTTCTTATGACATCAGTCCTCAGTCCTATGGTTAATCAGAACCAAAGAAGTATAATAGTTTTTTTTATTCCAGAATTGTTGTGTGGTTGTTCATAGAGGCATATGTGGCTCATTCTGCTTATACTCTCGTATCTAAATTTTACTTTAGTTAGCCACGAAATACTCTGAAGGAATATTTTCCTCTAATTTTTATATTTGATTTATGGAACAGTTTGGGAAATAATAGTAACCACTTGACTTACGAATGTACTGCCAAAAATTAGTAGTGTTATCATGCGTGATTAGTTGCAATTAATACTAGAGATGAACTGTTGTTAATTGCCATTTTGCATTCTCAGTTTCCCTCTGGCTTGGTTAAACGTCCATTTTTTTTTAAGTACAAAGAGACTGTCTTCTCATTCCCAGGGATTTGGGGGGATAAAGGTTAAAATTTCAGACGCTCAGTTTCCCTGGTGCAAGGTTCAGAATTATGTTACTTGGGCACTTTCTTTAGAAAACTTCCATGTCTAACCTTTTGAAATGAATTTAGTTCCTATGGAAACTCATCGCTGCTGCAGATAGTGCCCTTATCCATGAGAGAAGACTAAAGTCAATTCAAAGAATGATTTTGTAATTTTATAGCATGGCTTGGGAAGTGGACATTGGAATATGGGTAGTTGTGCTCCTTGGCTGTTAGACTGCTTCACATTGGATTGTATCTGAAAACAACCTTGTAAATGTCACCAGCTGTGCTTTCACTGCGAGGCCAGAATAGGTAAGTAGGGACTTAGTGGAAGCTCGTGTTTGGGGTTTTTTTTTTTTTCTTCCTTTACCACAATAGAAACTTGTGAGGAGGCAAGGGATATACGAGCTACATGGGAAATAAGCTTCAGGGCATGGAGGGAAAGGAGAGTCCTGGTTGGCTTTTTGTGGGCTATTCAGTGAGAATTCATGTTAATGAGCATGAACGAGGCATTTGAGGGCAGAGAGAGTGTAGGAGGCTGCCTCAGAAATGCAATGTACAATAGGCTAGTGTAAGGGTGGGGAAACTGAGGAAGGGATAGAAGTAAAAAGCATTTCAGGGGAAGAACTAATAACCACAACAGCAAACATCCCAAAGTTTCAGGCAAGATACTGTGATAGAATTGTAACTGATAAAAATAGGAAGAGGGAAAGGAGGGAGGGGTGGTGGGTGGGTGGAGCCCAGTGGTGGAGCACCTGCTTAGGTCCTAGGTTTAATTGTGAGCACTGGTAAAGGGCTTCTCTGTAAGCAAATAGAACAAGTCACGCAGGTCTAGCTTGATGCTTAGTATAGAAATCTCACCGGGAGAGGGAATCAGAAAGCACTAGCAGCTCTAGCTCTGTTCCGAAGGTAAAACTGCTCTGTCTGACAGAACTGAGCGAGCTGCTAAGCCTGGAAGAGGGTGGTAGAAAGTGGTGCCTTGGGAGGCAGAGGCAAGCAGATCTCTGTGAGTTTGAGGCCAGCCTGGTCTACAGACTGAGTTTCTTCCAAAGCTACACAGAGAAACCCTATTTCAAAAAACAAACAAAAAAATCAACTCTGCACACATAGAAAAGGAAAGAAGACTTCACCAGAAATGGTGGATGGAGTGAGTCGGAGATCAGAGCTTTGGGAATTACTTAGAATTAGGAGAGGAAAGGGGATGATAAATCAGAAAAGACCAACTAGGAAGAATTCCACAGGTGGAGGAAGCCCCAGGCTTTTCTAAGTTTGTTGGTAAACTGCGACCGGTGCCTTGACCTGTGACTTTGCTAATTGGGTTATTTCTATTTTTCTTATAAAGTTGCTGCGATATTAAATCTGAAGGAGTTATACCAGATTTGTGCTGAAGGTCAATGCAAATGGAGCCAGTATGAGTTACTCTCAAGTTTAAGGTTTGTCTTGGTGGAACTGTGAGTTTCACACCTATTGTCTCAGGGTTAACTCAGTGCCGTGAAGCCCACGCAGACAGATGTCATGGTTAGGAATTTCTGTGCCTCGGCGTCCAGGGGAGGGACACAAGCTTTCTACAGCAGCTTCCCAGGTCATACAGAATGTCTCTCGGTAATAGACCATTGCGTTTTAGATGAAATATTTCCTCACGAGCGATCCATGCGCATGATGGAAATTTTAACTGTCCTATGCGAAAGTAAACCTCTGTACTGACTCTAGCCACCCATCCATTTTCCTCCTGGGAAACAGCTGCTAGTTCCAATTGCTTTTTTGCCTTTTTTTTTAAAAAGATGTATTTCCTGCATTTATCAGCATATAGATGTTATATGATTTTAAATTGAATTTGCGCACATCATGAGCATACGCAGAATAAATAAATCATGGTTGACCAATATCTATAAACTCCTATTTTTCTAATGTATTTTGTGCCAGATTTTCTCCATTTCCCATTAACCATTACCCAGCTATTAATTATGGTAGCTGAGAGTGGGACATTAACTAGAAATACTAGGCATTCCATACAGGAGCAAAGCAGCAGCTAGGAGTCAGCGGCAGATATGCCCCTGCTCTGGGTGTATTTGCTTTGTATAGAAAGATGTCTAATGGGAAACGCCTTCACTTTCTGACTGGAATGCTCCCCTAGCTCACCTCTGACCTACAAGGCAGCCTTGTTCTTCCAAATCCTGCGGGATATCTGTCATCTCTGCAATCATCTCCAGCCAGGCTTAATCCCTCCCTTTCAGATTTGGCCATTGTAAGATGGAACATATGAAAGCTTCTCTGCGGCTGGTAACCCTCTCCCTTATCTCCCAAGTACCCCGGTATACTGAACAGTCCGATCCACCCTAAGTCACAACCTCTATTGCTCCACCACTTACCACTTCCCTGCCATCTGGCTCCTGTCGTCTGATGTGTGTCCTGTTCTCTCTCCAGATTGCTGGGGACCACATTCCCTGGCCCTTTATCACTTTCATTCTTTTTTTAAATTATTTATTTATTATGTATACAATGTTCTGTTTGTGTGTATGCCTGCAGGCCAGAAGAGGGCACCAAGACCCCATTACAGATGGTTGTGAGCCACCATGTTGTTGCTGGGAATTGAACTCAGGACCTTTGGAAGAGCAGGCAATGCTCTTAACTGCTGAGCCATCTCTCCAGCCTTTCATTCTTTTCACCTGTCTTTTCTGTCATGGAACTCCATCCCAGCCTTATGATGCTGCACTGTGCCATTACCTCTCCATTCTCAGTTCTCAGCCGTTCCCATCTTCCTTCCCTGACCCTTCCCATCATAGCTGTTGACAAGACTCAGCAGTCCTCCCTGTCTTCTGTCTCCTTGCCCCATTCCTCTTAGTAACCTGTTTCATCTTTACATATATGTACTACTTCAGGAACCAACTGGTGGACCTACACATACATCCACATCTGTTCCAGTCATTCATGTTAGAACAACTTTTTCATTGTTTAGAAAGGCCAGTAGTTTCCATTCTCCTGCGTAATAAAGCCTGGACTGTATTATCATACTCCCCATAGCCTAGCCACTTCCTGCTCGGCACCACCTCCTTCATCCCCACCCTACCCCAACCCCATGACACTCTGAAAGCTCTGAACATTCTAGACGAATCTTGAGCCTAGACCTTGGCTCACACAGGCCCTGGCAAGTGGCCTGTACCTCTTACAGTTCACCCTTTAATTAGAGGCCTTCTAAAATCCTGCCTCTTCTCTTCCAAGAGTCTAGAGCTGAGCATTCCTTCTCAGAAGAGTTGTGACACTTACCACTTGCAGTGTTCCCTTAACACTTAGGGTACCTTGTACTCCATGTGACTTTGACAATGTCTAACCTCCGAAGAATAAACTTAATACCCTCACTGCCCACTACATAGTGTCTACAACTGTCGTGCCTATGTGGCATTCTGTCTGCCTGACAGCCCTGTATCCATGGGTGGTCTCCCTATTCTAGTGCCAGACCTAAGCATCCTCTCATTTGAACAGTCCAAACAGATGGAAGGAAGACAGAAGGCTTGACTCTGCCCTCTTCCCGACTGCCGCCTCCTCCACCCTACATTGTCAACACTTTGACACTTAAAGGGCAAATCAATCTGGGTAATTTTTTTAGCCTTCACTTGTCACTAAAATAAATACATTTGCAGTTTTTTCAGCAAAGGGAGCACCATACATTTTTTCCAGTGTATATCTGGTATTTGGATCTTGCTTCTAAAATGTAGTGAAAGAAAGTACCATGTAAGTGATGAACACTCTCACTACGGACTTAAATGCTGCTTTTATTCTATTTTTTTTTTTTAGGATATGTCACAGTCTTCATTGAGATATGTGACAGTTTTTAAATTTTTTAACTTAAGCTATTCATGTCTTGATATTAAAAGTACTTGCTTAAATTTGATCATAGCAGGGAAAAGGTAGAGACACCAGGATGCATAGGTAACTGAAATTTCACCACAGTTATCCCCACCCCATCTTCCCGCAGCAGAGGAGTATTTAAAAATTCATCCCAAAGAGTAATTCTTTTTTTTAATTAGAAGCTTATCGTAAGGGTGTTTGTAACTGTTTAAGCCCAGAGTGCTGATTCCATACTGTCTAACAAGGAGATTTGTGGCTCTCCAGTGTTACACTAGGCAAATTCCAGTGATTAGAAGGATTTAATAAGACAGGTGAAGTAGGTAGGTATGGAAAGAGCATCTTGGGAAGTTGTGTTTAATAATTTTCTTAGAAGATCAACATTTCATTGCAAGCATCCTGTGTTAGAAAAACTCAGAAGAAGTCTGGGGGAAATGGATCAGTAAAGTGTCGCACAAACAGGACGACCTGAGGTTCAGTTCACCAGCACTCACTTGAAAAACCTGGGTGTCAGTGGCAAAGTGTACAGGTAATCTTAGCGCTGTGAGAGAGACAGCTGGGAGTGGAAAACAGTTGAGCAAGACACCCACCATGCACGCCAGGCCTGCACGGGCACTCACATGTACACGCATGCAGCGTGCAAACACATGGCCAGTGAAAATAGAAAAAGCTGTAAGGCTGCCAGAACTACAGCCCTTTGACACCTGTCATCACGTTTCCCCAGTTCTCCCTCTTATGAACTGGAGGACTGTCTTCAGGAAGACTTTGAGGGATGAAGGGTGGTGCTCTCGAAGATCTTGGGATTAAAGTTGCACTCTACTGCCCTGGTCATGATCTCTTTCCTGTGTCTTTCTGTTGCTTGAGTGGTGTGCTCAGCCACTCCTTCTGTTTTCCTCTAAATGACCAGTATAATTTATTTTTTCTCCAGAATTCTCTTCTAATTTTAGTCAGTTACTCTGTGCCCTTAGACCCTTCCACAATCCCCGATTTATCCAAATTTAGGCATTGACCAAAGACTGAATTATCTGGTTTTCTTCTTGGTAACATCAGTATAGCCCATAGGAAGGTTCCAGAAGGCACTTTTCTGGTAGGGAAAATAATAAATGCTGAAGAGCCCTACCAATTAAAAATTACCACCGGTCTGTCTAAACTCAGCTTGTGCCGAGCCTTGACATCATTCTCGGCAGGTATGAAACTTAGCTTCTGCTTATGTCTGTGTGGAATCTCTGGTTGACTTAGGACATCTAAGTTCTTACTGCACATAGCTGCTCCCACCTCTGGAGACTGAGCCTGTGTTAACACATACCATAACTACACAGTCAAAACTTTTCTGAGGAAAAGCAGAGCATTTAGAAGGCTTACTGTCATATGGTTATGGATGTATTTACAACCCAAGCTCAAAATCTCTATAGTTTATGTACACTGGACAATTTCCCTATGGCCTTGAAAAATAACCTAAGGGATTCTTAAAGCCAGCTCTTAGTTCCTGTTTGCCAGTGCTAAATTTGTCCTCTGGAATATTATTTGGCTACCTCTGTCAGTGCCTGGTGCTGTGTTTATACCATTATCCTTGGGTCACATTTTAAGCCTCAAGTACACCTCTGTTCTAGACTGTTGTCAAATTCACATCTCATTCATCAACTGCTACTGTGTTTGATATGTGATGAATTCTCAATAATCATTTCTGGATTAATCATTTTGTAGTGAGAGTGACTGAGTGGATGAAAGAATTCATGAGTCAACCAGATCCTCATATTTTCCATCCTTGAACCAATATTATGAACATTTCAAAATAGCATCATGGAGAAATGGAAATAAGTCATAAAGACATGGGTTAAGATGACTTTGAACTAGCGTCGGCTTCAGTGCTGTGTGTTATACAGATACACATATTTAAGGAGAAGCTGGGGCTGATGTATCATGTACACTTAGGTTGTCATGTTCCCAGTCATCTAATTAAAGAGTTGCTTTACAAAGTGTCAGATAAGAGGCAGGGCTGTGCTTGTCTTTAATATGATAGTGCGGTTGACAGCGCTGCCCTCTTACTAAGCTGTTTACGTAGGAACACTGGGCTGTGTAAGGCTACTTGTCTCCTTCAGTGTCCTCTGTAGATTCAGCTTATGTCCTGGAACATCTCTTCATTGGTCTAATGGTGTGCACTCTTAGGACACTGAGGCTGGCTGTTCTGGTCTAATGGTGTGCACGCTTAGGACACCCAGGCCGACTGTACTGGTCTAATGGTATGCACTCCTAGGACACTCAGACCGGCTGTACTGGTCTAATGGTGAGCACTCACTATAAGTAGTGGTCTGCCTGTCAGCCTGGCTGTTAAATTAAGTCAACCTGTAGCTCTTAACCCCTTGGCAAACCTATATGCCCCAAAATATTTACATTATGATTCATAACATTAGCAAAATTACAGTTATGAAGTAACAATGAAAATAATTTTATGGTTGGGGTCACCATAACATGAGCTGTAGTAAAGGGTCGCAGTATTAGAAAAGTTGAGAACCTCTGAACTAAGTACTGAGCCGTTTGTAGTTGAGATCCATGCCACTTAGTCTTCTGCTGGCAGGGGATCCTGGCTGCTTTTGTGTTGTGATGACAGACAGCAGCATACTAGTTGACACTGCATTAGTAATTGTTGTGGGGCATCTTGAATTGTCAGTTTTTAAGATATTACATCACAAGGTGCTTGTGGAAAAATGGAAAACAAAGCAGGCACCTGTTAGCGGTCTTTGGCCTCTAATATGTAATTATGAGAATTTGAGTAAAGCTCAGATAGAGACATCATTTATGAAATGGTTAGCAGGTACTAAGAATGCCAGATAGGCTTGAAAATTTTTGGATCCTGCATTATTAGGAAGAGACTGTTTACATTTTATTGTGAAAATTAATATAAGGATACCATAAGGTAAAGAGTACAATGAAAATGTAATAAACTGACTGCATTTTAAATCCTTTCTTTTCGTTGAATTTTGTGATGACTATTATGAATGGTGAAAAATAGTAACATTTATGTATTGGCAGTAGGCATAGTCTTAGTGTTGCATTTTGGGAAAAGCAGCACTACTGACCATTGGACTAACACCTAAAGAACAGTTTGGTGTGATTTAATGATAGCTTTTGGGCTATGCCTTAAGAATGGAAGGTTTCATTTCACAGCCATGTTCCATGAAGCATCTTGACCTCATGAAAGCTGCATTGTTGGGTCCTGTTAAGAAAACAGTGTTCCCTTTAGCATCAGGTGTCTCGTTAATTCATATTTTCTCCCCCTCACAGGGTACTTCCTGGTTAACGTACAAGGAAACGATCCTCTTTGTGTCTGTGCTCACAGTGAATGACTTTTGTGTTCCCCAGAGCTTTGAGAATTCTGACTGCTAACTGCTTGTCACCACATGAGTTCTTCTGAACTGTCTCCATACATTTCCTTCTCTGAAGTTAGCGTATTCCGTGTGCCGTTTATATTAGCAGAGCTAAAAAGGTGGATAAGTAGTTTCTTCAAAATTTGAAGCTCTGACTCCCATCAAAGAAGATTCTAAAACATAAAAGTGGGAGAGGCATCAGTGAGGCCCGACAGCTAGAGAGCTGGTAACCGTGTCACAGCGTTTGAGGGCCTGAGTGGGGCTGCTGGGTACTGCTTACATAAGCCTCAGCCGCACCCACAGCGTTTCCCCCTCTCTTTGACCAATTAATTCATCCTTCCCGAAAGGCTCCTAAGGAAATAACCTGACATGGTAGTGATAATTTTATGTCATCACCAGGTGGTTGGAAGCCTTGGAAAATTAGAAACAGCCTGACTCTCTTTCTGGTCTTTTTTCCAAGGGATCGATTATGAGCAATTATGTTGTGAGTGTAATAAGAAAAACCTCTGAGTATATTTTCCTAGATGCTTTTCAGTATTGTCATTAAGCATTAGCTACAATGGGAACGTCTTTCTGGCTCCCAAACGCCACAGGAAGAAGAATGCTCTCCTCGGGTTTTGTTCTTGGGTCTCATATTTGGGACTCCAGTTCTCCCCTTGTGTCCATCCTCCAGCCCCTTGGCCATGCACTGAGGATATGTTTGGGGTGAAACCCAACATTCAGGAGACAGAGGGAGGTGGATCTCTTTAAGTTCAAGGCCAGCCAGGTCTTCATACCAAGTTCCAGAATAGCCAGGACTTCATAAAGAGACCCTGTCTTAAAAAAACAAAGCAACTATAACCAATAAAAGGTAAAAGAAGCCGGGCGGTGGTGGCGTACGCCTTTAATCCCAGCACTCGGGAGGCAGAGGCAGGCGAATCTCTGTGAGTTCAAGGCCAGCCTGGTCTATAAGAGCTAGTTCAGGACAGGAACCAAAAGCTATGGAGAAACCCTGTCTCGAAAATCCAAAAAAAAAAAAAAAAAAAAAAAAAGAAAGGAAGGAAGGAAAGAAAGAAAGAAAGAAAAGGTAAAAGAAATGAAAGAAGATTTTGGGTTCTATTAAAAGTTCCCAATGATTTCATAAGCCAAAAAAGTGTTTTTTTGTTATTAATAGTTCCTTTTGGATCAACTTGTTTTTGGATAACTGTCCTGTGTTTTTCAAATTTGACCTCATCTTGCTTTTATCTAGTTGGTTATCATTCCTTCATTCAACTTTTCTTAAGTTGTTTAAATGTCCTTTTCAACTAAGATTTAATTTTACAACCTAATTATCTTGGAGGTCTGCCTTTTCTTATTTTTGCCTAATAGTGGCTTTTTCCTTCAGCCGGCATGGAAGCAGCCACTAGAAGTCAGTTGCTGACTCTATGCTTATATGAAGGGCTTCTCATAATGCGTATTGGAAATGTCTTTGAAGCCCTTTTCCTGAATGGAAGGTGCCATGGCTTGTGCTTTATGGCCTTCTAATGTAGGATGGTAATCTCATTTAGCATCTTCCAAAGTAAAAACAGTGCATTAGGACAGCACAGCATGCCCTGCAGATCAATACAGATGCAGATCTGCGCCGTTCAGATGAATGCAAGAGAAATGGACCCGAGTCTATGGAGGATCTATGGGCCAATTATGCTGATTTCACTGTTCTTTCCCCCCTCTGCATCTAGTCATCAATACAGGCTAAAATGTATACAGAAAGGATTTCAGGTGATGGTCACACAGAGAACAACTACCAGACAGGAAATCAAGGGCTTGGAAGCAAGGACTAGTATTGATTTGTGGTGATAAAAGTATATTTTGATACACTTCAAACCATAAATAACTCATGAACTTGAACCTGCATGACTGAGGGCTCAGCTCAGGATTAGGGCTTGTGTGTGACTTGCACTGTTGCTTTCTAAAGAGGGGGTGGCATTAATGAGCTACCTATTGCAGTAGTCTTGAAAATATATATACATAGGTGTGTGTGCAGTGTGTATGTATACAGTGTGCATCACTAGTGAAGAGTCATGGGTCTGCTTGGGCCTATTTTTATTCCCCACCCCCTTTCCTCTGCCCTTGGTCTGATTTCAGCGCTGGGACAGAAGCACAATAGCTTGGCTCTCCTGTGTGAATCGTTAGCATTGCCAGCCATTTATTTGCTGCATTCAGCTAACCTGATGCTTAATCTTTCTTACTTTATTCAACATTTATCCAGACACAAGTCTTACTGTCACCAGTTGGTCAGTGGTTTTCGGAGGCTGTGTTTCTGGAAGCATAGCCGACTCCTTTTTGATGGTGATGTTCATTTGTCAGGGATTAGGGAAGCTCAGGTCCAGAAAAATCCACAAACATCCAGAGCATCAAAGGCTTAAAAAGAATTGAAACCCCTGGAGTTGGACTTAAGTTCTGTTCTCAGGTATTAGACAAAGTAGTAAAGTAATGAATGAAAAAGTGAAAACAGTGTTGGGTAAAATCTGTGGATCATTTGTTCCCCTGTATATCTACTTCCTTTCTGGGGTAGTGGGAAGAAGATTGCCTAAGGGACAGTCACATGGTTTGCTTTTCCACTCCAGCAAAACATACATTAACTTATCATGTTGGGTAAAAGTAATGAGGAAACAAACCGTCACCCAAGGGCTTACTTATTGATGGGAACTATCCCCGTGTTCTCTGGGGCTTTTGTGTTTAGAACCCATTAAACTTAAAGTAATGCTACTTCGGGGTTATATGGAAATAACAAATTTAAATTTCAGAGACAGAACTGATAGGACTGGAAGCTTTTTTTTATTAAACTAACTAATTTTTTTAAAAAAATACAAATTCCTAGATTAATGATTGTTTTGCGTTGTTTTGTGTGGTTAGTCTTTATAACTCAAGTTCTCATGTCATACAAACAAGAATATTTTCTGTTTATATAATTCATTTGGCTTATTATTTTCAAGTGTGTATTAAAAGCTTTGTGGAAACATTTATGTTTGGCATGGCATATTCACTGAGAGCAATCCAACTAAAATCTGAGACTTGTAAATATAATTGCAAAAGTTTAACCTGGGGGATTTTTAGCTGTTTACCCAGTTTTATTCATTCAACAAGCTTATTATATGGCTTAGGTAAGAACTATCCACACTTAATAGTGAGTGTCACAAAGAAAGCAAGACAGTTCCTTGGAATTTACATTCTGGTAAATGCAGGCTGGTGGATTGCACTCGATTATTGTATAGTCCATGACATGGACACAGGGAAAAGTTAGTGTGGGATGATGGGAGCAGAAAACTAGCCAGAGCTATTCAAAGAAGGTTGGTTCTATTGAAAGATGAGTAGGTAGTTTTCAGTTACATGGGCAAAGGTGAGAATTTGGGTGCAAAGCATCTCCCAGCTCACAAGCAGTTTGTGACTACAGATGTGAGACCCGTAACTGGACCCTGAGCATAATTTACCCAAGCCATAGCAAGGTACAGGGTCCAACAAGGGCAAAAGGCAGGCAGGAGCCGGATCAGTGTCTCTGCTAGCCTTGTACTTCATTTAAGAAGCAATAGAGAGTGGACTACAAAAAACCGTCTGGGTGACCTGTGAAGGCAGGAGAGAGCCCTTGGATCCAAAAAGTGTAAGTACTTGGAATTTCTGTAATAACAGTAAGTATGAAAGACTGTACTGTAGGGGCCAGAGCTTCATGACCTGCTGGCTGTGAGTATGCCAGAGAGAAGTTGGGGCTGGCAGATTCCGACTTCCAGACCAGGCTGTAGAGCAGGAACACTGGTCATTTGTAGGACCTATATGTGTGTGTTTTATATAGTCTTTAACCTTGACCATTACAATGAATGGGGATGCCTGGATCAGTTATCCTTGTTTTGTTTTGCTTTCAGGCGGTATGAATATCATCCAGTCTGTGCAGATCTGCAGACCAAAATCCTCCAGTGTTACCGCCAGAACACCCAGCAGACCCTCAGCTGCTCCGCGCTGGCCAGCCAGTACATGCACTGTGTCAACCATGCCAAACAGGTGGGTGTGCGTGCTCCCTGGACACCTGAAAAGTAGAAAGCCACTGGCGAGGACCTAACATGTGGGAAAGCTTTCTACACTCAGCTAGTTCTCATCAAAATTTCTGTAATCAGTTAGTTAGCTCATAAGTTCTATCCAGTTCACTGACAGAAGAGGCCAGATTCCATAGGCCTAGTAGTTCAGGCATGTGATCCTAGCTGCTGGAGCCTGGGCAGGAGAACCTCATGTTCAAGGACAGCCTGAACACCTTCATGAGATTCTCTCTCAAAGTAAAAAGTAAAAAAGTGGAGCTGCCCGGGCCTGGAGAGATGGCTCAGAGTTTAAGAGCATTGCCTGCTCTTCCAAAGGTTCTGAGTTCAATTCCCAGCAACCACATGGTGGCTCACAACCATCTGTAATGGGGTCTGGTGCCCTCATATGGCCTGCAGGCATACACACAAACAGAATATTGTATACCTAATAAATAAATAAATAAATAAGTAAATAAATGGGTAAATAAGTAAATAAATAAGTAAATAAATAGTGGAGCTGTAACTCAGTGGCAGAGTGCCTGCCTGACATGGATTCGAGTCCCTGTGCCAGAACTCTCCTGAACTCTCTCTGTGTTTATTCATGTGCCGGGAGAAAAATACATTAAAAATATACTTCATTGCTCTGAAGTTTTCATCTTTTAATGATTCCAATGATTATATCCTCATTATTAATACCTTACTTTCTTAAGACACTTTTCAAAGCCAGCATGGACGAAGGCTGTAAATGAAGAAGCCAGCAAATTGAGATCCATAAGTAGGAGGAGATCTAGCAGAAATCAAAGAAATCCATCCTTCGGTCGCTAATCATTCCCCTACCAGTTGGTCGAGCCCATTAGACCTGTGTTAGTTAGGGTTTCTATTGCTATGAAGAGACACCATGACCGTGGGAATGCTTACAAAAGAAACCATTTAACTGGCACTCTCTTACAGTTTCAGAGGTTTAGTTCATTGTCATCATAGCAGGCTGACATGGTGTTGGAGAAGGAGCTGAGAGTTCTACATCTGGATCTGTAGGCGGCAGGAGTCTGTGACATTGGGTATAGCTTGAACATGTGAGACCTCAAAGCCCACTCCACAGTGACACACTCCCTCCAACAAGGCAACACTTACTCCAGCTAAGCCATACCTCCTAATAGTGCCACTCCCTCTGAAGGCCATTTTCTTTCCAGCCACCACAAGCTGGGAGGGACATGCACATACACACACACACAGCTGAGTCATTTAGAAAAGAACTTCTCTCCTTTCATATGCTTCATGACCCTTCATAATTGCATAATATGACACTCACAGGATGCATATTTTCTCTTAATGTATGTGCTTTAGAAGTTAATGATATCCCTACAGCAGATTAACAATTTCAACAGCTCACATAATTGCTTTACAGTTGGGTGTGTGTGATTTGGAGAGACATAAATTGTTGAACTTTTGTTCTTTCTTTTGACAAACTCCCTAGAATTGTCCTTCTCACCCATCTAGATCTAGTATTTGACTTACACAGCATGCCTTCCTATAGCCCTGTTTGCTGCAGTTATAATAATACCACTTAGTGTAAATTTCCAGCAGTCCATAAATATCTGAAGGGAGGGTCGCTATTGCCTGGTAGCTGGGAAATAACAGTAACATTAAGTGGGGGAAATGTGGTCAAGATTTAAAAACCCGTGTTGTCTTAAAGTTTCATTGTTTGCTTTTGTCTGTCATTTGCTGATAGCGGTGCTTGCATGACTGAGTATATGTCGGGATTCTTTCCTTTAACAGCCTTACTAGAGGTAGTGCTGCTGATGTTAGTGCGTGCTGCTTGTCACAGCCACTGATGAGCTCTTAACAAGCCCCCGACCTTCAATAGCACTACTAGCTGAGCACTTGGGACTTGTAGGTGACCTGATACTAGAACCTTGTGGAGGTGGGACTGAGTGGTCATAGGAAAAGTGGCTGTGTCAAGGTGCATGTTTCAAGAGTGGTGTCTGACATGGAATTTCCAGTGTGATTTCTGGTATTGCTGAAGTGGCAACACTGGGTGCCTTGGAGCATTGGCTCTACCCTTGCCTGGCGAGAGCTTGTTGAAAAATACTTAGTCCTGTGGTGTCAGTGGTCCTAGTTATGGAATTTAAAAAAAGTTAACACACAAGATAACATGCCACACAGCACAGTAGAGGGGGAGAGTCTGGTGGGTCTGGGCCTCTCTCTTACGAGGTCTCTCTCATCCATGAACTGGGTGTTTTTTTGTGGTGGTTTCACTTATACAGAGTACTCAGTACATCTTTGTTCTCCCCAGTTTCAGGATCATCATTTAGGGAAATCATGGCATATATTAGTATTTGGAAAAGCCTGCTGTGTGGTTTATTACTTGCAGCTAGCCTGTTCAGAGTGTCTAATATGTCACAGCTCTATGTCCAGTTATTTGGAAGTGGATGGGAACTGAGTAGTATCAGAAAGATGAAAGTCTCGTCACAGGTTGGACAGCACTGAGGTAGCTAAGAACCATGAAACATGGGCCCCTACTTCAGCATCCACTCTTACATGTTTTTGATGACACCCTGTAAGTGGTAGAATTGGTTCTTTCTCCATTTTGCAGTTGAGAGCATTGAAACCCAGGTACATCATGATGGTAAATTTAACAACTAGTTCAAGATGCACCCTGCCATGAAAATGAAACAAAACAAAAATTTTTAAGAGAAACTAAGTGGTGTTTGTTTTTGGAGCAGGTGAGTGTAATAAGAGACACCCATCACCCACAAATACAGGTTGAGGGAGTGAGGGGAAATGAGAACAGTAATGACAAAGAGAGAAAGGAATGGTGACAGGCTCCTGAAGTGGTAATAGAGTCCATAGGTCACACATAGGACATGAGATGATAGTGCCCATGATCAGAGGGGCCACTTGGCCTGCCCTCTGAAAGGCCACACCATGTAGACTGCAGGGACCTGGTACAAAACTGTGCTTCTGCTCCCTGTGAAGATGATCTAACCTTAGAGCCCAATTCTGCCTCCCTTATTAGAAGGAAGTTTGTCGGTCCTCACTGCCTAGTGTAGCAGTTCCAGGTAGGCCAGCTCCCTTCTCCTAGCCTTCCAGTGAGGTCCAGAGAATGCACTGGGCATGAGCAGGACAGCAACCATTAAGTCTTACCCCATTTCCGACACTGTACGAGGGTTTCCCCTGTGGAATCATTACAGTAGTCCACTCCACTTTTACATGACTCATAGGTTGGGCTTTCACAGGTCCCTGGGGTACTGTTTGGAAGACTAATAGATTTTACTGGTAGCAAAATTTCCGGATGTTTCTTAGCCTTACTTTTCCTTTCTTCTTATTCATCTATGCATGGACATTAATCTTCAGCTATTCTTAAACAGTTCCTTGTGGTTTGATGTGAGACATTTCAACTTATTGTTAGTGTATTAAGTTATGTATTCTTCATGATACTAAATTGCTCTAATATCGTTTCTAAGTTGTAAAAGCCATTGGCTAGCTATTTAAGGACAGCATTTACAAATAGAGCATCAATTGACATCAACTTGTGTCTGGCCCATACCTGCTTAACCTACTAACTTTCTAAGCTTCCCAATATTGAATTACCTCTTGCCATTAAAGCCTGGTTCCCATTCAGTCTTGCTACAGCTGACTTATATGGGACTTTGTAAACAGGGAAGAGAATAAGAATCCAGGAGTAGATAAGTAGATAATATAAAATGTCCCCAGCATCTTTTTTTTTTTAAGACAGAGTCCTCTGTGTGTGTACCCTAGCTGACCCCAAATTCACCATGTGATCCAGACTGGCTTCAGATTCCCAGAGCTCTGTCTGCCATCTGCATGCCATGTGCTGGGATTAAAGGGGTACAGTACCATGCCTGGCCGTCCAGCTTCTATTTGGGTGATGGGGTTGGTTGTTTGAGACAGGATTTCTCTGTATGAAAGTCCTGATTTTGTGAGCTCACTTTGTAGACCAGGCTGGCCTTGAACTCACAGAGATCTGCCTGTCTCTGCCTCTGTCTCTGCTGGATTAAAGATGTGAGCTACCAACCACTTCCTGACTTTAACTTCTAATTTTTAAAGTGAAGGAGGTCTGGATTATAGATCAGCATTGTCTCTTGTGTTCCTTGTGACATCTCGGTACTTTAACACTTACCTACAGGGTTGTAGGCAAGAATTCTAAGCATTTTTATAAGGTGGAGAAACTAACAGTATTCTCATGGAACAGTCTGTGTTCACCTGACGTAGGATTATTGGGTGATGCTTTGGCACCATCCCAGATTATTCATGGTGACCAGAACTTCAGTTTTTTTCTTGCTGAGCTGAGAGCTTGAAGCTCTACCTGAGAGGACTGATCTGCATTCATTGTGGAGAGCAAAAGGTAGGTATAGGCTCAAGTCTGATTAGTAATAGCACCTTTTCATTTTGTGGTTTCTGGGTTTTCTGGGCTTTAGTGCTTTTGCCTCCTGGAGTTTGCTCTCAGCTGCCTTTGTGAATAACCTGCTATAGTGTGGCCTCAGCTACACACCCTGTCCTCAAGGTCACATTCCTGACAAGGTGACCCAATGACCAGAGAGGCTAGAAACAGTTCAGTTTCTCCTGAGCCAGGGAAAAACAGTTCTTCCCAAGCTGCCTGCCAAAACATAGCCTGACAGCTAATAAACTCCATTACAAAATGCAGGTGCCTTAGCCCCGGGCTCCTGTTGTACCATGAGGGCTCTTACTCTGTGAGAGGCTTTGGAGGGACAGTAAGATAAGATCATTTGATGGAAAGAACCAGGACTAAGAGTTGCCCAAGGGCCTGGGGTCAGCATAGGTGCTTGAAGTCAGATAGTGGGGCAGTCAGAGGTCCATAAACTATGCTGAGACTTGAATCAGTGCATAGGCAGTAGCTGGTAGCCAGATACCTTTTCCTTGAGACCTGTTCTCCCTGCTGAACTGTTGAGATCACAGGGGGCCCTGGCTACAGAAAGAATAGAGTCAAGACCTTGACCACTGAGGCTAGATCTCCATGTTTCCAGTCCTCTCATGTATAAAATGTGAATGAAATTTCCACTGTTGCTAACTCCAGAATAGGTGACTACAAGGTCAGTGGGTACGGAAGGATTTGCCCAGGTAAAATTCCTGCAACCTTCTTAAGGCTGTGTTTTACCTCCCCTGTGATTTGGATTTGTGTTCAGCCAGGTTTCAAAATGTTTCCCTATTATTTTGAGCCTGCAATGGTCCTGGAAGCATAGGGAGTGACTATTACTTGGAAATCTGGGCTCTTGAGGAAAAAAAAACTAATGTCAGAGGGCTGGAGAGATGGCTCAGTGGTTAAGAGCATTGCCTGCTCTTCCAAAGGTCCTGAGTTCAATTCCCGGCAACCAAATGGTGGCTCACAACCATCTGTAACGAGGTCTGGTGCCCTCTTCTGGCCTGCAGACATACACAGAGACAGAATTTTGTAGACATAATAAATAAATAAATATTTAAAAGAAAACGAAAAAAAAAAAAACAAACCTAATGCCAGAGCAGTCTACTTCATGACTGTAAGGTGAGCTCTGTGCCATGTCAGCCAGGCTCTTGGAGCTGGAGGACCTGGAGATCACAGACCCGACCTCAGCTTCTTTTTTGCACAGTTCTGTAGTGGGAACTGGCTGTATCCCAGCAGAGCCCACTGCCTGCTCAGATACCTGTGAACCTCACAGGCTCCGAAGGTTAAAAATCATGCGCGTGCCCAGCCTCTTCTTGGAGATTCTGAATTGGAAGTTTAGAAGTAGGGTTCAGGCACCCCAAATTTTCACCAAATCTTGTAGGGTCTGTCTGTTTTCCTTCATGAGAAGGCAGTCATTGTCGCTAGCTGAGTCCAGACCACCTAGCGGAAGTCTAAACTCACTGCCTCTAGGAATGCATCTAAACTTAGTCTCTGAAGCAAATGGAAGTTGGCTTGGGAAGAAGGCAGAAGCCACTCCAGTGGAAGCGCTCCCTTTCTGCCCTCTGGTGCCCTCTGAAGCTGCAGGTAGTCCTGGGTGAGGAGCGCCCCCCACCCCCTGCACTCATGGCAGGAGCCAAGAGTGCACTGAGCCTGTCTCTTGGCTAACACCACACTGATGGTTCCCAGATCCCCAACCTGTCCAGCACAAAGATAAACTAAGGTCAGCCTTGCAGGAAAACCTCTGGCAATATAATTTTATTGTGTTCCGTACATTCTTTGGCATTTGTTAATCTTTGTGCTGGGCTGCTGTCCGCAGGATGATCCTACTCCTTCTGTGGTGTGGCCGCCTGTCAAAACTAAAGCTGTTCAAATAATCTGAGTTCTAAGCGTTCATGCCCCCTGCCCTAACCCTGTTCATCCTACGAATCTATTTCTCACCTGCTTTCCCAGAGTAATACATTGCTTTATGACATTTTCTTTTTTTAAAAAAAAATTGAATTTAATATATTACCATGGTACTAAGATTTTCATTTTTTCTTAATAGGTATTTTATTCCTAGGGCGCATCTTCCAAGAGTTTGAGCTACAGTCTGTTAATGTTTTGTCTGCTTTTGTGGCGAGTTGTATAAACAGTTAATTGCTTGCATGTTAATTTGAATGTCACACAGAGACATGGGTGATATGAAACTAGATCCAGGCAAAGTTGACTGGTGTCTTCTACCAAAACAAGAAGACCAGGCACAACCCTGACTGGAGGAGCAGACACTGAAACCAAAACTAGTTAGTATCAGACTTCCCGGTCATGAGGATCAGCACACAGGCAGCAGGGGCTTCTCAGGAGCTGAATACGTAGAGTGTTCTTCCTTCCTTTTTCACCCACAGTCCTGTTTTCCCCACCACAGATCTGTTCCTTCGCATCCCTGCATTTCCTGTCTCTCCTCAGTGAAAACTCGGTACTGAGGCTGTGCCTAACTCAGGACCTGCTGCTGTGTTAGCACCCCCTCCCCCAATGATGAAACCTTCACTATGTCCACACCTAATCCTTCTGTGTCTGAAACCTTGGGGAGATTCTGGGTAGCTCCCCTCTAGGGACACTCTGGGTGGTCTTTTTTAAAATCCCATATTCTCTGTAATGATTGCCTAGCAGTGCAGGGTTGCTTTTAAATTCCTTTTAAAACTGTCGAGACAGCCAGGGGCTGCTCACTGCTAGGGTAGTCAGCCTCTGCGGAAAAAGCCAAGGTTCAGAAACTGGCTGACGATACAACTGTGTAACAAAATATTTGAGAAAAGCGCTTGAGTTGGTTTTAATAAGTGGAAATGACACACCATCTTGGGCCTCCAGGGCCACTGTTCCTGTTTGACAGTGTGAGCTCATCAGTGGCTGGAACCGAACGAGATTTTGGAAAAGAGCAGTGTTGATGCGTGAGCCATTCGCTCCTTTTAGTAATTTGTGCCGCTATTTACAAAAGGCGGTTCTGCGAGCCCAAATACGCGAGAGGAGCAGCAGCGAGGAGTTTCTTTCTCCACATTAAGTGTTAGCGTTGCCTTAAATGAAAACAGCGGGATTTTTTTTTTAATATAGCTTGCAAAGCTTCCCCTTCATTCTTTAGGGAATTTCCTATGTTAATTTATGCAGTGTTAATTTATGCAGTGTTGAAATTCAACCCAACAGCATCTAGATATAGATGATGCAGAGACGGGACAGCCTGAGAGGTGCAGTGTAGACCTGTCAGTCCTGGGACTCCCTCCAACCACCGCCCTGACTACTCCAGCCTACAGCAGGTCTCCTTGCATAGCTCTGATAGAGTAATAACACAGAATGCTTATCAGTTTATTCATCTTCTTAAAACCCCAACTTGCTGTTGTATTTGTTAATGTCTGACAGCAGTAGAGTGGTTTTGTACCACCTCTGCCACCCTTTGGTAGCAGCTGCGTGCATTATGGCAGCAGGCTAGTGGACCAGCCCCTCAGCTTTCCTCCGCACCCCCATGTCTCCAGAGTGAGCCATTGCACTCTCTCAGAGGGACTGGGAGTTTAATCCATGTGGCAGGATGTGTGGTGACCGAGCACAGTGTGCTCTCTGTCTGTGGCCTTGTATCCTAATGGTGTCTGATCCCCATTTTAGCCAGGGCCCAGCTTGTCTTTCTTCAGGGAAGTCTAGCATTGCTGGCAGTCAACAGAAA
The DNA here is from genome assembly GCF_037038515.1 of Microtus pennsylvanicus. Classification (NCBI taxonomy): domain Eukaryota; kingdom Metazoa; phylum Chordata; class Mammalia; order Rodentia; family Cricetidae; genus Microtus; species Microtus pennsylvanicus. The sequence goes on along the minus strand of NC_134597.1, from coordinate 26,388,683 downwards.
ATTACTCATCTATAATTGCTCAGGGTTGAAGAGGGAAAAATGGCTAAAAGGATCTCTAAGCCCTCAGAGAACCCGTTAACTGTGACTTTCTTTGTGTTGCACTAGCTGCAGATTGTGTCACAACACTGAAAAGAGGCATATTGTCACCTGGCTCTGCAGGGAGAAGGAGAGCCATGTGATCCATATCAGGCAGATGGCACAAGGCTTAAGCTTCCCCTTGGTGAATTCAAAAATATATGGGGCCCATGACCCCCAATGCAGAATGGCCGTAGAGTACCACTCAGTGGGGGCACTCTCTCCAATAACCAGAAACCCTAAGTGGGCTTCAGGCTGGCTTCCATGGAGCATGCAGTAAAGACCCGGGCAGTGAGGTTGTCTGTATGTTGGGCATTTACAGAGCACCCACCTGTGTAGTTGGAGAGACTTTCACAGATAAGTCACAAAGAGGTGAGCCTAGAAGAAGTGCTAAGACCCTGTGACAGTGGCAGACGGTGTTGGGTGCACAGTTGGATTTATATTTTGCCCGCAAACCCAGTGCTGGTAGCAATGCACTCATGCAGTGTGCATTCTCCCGGCCCTTCCGTCATGTGGAGCTTTTGCTTCCGCCCCTTTGTCCTTTATTTTCTCTGGACCTGTGCTTTCCTAACTTCCTGTTTGACTAAAGCAACATCTTTTCTTCCCATTCCTATATCTCTCATGAGTTTGCCTGCCTGTGAGTCTGTTCTTTAGTGCACCGTGTCCCCAGGCCACATAGGGCCTGAGAATAATCAGACCCGAGAATAATCAACCATCTACCCTTTGTCCTTGCGCTCCTTGTGCTCATTTTCCTTACCCCTCCCCAGTCATCTTTGTCTTAAATCATTTGACCTTTCTTCCCGTCCCTGCAGCTTCTTTCCAAAGGTTCCTATAGGCATGCCTCATCCAAAATCAGCCCACAGACTCAAAACAGAATTTATCTTTCTTGCTTTTTTGTTCACAGTGTCCCCTCCCACACTCTGCCACTAAGGGTACGCATGAACCTCTCCTCTCACCTCCCTCTTTTCTTCTCTGGGCTTCTTGTGCCTGTGTTTTCCTTTGCATACCCTTGCTTTTCATAGCCCAGTCTGCTAGGTCTTTGGACCTCCATACTCCCGTCTATTGAGTTCACTGTGCCAAGGATGTCAGGCTCCATTTCATGATTGCCATTCTATTTTTAAAAAGCATTTGTTGCATAGCCAGACAAGTGTTTTCGGTGGCCAGCAGGAAGCCTGTCCACCTCATGTCCATCCTTACTTACCCTGCCTGACTCTTAACTGCCCACTGCTGCACCCTACCTTCCGTACTCACTACCCAGGTTTTCTGTCTGTTCTCTGACTGTTGCGAGGGTTAATGCTCTCCTTCTTTGTTGCAGCTGCAGGGAACTGCCCTCCATGCCAGGCAGAACTTCTGAACTCTCACCTTCCCCAAATGCAGCCTGAACCAAAGCCTCCTTGTGTATGCTTCATTCCTGTGCAATTTTTTTTTACCATGTACATGTGTTTTGCTTAACAAACCTTAGCATGTGTTTAGCAAATAAGTTAAAAGTAGCAAATTATTACCATGCTTAGTCTCTCATTTCCCAAGGGTACATGTATTAGCTTTCCTGTAGCTCTTAACTAATGCAGTGAGAACTCGGTAGCTGAGCTGGTGTCAGATACGAGGCTATAGGGAGCATGAGGACAGGAGGAAGAGGCAGCTGTAGGGTTAACCTGCCCTCTTCTGGGTGCTTTTAACCTAAGAGAAATGACTGCCTTTCCATCCTAAAGGTTCTCTAAGAGTGGGGGACATGCACCCCCTCCTGCGCAGCTGGCTGTAGCTTCCGTTTGATGGTTCATATCTACAGCCCCCCTCCCATTACTTGGAAAGAGAGTACAGAGAGCACTTGGACAGCCTGGGAGACCTGACTGTGTGCTCCTGGGTGTTGTCTGCCTTCTTCCCAGAGCCAGATGGTGTCTCTGAGCTTGGACTTGGGTTGTAGGTGAGAGTCTTCAAGAGCTGTTGGGTTTAACTGCAGCACTGTGTTCCACCAACTTCACACTGCCCCAACAAATTTCCCCATCCCTTGTATTCTGTGTCCAGATGTCCCTCCCCACCCTCCTCCAGGCCGCTTGCCTCCCCAGGCTGTTCTCAGATGCTGGTGGGTGAGTCATTGGAGATTGAAGCTGGGGAGGGAGGGCGCTGCTCAGAGGCAGTGGTGTTTTGAGAGGAGAAAGCATATGCTTTGCTTCATGGTTTGGATGCAGTATTTGAAAAGCACCGTAATCATCCTAAATATTACTGCCATTTGCTCGCCCTTGCCTCTGAGAGTAAACTGACACTTTCTGTTTCTCTTGCAGAGCATGCTGGAGAAGGGAGGATAAAGTTCCCCCCGAGAACATGCAACGCTCCTTCAACGTTAATTCCAGTGGTGGAACATTTTTTCTTTTCCTAGTAAGAAAATGACCCAATTAAAGAGAAGACCACTAAAGACAGACAGGCATTGGAAAATGAACTCAACAGAATCATAACGTGTTTTGATCAACAGTTTAAAAGGCCAATGTCTAGATCAAGGATCAGTCATCAAAGAACACTGTTAAGTGTTAATGAAACTCAAAAATGAATAAAAGAGAAAGGCAGTCCACTGCACCTTTTTTTACTCTTTCCAACTCCTACTGACATAGAATGTTCTTTTCACTCCAGGCTCCACCATTTAGTGACCTCTACTCTGAGAAAGCTGGGAGGGGGGACGTTAAACTATTTCACATGAAGACACAGCAAGTACCCACTGGGCTGGAGCAGCAGTGTGGACTGGCCTGGGCTGTGGGGCCTGGGGTGTTCTTCTCCCATTATGTAAGAGCTACTTCATTGTAACATTGTGATCATGCGAGAAAGACAAAAAGGAGAGAAAATGTACCTCTTTTACTGGAATAATGTTTATGATTGCAAGTGAAATAAGGCATTTTTATCAATATAAAGCAAACCTTGGCTTATGCAACTTCTGTAGTGAAAACTGACAACTTCACTCACTATCAATAATAAATCTATTTTCTGACAAAGACTGGCATTCTTGCTAGGGCCCTGTGTGTTCCTTTGGCTGGGGTAGAAAGAAGGTTTGGGTGGTGAATTACAGGCTCGCATTGCTATTTATTTGCATTTGCACTGCAGCTCCCTTCCAGTCTCCAGAGTTGGTAGCAGAGCCAGCCAGGCAGGTGACTCAGGAAGATTTTACAAATTGCATGAACCTTTCTTTCTTGGAGAAGACTTAGGTCTTTCTGCCTAGAGCCAGAAACAGCGGATAACCTTCAAAAGGGCCTTCCAGCCGTGCTGAGCCATGTACAGACTTAAACAATAGTGAACCGCTAGTTTTCCCGCTTTAGAACATCCCTATTATAACTGCATATAACCGGGGCTCCAGCCTTGGATCTGAGTGGCGCCTCTCAGGAAGTAGGAGGAAATGACTGTGCTCTGTGATGTCACCTTTTGTCCTGTAGAATTTTGCGAGTTCATACCCAGGGCCTAGAGAGACGGCTCAGAGGTTAAGGGCACTTGCTCCTCTTGTAGAAGACCTGATTCAGTTCCCAGCAATCCATCTGATGCCTCACAACTGCCTGTAACTCGTTCCAGGGGATCTGATGCCCTTTTCTGGCCTCCATGTCCACTGTACTCACATATCCACAAACCTACATCTGCACAAATACACAGGTGCATACATACATAAGATTTAAGTTCTTCAGAAGAAAAGTATACTCTGTAGTAAGGTGCGTCTGAGTTTGGCTTCTAGCTCTTCTGCCTGCCACCTGTGGAGGGGCCTTGCCTCCTCTCTACACCTGACTCTCTTGATGTGGAAAGGGACCCATGGGACCTGGTGTCCAAGCATGTGGTGAGGAGTTGGAACATTTACCACATTTTGTGAGACCTAGCAAATGCGGGCGTACGTGCCTTCAGGAAAGTGGTGTTTGGAGCCCAACACTGTTCCTCTAAAGAAAGTCAGGGTGAGCACCTCTCGATGTGTGTGGCTTTTTGTTCATCCAGGTCCCTGCGCTGGCATCTTCTGAGTGACATACCTCATCAGATGGGAACACACCTGGAGACCTGATGCTGATTCTGAGTGACAGTGGATACCCTCCCTCTGTAATTACTGAGCAACCCTGTGATTGCCATCTGATGAAGGATCTGGGTTTCGGGTTCTTCTATTGGCTGGGTTGGTTTGTTTTAGCTTTTAATGATGCACAATCAGCTGGTTCACTTAAGTGTGACTGATGGAAGCATGTGTAATTCAAAGCGCAGCACACTTGCACACTGTCAGGATGGCATCCAGGTAACCTCCTGGGAGAAATAATAGGTACACAGAAACAAATGTTTGCACAGTGGCTTGCTGTAGTGTTTGCAAATCAGCTAACTCGCAAATTCCCTCCTATACTGTTTTGTTTTGCAATTTGGAGCCAAGAACTTGGCACATCCCAGGTTGCCAGTCTCGTCGCTGGCAGGGGAAGGCAGCACTGAGGAGTCAGATGTTTGTCTTCAGCTGGTAAGCCTGGGGTTGGGTGGGTTGTCAGGCCATCTCTGGAACTGCCAGCTACTAACTTACCATTGTGGGTATGTGTGGTGGCTGCAAGGGTGGGAAGGTGGCACTCAGAGGGCATCAGAGGGTGGGGGTGTCTTTTCCTAAATCTTTACAGACCTCTCTGTGTGTAGCTTCTTAGTTCTGTCTGGACCACCGTGACCTCTAGGACAAATGCTTGGAAAGAGCATCGTGACTTATCCGAGGCTCACGGAGTTCCTGTAAGTAGAACAGATCTCAGGCTACAGTGGTTTAGCTCATCAAGTCAAGAATAACGTGCCTAGAAAGATGCTTAGCGGGTACCACCCTCAACAAACCCCTGGTGAACTCACAGAAAACAGCTGGATGGAAGCTGCATGAGTCTTCTCTGAGAAGCCAGTGCTTAGTGAAGACAACATGGAATGGTTTAGAAATGATTGAGCTTTAATAACCCCATGTGTTCCATCTAGCCTTCAGTCAGCTGATGAGACCCCTCTACAGCAGTCCTAAGCAATATTTGACCTAGACCTGAGCAAGCAGTCACGTGGTTTAGAATGAGGGTGAGGGCATGGTTCTTTGAATGCTAACATTCATCTTAAGATGTAATTGCCTTTGCCAGCCACCTACATGCCAGGAGCCATAAGAGTAGACCCTGGAGGAGTAAGTTCAATAGACCCATTACATAACAGGAGCTATGCCTAATAACTATGAGCTGTAATCATAGAAAACAAAAAGATTAGAGCAGCTATCAGCTCAAAAGGGCAGCAACAGCTGACTGACTCAGACTGAGTGAGTTGAAAATTAGGAGTGTTGACTTTCTATCCTGACCTGAAATTTGGAATAAATGGGTTGAAATTCACCCATAGGCCCTTCCCTCCTACCAAAGTCCCTCCACCTCTCCTTGCCACCTCTCTGTCCTCCAAGCTCTTCTGTGTGTTACGTTTCTCCCATCTCCTGAGGCTGGAACAGGTAGGTACACAGGACCTTGATGGTGCAGAGCTCCCCTCAATCTCCCTGGAGTCACTCACTGTGGTCCTTTCCTTTGTCTTAGGATTTTTTTTGTCTTCTGTTCTAGTCTCTAAATCTGTTCTGTATGACTTCTCACTCTAGCAAATTTTTTATGCTTGCTGTAATTTTAAATCAAGTAAATGGGAATATTTCCCTAAAGAAAGAATAAGGGCAAAAGGCTGTCACTGGCCCAAGATGCTTACTTGGCCAGGTATGCCCACCCTAGAATGTACAGTCAAGATTGTGCAACTAAACGCATGGTCCAAACCACCCCAGAAACAAGACCATATCACAGATCCTCTACCCGCACCAGCGGTGACAACTGCATATGGAGGAGCTGCATGCCTATTTAAGAAACCATTCTACCAAAGGCAAACGCCCCACCAGGTCCTTAGGTCTCTTTGGTCTTATTTTCCCTTAACCATTTTACAGAAACCAGCAGTGAAACGGCATTTGGGGGAATACAGAAAAGGGATAAGGACTCAAGAATTCAGTTCACATCCTTAGAATGCCATACTGGTTTATTATTTATTTATTGACAGGTTCTTGTTGCAGCCCGGGCTGGCCTCAGACTCACTCTGTAACCAGAAATGACCTTGAAGTTCTTACCTCCCCACCTCTACCTGAGGTCACAGGCCTGGTGCAGCATGCCCAGTTTATTGCTGGGGATGGAGTCAACCCAGGGCTCTGCGTGCTGGCTGTCACCCAGCCCACAACACTGGCCACAGAGAGAGTCTTAGTATCCAGAATCCCTTCCCTTTCCTAGCCTGCCTCTGGACACCTGGACAGGTGCTTCTCATCTGCAGTCCTTTGGAACGACAGAACTGTTCAGTGGGAGGGGACCCCTAACACTCGCTGTGATGGGACTGTTTTCTAGCGTGCTCCAATTCCGTGCCTCAGTGGACTGGCTGAACTGATTCCATAAGCAAAGGTGGTTTTGCTGTCCCTGACCCGGGTGTGCGTCTGTTTCTTTGTTGCATGAGGCCCCTTTACCATAGGAGTTGTGTATGGCCCCAGCATAGGCAACTTCCTATACCTTCCAGGGTCGCTGGGCCCTGTCTGGGTTTGGAAGAAAACTACCAGCAAATTCATTCTCTGTCCCGCTGAAGTTTGACACAGACAACAATTTATCTTCCATGTTGTGCTCTCCCCTCCACGGCCTCCAGCCTCAGTATTGCTGGAGAAACAGGAAATTGCTTTAGTGCAAAAAGAGAAGCAAAAAAATCAGACGCATCCAAAATCTCTCCTGCCTTTCCAGTCCCACGGTCCTCTCTAGACCGCGATAAAGTGCGTTTGTATTTTAGAGGGTAACATGGTGTCAAATCCCTGGTAGATTCCAGGAAATCTGAGCAGCATAGTTGCTTTCAGTCAGGAACTTTGGAAATTAAAACTGTTCTGTTCAGCTCCCAAAACTCCCTCAAAGCAAGTCAACCCTAAATGGAAGTAGCTACACTGGGATTTAGTGAAGTGCTTGGAGCGTCTCACAGTGAGTTTGATTAGGCGAGGCCTGCACACTTCAAAGATTTCCCCTATGCAAGAAAATTTGACTTCTTCACCCCTCTGCCCACTCTTCACGCAGCCTTCTCTACTTCTCCTGGGAAGACCCATCCCAGCTGTGGTCATTCTGCTAAGAAGGCTGTGCGCTTTGAATATAAACCTGCCTTCCGAGAAAATTACATTTCCATCATGGCTTTTAAATGCAGATGTGCAAGCCAGAGGTCAGAGGTCCTTGCTAGGGACCACTCTACCCTAGCTGTGCCGTAAATGGACAGCCCCCCACCCCCGCCATGGCCCACATTTGAGGAACCTTATACAAGGTTCCTTCCCTGTCCAGCCTGCTGGGGGCTCGGCTACTTTCAGTGCCCACAGCACGGATTGGGAGCCTATGCCCACCTGCTCCTAGCCTCTCCCTGCTGATAGATAAAATCCCGGTAATGAGCCACCTGCTCATTACCACAGCCTGTGCCACCTAGGAGTCATGGGGGAGGACATTTTCTGCATCTCACAGCCCAGACCTCAATCTCAGCATCAAACCAGGATACAGAGCACATTTTCCTAGGGCTTTGCATCTCCTCCCAGAAGCAAGAGCACCAAGTCTTGGGAAGGAACCTCACATACCACGTGGACTCAGAGCGGTATTAGTGGTTTGTGTCAAGCACAAAAGGGGAGCTACGCAGCAAGACTGGAAGCATGCTGGGAAGAGGGTAAGAGAAGTGTTGGCTTGCTGGGTGGTAGGTTCATTTTAAGTTGCCTCTGTGTTCTCAAAATGCTTTTTCAGCACCCGCATGTTAATTGTGAACCTACAATAAAGGAGCACCCACTCTTCCCCACACTGAAGTGCTTTATGTAGAACCTGAGTCTATCGGTGCCTGATTATGAACCTACAATAAAGGAGCACCCACTCCTCCCCACACTGAAGTGCTTCATGTAGAACCTGAGTCTATCAGTGCCTGGAGCCCTGGCTTCCTTACCCCTGGACAGGAGTGTGGTTGTGAACTAGGAGAGATATTACTGTGTAGCAGCAGAAGGCAACTTGAGAATCGCTGTGTGGTCCATGATGCTTGGGAGCATCAAAAGTTCCTGTCTGGAATTCCCAGGCAGCCTCCCTTGGAAGAGCGACTTAAGTGCTGCTGTAGGGACCAGCTCCTGCCACTCAATCCCACTGTTGCACCGCCCTGAGTTCCTGGGTTAATTCACCAACTCTGCACAGCCGAAGCCATTCTGGGAGGTAGGGATGCACATTAAGGGGCCCAGAGTTCAGGAGACAGCTTACTCTGTAAGGGCCGGTGTGTAATTCCTTTGCTGGAGAGATCCAGACGGGCAGATCTGAGACTTACTAGTGAGATAGCCTTGTCTACCTGAGAGTTCTAAGCAGTGAGTAACACTGACCTAACATTCCAAGTTAGCCACAAGTGAGTTAATCCAATGGTCCCCTGCCTAGGGGACCGCCCTTCTGGGCAGTAGAACCATCTCTATGGAAAGTGCCTTCTTACCTTACGCCATGCTAAGGCAATGGTCATCATTATTCCTTTAATGAGATCCTATAGTTTCCGTTCCCAGGATCCCCACCCCCACTGAAGTCTACAGAGCACAGCCCTGCTGCTGTTGGTCAGCCTGCTTTTCTGAATTAGAAAAGTATATCTTTGCCTTTTCTTTCTCCTCCTAGGCGTGCTTTTGCTAACACTTCGGGCTTCACTCTTTGTCTAGAGTCTCTCCCTGCCACGTGGTTGCCCACCATGCTAGTTTAATTCAAGAATCATGGTGCCCCTTCTCCTTCTGTCTCCTTTGAGCAGCTGCTGAGATTTACAGCTTGCCTGCCCTGGTGTTTTTTCTTTTAAACTTTAATAAAACTATCCTCTTTGAATAAAACTCAGGATTTGTTTGACTTAGAAGAAGAAGAAGAAGAAGAAGAAGAAGAAGAAGAAGAAGAAGAAGAAGAGGAGGAGGAGGAGGAGGAGGAGGAGGAGGAGGAGGAGGAGGAGGAGGAGGAGAAGGAGGAGGAGGAGGAGGGGAGGGGGGGAGGATGAGGGGGGGAGGAGGAGGAGGAGGAGAAGGAGGAGGAGGAGGAGAAGGAGGAGGAGGAGGAGGAGGAGGAGGAGGAGAAAAACAAGAAGAAGAACAAGAACAAGAAGACAACGACGACAGTCCCAGAAAAACAACATCTGAGGTTATTCTGGACTACACACACACGCACGCACACACACACACACACACACACACACACGCATCACCCCACACCACCCAACAAGGTCTTGGCCATGCAAGCACATTCTCAAGGAGACAAGCATAACATAATGTCGGATAGTGATGGGTGTTACGGATGGAGGAACAAAGCTCGGGGAAGAACAAGCGATTTGAGACATGGTGCTGAAGATGGCTCTGAGGAGGAGACCTTTGAGATGATTCTTGAATGTGGAAGAACCATCCCGTGAAGACCTGGAGAAAGTGCGTTCCAAGTTGGGAAAAGTAAGCCCAGTGGTCCTTTGAGTCAGGAGCAAGTGCGGTGTGTTAGGGGGACAGCAAGGAAGTCATCATGACTTGAGTGGTTGAGGGTTGAGTCTAGAGAGGCAGGCAGGGTCGCATCAAAAAGGATCCTCTAGCCATGGTAAGGATTTGACTTTATTCTGAGTGTGACAAATTAATTGCAGGGTTTGTATTGAGCCATCTGTAGATCTGATTCAAGTTTATAAAAGGTCCCTCTGGCTCTGTGAAGAGTTCTCAAAGGTTAAATGGGAGCAGAGCAGGCACTGGAGACCCCCGCGTTAGCCAAGTGCCAGCCTGGACTAGTGCAAGAGCAGTGGTGAAAACCAGAGGTCAGATTAGGGTAACTATAAACAAGCCTTGGAAAATTAGATGTAAGGTGTGAGGGGTAAGAAATGGAAGGACCCCCAAAACTGCCTAAGCAGTCAGCTAAATGGCCATGTCGTTTACTGAGATGGAGACTTGTAACACCAGAAAGATGTGGGGGGTTGAGGGCAGGAGACAGAGATCCTGTTTAGAACCTATGATGTCTAACATCATGACTGCAATCCTGTCAGAGGAGATCATCAGATATTCAGCAGTCTGGAGAGAAGACTAAGTTCCTGAGCACACAGCTTTGGCACAGGGAGTGTAGAAAGAAAAGGGGTGGAGACAGCCTATTAACACCTATCAAGAGGGAGAGGAGAGAATGACCATCGTGCTGAGAAGCACGGCAAGGCAAGGGGACAGACCAAGGGAAGAGGATGACTGAGGAGGAGGAAGGGGCGGCCATGCTGAATGCTGGAAGCCTGAAGCAAGCAAGAGTCAGGCGGGCATCAAGCCACTTCGAGAGCTCTTCTGGTGACAGGCGACAATTAAATCCTGGTCAGAGCAGGGCTGAGGGAAGAGGGAAGAAGTGTGGGGTTCTAGGAAGTTTCTTTTGAAGATAGAGGATCTGGCCAAAGAGAGAAGACCCATGTGGAAGGTCTTTGAGCCAAGACACCAGGGCCCAGGCAGCACTCGAGCAAGGGTAGTTCAGTCAGTCAATGGCTGGCCAGAGAAAAGAGAAGCAGGGGGACCCATGAGTGTGGTCAGGAGCATTCAAGGTCAAGCAAAAGCAGATAAGTAACCAAAGATGTCTGTGTGCCTCCCTTCTTGAATAACTCGGCCTAGAAACCAGTAGTAGTAGGGACAGCCAATGTAAGCCTGCGTGCTGTGAGTCTGGAGGTTGCTAAGTGAGAAGTAACAGTGGCCATGGCTGAGAGGGAGAAGAGAATGACAAGGGCACCTTGGTGAGGCCGGGGAGCTGGGGCTGTTTGGGTTGGGGAAAAACGGTGGCAGTAGCAGGGGGAATGTGGTTACATATGGAGGGCATGGCCCAGTAAATGAATATATCACAGACAGTGGAAGTCAGGTTTCTGACTGTCAGAATTGCAAATATGGAAAGGGAGGAAACCGGAAGGATTCTTGTTTGGAAGAATTGCAGATATTAATATAAAACTGTGTTTTTAAGCATATATAGATACAGGAATAAACATAGATAGAGCTATATGTGCATATTTTATGTACATACACCTACACAGATATATATTATACATACATATGTATACATATTCATACATGTATGCTTCATCTCTGTCACTTAGGTCTGCTGGGGTCACCAGTACCCGAACAGCACTCACACACTCAGGTCTTCTCTAAGTACTAGCCTTCCCTACAAAGAACCATAGGTCCTTGAAGAAATGGCTAGCCACAAGGCCTGGATATGGCCAACACAATATGAAAATCAATCTGAGACCATTTAAGTATAAAAATAAGTTAAAATAAATCATTGACTAACATAGACAGGACCCATATAGATACCATAAGCCTATACAAATGCACAAGAAAGCATCTTCTAGAATTTACAGAACACTATAATAAAATAAAAATGATGTTAAAAGGACTGCTAGAATTATGAAATCATTATTTGGCAACTATCACCATCATAATTCAATCCAGAAACATCAGTGATATCAAAATTAGAGAATCATGTTCCTTGACACACACGATGGTTCTTAAAAAGCCTTCTATATATAGTCTGTTTTCTGTTGCTGTAACAAATTCCCTGAGGGTGGGTAAATTATAAAGAAAAGAGGTTTAATTAGCTCACAGATTTGGAAGCTGGGAGTCCAAACAGCATAGTGCCAGCTGTGGAGAAGGAACGTGGCAGATGGCATCTTGGTGGGAGCATGTGCTAGAGCGGTCAATCACATGGTGAAGGGAGACACAGACAATACAGAGGGGCAGACCTTCTCTTCTACAGACAGCCCTCATAAGAGCGAATGTGGGTCTCATGAGAAGCAGCGCATTCCCTCCGAGGGCAGTGACCCTAGTGACCTTACAAACCCTCCCTGGGCCCCACTTCTTAAAGCCCTTGTTTTTTCTCACCTCACACATGAACCCTGGAGAGCACACTCAAGCCAGAGCCAAACCTCCCAGGTTGGTACCAGGCACAGCCCAGCCAACAAGCCACAAGAGTAAATGTGAGCAAAGCCGCTAAGTTGCAAACCAAGTGGTCAGCACCACGTGCCAGTTATGGGCCCATCAAGATCTGCTCAGATGTGTTCCCGTGACCCCTGCAAGAAAACCTGTAGTCTGAGGGGACCTCAGACCCAGGCAAGAGAGACACTACCTGCGAAATACAACCCTGCCACCTCCAAGGTGTCAATATCATGAAAACCAAGAGAAAAGAAGAGCAAACACACCCAAATATCAGTTTAAAATCAGGAGACTTAACAGAACAGAGGGTTGGCAGGTTAGAGGCTAGCAATGGCAATTATTTTTCTCTCATTTCGATGACAATTGTCAGTTAAATAAGTACATAAGTTAGAAGTACTACAACTTCTAAAATATACTGCAGAATACTGCCATGGCCTCAGGAAGGGGAAATATTTCTTTTGTGTTTTCTTAACTCATAAGGGGAAAGGCTAGTAAATGGAATGACTTACAACCCTAAGACTGTCGCGCATTATGACATCATGAAGAGAATAAACAGGTTTGCAGCTTAACGTCGTCCATGCTTGTGAAACACGGCCAACCAAAGACTCATATCCTGAATATGTAAAGAGCATCTACAAGTAAAAAAATAAACATAATTGAGCAGGAAAATGAGCAAGGGACTAACACAGGCATGTTATCAAATGTTAAATGTTGGAGGTTTTGTTCATTTGGTCAGATGGGTTTTGGAGAGAGGATCTCATGTAGCCCAGGCTGGCCTCAAACTTGATATGTAGCTAAGACTGGTCCTGAACTCCTGATCCTCCTGCCTTGGCATTCAAGTGCTGGGATTACAGATGTGAGCCACCGAGCCCAGCTACAGCATATGCATAACTGACAAGCATATGAAAGGCACCAGCAGTATTAATCTTCAGAAGAAAGCAAGTGGAGTTCACAGGATGGTTCTGCTTATTTTTCAGATTGGTGGAAAGACGAGACATTTTGAGTATTGACTGAGATATGTAGAGGCAGAAATTGCTGCAATCAATTTGGGGAACAATTTGGATCTCTCTCTCAATTTATTCCTCTCTCATACAATACATCCTGGCCCTAACTTCCTCTCCCTCAACTCCTCCCAATTCCCACTCCCTTTTACCTCCTCTCTTTCCCAGATCCACCTCTCCTCCTTTCCTGTTTCCCTTCAGGAAAGAGCAGGCCTCCCAGCGATGTCAGCTGAACACAGCATAACAAGATGCAATAAGACTAGGCACAAATCGTCATATCAAGGCTGCATGAGCAACCCAGTAGGGGGGAAAGGGTCCCAAGAGCAGATGAAAGAGTGAGAGACACCCCCACTCCCACTGTTAAGGGTTCCACAAAAGCCCCATGTTAAACAACCATATCATATGCAGAGGACCTAGCAGGGCCACACAGGCTCTCTTTGTGACGGCCGCTTCAGTGTCTTTGAGCCCCTATTGCTTTGTTGATTCTGTGGACCATGTTCTCTACTTTTCTGGCTCCTACGACCCTTCCTCTTCTGTGGAGTCCCCCAAGCTCCACCTAACATTTGGCTGTGGGTCTCTGCATCTGCTCCCATCGGTTGCTGGATGAAGTCTCTTGGCTAACGACTGGGCTAGGTGCTGATCTATGAATATAGCACAGTATCAGTAGGGATCATTTCATTGACTCGGGGTTGGGGGGGCAGTTGTGTTTGGTTCTACCCAGTTCTCTGGGCTCTCCAGTCTCCAGTTCCTGTCTATCCAGGCAGTGTCAGGCATGGGCTCTCTTCGTGGCTTGGGGCTCATGTTAGACAGTCACTGTTTGGTCATTCCCACAAGCTCTGAGCCACCATTGCCCCAGCACATCTTGCAGGAAAGGTGGGTTGTAAGTAGGTTTTGTGGCTGGGATGGTGTCCCAATTCCACCACTGAAAGCCTTGCCTAGTTACAGGAGATGGCCAGATTAGGGTCACCCTCATAGATTCCAGGGAGTTTCCATTACTCTAGGTTTCCACATCACCCTCCAAATGCTCCCCCCCCCCCCATTCCAGCTGTCTCCATACTCTCTCCTTCGATCCATCTCTCCCCTACCTGATCCCTGCTATTCCAATCCCACCATGTCCACCCACAAAATCTATTTCATTTCCCCTTCCCAGGGAGATCCACGTGCCACCCCCAGAGCCGTCCTTGTTACTTACGCTCTCTGGGTCTGTGGTTTGTAGCGTGAGTGAGGCCACCCAGACAGTGAAAGACAAACATGGTATATTGTCGTGGCCCGTGAGGGTCCAACATAAATTCCCTAATTCCTCAAACTGGCTGGAACGGAGTCGCGAGGAAAAGAACCGACACAGCTTACACCGTCATCATGGAAAATGGCCAGCTCGCCGTTTATTCTCCAAACATTTTATATACCCACACCAAATTGAGCGGGGGAAGGGGAAAAACACATTACGCCATTCCTTAGGCAGCCAAGTGCCTGGACTCAAATCACATCCGCATCTAGCAGTCAGGTAGGCCCTGAATTAGCATCTCTATAAGACATCCTTCCAAATTACAAAAGGAAAGAAGCACCAAATATCTGAACTCTTAAGTCATCAGCTTCAGTCAAACATCTCTTCTCAGGTAATCCACATCTTAACAAAAGAAGCTAGGAGCAGGCATCCTGGCCTTTGTTAAGGGCAGAGACAGTTTGTCTGCAGAGCTACGTGGTCAGCTCGGACCGGGCTAATGGCTTTTGTGCCATATCGAAATATGGGCCCACAGTATATGCTCACTTATAAGCAGAAACTGGCTGTTAAGACAATACATATGCAAGGTATGATCCAGCAATGTCCTACCTGGGTACATAACTTGGCAAGTTCAAGTAGTACAAGGCACAGCAGCTACCAAGGAGAAACAACTGTCGGGTAAGGAGACGGAGGCATATCATACAATCACAGTAACACAAATGAGTGTGTTATGGCAGCACATGTACACACAGATGATGATGTTTAAAACAAGCCACGTGCTGGGGCTAGGATGGAGCTCAATTGGTAGAGTACTTACCCACGTGTCTGAAGCTCTGGGTTCGAGCCCCAGCACCGTAGAAAACCTAGTGATGCACACTGGTAATTCAGCACTTGGGGTGTGGAGGCCAGGGGAGCCAAAGTTTATTACCCTTGGCTGCACAGCCAGAACCTGAGCCATGTGAGATGCCCTGCCCCAGAGAATGGCAAACTTCCAAGTCTGCTGGGTGGTATATAGGGTAGATGCTTTTGTACAAGCCTCATCATCGCGAGTGGACAGCAATGACCTTCTGCAGGTGTGCAATCAGTCTCTCCTGAGTAGGAGGGAAGCCCAGGGGCTGCAGGTCCTGTGGGTGGTGTGTGTGTTTGGGTGACTAGTGGGGCTGTTTGCTTGTAGAGTCTCACTACTTTCCGTCGGCTGACTTGGAACGCCTGGATTTTACGAGTGTCAGCAATGCCAACGCCCGGCCTCCCACATGGCTAAGACCACTGACACACATTCGCCTGGCTGGTGTATTTAATTTCTAACAATTCACCAAGCTTCATATTTATAGTTTACATTTGATGATAAGAAGGGTTTGGAAGTAAAGATACTCAAGTTTGGGTTGCTCCTATGTCAAGGACTGCCACACTCTATGACAGCCCCAGGAAGGCCTGCTCCAAGCCATCTCTGGCCAGAACAGTTCATGTCCACCACCTCCCATAGCTATGATCCTTGTGTTGTTTTGAAAGAAAATGGTCCCCCAGAGGGCGCGGCACCATTAGGAGGTGTGGCCTCATTGGAGTAGGTGTGGTCTTGTTGGAGGAAGTATGTCTCTTTGGGGGCAGGCTTTGAGGTCTTTATTTTTCTCAAGCTTCACTTAGTGTGACAGTTGACTTCCTGTCGCCTCTGAGTCAAGATGTACAACTCTTAGCTCCAGCACCACATCTGCCTGCATGCCGCCATGCTCCCCCTCGCGATGATAATGGACTGAAACTTTGAAACGGAAAGCGAGCCACTTCAATTAAACGTTTTCTTAATAAGACTTGCTGTGGTCATGGTGTCTCATCACAGCAATAGAAACCCTAACTACGACAATCCTGTTATTCCCATTTGCAGATAAGAGGGCTCATAATTTGCTCAGGGGCTCACACCCACAAAACTGCACCCTCGTCTTGCACTCTGTGGAAGGCTGGCTCCCACCCACTTTCCAAGTTTCCCTTTGCACAAGCCTGACTCTAATCTAGAGCCTTTGAGCATCCCAATTGCTTAACCTGTAGTGCCCAGCCCTTATCTAGCACACATTTGTAGCGTGTAACAAGCTTTCTGTGGACTGAGCGAATCCTGAATCGAAGCCCCGCTCTTCTTCATTTTCCCCTCTGCCATGGGCGCAGGAGTACGTTTCTGCAGACTCCCTGAGGTTCCAAGCAGAGGAAAAGACTGGAGAGTCTCCAGCCTGGGGCTGGTGCTAATTTTGCTAGCTGGGGTCTGTCAGACAAAATTCCCTACTTCCTTTTTTTACTTCCCTCGAGTTCCAAGACATCTGTGTGACTGCGTGGAGCTCCCTCCCTCCGCCTGCCACCCAGGAAGCGGGAGATGGAGAGGCAGCTGAGCTGTATACCCACTGTGTCTGCCACAGGAGGGTGTCCCAGGTGCAGCTACTCAGCAGGCCCCAGGTGGGCCATGGGGGCACCGGGCCCAGAGCCCAACCACGCTAAATAAAGCTCCCAGGACCGTGCACCCGCTAGGTTCTCAAGGTCTTCTGAGGTGAAAGATGGGAAGGCTTGTAGCAGTTGGTTTGAAACTTCCCAGCTCCACGCTGGCAATTTGTTACTGGGGCCTTGGCTTCGAAGCCGGGCTGCTCGATAACGTGGATACAAAGCGCCGAGTGGCGCTGTGTGAAATATCACCAGTGCTGCCTCTGACACCTGCCTTCGCCACGCGCCCTTTGCTTGTTGCTAAAGGCTTAAAAATAAACAGCAACCACAAAAAAAGAGAAAGAAATCAAATCAAAGTCCCAGAAATCTACACATTTTTCCTGCATATTTGTGAGCACAGCCTAAAGTTGACCCTCAAATCTCCCCAACCCATGTTACCTTTTGAACTTTCTGTTGTCCTTCACGCTGCCATATTCCTGTTGCCTGAGTCTGGCAGTCCCGTGTATTTTTCTTTCACCTTCTAATCCCTCCAGACTTCTAGAACCATCCATTTGGCCCTGACAGCCTTTTAAGAGTCACAAGAACTTAAGCCAATCCTTTGTTTTATAGACAGATTGAAGCCACATAAATAATGTCTTGCGAGAGTGTTACAGGGCACTAAAAAGGCTATGGGCAGTCTATAATATCCCCAGGGAAATCTTTATAAATCTCTAGAGGGCAGCGCGAAGGGCCAAGCTCTTTCCATAATCTCTCACTAACACAGTGTACTAAATACACTCATTGTCGCCTCCCTAAACTTTAACAACTTCCTTCCTGACAGACCTTGAGTTTGTGAAGGTGACTAAGTCTCTCAGTAAACAACCGCCTTTGCCCCTACTAAGGAAAGAACCTTCTAGCCCGAACCAAACATGGTGATTCTGCTTCCTTTGCCAGCGACTGGCTTAGGAACGGGTATGTGACATTATACTAGCCAATGAGGAAGGAGGGACATCTACCTCACGTTTCTGGAGAAGTTCAGAAGTGGTGTGGATGAGGCTAGGTTCTGCTGCTTCTCGTGGCCATCCATGTTGCAGTGAGCGTGCAAGACTCTGAGCCTTGGTAGCCACCCTGTGACCTGACAGACCTGAAGACAGAACCTACCCATGGAAGGTGACAGGGATCAGAGATGGGGACCGCTTGCCGTTTCATGATGGAGAGCCGCAAAGTTAGAAAGACGTGCCTGGGACTTCCTGTTAGAAGAGCGTCGCTTGTTTTCCTCGTCATGCGTGTGGTTGGACTGGGTTTTCTGTAACCTTTAAAGGAACCTGGCCAGTTCCTGAGTGATAGATACACCTCCTGGTGACAAACAGTGTCTCCCACCAGGTTATCCACCCCAGGCTAGCTTCTTACTTAGGTCTAGGACTTACCAGGCAAGATGGCAACTCTTTACGATCATCTAGACCAGATTTAGACTCAGCATGCAAACACATCTCTGAGCATGTCAAGGAGGCTGTTTCTAGAGAAGTTTGACTGAAGAAGGAAGACCCGCCCTGAATGTGGTGGCACCATCCAGTGCTACCCGGGGCCAGGCTGAATCAAACATGGAGAACCAGCGTTCATGTCTCTGCTTCCTGCCTGGGTGTGCAATGTGACCAGCTGTCTCAAGCTCCTGCGGTCATACTTTTCCCACCATGATTGCATAGACCCTCAAATTGTGAGCCAAAACGAGCCCTCCCTTCCTTGGGTGGCCTTCCTCTGACGTTTGGTCACAGCAACATGAAAAACAATTAATAGAGTGACGATTTAATAATCTCCCTGATGAACTTATCCTATGCTTAGTCAAGGTTAGGCCTTCCATCTTGTCATGAACAGTTTGTTAAATTAAGTTACTAGTCAGACATATCAGAATCATGCAGGACGTGAGCTGAGGATGTGAATAGACTTTCCTCCATGGAGAATGTACCAATGACCTGTGAGCACGGAAAGAGAGGCTCAGCATCTGTAATCGTTAGGGGAATGCACATTAAAACCTTGTGTGGGCTATGGCTCACACAGTGCCTGCTCTGAATGTACAAGAACCTGAGTTTGAGTCTCTGAAGTCCATGGTGCAGAGCTGGGTGTGGTAGTGTGTGCCTGCGAACCCGGAGCTGGCAGGCCAGCTGGTCCTGTCCAATCAGTGAACTCCAGGCTCAGTGAGAGACCCTCTCTCAGTCAGGTGGAAGATGCTAGGGGAAGACTCTTGATGTTGGCCCCTGAGCTACACACGAACACAAACAAATCACACATGAGATGCCAGTTCCCACCCACCAAGGCAGGTTTGATTCAAGAGAACTGGGGAGTGGTAGGTGTTTGGGAAGGCAGGGAAATTAGAGCCCGCATACACTGTCAGGCAACACATTGAACAGGCAGTCAGTATGACAGCATTTCTCCCCCCAGGGCTATCTCCAAGGGAAATGAAAGCTTGGACGCGATAGATAGATATTCAGAGAAGTGTTGTTCCTAATAGCCCTGGGGTAGGGATGTAGGCCAGTGCTCGAGCACTTCCTAGCATGTGCAAAGTCTTGGGTTTGATCCCTTTCCATTGGAAAAAAATGTCTTAAGAACATATGTTAGCCAAAGAGTGGAAACAAGTCAAATACTACCTGCTAATAAGTAATTAAACACAACGTGGCATATTTGTACAGTGGGCTACTAATGAAAAGGAACGAAATTCTGTTGCGTGCTACAATGTGGATGGATCTTGAAAACATTACCCGTCCCAAAAGGGGCACGAGCCTTGTTGACCCATTCATTTCCTGAGAAATGTAGAATAGGCAAATCCACAGAAACAAAATTGATTGGCACTTGCTATCTGGGATGGAGGATGGGTGCTGAAGGGCACAGGGTTTCCTGACCATCACATCAGAAGCAATGGTGTGACCTTAGAGGAGATCCCAATTAATCTACACACCCGGTGTGCCTCTTCCAGACTCAGATCTCTACAAGTGTTTTAGCTACTTCAACCCAGCCAGTCGCAGCAAGTTGCAGCCAGCCCCAGCCAGCCCCAGCCAGCCCCAGCCAGCCCCAGCCAGCCCCAGCCAGAACTAGTCAGTCCCCATCAGTCCCAGCCAGTCCCAGCCAGTCCCAATCAGCCCCAGCCAGCCTGAGCCAGTCCCAACCAGCCCCAGCCAGCCCCAGTCAGAACTAGTCAGTCCCAATCAGCCCCAGCCAGTCCCAATCAGCCCCAGCCAGCCTGAGCCAGTCCCAACCAGTCCCAACCAGCCCCAGCCAGCCCCAGCCAGAACTAGTCAGTCCCCATCAGTCCCAGCCAGTCCCAGCCAGTCCCAATCAGCCCCAGCCAGCCTGAGCCAGTCCCAACCAGTCCCAACCAGCCCCAGCTAGTCTGAGCCAGTCCACACCAGAATCAGCCAGCCCCAGCCAGTCCCCATCAGCCACAGCAAGTTCCAGCCAGTCCCAGCCTGTCCCAATCAGCCCCTGCCAGTCCCAGTCAGTCCCAATCAGCCCCAGCCAGTCCCAACCAGCCTCAGCCAGCCCCAACCAGTCCCAACCAGTCCCAACCAGTCCCAACCAGTCCCATCGAGTCCCAGCTAGTCCCAACCAGTCCCAGCCAGCCCCAGCCAGCTTGATGGTCCATGAGTCTGCCCCACCCCAGTCCTGGGTTGCTTTTCTTCATAGTATGTGTACCGTTGGTGCCTATCATCTGTACTCTGACCCATTATTCCTGGGATGTATCACAATTAACTGTCTTGTCCTCAGAAGTTCTATGAGTGTCTCCCAGGAGATGGCCAGCGGACATTCAAATTGTTTTGAAAGTGAAGGTCTGGCTAAAGTCCTAGGCGTGTGCTCTTGATAGGCTAAGCAATGACTCCAATGTACATGACCTTCCTACAGGCCTGTCACCACCCACATTGCTATGGAATAATTTTTTTCCTTTTAAAAAAGATTTTTATAAATTGTGTATGTTCATGGGGTTGGGACATGTGCATATTAGTACCCTCAATGTCTAGAAGAGTGGGGTGTCAGCACCCCTTGAGCTGGAGTTACAGGTGGATGTTAACCACCAGACTGAGTAGGTGAGAACCAAACTCGTGTCCTCTTCAAGAGCAGTATGTACTCTTAACCGCTGAGCCGCATTTCCAGCCCCTCCAATGGCTTCATGTCACCAGCCCAAGTCCACCTGTGTATGTCCCTTGGCCAGCACACCTGTGGTGTCTCAGCTGCCGTCCTTGTCTTGCTCCGGACTGGATTACGAACTTCAGCCTCCACAGCTGCAGGCTTTCTCTCCTAGGACTAGTGTTGCCCACACCTTCCAAATTAGTATCATCTGTGAGTTTCATGGCTGGATGTTTAGCTCCGCGCCTCCCTGCTCATTAACAGATAGAAGCGCAAGACAAGACGCTCCCCACCATAGCAGGCTCAACAGAGGCTGGCTGCTGTGAGCTCTGTGGGGGGTGAACCCCATGCCAAGAGCAGCAGGCCTCTGCTGAGATGGGGTGCTTCTCAACGGGCTTCTGAAGCTGGCTGGGAGGCCACAGTGTCAACAGCAGGTAATGAGCCTCCTGGCCCTTTGGGTGGCCTGGGTCTTCCTCTTGGGCTGAGTGATTCTCTCCTGGCCCAACGCAGGGGCTCAGAGGCAGCATCCCATCTTGGTACCCTGCCTGTCTCATTGTCTTCCCGGGCTACATTATCCTCCCCAGCTTCAAGCTTTTCCAGCCTCGGTGGCTTCACGATGCCCTGGAGTTTCTGACGTTGTCTAGCAACCACTTGCATCTTAATGTCGCTCTTTATCAGTTTATTTCTCTGTTGTGAACACAGGCTTAGCAGGATGTTTAGAAAAAAAAAAAAGCTTCAGTGTCTGAGAGAAAAGTGTGCTGGAAAACAGACTATGGCCTATATGAGAACATCAGTGTTACAAAGCTAGGTGCTTCCAGACAAAGCAAACTTTCTTTGATGCTGTCCTGTTCCGTTTTAAAATGGATCTTACCAATTTCATACTGTCTCTAATTTAAACGGTTTTGTTGATGTCCACAGCGTTGGAACCCCACCTTTGGTGCAGTCTGATGGTACTGCTGAAGTGTACAGTCTAGCCTTTGTCACTGTGTTCACAGGACCCCCCACCACCTCTACAGCAGCGCTGCTTTGTCTTCATTGTTAATTGTCATGCAAGGTGACAGGTTTCCTTATGGCTCTTTTTTTAGGACATCTCATCTTCCCCAGAGAAGCCCTCTGGTCATTAGCCATCCAGTTCCATTTTACCCAAGTCCTCAACCCCTGGAAACCATGAGTTTACTTTGGCTCTTGCCTTTTCTGGAAAGTTCATGTTAATGGATCCATGTGGTTCCTCTGTGCCTTCTTTCACAGTGGACGCTCACAAGGTCTGTTCTTGTTGGAGTATTATTAGACCTTCATTCCTGTTTAGTGTCAGATAGTCCGCTGAATGAATATACCATGTTTTCTTGGTGGGTATCTAGGTGGTTTCTATCTTTTGGCTATTATGCATATATTAAAATGAACATTTGAGTGCATGTCTTAAATGTATTTATTTCCTTTAAAATATAATTTAAAAATTTTGTGTATAAGTGTTTTGCCTGTATGTATGTATATATGGACCACATGTGTGCCCAGTGTTTTTGTGGGCCAGAAGAGGGTATTGGATCCCATGGATCCAATGGTTATAGATAGTTTTGAGTCACCATGTGAGTCCTGGGAATCAACCCATGTCCTTGGCAAGAGCTCCTAACTACTGATCTCTAGCCCTTGTGTGCAAGTTTTTTGTGTGGTTTTAGTTTTCATTTCCTTTGAGAGGAAATTCTTAGGTCCTTACAGCTGTGAAGGCTGCCGAGTAGGTTCCCAAAGCGACTGTACTGTTTTGCATTCCACCTGCAGGACATGAGGGTTAGAATTTCCCTATAGGATTATCAGTACTCACTAACCTCCATTTTGCTCATGGCCACCTGACTTGGTATTTTTGTTTACACTCCCCTGATTGCTAGTTATAATCAACGTCTTTCTGGGTATTTACTGGCCATTTGTATGCCTTCTTTGGAGAAATCTATTCAGATCTTTTGCCCACTTTAGAAACTGAGTGACTTACACTATCTACACTAGAAATAAATCCCTTATCAGCTATGAACTGCACAGTTTGCTCCCATTGTGTGTGCTACCTTTTCGCCTTCTTGTGGTACTGTTTGCTGGTCAAACATTTTTAGCATTTATAAATCCACCTCTTTGTTCTTTTTGTTTGTAGGAGAGTATTGCCTCAGTCAATACTTCAAAGACTTACACCTGTATTTTCGTCTAAGAGTTTGAGACCTTTTAGCTTTCATATTTACTTTTGTGACCCATTTGAAGCTGGCTTGTGTATATGGAATGAGCATATATGGGTCCAAATCTTGATTTTGTGTATGGTGTCTTTTGAGAATTAACTCAGACCCCTTCAAGTGTTGGATCGTCAGGTTACAACCAAGGTTCTGTCTACACATCCACTTCCTGGTTCATCTTAGAACAAGTAGTGCTTGAGATACTGTCCCAGGAAGATCTGAGAGGGGCCTGAAGCCCAGAACCAACAGGCCCAAGAGGGCAGCTTTGCACGGAACTGGAAGTATCTGTTTGGAGCCCCTTTCCATCTTGGCTGGCAAACTGGGGCACCAATACCCTAGGGGACACATTGGCTTTTTAACAGATACTGAATGTGGAATTCTCAGGAGCACCCTGCTGGAACAAACAGCTAAGTCATGGTGCTTCCCAAGTTGGGAACACTGTCCTGCTCTTGTTTGTTTGTTTATTGTTTCTTTTTTTTCCCCTGTGGCCTTAAAATTTATTTTTTTTACAGAAATTTGGGTATTTTTTTTAATTTATTTATTTATTAAGGATTTCTGCCTCCTCCCCGCAACCGCTTCCCATTTCCCTCCCCCTCCCCTGATCAAGTCCCCCTCCCTCATCTGCTCGAAGAGCAATCAGGGTTCCCTGACCTGTGGAAAGCCCAAGGACGGCCCACCTCTATCCAGGTCTCATAAGGTGAGCATCCAAACTGCCTAGGCTCCCACAAAGCCAGTACGTGCAATAGGATCAAAAAACCCACTGCGATTGTTCTTGAGATCTCAGTATTCCTCATTGTCCGCTATGTTCAGCTAGCCCGGGTTTATCCCATGCTTTTTCAGACCTAGGCCAGCTGGCCTTGGTGAGTTCCCAGTTCCTCACTCTCCTGTGTGTTTTCTAGCACCGCTCACTTCACATGTGACGGTGTTAGCAGTATTCTCCCATTCTACAGGCTCTGGGGCCAGTCGGAGCAGCCAGGGAGAATGAAGGGGGTTGGTTATAGGAGAGGGAGGAAGATGCTATGTCCAGACAAGGCCAACAGTGGGTCTTTGTAGAGTGAAGTAGAGGCTGAAGAATTCAATGCTGGGTCTGCAATGCTCGTCCTCCGCTCGGCATCTGGAAGACAACTGGACTGCATGCACCTGTGTACCTGTGCCCTCTTCATGGTGCCCTGGCCTCTGCGTGTGTGTGTGTGTGTGTGTGTGTGTGAGAGAGAGAGAGAGAGAGAGAGAGAGAGAGAGAGAGAGAGAGAGAGAGAGAGAGATTCAGGCAGGTATATGGTGCGTCATCTTCCTCACTGTGATTCTGTCCTCTGCTTGTGGAACCCACTTGCTCTACCCAGTCCTCCAGGGAGAGCCCAGCAGCATCAACAATGATCTGATTACACCAGCTGTGAGTAACCCAATCCATATAATTTATTGGCATCTTAGTCACTCAGACTTTCTGACTTCAACTTCAAAGAGAGCTATGAGGGTATCTCAAGTATCCTTACTGTGCTAGACTGGAGGGAGAGACAACCCAAGAGAGAGTCTGCTTTTTGTGTTGCTTAAATTCATGTTGGCCTTTCCATTTCAACAGACCCCAGCTGGGCTCCCAGCTTTAGGAGAGAATCTCACAAAGGACCCTGGACTTGAACCTTCACTCCAATCATGGCACTCCTCCATGCATTCCAATCTAAACATGACTATGGAGCCATAAGGGGCCACAAACTATCTGAAGAGTGAACTGCCACCAAGCCCCATTTACCTGGGTAAAGGAGGGATTGGAACTAGACCCTGACCACTTCCCATTTCCTAGTCTGACTTTCTGTGACATCATCCTCCTATTCCCATATTCCCACTTGTGCTGGTTTCTCCCTTACTTTACCAACCATTGGCATCTGCCTTCTTAGCTCTGCACCCCCATAAGTCTGTCAGGAAAGCCAGATTCTGGGGTGCACTTATGATCCAGCCATGTAATAGTTCTGTGAAATTGGGTGAGCTACTTATCTGCTCCTGCCTTAGTTTCCCCATGCATAAAACAAGGCTGTTGGGAGGACTGAGTTCATTCGAAAGTTCTATAGAGAGTGTGTGTAGACACTTGGGTTTCTGTTATTTCCTGTTTCTGGCTGGCCCTGTCTACCAAGCCAAGCTCCTCCCTGCTCCTTCTCCCTTTGTGAGCTTCTTCCGCCAGGACCTGCTGAAGAAGGATGCTTAAAAGAAATTCCACATTAACTCAGAATTGAGATAGAGGTGATTATTTATTTAGGGGTAAACTCACAAATCAAAATCCTCTGCTGGAGCAAAGATCAGAAACTGAAATCCGCAACCGGAACAGAGAGGATGGAAAAGAGGGCGGGCACAAGCTCTGCATCAGCATATATAGTATGAGAGGCCACGCCCCAGTGGGCGGATTACCACTGTCTGTAAGACTTCCTACAGTAACCTGCTCTTGATCTTGCCCCTTTCTTCTGGTCTCTGTTCTTCTTGGCTCTCCATTCATACAGGGACATAGCAGAGATCTTGGCCTTGGTGAGAAAACCAACTTTATCCCCAAACCAAATTTCCATCCCTACAGAATTCCCCCCAGTAGCCCCCAGTTTGACAACCTTGTGTTATATATATATCACACCGTCTAAAGTTACTGTAGTGGACTGTAGGGCAAGCTTCTGTGTGCCCTGTCTTCTCTGTCCCCTCCAGCTTCCTTGTTTGTTCTTTTAAAATCTCAGCCTTGATGATTGATGATTTTTTGATGATTTTTTTTTTGAGACAGGGTTTCTCATTAGCTATGGAGCCAGTTCTGGAACTTGCTCTGTAGACCAGGCTGGCCTTGAACTAATAGAGATCTGCCTGCCTCTGCTTCCTGAGTGGTAGGATTAAAGGCGGGTGCCACCACTATCCAGTGGGCTGGGAGATGATTTAAGATTAGTTGTTCTGTGTTAGTGAATGATGCCATTTTTTGTAAACACAGAAAAAAGAGATGAAAGTAATCAGTGTTTTGTTGGTTTAGTATATTATAAGGCAAAAGCGTATTCACACATGAACAATAAACAATGTAATCAACTTATGTAATAGACATTTAGTGACAGATTTTGGAGTCAAACATAGTTAAGACAATGATTGTGGTTTCAATTCTTCTTGTGTTAGTGATACATTGTTTCTGGCGTCAGGAGTAAGTATCTGCATTTAAGAAATAACAAGTGTCCATCCTGTATCACCTGCTCTCTGGACCAAGATATTGCTAGGCAAATTAGTAGAATTCACTTTAATTAATTACTTATTGTTGAGTGACTCTGAAAGGAGTCTTTGGGCTAGGAGCAAGGCGGTACTCTCACTTAGAGCTGGTGTACTGACTTGGTAACCGTCTTGGTGCCCTCCAACATGGCGTGTTTGGCCAGCTCCCTGGGCAGCAGTAGGTGCATGGGCTTCTGGATCTCCTGGGATGTCATGGCCGAGTGTTGGTTGTAAGGCACCAGGCACGATGCCTGGCCTGCGATGCGCTTGAGGACATTGATGAATGAGTTCATAAGGCCCACGGCCTTGGAAGAGATGCTCGTGTCGGGGTGCACCTGCTTCAGCTCTGGGCACACGTACACTGAGTAGTTCTCCTTGTGACTGCACTTGCCCTTGTTGCTGTCCTCTGTTCCTTGGTCACCGCCCTCATGGGGACCTTCTTTGGGATGGGCACCTTCTTTTGCTTGGCTCAGGCATGATATAAAGAGTTAACCTACTAGAAGAAAGCAAGTTGTCAGGATCTAGGAATTAAATTTATAATTACTTCTTTGTTGCAAGATTCTTCAGAGCTTTTAATTGCTGGTGTAATTGTTTAAAGTCGACAATAGGATAACTCCACCCTTTCTACACAAAAGGTGTATTTAAATATCTTGTTAGGATTTGGGATTCTGTGGGACCCATTTGGGAAAACATGCTTTACGTTAAACCATTTGAACATTCACTGGACACTCCAGAGCCTACAGCATAGTAAGTAGCAAGGGTGTAAGTTGAGGGACAGTCTGTAGCTATGGCTCATTTCTGTCTGAGACAAACACGAGATGAAATAGGATGCTGGAATGCTGGGTCAATGCTCCGAGACTGCCCATTAGCAAGTGAATTTGGAAATTCACAGCCCAGACTGTTTCTGTGCTTACGAACTGGAATAAACTCCCATCTCTCAGGGAGTAGTAAAGAACCAGCGGTATTCAGGAAAGTGCTTAAACAGAAATGCTTTAGTCGAGGAAGTGAAAGCGTTTATTACTAGAGTTGCAAACTCAAAACCCGCAAGCTTTTCAACACCACGCTTCATCAACAGCTCCTCTTAGGTTTCACCTTGTGGCCAGAGACCTGAGGACATCAGCCTGACGGAGGACAGATTTATTGTTGGCTTGCGGTTGTGAAGCTTTCAGTCAGTAGCTGGCCAGATCCATTGCCAGGGGCAGAACAGCATGTCGGGAAGGCATTGTAGAGCAAACTGTTTCCTAATGGTGACTGGGGGTAGAGAGACAAAAGATAAGACTGGGAACAAGCAGGCTCCACCTTCCACGGTTTCCACCATCTTCCCACAGTCCAATTATCTAGGTATGTCTCAATGGATTAACCATTGGTTGAGCGGGAGCTTTGTGATGTAATAACTTCCACAAAGCCCCACCTCTGAACACTGCACTGGGGACCAAGCCTGCAGCACAGAACTGTTGGGGCATTTCATGTCCCTCTTTAGTTTCCCCTTTCCCACCTTATATGGGTATCAATCCTATTAGATTGGAAGTCCAGCCTCATGGCTTCATAAGATCTAGGGCTGTTTGCTTCTGCTGTGGGATCCTATAAACTGTGAATATGTGTTTTTCTCATTGTTTGATAAATAAAGCAACTTTGGCCTATGGCAAGGCAGCATAGAGCCAGGCAGGAAATTCAAGCAGAGATATAGGTGTAGAAGGGTGGAGCCTGGAGATGCCAATCAGCTGCTGAGGAAGCAAGCCATGTAGAAAATGAGGTAATGCTATGGCCATATGGCAATACATAGATTAACATAAATGGGTTAATTTAGATGTAAGAGTCAGCTAGTAATAAGCCTGAGCCATTGTCTTATTATATATATTTATAGTAATATAAAATTATTATTACTATATAATATTACTTAACATTGTAAGTAATTTTAAGCTTCTGAGTGGTTATTTGGGAACTGGCAAGTGGGAGAAAACCTCTGGTTGCATGTATCCATATCACAGACAGATATTATCAGAAGATCCAGCTCAATGGGATGCTGAGCGTCTATGATGAAGAACATCCCCTTAGAAACTTCTGGAGTTCCCAGAGTTTGTGAGGTGTAAGTGGAGTCAGTTATTCCAGCAGCCTTTAAAGGCAGGCAGGCCCAGGGGAAGGTGACTTGCCTAGGGTCACCCAGGAAAGACAAGAAGGTTCTGGTAAAGCTTAGAATGCAACTACACTGGAAACTTGGCGCTCTTTTTGGTCCAGATGGCCCCAAACTCAACAGAGTATCAAACCACGTGGTGTTTAAAACAGAATTCTCTCCTAGGCCTTGCCCAAAGGATTCAGTTTGGGATTCTACAGTGGCCTTGGTGTAAAGAATTTTCGGAAACCACCGGGTATGTCAGGGCTGCTGTCGCTAGGAGCAGGAATTTAAGCTCAGCTGGTCGCAGCTCATCCCTGTCACCAGAACTATGGGAGGCAGAGAGAGAGAGAGAGAGAGAGAGAGAGAGAGAGAGAGAGAGAGAGAGAGAGAGAAGTCCTCAGCCCAGCTCTTCACGCTTGGCTTTGGAAATTCCCCTGCTCCTGGGAGCTCTGCTCTTCGTGCTGTTTTTGGTTTGATTTCTAGGAGGCAGGCTTTCATGCTTCCCAGGCTGGCTTTGAACGCCTTCTCTTCCTGCTGGCTTCTACCCCCTGAGGACTGGGATTGAAGATATGTGCCAGCAAACCCAGCAAGAGTTCTGTTATCGATGCCACCCAAAAACCAAAGCTACATCCTAGAGCTCCAGGCTCTATCTGATCCCATAGCTTCGCTAGGTAACTTCTTCCAGAATGTTCCCCACACATTCGTACAGGTGGAGCGCTTGCATAAACAGCAGGTGCGGCCAGGCAATTCCACTAATTACCACCATCTGCATGAATAGACTGGAGGGGGGGATGAAGCCCATGCGATTGAATTTTCCCTTTTTTGTTTTCTTATTTCTGGTGGCTTAAATATTGTGTTTGGTTTAAATACAGACATGATCCGACCACAAACATTATGGGCGGAGAAGCCAACACAGCCCACTTGTGGAGAGACTGCTGCTTGCAGGTACAAAATAAAAATAGCGCTTACTGCGTCTCCAGGTGTTCCCGGCTCTTCCTGGCATGTGTCACCGCACTCCCGCATAGGACTTCTCTGGGGACTGTTCACTCTTATTTTGGAGAGGAGTGACTCGGGAAGCATTTAGATGGCTCCAAGGTCACAGAAAGTTAGTGATGGAGGGGAGATGAAATCCAGATCGAGGCATGGCTTCTTGGGTCCCGGAGGCTGAGAAGGACTGAGAAGGACCAAGTTAATGGCTCCTGAATAAAAGAACCAGGAGCCAAACCTCAGCATGGAGCATCTTTTGCAGGCGGTCATCTGGCTCAAGGGCACACACATCTTCTGGGCACCTAGGTTATTAGTGTTTATGCTTTATGAATAAATAACAGGTGGGAGCCACCTGGAACAGGTGTCCCTGGTCAGCATTAGGGACTTTGAAAGTTGAATCCTGAGAAGCTGGCCTTGGTAGATTTGCATGAAGTCTAGTTTGTTTTCAGGTCCCTGCACCTGTTGTTTTCTCGGGGTGCCCAGAAAGCTCTTCCTACACAGCTCACAGAGGAGGGCCGGGTGTGAGGGCCCAATGCCTCGAGACAGCAGGTGTGGTGTGGTCTGGGGTGGGCATGCTGCAGTTCCTTTCTGCTACCCTGTCAGATGAGAAAGGCAGGCAGACCCCGACCTCTCCACCAGCTCAAGGGCCGGGGCCAGGCACAGGGACACACAGGCTGGGCCTGTTCATGCTGGCTTGTGAGAGAGCAGGGAGAGGAGAGACCCCTTTGCTGTAGGTGTGCAGCAGGGGTAAGCTAGGGGTAAGCCCATCTCTTTGGAATCATGATTGCTGGAATGCAGAAGACCTGTGTTACTTAGAACCTGAGTCTTCAGGACTGAGAGAGTGCATGGGAACACCGAGCTCTTTAGACTCTTCAGAGCATCAAGGGCAGAGTTGGGGCAAGACATCTATGAAGGCGGCACACATATCTCTCCTGCCCAGTCCTGGAGCCTTGGTAAACGGTGATGCCATCTGGTGATGGTACCAGCTGTAATGACATATTTCCGCTGAGCAAAGCAGATTCCCTCCCCTGGGGCAGTGGGAGAGCAGATTTGTGGTAGGTGCTACTTTCATTAGGTGTGAGATGGTGAGGGAGGGCCATCAGGAAGGCTGCTCACCGAATGACTTGCTCCTTGTGTAGGAAGAATGTTAACTCGAGGACATGGGCAGTCGCTTCTCTGCAGCTATAAGACTCCACACACCTTGGCAGCAGTGCCCAATGTCGGCCCTTTGGAGAAAATAGGTTGTCCTTTCCTGACTCTTCACCCTTGTCTCTGGCCACTGAAGACAACTTCAAACACCTGTCACCTTGTCCCTCCCTTGCCCCCTCTCTAGCCCTCTCCGTCATCAGTCCTGACTTCTCTTGCATTACTAGAATCTGCCTGTGGCAGCGTTCTAATCTGGATTCTCCATGTTAGTCTTTGGTGATAGGCTGTATGTGACTGGAGCTCCCAAGGTTTTCATTTGTAAAATGCAGATAGTTTCACTCTGTGATTATCTCTTTATCCTATGGTGTGGCTACCAATGCTTCAAGATACCTTTTGCCTCTTCCTGAAAGAAAGCAGACAGCTGGGCATGTGGAACATTCCATTACACTGTGTGAACATACGTCATTGTGATTGGTTTAATTTAAAAAAAAAGCCGAATGGTCAGTAGCTAGGCAGGATTTGGGGGGACAGAAAGGATGCTGGGAAAAAGAAGGGCAGAGTCGGGAGTCAGCAGTCAGACTCTGAGAAGCATCATGAAAAGAACATAGCTGATGTAAACGAGCCCGGGACAGCACCTGGCACATGCATTCATAGAAATGGGTTCATTTCAATTATAGGTACTAGCTAAAAGCAGGCTTATGCTATTGGCCGGCCAAGCTTTCATAACTAATAAGAAGTCTTCATGTGATTATTTGGGAATTGACTGGCAGGACAGAAATCTGCCTACATGGGCACAGTGGTGCCTGAGCCTGGAGTTTCAGCTTCTTGAGACGCTAAGGCAGTGGAATCAGTAGAGACACAGAAGTTGAGAACAGCCTTGGCGACATAGTGAAACGTCATCTCAAACACACACACACACACACACACACACACACACACACACACACACACAGAGAGAGAGAGAGAGAGAGAGAGAGAGAGAGAGAGAGAGAGAGAGAGAATTAAAACAGAACTAACTCCAAATTGGGGGGGGGGGCAGAAAAAGTGGCCACCTTTGAAACCATGACTTCAGCCACTGGGTTTTCCTATCCGCATGTGCCCTTTGCCCCTGCTAGGGTGTGTGAGCCAAGGAGAAATTAGAATTCCAGTAATCTGTTAAGTTTTGTTGCCTCAACAAGGTGGGGGCAAAGAAAAGAAGAACCAACTCCTGAAAGATGTCTTCTGACTTCTACATGCAGGCTGTGGCTTTACTCTTTACAAAATAAACAAAGGTCAACCATGGCATCTAAGCAAGAACTCGAAGACCAAGACTTGGGAGACTTTATAGAGCCTGGCACATACATCACGTATTCTTTCAAAGTAATGATTAGTTGATTCTTTGGAAATTTCATGTCATTTTAAAATTATATCCACTCCAACTTTTCCTAGATCCCCTGCTATCTCCCTAGCCACCCAACTTCATGTCCCCTCTCTTTCTATGTTTGTTGTCACTGTTGTTAAATTCATCAAATACAGTGTAAGTGTGGAAGCTTCCTTGGGTCATAGGTGACCTGAGAGGAGTCAGACCCTTAGAGAGGAGAGTCAGTACCCTCCCTCTCCCAGAAGCTATCACCCACAGTAGCTCCTTAGTGAGGGTACCTGTCTTTCTTCTGCCATGCTGGGATTTGGTCTGATTTGAGCTTTTACAGACCCTGCACATGCCGCCACAACTGTTGTGGGTTTATATGTGAAACTACCCTGTTGTATCCGGAAACACTATTTCCTTGAGGCTATCCACAGCCTCTGCTCTTAAAATCTCCCTCCTATTCCGAAGTGATCTTTGAGCCTTGTGGGGTAGGGTATGATATTGATGTCCTAGTTAGGACTGAGCACTCCATAGCTCTTATCCGCTGTATGGTAAACAGTTGTGAGTGGATGTGTCGACTGCCCTCTACAGCAAGAAGAAGCCTCTCGGATGAGGGTTGATAGATGTACTGATTTATGGGTATAGCAGTAAGTTGTTAGGATTCAGCTTACTACTATGTTAATCTAGTAGAATAATAATAGTAGGTTCTTTATGGGCCTATGGCCTTTGTAGACACAGGTTCTGAGCCTTGATAACAGTGCCAGGTGTGGGTTCCATCTTGTGGAGCGGGGCTTAAATCCAATCAGAAAGTTTTTAGTTACTCTCATAACATTGATGCCACTAATATACTAGTAGATATGTCATGCCAAGTCAGTTATTATTTTGCTCACAGGGTTCACAGATGTGTAAAATTGTTGATTACTTTTCTCTGATACATGCATAACCCCTTTTAGCCCTATGAAAGCTAGCCAGTAGGCATGAAGGCTCAAGGTCAGTTCCAGCTTGATTTTTCCATGGTCTATGGTTCACATATATAGTGTTTTCAGCAACAGTCTTATTGTAAAGTTCCAGAGGGTAACCAAAAACAATGGCATTGTCCTATTCTTTTGAAGGCCTATGGGACCCCATTGGCTAACAATCAAAAGGAGGTAACTCATTCCTGGTATTGGGGTTTTCATTTGCTAGCCTGTAATGCCTAATATGAATGTTGGACTTCACCTTGTTACAAGGAAACTCCATTTAATCTCTCCCTGTGTATGTTTGTGTTTATTTTAAGAAGCTTTACAGTAGTATGCTTCCATATCACTTTCCCGAAGGCCTTTAGTGTTAGTATCCCCCCCCATGTTATTCTCTTCTCTATCCTGTCCACCCATCTTTCACCCTATCTAACCCTCCTGCTCCATTATTCCCTCTCCCGCTTTATAGCACTGCATCTGTCTGCTTCCTCTGAAAGTCCTTCCTCACTGGTATCCTCCACTGAAGGTGGATACTCTTTGCTCAGGTGAGATAGGGTTCCCAGGTCACATATCTGTCTAGGCGTGTTAGCACTGTCTACAGCTCTCAGGATGAAGACAGTTGGAAGCTGCCCGTGTGGAAGTCTCCTGAGTTCTACTTTACAGTCTCTTCCCTTGTCTCGTTGTAAATTGTATCCTGTAGCTGTCATGAGCCACAATTGTGAGGAGTTTGGTGAGTCTTTTCAGTTAAATTCTTGCCTTGAGTGTGTCTAGGGAACCCCTCAGCTCTTACAGTTTTCAGAATAAGTGTGGTTTTGGTGGACCACTCTCAAAATTTAATCAGAGAACTGTGCAGGTGGGCAGGTAGAACTATTTCTCTCCTAAACCCATTTTAGTTTTTACTTCTTTCTTTCTTTGACAGGGCTTCATGAAACCGCATCTGTGTAGCTAAGGATGACTTTGAACTCCCAGTCTCTTGGCTCCACTTCCCAGGGGCTGGGTTTATAGGCATGGGCCACCATGCTTGGTCTCAGTGATCCTTTAAATGTTACCTCAAGTGACTTCAGTGAATTGGCCAAAGACTCACCACACTGAACATACCAATCAGGCAAATGACACCAGGGATGCGGGCTAAGTGGCAGACATTGTAGCAATTCCGGGCACAATGTGTCATGGGCACTTTGAGCAGAGTCAAGCCAGCAGTGAAGAGGTGGGATGAAGTGAAGGGTGCATGTTTATGTAACTTTGGCCCCATTGGAGTGTCTTTTGAAATTGTTGGCCATGGACCCCCAAACATTACAGGGTATTGCCATTGTTTTTGATTACCTTTCAGAACACGACATTAAGATTCTATTGCTGAAGAGACCATACATTGGAACCACAGAACATGGAAAAATTAAGCTGGTTCTGACTTCAAAGCTTCATCCCTACTGTCTAGCTCCCATAGTGCTGGAAGGTGCTGTGTGTGATGGCCTTGTTTAAAGGCAATTCTTAAGCTTCAGAAGGCACAGAAACAGAGTGACCTGGGGAAGAGTGGCCAGGTGGCAATGGCAATAGGAAGCAGAAGAAACAAATGAGGCCACGGAGACTAGGGTTTGAATCCCAGCATCGTCACAGATTGACCATGACTTTGGGCAGCTTATAGATGCTACTGGATCTTTTCCCCATGTGGTACCTTATAAGTAGGCAGGCATACATTTGACCAAGTGGTAGATCTGTGTTAAGGAATGATAATGGAAAAGAATGAATAGCTGGGGACCATCTTTGTCTAAGGCCATGCTAGGGGCATAGCTTAGTGCAATATTAGAGTTTCCCATAGAAGCAACCTATTTTTTTATATAGTTTATTTTGAAGAAAAGTTCATTTCTTTCTGCAGGAAATGGCAGTCTTTACTTTTAAGATCTCCAGTTGGCTTGATGATGCCCTCCCATACTGCCGAGCAGTGGTTTTCAACTTGTGGGTCACGACCCCTTCAGAGGGTTTAACGACCCTTTCACAAAAGTCATATATCAGATATTCTACATGTCAGATATTTAGGTTAGGATTCATAGCAGTAGCAAAATTACATTTATGAATGTAGCAACA
Source organism: Microtus pennsylvanicus (assembly GCF_037038515.1). Classification (NCBI taxonomy): domain Eukaryota; kingdom Metazoa; phylum Chordata; class Mammalia; order Rodentia; family Cricetidae; genus Microtus; species Microtus pennsylvanicus. Next base: position 26,353,921 of record NC_134597.1, on the reverse strand, counting down.
AAAATAATTTTATGGTTGGGGGTCACCGCAACGTGAGGAACTGTATTAAAGGGTTGCAGCATTAGGAAGATTGAGAACCACTGCTGTAGAGGGTAATTCGGTTTTATTCAAAGTCTACTGGATTAAAGCTGATCATATCTAAAAACAATAAAAATTCACAGTGTTGTCTAGAGTGGTATCTAGCCCACCAGGGCGCTATAGTCCAGGCAGTTTGCAGTGCATGACAGCCATCCTACTTTCTCATCTGATGCTTGTGATGACTCACAGCAAACACAGCTGACAAAGAACAGCCCTGAGGCTGGCGTGATGCTCTCTGGCTCTACCTCCTCACCGTGCCATGCCAGGCCATACCTTACCTGTGATCCTAGAGTTCTTTCTACTAATTATTTAAATACTCTGGCTACTGAACCACCATGGGTTCATTTCTTCCTCTTGTCTCCATAGCCAGAGACAATATACCTCAACTCTTTCTAATATAAGGTAATGATCCATCCAAACTCTGGAAAGCCGAGTAGCAACAAGGCTTAGACTTGAGTTAGACCCTGACACTTAACCATCTCCAGGAATCTTCACTGAATGGTCCAGGGTAAGGGATCATTCTATTGGCCAACTCTGTGAGGCATCAGATATAAAATGAACTGAGGATAGAATATGGCCAAGTTTGTCTTTGTGTTGCTCCCTGTACCCAACCTTGAGATCATGATAAAATCAGAACATAGTTGCGAAGTGTTTTGTTTTATGAAAGAGCAGTTCTAAGCTTCAGCATGCTTGCTGAGTATGCCAGCTTCCCATGATCCCACAGAAATGAAGACTTCACTGTCAGTGTGGTAGGCTCTAGACACTGCATCCTACGACTTTATTTGCTTGAAGCTTTATGAAATGTGTTAATTGATTAATTGCTTCCAAGCGCTAAGGTAACTCTGAGGACAAGCTGATGAAAACTCCGAGCTGCAATTCAACAATGAACTTCACCAAAGAAAGGAGCGATTAGGATGAGGGGTATCACCAAATGACACCAAGTTTCTGCAAGGCCAAACGCTGATTAGGCTTTGACCTATAGGGAAGAACACAGCACAGGAAATGTTGTACCAGCAAATTGAAGGCTCCTCTTCTGCATCACTGACTTTCACTTCTAAGGAAGACGAGTTAGCCAGTTAAATTACTCCATGACTGGAGACACACACCATGCCATTCACGTACTTAAGATGTCACGGATGGCTTGCGCCCAAGAGGACTATATGCTAGCTCAAAGGATGGACAAAGAACAGCATTTTAATGTTGAAATATGTAACTGCATAAAATATGTCCATATACCTACCGATAAGACCAGTATAAAGCATCATTATTCTTGCAGTGTTCACTGGTTTAAATAGCCACGGATTGGGATCTGGGGGTATAGCTCACTCAGTCATAGGTTTCATCCTCAAAACTGAAGAAAAACAAAACATTGGTGGAGAGAAACTCATCCATGTTGACACAAAAGACAAAGTCAACAGAAACAGAAACAGAACAGGAACCCAGAAATTTAAGGTTAACACCCAAAGGTCAAGAAAAGCCTTGTAGAGTTCACATACCTGGCGCTAGCCAGATCCCTAGGTAAGTCCACCTTCTAGTTAACAAATGACCAACCCAGAACTCATTTTTTAAAAAGTATTTGATAGCATATGCGTTTGGTAGCATACACCTTTAATCCCAGCACTCAGAGGCAGATACAGGTGGATATCTGTGAGTTTGAGGCTAGTCTGGTTTATAGGGTGAGTTCCAGGACAGCCAGGATTGTTACACAGAGAAACCCTGTCTGAAAACAAAACAAAAAAGTATTTGATAGTTAAGAACCAAAGTAATGTAAACTTATACAATAGGTATTCCATTCTAATTCTGCCCCCACCATATCCCAGGATTTTGTTTGCTTATTTTATTTTTATGTGTATAGAGGTTTTTCTTGCATGTGCCCGTGTATCATGTGTCAGCAGTGACGATAGGCCCCAGAAGAGGGTGTCAGATCCCTTGGGGCTGGAGTACAAAGGGTTGTGAGCTGCCACGTGGGTGCTGAAGATTGAACCTGGGTCCTCTGGAAGAGCAGAAACTACTCTTAACTGCTGAGCCATCTCTCTAGACCCAGGTTTGTTGTTGTTTTTTAAATATATAAATAAACTATATATATATTTATTATATATAACTATTATATTATTTATATTAATATAAATACATATATAATATAAAGTGCATATATTTTAAAATAGGTACTTTTATTTCTTCCTGTCTTTCTAGTCTCTCCCCATCAGACCAGCCACAGGGAAGATTATCTCTAAGACCACCCGGATTGGTTAGGCTCGGGTGCAGGAAGTGAGGACATCACAGTTAGCTTTGCTTCCTCTCATCCCTGTGGTCCTCAGTTGTGCCTGGACTTGTGGACAGGGGAGGTAGGACTCTGAGAGCCAGGCCAGATCTAAAAGCTTGCTTCCATCCTTCAGAAGAGTCTCCAAGACAAACATGTAGTGAAGATACAGGAGGATAAGCAGGAGCGGGGTTGCCATAGCAACCTCTAGCATCTGTATACACCACCTGACCCCACTGACTACCTTTTTTTTTTTTTTTTAGGCCTTTTCAAATTGGAGGGAAACAAATATTGATGCTGACAGGGGTATATGAACATGCTCTCACAAATTATCCTGCAGTTCCCAGCCTGGCTCTGGCTTATGGAGGAGGGCCCAATGCCAAAGCAACAGGAAGCCCATGTACACATGCCATACACTGTGCATAGTTTCCTGTGCCTCTTTGTCTGCAAGACCCTGCCCATCCCATCCATTCCCTACCTGCATGTGCTAATGCTGGGCTGTGTTTCGGGCCACAAGACTTCTCATTGGCGGAAGCCCACACACCAGCAGAAGTTAGCGGAAACAGAAACTGTGTATTTGAGAGAACACATGTGTTCTGCATCTGCAGCAAGGGAAGACACGGCTGAAGTTGGCCAGGATCAGCGCTCAGGTGTGTGCTGAGGATGGCTACGAAGAGAAGGGAGGGTTAGAATGGGCCTGTCTGAGGAAAGCCTGGAAGCTAAAGGGGAGAGGAGGGAAGGATGGGAGTTAGGAAGGAACGAGGGGCAGAAAGAGATGGAGAGGGAGAGATGGAATCTGGGGCCTAAGGAGTAGAGGTTGTTCTAGGAAGGAGGAAGAGAATTTGAGACAAAGTTAAATACACTTAGTTGTTAGTGGGAGTGGAACAATGAACTGAAAACAGCCCTTTCTAGTTTTTATTATAAGGAAATAATTTTGGTTTTGGCTCCGGAGCAATGGGGTCTCACAGGTGGGTGGCTGCAGAGGACCTGCCTTGTGTCGGGACAGTCTTTCTGCTTTGCCATCTCTTTGGAACCATAGAGCCACCCCTGTTGATCCTGTCTGCTGCCACTGAAAACCAGATGATATGGTGACCACCAGCTGGAGGCCCTAGCTCCAGACAATAGTTCCCACTTGGAGGAAGTTCATGAACAAAGCTTCGGAGTGGTCCCAGCTTCTTCCTTCCTCCTCATGCTAGGCCCACCCACCCTGAAAAGACTTCCATTATCCCGGCTGACCCATGCCCCCGTGCTGTCGGCACAGGCACCTGTGGGGATGGTTCCCGGACACATGTGAGCGCATGGGAATTGGGTGTGTTTGGCAGAGCGAATGCCAGATTGCCATACATCCTCTTCCATACTGTTCCCTCTGCTTTTTTCTCAGACTCAGGCTTGGAAGAAGGTTCTGGCAAGGACCTATATGCCTGATATGAAAACAAGATTCTGTGTGCTATATATAGGCACACAGGTGTTACATAAGAAATACATGTGTTATGAGTGTAAAATGTTCTCAGAGGGCCCAGATGCATAAATCTTTTTATCCACGACCATGTGCATCTGTTTGCGGATGACCTGGTGGTCCCAGCCCCGGTAGAGAGATTTTCTTAAGATCCTACAAATTGAAGAACACTTGTCAACATGTTCTAAAAGCCAGTTAATAAAAAAAGAAAATGTCAAATTGCTTCCAAATCAATCTAAGTGGAGTTTTAAAAAAATGTACCCAGTGAAAGTTATTTGGGGAATTTGTATCATTTTATATTCAAAAGCCCTGACACCCTGTTGCCTCCAGTAACAAGAAATCTAGATCCCACTGGTCACTCAAGGTGGTCTATAGCCTTGATCTAGGCTCATCCTTCTTTACAGACTTGTCTTCCATTGCTCATACTATGGAATCTATTTTGGGTTGCATCTTTTTGACCATGTAAGAAATTCAGTTTCTTTGACAGATATGATTGACATGTACAGCCGATTTCTAATGTGCCCCAAAGTAGGGAGAGATAATGAACTTATTTATTCAGTCAACATTAGATGGTTAGTGTGGACCAGCCTTGGTTCTAGCCCTGGAGTCTCAGTGGAAAGAAGGCAAAGCCCCTTTTCACACAGACAGTGTGTATCCTAGAGAAGACATCACAGACCACTGCACCACCTAGACATGTGCTTAAAAAAACATGTCAGGGGGCTTGCGATGGGAATGTTGATTGTTCTAGGGAAGGTGACTTCTCTGCAAAGGTCATGCTGGTAGTCAGACCTATGTGTAATGAAGGGACCACCTGTGAGACTGGGAGAAGATATACAAGAAAAGGCCTGAGGTCAGGGACCCTGGATGCCCAACAAACCATTCCATGATGGGGCAGTCAGAAAGGGCATACTCACTCTGACTTGGCCCATGTGAAAATCATTGGTCTTCTGGACCAGCGGTGAGAAGATCCATCCGAAAGAGCCCTGCCAGAACAAGGAGGAATGTTTCTCTGCTTAGCCCACAAGTGTGGAAGGGAGGACAAGTCCAAGTGTCTCTGGAGTCATTTTCCGTAGTGAAAATCTGTTGAAAACTTAAAGGAGACCCAGGAGGGTGAGCTCAGCCTCCAGCCACATGAAGAGTTGCCCTGCGGACAAAGGGTCACACGTGTTTCACAGACTGAAGAAGAGAATTCAAGGGGAGTTTACCCATGATCTCTTTCTGTGTGACAACCCCCTCCCCCAAAAATAATGTGGCTTCAACAATGGCTCATTGTTTCTCTCTAGTTGGCAGCTTGGCTGGGTGACTCTTTTGTTCTTTTGCCAGGACTGCCATGACTACACCCCAAGGTGGGTTGCCATGACTACACCCCAAGGTGGACTGGCATGACTACACCCCAACGTGGGTTGCCATGACTACACCCCAAGGTGGACTGCCATGACTACACCCCAAGGTGGGTTGCCATGACTACACCCCAAGGTGGGTTGCCATGACTACACCCCAAGGTGGATTGACATGACTACACCCCAAGGTGGACCGCCATGACTACACTCCAAGGTGGACCGCCATGACTGCACCCCAAGGTAGATTGACAAAGCTCTGTGCTCAGCTGGGCCCTGCAGGTCATGTGACCTTTCATAATTAAGGGGGCAAGATTGTTTTCTTCTCCATGTGATGGCAGTGGGGTGAGCGGAGGATAAAAATGGCATTAACTATGTCCCATTGGCCAATTTATATGAATCACGTGGCCAGGGCCAGGGTCAAAGGGAGAGAATACAGTATGAGCATAGGCTAGCACGCTGTATGACTGCATGCATGCTGATAATCATTAGCTTGTGTTACACCATGCTAGACCTTCCATTGCTTCCCTGGCCCACTCTGCGGGCTGGCGCATCCCCCTCTGTGTGGCCCCTGGGGTGTATCTATGCAGATTCAGCTCATGCAAATCCCATGCTGCTCAGGCCATGTATTGCCTGGTTTGTTTGTTTTTTTCCTCTAGTCTCTTCCATGTGTGGCTCTGGGCCACTTGAAAATCTATAGATTCCTAAGGGAAACACCTTTGTAGCTTATACGGCCTGTTGAATCCCGCTCTGTCTTTCTTCTGTTTGTTTTCCTTATTCCCCTGCCAGTTCAACCATGATCAAACTCTATGTGGTATTTTCTCCAGCACTTCCAGATGCTCTCCGCTGGGAGGATACTCCCATTCTGCCCCTAGCTTGATGAACACTTGTGAGAGATTTAGGAAAAATATCATTTCTGTTTTGAGCACCGTTACCCAGATCATGGCATCCGGGGTTTAAAAATTGTCTTCATTCTCGCAATCTTAAAAAGCAAAATCATCACACATGAGGGATATAATACAGTGTGGGCAAGGGTCAGAATAAACACAAAGATTTGTTCGGAACCAGAGAGCTCAAAGAGGTCGAATTATCAGTTACAAATTTCAAATAAGTAGGTTTAGGTTCTTGTTAGACATCACAGGGCCGTGTGTCTGGGACACAATAAAAATAGGAAATGTATTAGCTGGGTTCTCTAGAAGAACATAGCCAATAGAATGAATATATATTACAGAGGAGATTTTGTAGATGTATAGATTTATGTGAGTCAGGCTGGGGAGTCCAACAATGGCATTTGCTCACTGGAGAGGCTGAGAATCCAGTAGTTGCCCAATTCATAGTTCTGGATGCCTGAGCAGGGAATGGAAGCCTCCAACTGCAAGTCTTCAATCTTCATTGGAAGGCTGGAGAAGCCTCCCAGCCAAGAAGGCAGTAGCCACGGCAGCAGCAGAGTAGATGGGCTCACCATCTGGGAGATAAGGCAGATAGACAAAACCAACAGCTTCCCCCGGAAGCTCCTTCTCTCTGTGCAGCTACTAGGAGATACTCCCCAAGAGTGGGGAGGGTCTGCTTCCCTCAGTTAACCCCTCCAAGAAGTACCCTTTTCAACCTGCCCAGAGGCATGTCTCTTAGTTGATTTCAGGTCTTGTCAAGTTGACCACCAAAATGAGCCATCAGAAGGAAATAAAATAAGTGAGATACAATGTTGAAAATCAAGCTCACGGAAGTGTGTGGGAGCTGGTTTTTAGTCCACAGCCAATAAGGAGACATTAAACAGAGGATAGATGGAGACATTAGTGGGAGGGTTGGAAACTGGTTTCATTAAAAGAAAGAAAGTTTGGGGGGGAATGATAGATTGGCAGAGAGAAGAGAAGAAGTGGAAAAAGACATATTGGAAGGCTATTGAGGTCTAAATAGAGTGGCTCGCGCGGATGGCAGTACAGCTGACAAAAACTGAGTGGGTAGAAATTACCTTGAATCACCAATCTGCCCCAAATTTAGCAGCTTAAAAAGCCTATCTCCCTACCACAAAGATTTTGGTGGTTGGAAATCTATAGTAGTTCAGCTAGACATTTCAGGGTCGGGGTCTCTTGTGAGGTTATCATTAACCCTCTAGCCGAAGCTGAAGTCACATCAGAGCTGAAACAGGAGGAAGACTGTTCTCTGCAAACACATCCGCATGGTTCTCGGGAGGCTTAGTGCTGGGGAGTTGGTGGCCTGATGCCTGTGTTCCCCACCGCAGGGTCTCTCCAAGGAGTGACAACAGCTGTAAAGACTGACAGCTTGCTTCCCTCGGAGTGAGGGGGAAAATATCTGCCAGAGTAGAGGTGTCTAAATTAACACGAAACAGGAGCTCTAGTTGCCTGCCTTCTGTGTGTTAAAGAGCAAACTCAAGCCCTTATAAAGACTAGATAAGTGCCCTACCCCTAAGTGACAGCCTACTTCAGATGGTACAACCTCTTTAGAACTGAACCTTGGCAGCAGCATGCATCAATCCTTCCACGCATTAGTGGTCACACAGACCAACTCTAGTACATGTGGAAAGAGAAAGCCCATAGGTATGAGTCCCTGGAAGAGGGGACAGTTGGGACCATCTTGGAAGCTGAGATCCTTAGTTATATAATTACATTAACTTTGCTGATTAAATCCGATGTGGTACAGGAAGAAACATATTTTTAGGCTTTTGGTTTGAGCTCCAATGGGAACCTTTGGAGAAACAACATATTGAAGGTGGGAAGAAATCAACAATTTCAAGGCCTGGGGACATAACTCAGTGGTATAATGTTTGCTTGGCACACACAGATTCTTGGGCTCCATTTAAGCTATTGTCAAAACAATATTCTGTCTTCAATTTCTGAAAGACATCTAAGGATCTAAGAAATTTTGGAGTCATAGCCATAGGTGAAATTGACAGCGTAGGAACTGATAAGGTCATTTAATTGTGGTTCCTTGTCCTTAACTGCTCAAATTAAAATGGCTTTTCTCCCAAACCAAATCAGTATCCTGGAGACAGTGCTTAACCACATTGGTATTTCAAAAGCTCCCCAGTCCTGGTATGTGTGCAAGTTAACCACCAAGGAGGGAGATGGTGCTAGGAATATGGAAGAGCCCAGAAGCCCTCCAGGTGTATGAGGATGGAGGCAGAGGAGGGATAATACGAGGTACAGTTTCTTTTTCCGGTCTTGAGGACAGGTTTGCTTTGAGATTTGGTTTGTGTATATGCCTTTGCTGCAGGCCAGCTCGAGAGATGCCTCTGTCATACACAGGGGCTATCATCTGTGGCCGTGGAGAGTGCAGAATTGCTTTGGAATTTCAAAATGTAAAAAAGTCTGATTCTATTTCATAATGCAATCAGAGTTAATTAGACCCAAAGTATTTACTGAGTATTCCTCTGGCCTTTTTAATTAGGGATACAAGTTAAGCACATTTGAATCTGACACTCTTTAAGGCTGGCTGCTTCTGTGCAGAGATGTGGCCGGCTTCCAACTGGAAGAGCCGGAAGTCAGGCTGGAAGAGAAAAAGAGTAAGTGGCCAGTCCCACTTCGCTTCGCAGTAACTCGAAAAGGTCAGCTTTTGCATGCAAAATGACCCTGGGCCATCCAATATTAAACAGATCCTTGGAGATGCTTCTCTCTGCTCTGGGCACTGTGCGTTAGCAGACTCATTTTCTCATATGGAGGGCTCGGCTGGTGAGCCTCTCCACTCCAAACGTGCAGGATAATGTACCCGGTAAGCTCAGAGATCAAAGGCTTTCCGTGGAGCCCTCAGCTCTGCCAGCTGAGGCCCTGAAACCGTGATCCACCCGTACATGCACTGTTTGTAATCCTTGACCCACAAATCCACTGAGTGAAAACCAAAAGCGCGGAGAGAGAAAGCGCATTGTCTCACACCAACCTGTACTCGCCTGGGGACATTAAAATCCTATCACTCAGTCCAGATTCCTACCAGAAGAACTCAAGATGCTCTTCGCCTGAAGTTCAAAGCTCTGGGTTCAAGATTCAGCCTGCCAGCTGTCGGCTGTGAACTTGAGGGCTGGCTGGCTAGTCTTGGGCAGCCTCTCTCCACACTGCCACGGGCGGATGGCGTGGGCATCTCTTCTCTCTTTGGGAAGTCATCTCTCTTGGATGCTATCAGTTGCTTTGGGGAATGGGAAGAAGTCTGCGGCTCATCTTGCTAATGTAGAAAGTGGCCACCACCGTCAGACCTGTTTTATGGCAGCGACAGAAGCCACTTACCTGCCTTGGACATCTGCGGCTTGGGTTTTTCACCAGAGAGCTTCCCTTCTCTCCAACCTCATAGAACAGCCACCTCTTTGTCCAGTACGTTTTCGAAAAATATTTTTTCCTTATTTTTGAGACTGTTATAAACGTATACAATGAAATAAGATCACATTCACCCTGTATTTCAACCCTCTCCAAGCCCCCCCCCTGACAAAACCCCTCATAATATCATTTTCTTGTTTGATGACCCATTAAGTCCAATTAGTGCTTCCCATATGGGCATGAACATGGGGCCATCCATAAAAAGAAATGATCCTCCAACTCCAGGAACTCTCTACTGCCAAAAGCTCCTCAGTAAGGGACGGAGCCTGGAGAGCTGCATCATCTGTGCTAGGAGTTTGGCTGCCTTGGTCTTATGTAGGTGACCTCACCTACTGCAAGCATGATAGCGATGCTGAGGAGGGCAGTTTCCCATGGCGCTCGCCCCATCCTCTGACGTTGAGGTTCTTTTCAGTTCCTCTTGGTATTTCTTGAGCCTTGATGTCCTGCCTCACGTTCTCAGCACCTTGACCAGTTCTGCATCCCTCTGCTGGCTTCTGCCCACTGCAAAAGAAGTTTCTCTGACAAAAGCTGAAAGCGGTTCCAGTCTGCTGGCACTGGGAGCCTGGGGGAGTCCTCTGCAATAAGTCTCCATTGATCAGCTTCATCTCACTTGGAATATCTGTTTTGTTTGGAGTGTGGTCCTTTTCTAAGTTCAGTACCATTTTCTTGCGTGTTTACTCACAGGTGTCTGGGTCTGTTCTGAGTGGTCGGTCACTCTGACCTGTATTGGATCAGGAGCTTTTGGAGTGTAGACATCTGGGAAGTTCTTTCAGCCTCGCCAAGCAGATCAGAATGAAAGTTCTCTCCATCACTGGGAACCGTTAGCTTCTTTTCAGAACCCATATGCCTTTCTCATGGGTCTGAACAAAACGATCTCCCTCAGAAAGCAATCTAGCTGGGGATGTTAATAGATGTACTCCCTAGCCAAAGCAGATATCAGCTACTGGGGTGGTGTGTGTGTGTGTGTGTGTCTGTCTGTCTGTCTGTCTGGTGTGCATCACACACACGTGTGCATACACATAATGGAAATATCCTGGAAGCAATTCCTTTTGCCTTTCGTTAGCAAGAATGTGTCTCCTTCAGCACACGTGCTGAGGGTTCAACAGCTCCCTCCTCTCTTGTAAGCCGAGGGACATTTGAGAGGATGAGTCATGGAGGAGCCACCATCCTGCACGCACCACTGTGCATACTTGGGTGTCATCCCAGTCTATGATGGTAGACATGACTCTGGCCCCACGGGGGAGGGAGCCCGAGCTTGAAAGTGGCATCAATCACAACCTGGTATTTTTGGATCACCAAGTTGATGCTTCGGGGATCTACATAACGAACACACATCAAGGGCTTCTGTGGCATAGGAGACCCGACGCTATTCTTGGAGACAGGAGTCCTGAGTAGGACGCTTTATCTTTCACTAAACAGAGGCATGAGCTAGGGCAAGGCCTGTTGCCCTTCTGAACCTCAGAGAGAAGCAGGCTAAACTAGATCATCTTAATGTTAATTTCCTTAAGAGTCAAGGGTCCACTGGGAAGATAATATTGGCCCAGACAACAGGCCTGAAACATTCAGCCCTGGTCTTCTGATGTTTTTGCTTATTGGAGAGGTGAAGTGGGGAAGGATGCATCCTGGGATAATTTCTGGTTGCCAATAGACACATGCATAATAGGGAGTCAGAGATCACGCACCAGACGTGGGAGGGAAGGAGAGTGGAGGCAAGCAGAAAGGAAAGTGTCCCTGTGCTTTCTTCTTTGGTCCCACTTGGTGGACATTTGGAGGGTGCCTACATCCATAGTGAGCACATTCTAAGTGCCATATAAATATTTGCTGAATTAAATGCAAACCAGTTAAGTCATGTTGGGCAATAAAGGCAGCACAAAACTTCTTATGGACGATCAGACTGGAAGAGGAGGTTGGACCATGCTTGGGGAGCCTTGTAGGCCAGAATTAGGGCTGAGAAGGTGGGCTGAGGGGAAGGCCAGGCATTTCAAACACAGAGGCAAGAGAGCAGATATTGTAAGAGTATCCAAGGAGTACTGCATGGGGGTGACTTGACAGCATCCACATAGATGTTGTGGTCAGACAGGGAGAGGGTCCTAGGCAGCATTGGGAATGATGGAGGAGACACAGAGGGTTGCTGACTCACTGCTCAGCGCTGTGTGGTACTCACCTGCCAGGACCTTTTGCTCCCTGGCAAAGGGAACATTTTAACCTGGTTTCTGTATCAATGACAAATGGTCTCTGGTAGGGAACGTGCATGAGGACACTTGGAAACTGTGGTTAGGGATGAGGGTGCTGATGAAAAGGAGCAATTCCAGGAAGATAAAGGGACAATGTGAGCTCCTGGGGCAGAGGTTCCCAAATGCCAGCCTACAGACAGGAACCACCATACAGGTGGCCACATTTTTATTCTCCACAGTGATTAAAACATGACCTTCGGAGGGGCCATCTATGAAGTTAAGCACTTGCTTTTCCTGTAGATATCTTGGCGTGCCCCCCATTTTGTATGCTTTCTCCCATCACTACTTCCCTCTTCTTTTGCATTTGCTTTTTAGATTTATCTTTTATTTATGCATGTTTTGCTTGCAAGTATGTATGTATGCATGTGTACTATGTGTGTGCCTGGTATCCCTACAAGTCAGAAAAGGGTGTCAGATCCTTTGGAACTGGAGTTATGGATGGATGTGATTCATCATGTGGGTGCTGGGAATTGAACCAGGATCCTCTGGAAGAGCAGCCAGTGCTCTTAACCAGTGAGCCATCTCTCCAGCCACACCTCCATCTTTTTTTTTTTACAGTAAAATAACAGAGCAGGTAGTGGCAGATTGTTTGTCTAAATGTCCTAATACTAAAATAAAGGACTGGTAACTGTGACTTCTAAATCTTATATCTGAGTACCAAAATGTCTGGGAAAAACTGAAGTCAAACTATCAACAAAGGTAATCTCTTTTCTCCCTCAAAGAGAAAACTTTGTAAGTAACAAAAGATTATATATATATATATATATATACATTATATAATATATAATATACACACATTATATAATATATAATATGCACACATATATGCACATGTACATGTATACACACATACATATATGTACATATATATGTATGTATACACACATATTTCCTCAAGGCTTGGAGAACATCCTAAGGTTCAGAACATTAAGAAGTTTTGAAAGTTCCTTAGGGCACGGGTGAGTAGCATAAAAACAAACAGTAAGAGCAGGAAAAATACTGAGCTTTCCTACTTTTTTAAGATGATAATAACAGAGCTGAACCTGGGGTGCACAACTGTTATTGAAACAACTCAGGAAGCTGAGGCAGGAGAATCACCAGCCAAGGTCTGTCTGGGCTACACAGTCAATTCCATGGCAGCCTAGGTGACTTAGTATCAATCTAGATGTTCAATGATAAAGTGATTCTTGAAGAATACTGATTCATCCATGAGCTTAAGCAATACATTGTTAATAAAATTATGTTACCAAAGAATACTCAGCAAATGAAAGCAATAAAGACACATAATGCTGATGCAGTGAATCTTAACGTATAGCTATACACTGGTCAACAATGCTTCTGGAAGTTAGCACTATGGGCAATTTTGCCCTTTATATTTGTTCTTCAAATTCTCTGAAGTAGGTGTATTACTTGAGTCATCATAAAAACTCATTTTCTAAAGACACGGATAAAACAACAAGTGGCTTCTACACAGATGTCCGGGACCAGCCTCACAAAAATACCTCCCGATACTATCCTATATGTTTCTCTGTATCATTATTTTCATTCGCGTCTTCATATCCTCTACTATATTTTTAAATACCCATGCCTCTACCCTGGCAAAAGGCATTTTTGTCAAGGCCAATCCCTGACAAATGGCACTGAAATGTGGGGCTGACTAGTGAACCCCCAAACGCACGGAAGTGAGGCCAGGTGTACAAGGAAGTATGTGAGGGACCCTGCAAGAAAATTGCACCACAGGTGGAGAGGTGAGTAATAAGCACTCGGAAATAAATAGTAGATATAAAAAAGGGAAGAGAAAGGAAGGGAAAAACTGGGAATAAAAGTGTAAACATTTGTAAATATGGCACAAGGAATAGTATTCAACTATCTGTGCAGTCTCTTGGATGCATTTTGATAGATAGAGGAGCTCAAATGGAACAAAAACTAATACAGAGATTTTTAGAGTTTGTAAATATTCTATTCCTACCCCCTGCGCTGGCCGTGTATCTGCGTATCACCACCCTCAGGCTGCTCTGGATCTTGGAGAGGCCAAAATAAGGCCTTGTCTTTGTCCCTGCAAGTGGCGGTGCTTTGGTCACCTAGCCACAGCTTCTATTGCTACTGAGCCGGTGAAAAGAATGAAGGGACTATGGCATTTGACCTAGCGATGGCCTAGGTTACCACTGAGATTGTGGCAGCACACACACACACACACACACAACACACACACACACACAACACACACACACACACAACACACACACACACACACACACACACACACACTGTGGCCAGCTGAGTCTGACCCTCACTGTGCAGTGAGCCAGGAAAGGCAGACAGGAAAGTTTAAAGGGCTATATCTCCCATGGTTAGCACCTGGAGTCAATGGAAATGCCTAGAAGCTAATTGACCTATGAGCTAAGGAACCTATAATGGATAAATCTGACTTTTAATAGAGGAGAAGATTCAGGAATTCTCCTAATTTTGTAATTACAAGGTTAAGAATAAAAAAGCAAGGATAGTAAAAATTGCCTGGCTATACCCCCCCTAAGTTTATGGTCTCACATGGTGTTTACGGAGCCACTCCAATGACAAGCACCTGAGACTCTGAACTAAATTTGCCGGCTGGTCATTATCTGTAGTTAGACTGTTGAGCATGGCCTGTGTCCAGGAACAACAGGCAATGAAGGAACTTTTCGGTCATATATTGTTCCTCATTTACCAGTAAATTTATGGGGCCAAAATAGCTCAGTTGGTAGAGCTATTGGTATGAGACTCTTAATCTCAGGGTTCTGGGTTTGAGCCCCATGTTTGGGTGCCATTTGTTGGGGACCAGCCTCAACAAAAATATCTCTTGCAAGGGTAGAGGTGTGGGGATTTAGACATATAGTAAAAGATATGAAGATGAAAATGAAAATAATAATAATACATAGAATAATATCAGGAGGGAATTCCAGTGAGTACTGAAATTCACCTGTGCTTAATTTCCAACTGCTTTAAATACCCCTGATCCCAGAAGGTAGGAGGAAGACAAAAAACTACATTAACATGATACAAGGAAATGAACACACCAATTGAAGGTCACAGGCTATATCCATAGTTAAACATTCTGTTGCTAGAACAAAATAAGTCACGTTCACACACTAGACCAAAACATTCTGTAGACAAACCATTCCCTGGGTGGAATCCCAGGTTATCTCCTTAAGGGAACTGGAACTTAGTTGGATCCTAAGACTTTTGTTTGATGTAGGAACATATCTACTTCCCTATTTCTGGGGTGTAAGGTCTGGCTATTAGCCACACCTGTTGATAATAACCTTGAGAGAACAGAACTCTCCGTTCAACATCTAGGTGGGACCTTTGTTTGACGTAAATACAGACAATAACCTTGAAGAAACAAAGGTAAGTTTCAACTCTCTGACCTTTGATCAACATGGAAATAGGCTTACGTTTTTTGGGCCCTCACACACAGAAAATGCAGTAGCAAGCCCATATGGTGCAATGAAAAACTTCCTGGAACTTTTCCTAACCCTGGTTGTGGCAGTTTGAATGAAACTTACCCCCCTAATCTCATATGGAGTGGCACTATTAGGAGGTATAGCTTTGTTGGAGTGGGTATGGCCTTGTTGGAGGAAGTGTGTCATTATGAGGGTGGGTCTTGAGGTTTCCTATGCTCAGGATACCACCCAGTGTTTCAGTCGACTTCCTGTTGTGTACAGGATGTAGGACTCTCAGCTACTCCTCCAGCAACATGTCTGCCTATGCGCCACCATGCTCCCCATCATGATGATAATGAACCTCTAAAACTATAGTTGTGCCTTGGTCATGGTGTCTCTTCACAGCAATAAAAATCCTAAGACACTGGTCTACTCCTCAACCCAGCCGTAGGGACTGTCACTGCATGATGCATTCAAGGGGGATGGGAACCCTTTTACCTGAGTAGGACCAGCATAGTTGGATTTTTCTTTGAGCTGTCAACCAGCTCCCAAATAAAAACATGGAGACTTATTATTTATTATGAATGCTTGGTCTTAGTTTATGCTTGTCCCACTAGCTATTTTTTATTTAACCTATTTCTATTCATTTATGTTTTGCCTTGGAACTTTATACATTTCTTTCATTCTATATGTCTTACTTTTTTGCTTAGTCCATGTCGGTCTGTCTGGCCCCTGGCATCTATATCCCTGTTGTCTCTTTTTATTTCTTTTCCTTTTTTGAGCCTAAGAATCTCCCACTACTAACTTTCCCTGCCTAGAAGTCCTACCTATATCCCATCCACTACTATTGGTCATTTAATTCTTTATTAGACCAATCAGGTACCTTAGGTAGGCAAGATAAAATAACAATGCATAATTAAACAAATGCAATACATCTTTGCATAATTAAGTAAATATTCTGCAATGACAAGTGCCTGGGATTATGGGCAGAAGAGCCATAACATTATTGTGACTGTGATGGTTTGAAAGAAAATGACCCCCATAGGCTCATAGGGAGTGGCATTATTTGAGGTGTGGTCTTGTTGGAGGAAGTGAGTCACAGGGGGTGGGCTTTGAGGTTTAAAAAGCTTAAGCCAGGCCCAGAGTCACTCTCTCTTCCTGTTGCCTGTAGATCTATATGTAGAACTCTAAGCTATCTCTCCAGCACTATGTCTGTCTGCATGCTGCCTTGCTTTTCCAACATGTTGATAATAGACTAAACCTCTGAGCCTGTAAGCCAACCCCAATTAAATGTTTTCTTTTATTAGAGTCATGATTCTCTTCACAGCAATAGAAACCCTAACTTAGATAGTAATCTAAACATGTAAATAGAACCATTTTTAAGACCTTTAAAAACTATAGCTAGGTAGCCAGTGGTGGTGCACATCTTTAATCCTGGCACTTGGGAGGCAGAGACAGGAGGATCTCTGTGAGTTCGAGGTCAACTTGGTCTACAGAGCAAGTTTCAGGAAAGTCAGAGCTACAAAGAGAAATGCTGTCTCTTAAAAATTACATTTACTCATGTGTGTGTATGTGTGTGCATGGTGCACATGTGTCATGGTGTGAATGTGGTGGTCAGAGGACAACTTTCAGGAGTTGAGTCTTTCCTTCCACCAAAGGGGTCCCAAGGATTGAATTTATGTTGTCAGATTTGATGGCCAATAGCTTTACCTACTAGGATGTCTCTCTGTCTAGAGGCTAGATGGTGTATTTTATTTTGGGGGCTTTGTTTTGCTTTGAGACTGGGTCTCATCATATAGCCCTGGTTGGCATGGCCTCAAACTCACAAAAACCTGTCTGTTTCCTGAGTACTGTGATTAAAGGCATGCACCACAAACAGCTTACATGGAAAATATTATGTTCAGTGCTGTCTGTATCACTATTTTAAATTATTAAATATTTTAGATAAGAATAAAACATCAAATACTTATTTAATGAACACTATGTAACTAAGAAACAAAATACTGCAGATGTAGTAAAAGCCTATTCTAGTTGTCTGATTCCAATATTCTGATTCGGTGTTTTCATTTTTGTGCATATCCTTATACCTGACTATCCACACGTGTGCTGCTTGGCACGCTTCTGGCTTCCTATCAAGATGTCAGGCTACAGATGTTTTCCTTCCCCCACCTCAATGGTCCACGCCAGCACATGTGGCTCCTGTTCATCCGTTTTGCTTGCTGTGCACTGACCCTTTGGAGGATGAATCACTTTCTGTGTATTTCTCAGTTGAGGGACACGAATGTTGTTTTCAGTTTCTTTCCTAGAAAAGACAAAGCCACAATATACATTTTTGATCATTCTGGAGATTTGATACAAGAATAGATTTTTAGGTGCTCTTAACATACCTATCCAGTAGATAAATGTTTGGGGTGGGTGTGTTAATTTACTTGGCTACATTAACTAATATATATATATATATATATATGTGTGTGTGTGTGTGTGTGTGTGTGTGTGTGTATCAAACCATCATGTTGTATGCCCTAAATAAGTACAACAAGATTTTAAAAAAATAGCAAAAGGTACATAGGTTTGTGTCAGGGGCCTGTGCATGTATGTAGAGGTCAGACAAAGGAATAGCATTTTTAACCATAAAAATTAATGACTTATATGTGAAAAAGATTTAGAAATTAAAAAGCTAATGGAATATCAAATTCAACTTTATAGTCAATAAAAAGAAGATGTTAAAATGCTTAAAGGGTTTTATGTTTGAAGTATGTGTAAATGTTTGTCTGAGTGTGGGTTTGTGCAGATGAGTGCAGTACCTGTGGAGGCCAGAAGAGGGAGTCAGATTCTCTTGTGTCAGATTCCATAGTTGGGTCCATTGGTTGTAAGCTGCCAGAAGTGCATGCTAAGAACTGAATTCAGCTTGCCTGTAAGAGTAGAATGAAAAATGAAATTTATGCCCTGTAATGCTGAAGCATGCATGGACAGCCCATATATGGCAGTTCTGTTGAACTTGTCCAAACTGGGTATCATGTAAGAGTAAGCCATGTTATTAATTGTGGAGACATTGTTCCAGTTTCTTGCAGAAGGCAATACCTTTAGGCATGCCTCTCAAAATCTTTGCTTCTGCATATTTGGAAGTGGTAACCTAACATTTGAAGTAATCTTGCTGATGACATCAGAGCCGGGCGTCTGGTCTGACGGAAATCTGTGAGATGAAACAATAATTCCCTATTGGACCCTAAAAGTTTTCCAGTGTCACCCTCCACTAGGGCATCTTAAAGTCATCTCCCACAGTCAGGAGGGAAGGGAGGTGGGTGTGGCCACATTCTGCAGAGGTGAAAGGGTGTGCACTCGGGTATTGTTCTAAGCGGAGGTAAGGAGGGGGAACAGCATGCTTCACACTGGCTTATTCCAGCAGTAAGCGATTATTATGGTCTAGTGCCTGGGGCTTGTGTATATTTTTGTTAAGGTGAAATTTTCTTTGTAATGAAATTGGTTCTAACAGGCTTTGACCGCTAATTCATCTCACTTGCCCGTTCTCCCTCTGGCAATGTGGATAGCCCTTGCTCCCTTCGCAGCAGGCAGTTCAGCCACCTCTAAGGACCTTAATGGTCCTCTCATTTGTGACCACAAGCTCGCCAACAGGAATATCCTCATGAGCTCCATGTCTTGTTGACTTACCACACTCCCATCCATCATGGATGGCCTTCCCCACGCTACATTTCCCCGGGTGTGGATTGTGTCGCTTTGGTTGTCTCCTTGGAACTCTGCAGGCCTGCCGAGACACAAAAACTTGCTTTTGACACACATTATAGGTGATGAACAGTTATGTTCTGGGAGGTTCTGAGTATTTTAATCTGGCTGACATGAGCGCTGTGTCTGGCTGGGCTGGGTAGTAGGCAGTCAGGGGAAGATGGAAAACTCCCAGTGTCTGAATGGGAACAGCTGCCAGCCACCTTGCCACCATGTTTAGTGTTTAATCAGTTCAGCCTAGAAGGAGCGCAGGCACGATGCAACCCCCTAAATCACCAGTGTAGCCTACACAATGGAGTCTCCCAGACAGCGTCTCTGTGAATGGATGCTTTCTCTTCCTGAGTGCTTTAAGCATAATAAACACTGGCTGTATTTGTCTAATTGTTTTTCTTCCCTTTCTTGTTCTATGCATAGGCTGATTCTGCAAGAAGATACACCACAGGCTCTTGCTTATAATGTTTCACAAAATGGTATTAAAAGCTCTCTTTATTAGACTATTGTACCTGCTTCAGTGTCTGGGATCCTTCATAGCCTCTAGGAAAATGTGACTTTAACAGTTGCGATATAAATTATTATCACTAATTAGCTCAGCCAGAGCTCCAAGCTCAAAGAGGTACAACACAATGTCTATTCACTCAAGTAAAATATAATAAATAAATAATGATTTTAGCTTGAATGAATTTGGGCCTAAAGTTGCCTATGTTAATATCTTGTTTGTCCTACACCATGGACAGAGAAAGTCCACGGAAAAACTATCCCCTGACATGTTGTGGAGATCCGCTTTTCTGACAGGCTACGTAGTCCCCACAGCTAGGCTTTCGTCAGCTATGTGTAGCCAACTATTCCGACTGGTTCAAACAAGGTGAAGGCCAGGCCTTCATCTGCACAACTTTCTAAATCTCACACTCACCTTTTGTAGGTCAATCCCCTTTCTCTGGCCTTTGATACACTCTACCTACATGTGGGAGCAGAGCATTGGGAACTGTTTGGTCCATATTGCTCCCTGCTTCTAGAATCACAAATCACAAGCAAAGCAGCTTAACTGGACCAGAGAGCTGGCTCAGCGGTTAAAGAACACTTGTTGCTCTGGCGGAGGTTAGGGTTAGGGTTAGCGGTAGGCAGGCATCTACCAACACACATTTAAATAAATAAAAATAAATCTTAAGAAAAGAAGAAAATGTGCATTGTAGCAAATTTCCCTTTTAGCAGAGGAGCTCCAAGTGCCTCTTGGCCACAGCTGACTCAAAGCAGTTATGGGAAGCCTGCGTCAGAGAGGTGCATGTCCTGATAGGACCTCCACAGAAGCACTTATCTGTCAGGGCCCGGGTTCTGACAATCATTCTGTCCTCTCTGTGAGGCAGCTGGCCAGGGCACTCTCTGCGCCATTTCTATGCCTTCAGCTTTAGTGCAGAAGAGGGATCTGTAACGGTCCTCCCTGTGTGATGGCTGAGAGAACGACGCAAGGTTTCATTTTTCCTCAGTATCTCCAGTCCTGGTTGTGCTGGGCAAGGCAGTACCTGGAGGGCAGAGTCTCTGTTTCCTGTGCCCCTGCCCCGTTCCCCTCACCTTTCCATTGCACTGTCCCTGAGCTGTGTCCTAAATAAACAGCAATACGGAGTTCTGGGTGTCTTTCTAGTGAGGATTCTTCCAGCTGGAGACCGAGAGCTTGTTATAAATAACAAGACACTCCAATTAGGAAATGCAAAGAATTTTAGGAGCTCAGCCAGGAATGGAGAACAAAGATATGTGTACGTTTGTGTGTGTGTGTGTGTGTGTGTGTGTGTGTGTGTGTGTATGTATGTGTTTCCTGTACCCCAGAAAGATATGGTGCAAATATCTTTTTTTTCCTTCTTCGAGACAAGGTTTCTCTGTGTAGCCCTGATTGTCCTGGAATTCACTCTGTAGACCAGGCTGGCCTCAGACTGAGAGATCCTCCTGCCTCTGCCTCCAAGTTCTGGGATTAAAGGTGTGCACCACCACTGCCTTGTGTAGTACAAATGTCTTAAAGCATTAACTTGCTCTTCTTCGCCACAGTACTTCAACACTGCGGTTTTCGGGCTCTTGTCTTTCTAACTTGATGGTGGTAAGTAGATTCTCAGAGAAGTCCTAATTTGTGTTTCTCTGTTTTTGAATAAGTCTGTGTGTCTGTCTTATACACAGAAAGCTGTCTATAGATCGAAGACGTAGGCTTTGAAGAGAGGAGAATAGAGAGGTCTAGAACCTTGGATTCCTTGGGGAAGGTTGGAAGGATGACATATGAGGGTAGGACATGGACAAATGGCCACTGATGGTTTTTTCTTACGTATTTTTGCAGAGGCAATCCCCTTTCTTCATTTCTTGCCCACCCTTAGGTGCCACAACGCTTTCCCTAGGCAAGTTGATCATAGTCTCATTATTAAGGGAATCTCAGGCTTCATCCAATGAAGATCCTCTAGGTTTACGTCTGAAATGTCCCCCACTGGCACATGTTTGAAAGCAGGTCCCTAGGAAAAGGCCTCTTGCTGTCCCTAGCCCAGGCCCGGTCTCGCTTCTGATCTGCTGTGATATGACTACGCTTGTACGGCATGAACTGAGATCCTGACACCGTGCCTTCCCCACCATTATACACCAAAACTCTCTGATGATAGCCACGGTATATCTCTTGTCCCTTCGGTTGTATCTGCCAGATATTGTCACAGCAACGTGGAAGAAGTGGAAGAAACTGTCGTAACTGACATGATGCTGCTGCAGGCCCGGCCAAGTGCAGTGCTGGCAGCTGTATTTTGCTAGCATCGCACTTTGATGTTCTGTAAGTTCCTTTGGTTTTGTTGCTGTGGCAAAACACCTGGCAAAAGCACTCAAGGGAGGAAGGGTTGTTTCGGCTCACGGTTTGAGAGTGTTGTCGTTCGTGGCGGGGAAGGCGTGGGCGGCAGGATTGTGAAGTAGCTGGTCACACTGCATCTGCATCTACATCCAGGAAGCAGAGAGAAACAGATGCCGGGGGAGGCTCTGCTCCTTTTCTCTGTTTCGTTCCAGCTGTTATCCCAGCCTATGGGATGGCAACACCCCATTTAGGCTGAGTTTCCCCTCTTTTGTCAATCCTTTCTGGAAAGTTCCTAGAGGCTTGCCCACAGGTGTGTTTTCATTGTGATTCCAGATCCAGTCAATGACAATGGATATCAACCATTACCGATGCAGTTTGGAGAAGCAAAAAGTCCAGGGTGAGGTTGGCCTTGTGTAACATCTGC
The DNA here is from genome assembly GCF_037038515.1 of Microtus pennsylvanicus. NCBI lineage: Eukaryota > Metazoa > Chordata > Mammalia > Rodentia > Cricetidae > Microtus > Microtus pennsylvanicus. Next base: position 26,331,850 of record NC_134597.1, on the reverse strand, counting down.
CTCTGGTCCTGACAGCTGGCACTAGAGGGTGGAACTGTAGTAAGACTTCCTACATATGCAAGACAGTAGAAAAATAGGGAGAGTCTCCTATTCTGGAAACCATAGGAAGGTGTGAGGGTGGTGATCCCAGTCTGGGGTGTAATTTTCTATCAGCCCCTGCCAGCGTGGAGCCACTTAAGCAGAATGGTGCTGTTCATAGACTTCAGGAGTAGCAGGGCGGCCATGGACATCTTGTCTCTTTGGTTCTGGCAGGTCCAGGGGTTGAGTTGCACTTGGGGGAGACTCTCCTCCTCACCCACGGAAGACACCACATCTGCTTCTGGAGAACAAGGAGTTGGCCTCTTGTGAGCATGGAGAAAGAGGGAAGCAGGCTCCGTGGAGCCAGATGCTGCCAGAAGAATGATCTATGAATTTTTACAAGTACTGGAGTGTGGCCACCACCTCACTACTGACAGTCAGGGCTGGACATAACGCCGACACCCCATTATCAGTTTCTATTGGGCTCCCATTGTGTGCAGAGGCTTCTCCTGTATCCCAGGCCTCGGTGGTGTGGGTGCCACTGAGTGTACAATGAATAGGGGAGCAGAATGCCTGTTCTTAGTGAGGTGACAGTGGTACACTTTCTAAAGCAGTTGGGTGTGTGAGATTTCTACAATGACAGGTGTCAGACCAGGAAGGGGCATGGTATTGATCATATAGAGAAACTGAGGCTCAGAGAGGTCCAGAAATAGCCTGAGATTCCCCCAATACCAGTGTCTGCCTTTGACCCAGAAGTCAGGTGGATGCCATTCCCAGCATGCTGTATCAAGAACATAAAGTCAAGGGGTTAGAAATCCCAAGGGGCCAGGTCTTCCCCCTCAAAACATGGGGAATCTTGATTTGTCAAGGGCACTCAATCTGTCTGCTGCAAGTGGCAGAGGGACAATGGCATCTTGCAGAATGATCTCACTCTGGTTTTCCAGGGTGGCCTATCTTGGGATTCAGCTTCCTCTTTCTTCCCTGCAGTCAGCTTAAGGTTCTGCAGAAGCCCCACCTTTTAGATACAAAGATGTACCTTAGAGATGGAGAGACAGGCAGAATGTTCAATTTTGAAAGAGTGGCATCCATCAATATATTGTCCTATTTTTCCTTCTCTCTCTCTCTCTTGTTCTCTCTCTCTCTCTCTCTCTCTCTCTCTCTCTCTCTCTCTCTCTCTCTCTCTCTCTCTCTCTCTCTGGTTTGAGTTTGACTCTTAAGTGGAGGCTCTAGCTGCTAATACCATCTCCTACTAAAGCACTGGCCAGGGAGATCTCCCAGTTGGCTGTGTTAAGAAAGGTCCCTTATTAGAAATAGTTGTTTTGTGTGTCACAGAACGGGGTGCTTTTCCTCAGCTCTGCATATTCTTTCTGACTTTATTTCCCAGCCATGGTCAGTGCTGGGGGGTTGAGGAAGTGTGTTACCCCACTGAGGCTGCTCTCCATGCTTTGTTTAGAAGGGCCCTGTGGGGGCATCAGGCAGTCAGGGCTCTACCCTCACCTCCCGCGTCCTCTACCTTCTGGCTATCCTGCTTCACTTTTCTGGTCCTTGACTCTCTCAGCTAGGAAGAGGGAAGGCTGACTTGGGGGTCACAACAGCTGTCCCATGGGCCACATCACCCTCCTGTCCCTGGTGTGGAGGTGCTGCCGGGATGCAGCTGTGCAGCCAGAGGTGTGCGTCCTGCTGCATGCATCTACAGGACAAGACAAAGTGTACACAGCACACATGGATGGACTATGGGAGGGGCAGCAATCTTTCTGCACATGGTCGTAAAGAGGAAGGAGAATGTAGAGGTCCTTCCTGTACCCCCACTTTTTTTGATTGTTGGCATCAGGGAACGGAAGTTCTGGGACAACCACGGCCACTAACACTTTCTGTGCTGCTGAAACATCTAAGTCTGCACTGTCTAAGACGGCAGCCGCTAACTACTGTGTTTGGCTAGTGAGCACTCAAAATGAGGCTGGTGCAAATGAGAACTGGTTTTGCCTTCTATTTGTTTTCATTCATGAATACTTAAGTTTAAAGAGCCACATGGAGTTATGGTTCATCATATCGGACTGTGCATCCCTAAGGAATAGTTAAGTCACAGGTCAGAAGGGGGCTGAGTCACTGTGAGGAAAACCATCCATTTCCCTCCCTGTGAATTTTCCAATAAACTTCCTATTTGTACCATGAAGCACTAGTAGTATATGTAACTGGGCTCTTCTACCTGAGACCCCAGTCTGCAAGGAAGTCATGGACTGTCCTTAAATGTGACATTGGACTGTTACAAGGGTGAGAGACACTTCTCTTGGTAAGCTGTCACAGGATCACGTTCATGCTCATGGCCCTGGTAACTTGACTAGCACCCTTTTCCTGAGGATCAATGGAGGCAATCGGGGATGATTGTGGGTGGGTAACCCCTGAAGTGCTGTGTAAATGTGGCGTGTGTACTGGACAGTGGTGGCTATCCCTGCTGCCCATGAGGGTGTCCAGACAGTGATATTTCCAGGCAGCAGAAGAGCAGCAAATGTTATAAGAGAGTAAGGAGGAGCACACAGGAGGCTTTGGGTGGAGGAAAGGGAAGGAGAAAATGATTAATTATATTTGAATCTCAAATATTAAAAGAAATAACTTAAAAAGGACAATGCCCACTTATTTTAACTATGCTCCTTCCTCTTGACATATTCTCAGCTTCCCTGGCCCCTGTTGCAGTTGCCTCAATGACTTGTGTCATAGTGACCCTCTGAAGTCCTCTCGGCTCACACTGGATGGTGGCCTCCATCTTCCTTTACTGACATCACCAGGCACTTCAACGTGGGCACGACGGAACTTTCTGGTGCAAGTCCCAGAAAGGCAGGGGCAGGCCATCTGCTATGCAGAGTGGGACAAAGGGTTGGTGGAGATTTGCTATCAGCCAGGCAGCTTCATTCTTTGTAACTGCATTGGTCACCATAACAAAGTGTCAGATGCTGGGGAACTTTTGAAGAAGAGGTTTATTTAGCTCACAAAGTTTGGACAGTGCCAGTTCTGACAAGAGGTCCCCTGGCTTGAGCCCAGCCCAGCCTGTGGCACTGAGTCATGAATGTGCCTGAGAGGGAAAGAGGGCATGGCAAGACAGGAAGCTGGAGAACATCAAGAGGTTAGACTTGCTTCTTCACAACAGCCCAAGAGAATTATGTTAATCTCTTCCAGGGTCAGCACCATCACTGACCTCTCAAAGGTTCCATTATGTCTCAGTATTGCCACACTGGGGACCATATGTGGACCTGGAGGAACAATCTACCTCTTAAGCACAGCAATGACATGGCTTCTGTTCTTGTGAACACTTGGCCACGTTGTTTTCTCTGTATGTGTCCTTCCTCTTGATTTCTCCAGGAAGGGCTAGGAGAAGATGAAGCCATGGGGTTGGGGAACAGGCTGCCTGTTTGGGTCTCACCCTCACTGCCCCTTGTCTCTCCTTCTCTACAGTCGTAGCTCTGGCATGGATGTTTTAATATTTAAAGGAGAGAGTATCTTGCTCTCGACAGATGTTTCCAGCTGTCCAATTCACACCACTGTGAGGATGCAGCTGGCTTTATATCACTTCTATTCCATGGTGCTTGACTCTGTTTCTGTATCTCTGGACTAGTTGTATGATGACCCTCTCATCTCTGGAAATATCCTAAACATCAACAGTTTAGATTTTCTTCAAGGAGCAGTTGAAAGTAGAACATGGCTTCCTCCCCGGGAGTTGTTTGAGACCCTAGTCAGGATGCTCCCCACACTATGACTGATGGAGGTCCCCTGCAGCACATCTCTCGGCAGCAGCCTGCCCTGAGTCTGATGAGCAGCAAGCTCAGAATGAAGACAAAGCACCCATGAGCTTTGATGGACGATGGGCAAAGCCTCTCTTGAAATTGGTCTCTCAAAACAATATACAAACGAATACACAAATCAGTGCAAAGTGTCTAAACTGCCAGGGAAACTCAGTCCATCTATCACACTTAAGAGGAGCTCGAGGCCACGGAGGTGGGCAATTGCTTGAGTCCCCAAGGCCCCAGAGAAGGGATGCTTGGTCCCTCGGCACATTTGCCTGATTCAGCAACTTCTTCTTGAGGGTGAACCCCAGCATGATCGGAAGTGGGAAATGAGGAAGAGTGCCTGTCTTTCTCCATCATGCCCCAGCGCTGTTTATAAAGATCTGCATCCACTTTGCCTCTGTGTTCCTCATTGACCATTCACGGCTTGGCCTAGACTTTGGGGGTTTCCATGGAAACAGGGTCCTAAGGTCTAGATGCAAGGTTTGAGCTTGGGGTGACTAAATCTTGGCAGCATGGGAACCTGCTGATATTGTTTGGTTCTCAGTAGCTTCTTCAATAAGAATTCAGAAACACGATGAACCACAAGCACCCTCTGTAGTCATGGAGTTCACTGACCATGGATTCATGATAGCCAGAGAAAAACCAGTCACCTGATTCTCTATAGTCCTTCCTCCAGGAGGTCAGGAGAAGGGAGGCCACCACATACAAACTGTCTTCTTCTTATTATTCCTCAAATAATAAGACATATTTTCTTTCAAGATGGCTAACCATCAGCTGTGATTCTAATCCCCATTCCTCCTCCTGTTTGGGAGGGATTGTTTTTTTTTTTTCTCTCATTCTCAAAAGAATTACCTTGTCACCCTTGGACCATGTCCTCTTCCCTTGAAATCAGACTTAGTTTTATTTCAAATATATATATATTTGAAATATATATATATTCTAGAAAATTCTCAAAATGCTCCCCTTTACCCCTCGATCCTTACTGTCTATGACAGATGAAGGAGCTGACCCTCCTCCTTACCAGCTGCAGCACTTGGGAGAGTGGCCCCTACACCTTTCCGGGGTAACACAGTAGAGGTGACCCTGAAGGTGTAGGTGTGGGAAAGCCAACCCTGAGGGTGTGAAAGCAGGAGAACAGGCCCCGCCCCTTGCTATTGTGGCAAGGGGTGAACCAGGCGGGGCAATGCTGGGGTGCTCAGCTAATGGTGAAGAACGGGGAGAGCTGACGAGCTGACCAACCCTGCAATGACCCAGGCCCTGAACTACGGTATGAGTTGGCCTACTTCAACATCCACCCCATCTATGAGCTGCTGGAGCACATGAAGGGCCAGGTCCTGCAGACCTACAGCTTCAGGATCTCCATGCCAGGGCAGAAACAGGATGTCCAAGAGTCCCAGCGAGAGCCCAGCATTGATAGTGTAGCAGAAACCAGAGGCCTTGAGCCAGCCCGAGGACTCTTTGCAATGAACACTGGCATGTAGAGATTTATGGATGAAAGGGTTTACTTCACGACTCACTGTGTCACACTGCAGTTTCCATGATGAAATTTTTCCTCTTTTTTTCTTAAATTGTATTTTATTTTATTGTATTTTTGGGGGGATGTTGCAAGGGCAGAGGGCAGCTACAAAGGGAAGGGAAATGAATGGGATTGAGATACATGATGTGACTGATGGAGAATAAATAAAGAGAAAAAGAAAATTCTGAGAACTATAATTCATACCACACCTCATAGTTTGCCAAGCCTTTTATCTGCATGGTTAACACGAATATCTGTGTTTAACTGGAGATGAACCAGAGACTTAGAGAGGTCAAATTGCCAGAAGGGAATGCTTGGTGGCAATGTGGAATCGCACATTTTCCCTCTGGGTCACTGTATGACTATTCCATACCAAAATCTGTGGTACCCAGGTTCCTGGGTAAAATGATGAAGCACATGCATAGAACCTGTGTAATCCTCTGGTGCGTGCTTGCGTGTGTGCGTGTGTGTGTGTGTGTGTGTGTGTGTGTGTGTGTGTGTGTGTATGTGTGTGTGTGTGTGTGTGTGTGTGTGTGTGTGTGTGTGTGTGCATTCACCTCTGTGTGCCCATGCAGTGGCCCAGAGGTGGAAGTCAAATGTCTTCCTCGGTTTTTCTTCACCCTGTCTTGAGACCAGTCTCTCACTGAACTGGATGCCCACCAATTTGGGTAGGCTGGCCAGCCAGCACTTGGGATTTGTTTGTTTGCTGGTGCTGAAGTTATAGGCAGAGTAGACACGCTTGACATTTTCTTTAATGTGGAGATTCAAACTCAGGTCTTCATTCTTGCAAAGGAAGTCCTCTTACCTACTGAGTCACCTCCCCAGCCCACCTTCTGTATGCTTTAATCATCCCTCGACCCTGTATACGGCCCACAGCAATAGAAACTATGTGCACACCTATTAAACTGTACTGTGTGGGGAATGCTGACTAGAAAAAGTCTATACTTATTCCCCGCAGACTCTATTTTTTTTTCTCAATATCTTCAGTCTACGGATGGAGCATCTTTGGATAAGGAGAGCTGATTGTAGGTGTGTTACATTCCTGAATTCCTCTTGACAGAAGCTTGTCTCTAGAAAGACCTTCACTCATGCCTACTTCCAAGGCAAGATTTAGAATGTCAAAACTTCCTTCTTTTTGGAGGTTGCATAAGGCTCCATTGTATGTGTGTATAACAATCTTTTTGTTGGCGGAGGCTTAGATTGCTTCTTCACCTTGACAGTGTGAATACTATGGCAATAAGGGCAGAGACACAAGTATTTGAGACAGACTCTTTTCCATTTTTGGATATGTCCAGAATGGAATCTCATCATTATATGGCAATTTTAGTTTTAGCTTAAACTTTTTTCTTATTACATTTTACTTAATTATTTGTTATTGTGTGTATACAGGTGCGGGCACACACCTTCCATGACATGTGTGTGCAGTGGTCAGAGGACAGCTCTCTGGGGTTCATTCTCCCCTTCCTCAGGGTGGGGACTGAACCCTGATCATCAGGCTTGGTGTTAGGTGCCTTTTCTCACTGAGTCATCTCTCCAGCTTCCATTTTTTTTTTAACTTACTGCAGAGTTACAATACTGTCTTCCGTGGTGTTTATACCACTTCACAACTTCTAAACTACTACATGGGTTTATAATGACTACCCAAAAGTTGCAGGGCTACCTTGGTACGCAAAGATGCAGGCTTGGGCACTCCCCAGCCTGGGGGATAGTGGAATCTTCCATTTGACTGCACAATTGCTTTAGTTCATTTTCAGAACTATGAATTTAAATGTAAAATAAAAATACCTAAAGCAAAACCCTCACTTAAACGCCCATGTAAGAAATGATACAGATTTTGAAGCAGATTCCTGAGCTACAGCTGTTCACAGGGCTGATTGTCTCGCACCCTTTATTCATTTCCTTTTATTTAACTATGGGAAATTTCAAAATGTCTCACTTTAAAAGAATTTTGTTTCCGAGGATCACAGGGTGCTGTTCAGGACATTGGCTTCCCGCTCTGCAAGATTGCCTCAAACTAAGAACTGTTATTTCCAATTCATGGCTCTCTACCAAGGTGTGGATAGATAGAGTGACCTTCTGATGCTCACTTTCTGTGCAGGTTGACAGACTCCATCACCCAAGAAGAAGACCTCTCAGTTGAAGATTTGCCTCAATCAGATTCGTCTCTGGGCGTGTCTGTGGAGCGTTTTCTTCACTGCTAATCGATGACAAAGGCCTCTTTGGGCAGAGCCACTCCTGGGAAGGTGGCCCTGGGTTATGTAAGAAAGGTAGCTGAGCCCGTCAGGAGATGGCAAGCCAGGAGGCACATCCCTCCACGGCTCCTGCTTCAGCTCCTGCCTCCAGATTCTTGCTTTGACTCCTCTTGCTGATGAAAAGCCCATAAGCCCTTGCCTCTCCCAATGTGCATCTAGTCAGTGTTTTATCACGACAACAGACAAGCCAGCTAGGACAGAGATTGGAGCTAGTCAGGGACTGCTGTGAAGGACCCGATCATGTTGTTCTGTGGGAGAGGAGTGAGACACTTGGAACTGTGGACTGGGAAGGCCATTGAGTACTCAGAGCTTAATGAGCTGGCTGTACTGTAGGAATTTAGAAAATACAAATGTTGAGAAAAATGCAGACAACCGTTGGGGCTGCTTATGTGATATATTTGGATTAAGTATCTTCAGATATTATGTGGTACCCAGCTAGGACTGAGGAATCTGCCAGTGTCATTGAGGTGGAATCTGGGAAGTATTTCCTTCTGATCACCACACAGAAGCTGTGGTTCAGTAGGGGGCCAATGTTACACCTCGAACTGGAAGTATAGCTTGGCAAATAATGTAAAAGAGTCTCCCATACCGTACTGGTTTTGGAGACGTGAAGGTGTCATGGGCAGCTGCTGAGGCTTGCTACTGTGCTAGGCCAGGAATAGGCACTGGTAAAGATGAAGCTTCAGTTGTAGACACTTGGATTGGAGGCATCCTGGAGAAAGTCTGAGGTTTGACACTGTGTGGTAAAGTCTGTGTAGAGAGGCCAAGAGGTTGTTGGTGCGGGTGCAACCTGAGTTTCAGTGGAGACCTGGGCATATCGAAATTCTAGGACAGGGGGATGAGCATCCAAGGACTGTGGCAGCAGTGGAGTGGGCTGGCTTGAGCTTGTCAGGAAAGCCATGTATGTTGCTGAAGGCGGCAGAGCTGGAAAAGCAACACTTCTCAATCCCTTTGGAGTCCAGAAGATCATGAGTGAGTTCCAGATGCTACAGGACTTTATTTATACTGCTGGAGTATTGGTTTTGCTTTGCTTTGATTCTAACTGTGCCCTGATTCTTCCCTCTTAGAATAGCAAATTAGCAAATTACCTCATAGTTAACAGTCGTTAGGTTTTTTTGTGTTTTTGTTTTTCTAGACAAGGTTTCTCTGTAGCTTTGGAGTCTGTCCTGGAACTAGCTCATGTAGACAGGGCTGGCCTTGAACTCACAGAGCTCTGTCTGCCTCTGCCTCCCAAGTTGTGGGATTGAAGGCATGCATCACCACTGCCTGGCAAGACATTGGCTTTTTAATAAGGCTTTGAACTTCTAAAATGTCGAGCTTTTAAAAGACCATTGAGCTTTTAAAATTGTACTGTGGTTTATAATGTAAGATTAACATGCAATCTTAAGAATAAGGAAAGGTTACGGTTTAACAATGATTTGCTTGTGCTTCAAATTGACAAGGTATAAACCCTATGATGGTTAATCTTGATTGCTAATTTGATATACTTGGCAATAGGGGACCTTCAGTTGAAGAATTGCTTCCAGCAGATTGGCCTGTGACTATGTGTGTGAGAAATTTCCTTGGCTAGTGATTTATGTAGGAGAGTCTAGCCCACTGTGGGTGCTATCACCCCTAGGCAGGTGATCCTGGGGGTGTATAAGAAAACTGACTTGAGTATGAACAGGGGAAGCAAGCCAGTAAGCAGCATTTCTCTCTGGGGTCTGCTTCTTTCCTTAGCTTCCCTTGGTGATGGGCTATATAATCTGCAAGTCAAAGAACCCTTCCTTCCCCAAATTGTTTTTGGTCAATATCTTAACACAGCAGCAGAGAAGCAAAATCACGGGCTCTGGGAACGGCCTGCTCTACCTCAGGTTTTACCAAACGGTAGCCATGTTTCTCCATCTTTCATTTACTAAAGACTTGATAACTGATATGCACCGAACCACCTAGATTCTTTTAAAGATTTGGGATTGTTTCTTCCATTGTATACTTTTGGCTCCTTTATGAAAAATGAGGTGTTCATAGGTTTGTGGGTTAAAATTCGGGTCTTCTATACCATTCCATTGGTCGACTTCTCTGTTTTTATGCCAGTACCACACTGTTTTCATCACTGTAGCTCTGTAATAGAGTTTGAAGTCAGGGATGGTAATGCCTCCAGACAATCCTTTATTGTATAGGATTGTTTTGGCTATCCTGGGTTTTTTGTTTTTCCATATAAAGTTGATTATTGTCCTCTCAAGATCTGTGAAGAATTTTGATGGGACCTTGATGGGGATTGCCTCAAGCGCCCGGTGCCACGATGCTGTGAGTCACGGCAAACCCTTTCTCCCTTAAGTTGCTTTTATCCAGGTATTTTCACTCAGATAAAGACTGAGAGGAAAGCAAACCTGTAGGGTGAGAGAGGCATGGGACAGAGGACCAGAGAAGGGATTGGAGGACAATTCCCAGAACCCCCAGCCCTCAGCTCTGTACCCTCTCTAAGGCGTCCAGGCCCCAGTGATTTTTATCAGCTCTTTCTGACAAAATTGCCTCTTAGCACAAATCACTTTCTCTTTTTATCATCTGGAGTTCCTTTGGAAAGGCTCTAAAGCTCCCTTGAGTCTCAGAGTGATGGCGGACCAACACATCAGAGCCTAGACTGGAATCTAGTCTCCCCTTCTCCCTGCATTCGGAGCTCCTGGGTGTCCTGGCACTACCAGGGTAAGCAGGTGTGTGCAAAGGGGGCAGCTGAGCTGATGCAGAGAAAAAGTTGGTAAAAAGCCCAGGCTCAAAGCCCCAGGGCGTGGACTCTGGCTCCTCACTGACAGCCGCTGGCGCCCTCCCAGCAGGCGCTCCAGTGGCCTCCAGCCCTCGCCTGCTCCGCCTGCTCTGGCAGCTGTAGTCAGGGGAGCTGCCAACCCTGGCCTTTCAGCCCTTGCACCTTTGAAACAGTTCTCTTAAGTCCACCTTGAATTTCCGTTGTAAATTTTTAATAAAAATAGACTCAGCATAATCTTTAGTCTAACACTTTTACCAGTAACCTATTAAAGGCAAACAGAATACTTGGCACATAGTGGAACAGCGTTTGTAGGTGGAATTCGTAGTCGGATTCAAACACATTCTCAATGAGACCTTCTGGCTCAAGATGATAGACAGAACACATACTTCCTCCTCTACCACTAGCGAGATGTCTGTTGTGGCAAAGAAATTAGGAATGTTGCTCCAGGGTGAGAAAGGTCAACATCTTTCTGAAAGATGAAATGAATCAAGTATTTTAATGTATATCATAGCTGGGGAGAAAAATAGAATATCAAGCCATCTCTGATAAGAAAACCTGCAGCATGTAACCAGACATCAGCTCACACTTCATGCTGGGGGATCCTAATTCTAGGGAAGAGACACGAGGAAAAAGCAAATCTGTTTCTTGGATTCTATGCAATACAGAAGAGCACACATCAGTTGCTTAGTCCCTTTATAACCACGAAAGGATAATCAGGGACCTTTGGAATTAAAATACTTAAAGGGAAACAGACCGAGATAAACAGACTGACCTCTCTCCCAAAGCAAAATTAGGTCAGAAAAAAGACATTTTATATAATTTATACACTTGATTCAAGGGTGCAATGCATCCAAAGCCATTCATGGCTGTGCATGCTGTAACTCCAGCACCAGGGAGCAGAGCCAGGCAGAGCCCAGGAGCTTCCTGGCTGCTTAGCCAGCCTAGCTGAAGCAGTGAGCACCCAACTCAGTGAGAGATTCCATCTCACAGCAATAAGACAGAGAGCAATAGAGAAAGACAGTGGATATTCTTCTCTGCTCTGGCCGCCACATGTAATGTAAGGGTACCTGGAAACTCACGTACGTGCATCTCTCTGTCTGTCTGTCTGTCTGTCTGTCTGTCTGTCTGTCTCTGTCTCTGTCTCTCTCTCTCTCTGTCTGTATGTATATATATATGTGTGTGTGTGTGTGTGTGTGTGTGTATACATATGTATATATGATGCATATTTATGCACACACATAATTGTATAATATATACATATATATTGCATTCATACAACAAGAATAAATTGTAATAAATAAAAACAGAAAGAAGAGACAATTCTCAGAGATTAAAAAATTGATTGCTAAATAAGTTCAGAACAAACTTGGATTATAAAATCAAGAGAATATTTTAGAATGTTGAATATAAATATATAGAGAAGAAAATGTTGGCAAAAAGGTTTGAGGACAAACATAGCAAAAAACAATTCTAGAAATTAAAAACAAAAAATAAGAGTTAAGAAAGAAACAATAAAAGGAAGTTTAAAAAATACTGTAATTTTAAGGGTCTAGAGAACCTAGCACAGTATCTGTATCCATATCTGTAGCACACGTATAGGTATGCATTTATATCCATCTACCCTTCCTCAGGTAGTGTTTCATGATGCGTCCCAGAAGCCTAGGGAAGTGGAGAGAGAACCCAGGAAAACTCTTAAGAAAATGCAAAGCAGAAGACAACCAGCTCAGACTGGGATAGTTTAAAAAGGTTCTGCCGTGGAGACCATCTGGAGAAAAGAGGATTTTTCCCCAAATCAATCTCTCTCTCTCTCTCTCTCTCTCTCTCTCTCTGTCTCTCTCTCTCTCTCTGTCTCTGTCTCTCTTTCTCTCTCTCTCTCTGTCTCTCTCTCTCTCTCTCCCTCTCTCTCTCTCTCTCTGTGTGTGTCTGTGTGTGTGTGTGTGAGAGAGAGACAGAGACAGAGAGAGACAGAGACAGACAGAGACAGACAGAGACAGAGAGAGAAGCAGAGGACAGAGAAGTCTTGGTTTCAGTCCTCAGCCCCTGCCTGACTCATGCTCTCTGGTTTGCTCCTTCCACTACTCCAGTCTAACTGGTCTGTGAGCTTTGGGGGACTCTTCGATCTGCCCCTCCCATCCCACCATAGCAGTACTGGGCTCATAAATGTGCTACTGTGCCTGGCGCTACACTGGCCCTGAGGAGCTGAACTTAGGGCCTCATGATAAGCGTTTTACACACCGAACCATCTCCCCAGACTCCAAAGGGGAACTCTTAGGGAAGCGAATGTCCTCAAGAGGATGGGAAATCCCAGAAATATATATATTACCCACTAGCCAAGCAAAAGGTATTTGGAAATACCTAAGAAATTGAAGCCTGTGTCCCAAAGTCATTCAAACAGAAAGTAAAATATTTTACGAGGCAAACCACTGCTGAACTGCCTGAAAAAGGATTCATTGAAGTTTTTATGCTGAGACCATTCTTTTTTGAGTGGCATGGGGATTAAGCTCTCAGATGTGTAGAAGGATATTGATATACAGTGTGGGAAGTGAACAGTGTGTATGTGTGATTGTATGAACACTAAGAAGCAACACAAAGTAGGGAGAGAAAGCCTCGAAAGTCCTTAGAGGATGGAGTGGGAGTCAGAGAATACAAATGTTATCCATGTTGATTTAATATGAAAATTTGCCTGTAAGGAGGGAACAGGAAGGGCAGGAGCTTAAAGGTTCTCATCCTACAAGAACATCAAAACCCTGACCAAAGTGAATGGAAGCATAGGATGTTTGATGTTCTAAAAGTACGTATGCCCATCTGTAAAAGATAACAAGAGACCACAGGCATTGATCTAGGTCTTAAAGCAGGGCAGTTTGAGTTTAAATCTTTATATTTCATATATAGGAGTCGATGGATATTGTTTAAAGTTGATGGACCAAGAAGCAGGGTTGTGAATGTTGTTTAGGTTCCGCTAATAACTGCCACCGTGGTTGGTGTAGGGCCGGAAGTGGCCTGAGCGTTAATATGGTCTCTGGTTCCATGAGCCTCTATGCTCTGAGCAGAGAAATCAGGGAGTGGTCCTGTAGAGAGCCTGCCTGGCCTCCCTATCCCCCGTCTGCACTGATGGGCCAGCTGCTCTTGTTCTGAATAGCCTACAGCAGCTGTGGAGAAGGAGATCTAGCTCTCCTTGACTGTCCCATGAGCCTCTGCCCCATGAGCACTGTGACGGTGGCTTTGAATGGAGAGCCAATGTGCTTTACAGTGGGATGAGGTGAACCAGAAGAGGTTCTTCTGGTTGGCCCAGACTGGGAGGTCCGTGAGAAGACTGGGCTGCTGTCACTCTTAAGTCGCCAGGGCAGGCATTTACAGAGACTGTGTTGCAGTCACACGGTGGAAACCAGGACAGGCTTTCCCTTGAGGGCGTGGTGGGCTTTCTTGGATGAGGATAGGAAAACCATCTCCCCAGACTAGCACTTCATGGTTTGAAAATAATTCACCTTCAAGAGCAGACCTGGGCCCTCAGAGATACGCTGAAACCCCCCTTCCCAGTCCAAGGTGATTCATGAAAACCATCTTACAAGCATCCCAGAACAATGGGGAACAGTTTCAAAAGAAAACAACAGATTATTTGAATGAAGACATTCATCTTCAAGAAAGTCTAGGGTTGTTGTTTGATATGGGATTCCCCTCTGTATGCTGTGAATATCATTGGTTAATAAAGAAGCTACTTTCGGCCAGGCTGGAAAATATATATATATATATATATATATAGAGAGAGAGAGAGAGTAGGCAGAGTCAGGGAGAAGCCATGAAGCCACCATAGGAGACAGACTTTATCCACCAGAGCCCACTAAAAGTTTGTTGGTAGGCCATGACCTTGGGGTGATGCACAGATTAATGGAGATGGGTTAGTTTAGGATATAAGAGCTAGCTAGAAATATGCTTAAGCTATTGGCTAAACAGTATTGCAAATAATATAGTTTCTGGGGCTGGAGAGATGGCTCAGTGGTTAAGAGCATTGCCTGCTCTTCCAAAGGTCCTGAGTTCAATTCCCAGCAACCACATGGTGGCTCACAACCATCTGTAATGAGGTCTGGTGCCCTCTTCTGGCCTGCAGACATACACACAGACAGAACATTGTATACATAATAAATAAATAAATAATATAGTTTCTGTGTGATTATTTCAGTTCTGGACAGCCCAGAACGAATAAGCAGTCTCTGCCTACAAATTATTATTTCGTGTCTAAGTGACTGGGAATGAATAAGTGGTCTCCTCCAACAGAATGGCATGCCAACATGGTCTGGAACATTTGGGACTGATGCCCGCCAACCACTGAGTCCAGATGCTTGTGTGCCCACCCAGAGTCAGGAGGAAAGTAGCTGAGACCATACCCACAGCTCAGCGGCCCCCTCCTGGGCAAGCAACATATTGGGTCTGCTAGGAGTACATAGGCAGGAGAGCATGGCAGATTCCCACCACCACACACAGAGGTATTTCCAGACTGCGCAGTGTGCTGCAGGGCATATTTAGCTTTTATTCACATAATAAGGGTTTAAATGCTGCACAGTGCTACCCAGAGTTGAGGTGATGAGGACGGCTCCCACCCAGCAGTACCAGAGCCAGTGGTGAGCTACCTCCACCATATTGAAAGCCTGAGAGAGGTGGAGCTAGCATTCAGGGCCAATAAGACCAAACTGCTTACAATTTTAAAAGTGCTCCTGGTGAGAAAATTATTACCAATATGCAATAAAGACAAATCCAGATGAAAAAGACCTCTAAATGGGTCACAGTGCACTTTTGGTCTACAGAGCTAGTTCCAGGACAGGCTCCAAAGCCACAGAGAAACCCTGTCTCAAAAAACCAAAAAAAAAATGTATGTAGGCTTGGGAGAGAGAAGGAAAAGAGTATAGAGTTATAAAAATAATTAATTTTTTAAAAAATAAAACCAAGTCTTTAAAGAGACAGTGTAAACTTGTAGAAAAAATAATAGAGTAAGAAAAATAAGCCACATAAAGATGGAATATTCACAGAGAGTCTGGATTATGTATACTATTGTGTTTTCTTTGAATTTTCTGACTATGAAGGAGCTAAGTATAGAGAGACATTTCTTTTTGAGGGGCTGCTAAGCTAAACCAACATATATATTTTGAAGGTATCTTGGCTTCAAATTTTGGGTGTGAGGATTTATTGCTTTGGAAAAGAGGTTCTTTTTTTGTTTCCACAGAGGATAATAACCTGTGGATCCCTTATAGACTAATGTGGTTTGATGGACCAAGAGCCCCCGAAAGGTCTCCATGACCCCCCCCACACACACACACACAAAGAAAATGCTTTGCCCAATGAAAGGCAAGCAGTTTGGAAAGAACTTTGCCCACATTCCCAAATATTGTTTATAAATGTTTGTTTATACTTAAAGGGGGATATGCTATAGAAATGAATACTTTGCATTGGTATAGATCTTGGTTTTTTGGTACAAATTTAAAGCCAATTTTGTTATATGTATATTTCTGCTCTTGATTAAGGTATTGTGTTTGTGCAGCTCATTTAAAATGTAATATATAATTAAGAAATACAGTTTAATAGATAGTCATCAATAATAGTCAAGCTTCTAGTTTTGTTAGGTTTTCTAGATATATAGAGCTATATTTCAGATGGATAGATATTCAAATCTTTCAAAGACTAACAGAATATGGCATTTAAAATGTTTTAAGAACTTAGGAGTTTTCATGACAATGAGACTCATTTACTCCTGGCAGCACCAAGAGGATGATGGGTATTGCAGAGACTCTTTATGGAGTTTGCTAGCCACTTGGGCAAGAAACTGTTCTTTCCTGGACTGCTTGATGTTATGGTGTATGAACCAGACATACAGGGCCCACATAAAAATGACTGCTGAACTTGCCTAAAGCTGAGACTGTCCTTCAGGGTTTCTGCCTCATGAAAGAGTCTGCCAGACATTCTGCAGGACACAGAAGAAAGTGACTGACAAACTGCCAATATAGGCAAAACTGTTTTCCAATTTTCTGCTTCATGAGAAAGTCTGCCAGATACTATGGGCCTGTAGGCTTAAGACTGGATGCCCCACTGTTACAGAAGAACTTTGGGTGACTGTCCAGGCAGTGAGATGTCTCTGTCAATTCTAGAGTTTTGGAAGTTGCTTACCATGCACTTCCTGTTAACTTAGGCAATATTATATTCCTCTGGAGTATACCTGTTTTGTTGTATGAAATCTTGCTATGTTAAAGTTAAAACCTTCCTTTATATTTAGAGAGAAAAGGGGAGGTGATGTGGGATTCCCCTCTGTATGCTGTGAATGTCATTGGTTAATAAAGAAGCCGATTCTGGCCAATAGCTTAACAGAATATAGCTAGGATGGAAAAGATATATAGAGAGAGCAGACAGAGTCAGGGAAAAGCCATGTAGCTGCCAGAGGAGAAAGATGCTAGCTGCCATCTGGAAACTTTGTTGGTATGCCACGACCTTGTGATGATACACAGATTAATGGAGATAGGTTTGTTTAGGATATAAGAGATAGCTAGAAAGATGCTTAAGCTATTGGCCAAACAGTATTGCAAATAATATAGTTTCTGTGTGATTATTTTGGTTCCAGGCAGCTGGGAACAAACAAGCAGTCTCTGCCTACAGTCCTTCAGAAAATGACACAGTGGAGCACAGGGTGTGAGGGCTGGTGGACCACAGAATGCAGGCTTGAAAATGTGAGGATGTGCATGAAACGGGCTCTGAGGGGCAGAGAGCCAGGTGACATCCCCATGGAAACTAAGTGGAAATTGGCAGATGTACCAGAGCTCTCTCTGTGGAGTTCACATGGGCATTAGCCAGTTGGAGATGAAAGAGAGGAAGCAACAAGGAGGCAAGGAAGTCACCAAATCTTGCAGTCAGAGCAGGCTTAAGAGGGTCATGAATTCTTAATGTGAGCTCAAGTGTCTTTCAGAAGACCTGAAGAAGAAATCCGAAAAATCCTCCCAGTGTCACGTGAAGAAAATCAAACGGATGACTTGCTTCCTTCCAAGTGAGCATCTTTGGCACCTGAAACTCGCACCATGGCGGTGGGATGGGAAAGTCTGGCTGACGCTGAAGGTCCATCAAGGGTCGCTAATGCAGTATCAGGGGAAAATCTACTCCTACTGCAGTCCAGGGAGGTGGACCCAACAGCTGCATGTGTTAAAAGGCAACAGGAAAATGCCACAATGTAACCAAATATTGGAGAAAGGCGCTTCCTGTACTAAAATGAGAATGTCTTTTGCTCAAGAAAGCTGGGCTATAACTCTGTCAGCATGAGGCTGAAGAAGTCAAGAAAAGTCAAGTCGAGCAAGAGATACTAGCTGTGGGGGATTACAGCCTCCATCTCCCCAGATGGCCCTTTGGTTCCTACTAGGCCCAGAGGCTCAAGCTCTTCCACTTCTTCCCCTTTCTCTTCAGTAATCCCATATCATAGCTGCCTCACCTGGAACAGCCCACCCCCTTCTGCACAAAGAGTACTTTAGCAAGGCTTGCTTGGTGGTGATCATTTTGAGAAGATTACGATTGTGCAAACAATTACAATTTAGTTTGTACTGTGCACCGGCTGTAAGCTGAGTACTGAGTACCAGTGACATGAAGGTGGTAACTGGAGCCAAAGGACCTTCTGTGTGGCTAAAGATCCAAGAGTGTGTTTCATAGACTTCCTGAGTACCCAGAGAGCCTGTGAATTGTGCTCCAGAATTTGCTTATT
Organism: Microtus pennsylvanicus; assembly: GCF_037038515.1. NCBI lineage: Eukaryota > Metazoa > Chordata > Mammalia > Rodentia > Cricetidae > Microtus > Microtus pennsylvanicus. Next base: position 26,313,822 of record NC_134597.1, on the reverse strand, counting down.
GTCTATCTGGGGCTCCTCTGTGTCCCTGAGGAAGGAACTCTTTCCTTGGTGTCCTAGAGTGTTGGGACTTATAGACAGGCCAGATTTCCCCTGTGTGTACATCTCTTGACCAGTGCTGACTGAAAGACTCCTGCGAATGGCCAAAGATCTTCTTTCACTAAATACCCTGAGGTTCTAGTCTATGTGGGTCTGCAGCTGGCATTGGAGAGGGGCCCTGTGAGGTGATAGGAAGGCAAGCTCTGGGGGTGCCTTTTCCACCCGATGGACGTCCTGTCCTAAGTCTGAATTTCTCTTCAAAACCAAAAGTGAATAAAAATGAACTGTTTTCATTCTGGAATAACTGTCTCGATTGGGAACAACTTGGCCTAAGCAAGGAAGTCAACTGTGTTCTGTGTCTTGAGTCTTGAGTCAGGCCCTTGGAGGAGCCCCTCGTACTCAAGGTAGTGCTAGATACGTGATAAGGGCTCAAAAACCATTGTGAGATGCAAAGATAATTTGTGGAAAACAGCTCAATAATGTGCAACGTTGGGGCCTTGGGTTTAATTCCCAGAACTCATGTAAAGCACATGGATGTGGTGGTGTGTAATTATTCCGGTGATGAGGAGGCTGCATCAGGTAGATTTCTGGGACCCGTTGGCCAGGTAGCCTAGCCAAACTGGCGAATTCCGGGTAAAAGTGGGAGATACTGTCTGAAAAGGAAAACAAGACGAACAAAGCACCAAGATGTGTAGATGGCTTCTTGAATTATGGTGTCTGAGGTTGACCTCTGACTTCCTCACGTGTGCACACGTGTTCCCCACCCCATGTACACATGTGCACATGTAATGTAATGTACATGTCATGTAATACATGTAATGTAATTTGCATCATATGCCAAAATGACAGCTGCCACAAATAATTCGCTAGTAAATTTGCTTCTCTATTGGAAGTCTTAGTCCTGACTAGATGAATGGCTGTTGCTGTTTTCAAATGAAAACTTGCCAGGAGGGTACAGAAGTTTTAGCCCAACTCACTCCCTCCCTCCCCGTGGACAAATCCTTCCAAGGCCATTCAGGCAGAGGGGAACAGCAACGCTATATTTATACATAAAAGGGCGACATCTATTTTATTGTCGATACCACTTCAACCAAATTAATTTCCTTTGAGAATTTTGTATTTTAATGCCCTAATATACTATCCATCACACACTAAATAATGGTTTTCTTCCTTCTCTCACCTTTTTCTTTATTTCTTCAGGATGCCACTAATTGTTCAAAGGTTTCCTTGCATGTTAGCCAAGCAGAGACACACACTAACTTGGTACCAAGGAAGGCAGTAATGTAGATGGAGCTGTGGTCATCTCTAAAGAATCTGCCTTTCATGGCACCTGCTCCTGAGCTGTTGCAGCGAAGAGAGTGGGAAGGGTATGGGTCTGGATGAGGCAGTGGGATAAGCAAGGCTTTTAGGAAGGGACAGGAGGCCTGGCTGATCCCTTTCCTGACTGGAACACAAATGTCGCCACAGCATGACAGTTCCCTACCTCTGTTCTCCTGCTCTGATCCTGCCCACAAAGCTGCAGGAAGACAGCAGAGCTCTCTGCAACTGAACAGGAAGACTGGTCTAGATTCTATCCTATGGACCTGCAGAAAAGACGTACTGTAACTGGTCTTCTGTTGCCCTTCTTTTGCAAATGGGACTTGCTGAGGCAGGCATACAGAGGGCCCTATAAAACACTGGTGTGATGGTCAATATTGTCAGTGTCACAGGGTCTAAAGTCACATAGAAGAAAGGCTGGGGCTGTCTCTGAAGGGTTTGCTAGATCACATTAATTGAGGTAGGAAGGTCCTCTTTAACTGTGGGTGTCACCATGACATCCGCCTTAACTGTGGTTGGTACCATGTCAAGGGTTAGTGTCCTGATTTGAATAAAAAGAAGTTTGCAACAGCCTTCATGGTTGTCTCTTTCCTGGCTGCAGATGCAATGTCACCCACTGCCTCATGCTCCTGCTTCTGGGGGAGGGAAGGGCTTCCCACTCAGAGGAGAGCCCTTCTGGCAGATGGTTTATGGGTCCAGCTGACTATATAGCGGGTACCGTAAAACACAGACACAAGTGCTTTGGGCTGGAGAGCCCATCCATTCTGCTTTGCAGACATAAATTACTGACCAGAAGCAGGCATTTCTCTTCTTGGTCATCACCTGATGAAGGGGAGAGTTTTTATTTTCTAAATGATATATTGAGCCAAATGAAATGATTATTATATCATTTCTATTGCCTGTCACCACTCACAGTGGGCTCACATTATAAGAAAAAAGAATGCTCCCTCTGGGATGGAGTAGAGGGATGTGTGTGTGTGTGTGTGTGTGTGTGTGTGTGTGTGTGTGTGTGTGTGTGAGGGTACATGTACATAAAGGTTTCTGACCAAGATAGATAAGTAGTTTCATTAACATTGGTTGACTGAGCCATAGCATCACACAGAACACCAGGCATGCTTCCTTGGACTCTTCTCCAGGGTGGCAATTGAAGTTTGATGCTCTCAGGGAATGCATTCAAAAGGAGCCTAAAGGGCTCTTTTTAGACTTAATGAATCTTCCTTAAAGAATAGGTGAGGGAGGGAGACTATGTAGTTTGAAATAATGGACATCTGGTGTTTGCTACAGTGTGAGAAGAGAGCCAGAAACAGAATGTTTCAATGGTTTTTTGGGGGGTGAGGTGGGGGAAAGTGGTTCATGATACCTCAAAACATGATTCCCAAGTCATGGGAAACTATCTTTTTCTGGGGCAAGTTATTGGTGGACTAATAACCTTGAGTCAAATTTGGAATGGAGATCTATTCCTCTTTCTACTAACAGAGCGGGGTAGAGGGTAGAGTGGGACTCCAGTGCTGGACCGACTTTAACCATTGTAATCTTGAAGATGGTATTGTCCCAGTTCTCAGTCACTCCTGAGACTTGAAGAGCCAAGGGTCACTTGGGGACTTCCGTGACATCAGCAGATCTGCCAGAGCAACTGTAACAGGGAATTCTTTTCTCTTGAGCAAGTGAACTTCTTCCCAAAGCATGGTGGCAGCACTCTCCCACGGAACCTTCGCGTGTCTAGAAACTCTCAGGCAGGAGGACACAGTACAGGACCAGTCTCGAGCAGCCGTCAGATTAGCATAAAAGACAGACAGACACATATGAGATCTGGGCATTTGAAAGCAAAAAAGACTTTTCTGAACCATCTTGGGTTTTCCCACTTTGAGAACTAGATTGACATCTTCGAGAACCTGGGGTCTAGTGGAGTTGGGTGACGCCTCATCTCCTGGCTTCTCTCCAGCTATCATTTTGTTTAAGTTTAAAGGTTGAGAACTGGACGCATAAATTTTGGAGGAATACAGTTCAACCTATGGCAACCTCACAAGCTTCTGCCAGGGTTTGTGAGGTGACCACTTTCAGAGACCAAAGTTCAGAGATGGGAAACACCTGGTCTAAGTAGTTCTTGCCTATTTTCTCTCTGTAGGTCTGTCTGTCTGTCTCTCTCCTTTATTCACACTCATAGATACAAATGCTTTGCTATTTCAGGAGGTGTTCTATCAAATGACAGCAACAAATAGAAAATAAATGTTTGCAGGGTGCGAAAAAACAGGAACTTTCTACCGTGTTGGTAGGAGTGTAAAAGAAGCTTCATAGCTGTGGAAAATAGTATAGCAATTCTTTGAAAAATTAAACATAGCTATATGATCGAGCAATTCTACTTCTGAAAGCATACACCACGTTATTAAGGTCAGAGTGCATTTCTGGTCATAACAGTCATTTTTTTGAAATAGCCAAAAAGTGGAAACCATCCCAGTATCCACCCATAGATGGATGGATGGATAAATTGTGGCGTATCTGTAAAATGGAATATTATTCAGCCTTTAGAAGGAAGGACGCTTTGACATCTGCTGCAACATGATTATATATTGAGGACATTATGTTCTTCCGAATGAGCCAACCAAACCATATGATTCTACCAACGAGAATAGTCATCTCAGACGCAGAAGCAGGAGGCATGTGAGTTGATGTTTAATAGATACAAAGTTTCAAATGAAAGAAAGAGATGAGATGGGAAATGGTGAAGGCGCTACAGTATCAATGCATTTAAGGCCACTGAACTGTGAGTTTAAAGCAGTTATTAAGCTGCTAAATTCCATGCATCTATTGGCACATTTTTGAGGAAAATGTTTTTGGAGCTCATCAACTTGTGCCTGTCCCTGGGATTTCATCCATGTGCCTTTCTCCTTGCCACTTTGTTTCCTTCATTTCCAAATGGGAGCAAAGTGTCTCCTGCCTCCCGTGATGCTGAATCTAAGGACAGGGAACATGCATAGTATATTGGAGGGTGGTGGTGTCAGGGACTTGGTGTGGACTGGTGATAGAATGAGTCTGGAAGCAAGGACTCAAGGCAGCAGAATATTTGCTATAAGCAGAAACCTATGCTGGGAAATGCAGGTGGCTTTTCTTGGAGGATGGATACGTTAAATGTGGGACATTCTTCATAGCCCAGGCCTTTGAAGAAAGGAGACAAATGCTTTTGCCCTGGATGCTTGTGAGGCTGTGCCTCTGAGAGAAAGTGATCTCCCTCAATATGACCAGGTCTTCAGAAACCATGGGTAGGTGGGAACCAGGCACAAATCTCCCTATTACACCCACCCAAGGTAATGTTCCCATTCCTGTGCTGGAAGGAATAAGCAGAAAGTCAAAACTGTCTGGATTTTAGGATAGATCTGCCCTGTTCTTTTGTATCTGATGCCAAGAGGGTACATGCCCTTCTTGAGAACGCCTTTTCTAGAATTTCCCCTAGACTCCTTTCTGGAATGGTTTCTTGGAGCTCCAGAGCACAACTGGAGTCTGGCCCCAAGGAGCCAGGGTGCAGTCAGGAGCTGAGGGATGAGGTTACAGAAGAGAGAGGTGAAGTCGAAGAAGTGTTCTTTGTGGCTAATGTACTTCCTCAACCTCAAGCCTGTCTGCCCAGAGGAAGCGATAGATTTTTGTGGTTTGCCCTCTTGACTCCTTTGTTTCTGTTTTTGTCCATTTCATTCATAACTCTGCTACCAATAAGTTAGTGCCAGGAAGGGCCTCCACGCCTGGAACCACCACCTTCCTGAACGGTGGTCAGTGCCTGTTGAAGCCGCATCTGTCGAAGCCTTGCTACCATGGAGAAGACTCCCTAGAGGAGTTTCAGGTCGGTTAACTGATACCTCCTATGCTTTGGCTGGGGTTTGTTCCCCCAGTGACTCATGGATCAGAAGTTCGGTCCCATGTAGCATCATTAAGAGGTTGTGGAGCCTCGTGAGCATTATCCTCAGAAGATAGGGAGTTTCTGTGGGACCCAGTTAGGTCTTTTGAACTGCTTATTAAGGAAGCTGCTGGACTCTGAATTTGTCTTTAGCTTTGTGTTTGCCATGCGACCTCTCCCTCTCGCACATTCCCAGCACTGTGAATCCTTCTGTCAAGATCCTCATCAGAGACCAATGCCAGGCCCTGGACCCTCTAGAACTGCGAGTTAGACTAACTTCTTTATAAGAACCGCGAGTTAGACTAATTTCTTTATAAGAACCGCGAGTTAGACTAACTCCTTTATAAGGACTTGGCTTCAGGGATTTTGTTGCAGCAATGGAAAGCTAACAGCCTTCCCAGAGCCGCTGGATTTTGTTGCCATTTTTCTGTTATAAAGCTAACCTTACAGCCAGCCACAAGTACTTACTGTTAGCCTTGTGAAGAGGCTGCTAGTGCTGATGTATCTGTCTATGGGCTGGATAGCAGGGAGCCATGGGAAGGAGACAATGGGAGTGCTCGTAGGCGTATCGAGCAGAATCTTTGGACATTACCCACGTTACTGAGTCTCCAATCGTTGGGCAGGGAACACCCCTGGCAGAGCGCTTGCTGCATGCTTGAGTTATCTAATATACTGCCAGAACGACCTTCACATATTTTTCAGAACAATCTGACAATTACCAATTTTACTGATAAGTAAACTGAGGCACAAGATACTAACCTCATCACTAAAATCACCCCAGAGAGCATAAAAACATACCATATTAAATAAACCAAGGGAATTCAGGAGCAAGCATATTCAGGTGAGAGAGAAGCAGGTAGTGGTTGTGACCCCACCAAGGGTGCCTTCCCAAAGTCCTGTCTCTACCATCTGTGGAGGAGCCACTAAGAGGAGAGGCAAAAGCCGTCAAGGAGCCAGTGTTTGTGGAGAAACACATCTTCTGGAAAGGTGGTTTTACAGGCAGGAGGACATCCCAGGGTGACTTCAGGTGAAAAGGGCCACACTGTGCATGGAGGGTATCCGTGCTAGAGACTGAGAGGGGAGGGAGCAGGTGGATGTGTGTCCTTCCCACCCACTTTGCACACCCCTGAATTCACTTAGACTCATGAAAAAAAAAATCCCAGGTGCTCATTTTTCTTCCTTAAAAATTTCAAAATTCATTATTTTATGTGTATGGATGTTTTGCCCACGTGTATTTTTGTGGACCACATGCATGTTTGGGGCAAGAAGAGGGTGTTGGATCCTTTGGAACTGGAGTTACAGATGGTTGTAACAGCAACTATGTTCCAAGAGTCAGCCAAAGAGAACATACTAGAACCACATAGCCCTCAGCAAGTGAGCAAGCACCCAATCTGCAGGTCAGGGCTTCAGCCTCATTGACTCTCTTTTCTGCCAAAGTTACCACCTCCCACCTCAAAGCCATTTCCTCGGAGGCAAGTGTGAACATAACAGGGGACCCTTGTCTTGTGATGATGATTAGGGATCCATGCCCGTGGGAATACAGTCGTAGCCAGCATCATGGGGGGATGTGTGGAGCCACATAGGTACCTGTGGCAGAGGCTGGGACAAATCTGCGTGCTAAGTATCAGAAAGGCCCTCAGCCCTGGCTGACTGGGAAGTGACAATCCGTGGTTCCAGGGGGACAATCTGAACAAGACACATTCTAATATGGCCTTTGAATTGCTCGTGGGATTTCCACTTTTAAAGACTTAAAAAAATTAGAAGAGTAATATTTTGTCACTAGAACATGGCTCGAAATTCCGATCTTAGTGTCTAAATATAAAGTTCTGTTAGACCTCAGCTCCCTTGTCCCCACTGATTTACTGGTATAGGACTATTGCAGAGATGAAGGGAGAAAGTCAGACAGTACCCAAGACCTTACTTGTGTGTTACTTGACCCTTCTGGGACGAGGCTCTCTGGCTATGAGGAATTTAGATCCCAGCCAGAACACCTACAGATGGGGTGACATCGGCAAGTTCTCCAGCCTTAAGAAGTGTTGGGTTTCTTATCTGTAAGACAGAGTGACCAGAATGCCTTCATCTTGGGGTGTTGGGATGACTAAGGGTGGCAGATGGACAGAATGATCCAGGCAAAGGCCTGGGGTACTGTAAATGCAAGGAAAGGCTTGCCGTGATCACTCTACTGGCTTCTGTAACCTGGACTTCTGGCTTGCTGGCCCCGAGGATCCCCATCTCCACTCAGTAGAGGCCCCTGAAGCTAAACGCCTGTCTCCCAATCTCCCTTGGATCTAGGTGTGATCACAGAGCAATGACAGGCAGCAGTCCACTCTGAGCGGCTGGTAAAACTTTTGCTTTCCTGATAGAAAAGGGAGGCTGTTTAAGAATAGTCCCTGTTCTTAATCCACAAACCCAAGCCCAGCTAGGCTATCCATATTCTGATTTTATAAGCTTTTTAAAAAAGCAAGCTTAATTTATCAGTATCCAAGTATATGTTTGTTTTAGAGGAAAGACAAATTTCTCATTTGAAAACACAAAAGCAAAAATAGAGAAGAGAGGCGTGACTGAGTCCACTAATCTTCCCTCCGCCTCAACTCTCGTGTGATGTCTGGAGCTGGGGCAGGCGTTCTGTGGCCACGAAGGAAAGCAACAGTTACCTCTCAGATAGACAGCTTCACATTTCTGTGCTGTTATGACCAGCTACCCCCTTCACTGTTATCTGAGGAGAATCAAACCCTATTTTTAAAAATGATTGTGAGTCAGATTTTCTATTAGCTGCAACTGAATGCGTTTCTTGCCTATGCGGTGTCCTTTCAGACATCACGTGAAATGCGGAGGAGCCATGAGACAGAGGGAGCACTGCTGAGTCAGAAAACCCGATGTGAAAGTGGAGATGGAAAGACAGAGCTATTGAAAAGCTGAGCTCAGAGACCCAGGCTCAGGGCTAGAGACAAAACTCTCGATCCTGGCTAAGAGACACATCATCATCCCAGGATAGCAGGGGCAGAGGGAAAAGGATGATTGACTTCCATCCATGGATGCCAAGGAGGAGCGGGGCCCATGTATCTCTGAGGTTGCCTCATTGGGAGAGAAAGTTAATAAAGATAAATGTCATCCTCAGGACGACTCACAGGCTTCTGGAAAAGAACACATCACATTCTTCCTTAGGGTGAACAGCCTGACACTGACGTTCGATCTCGGGTAAGAACAGCCGGGAAGGTTCCTGTCTCTTCTTTCTTTCCACCATGCTGGTCCAAAGGACTGAACTCAGATCCTCAGGTTTGGTGGCAAGTGCCTTTGTTTGCCAAGCCATCTTGATAGCCCCCTTCTTTCTCTGTTTTTCCACTTGTAGGGTTTTCCTACTGATGACTAATTATGTATCATCTTTTCCATTGTGTCCCACTTGGGGACAGAATTTGGACAAGTATTTGAATGATGGGCGGTCTGAGCTAGTAGGCAAGTGTTTTGTGGCTGGGACTGAAACCTGGGAATGATACAGAGAACGTTCTTGTCGGAGTTTTGAGTGACAACGTAAGATCAGGTGAAGACAAGGAGACAGGCAAGAAAAGGGACCCCCTCCAGCCTCTAAATGTTGTGGAGCGATGGGTCTTCATGAGATAAGGTTAGACCCTGAGGGTTCATCTTTGCGAAGGGATTAGGTATCCTTAGGCAGTCCTTTGATGGAGTTTGACTATTAAATGTGTACACAGGCTGTATACTTGAACATCTTGTCCAGCTGGTAACCCTGTGTTTGGGAGTGGGTGGCATTGCTGGGAGAGATGGGTTGTGGGTTTGGGGTTGGGCCTTTGAGGGGGTCTAACCTGAGCTCCATCCTCCTAATCCATCAGTATGTGAACAGTCATGCCGTAAACTCTCATTACCCTGGTTGCTGTGCCCTTCCTTCTATCATGGTCCTCGAACCATGATTCCTAAGAAACCCCTCCCTTAAGTTGTTCCTGTCTGATGTTTTTATTGCAGTGATAGGAAAAATAACAACCAGCAAAGCCTTGATGGAGGGAGCAGCTTCCCTTTGCAGCCAGGCCTTTGGCCACAGGAGGAGGCAGCATCGAGGCGCCATCTTGGAAGCAGAGAGCAGCCTGCTCCAGACAGCAATGCCTGCTAGTCCCTTGGCTTTTTCCTTCTCAGCCTCCAATATGCTGAGAAAGGAATCTCTAGTCTTTGTACACCATGGAGTCTCGCTATAGCAGCACCGATCCACCAGGTCTTGTGATGGATTGAGCAGCTTGCTTCTGCTTCCTTTCCCAGCATCTGAGGAGGCATCTGCCTGCCTTCCTCCCCCTCCCGCCGGCTGTCAGGAGATTCTGCTGGCTGGCTAGCGGTGACCTCCTAATCTGGAGACAGAACTCGTTTTGTTGGACAGATGCCCTGATTGTCACCAGACCTCCCTGAGAGGGGCAGAAGTGGGCGGCACCCTTTCGGTCACCCAAAGCCTCCACAGGTTACATAGTTACTCAGAAAATGAACATGTAAATGGTTGTAGTGCCAGAACCTGCCCAGTCATCTGCTTCAACCCCCTTCTCAGGAGACAAGTCCTTGCAGAAAGTCAAATGGCAACACATTTCATGGACTCAGAGCCCAGTTAGAGGCACGACATAACACCCAGAGTCTATGTCCAGCAGAGGTTACTGCGCTGGCTTCCCCGCATTCCTCTGAGTCGTCTTTGTATTGATTTTCACATTACTTTCACCCCTGCTTTCCTTCCTGCGGGGTCATCAGTTGGACAGGCTACAGCATTTCCTGCGGAGCATCTGTCTGGAGTCTGCCCGGCTCTACACCTTGACTCATGACTGGCTAAGCTGGGAGGGCTTAGAAACGTTTCTCAACTTCTCAGAGCGTTTATCCCTTGTGTGTAAAGTTGGATCTCAAGAGTTCCTACTTTGCTGGATGTTGGAGCAGACACTTGTAATCACTGCACTCGGGAGCCAGAGGCAAGAGGATGCTGATCGGTCCAGAGCCAACCTGGTTCCCACAAGTTCTAGGCCAGCCAGAGCTACACAGGACCCTGTCTCTGAATAAACAAATGAGCAAACTTATAACCTCATGTGCTCAAGAAATGCCTGTGTTTCCACGACCTGGCTTCATATTCAAAAGGAGTCTCTCTTGGTCTGTTTTCCATCATGTTCAAATTCAGGCAATGTGCACTCGAGGCTTTGACTTTCCGATTTATTGGCACTGCTGGTATAAAGGGCGCCTCTTAGTGCCTAAATTTAAAGGTTTCCCACAAGGCACTGCAGGGGACAAACAATGTAGTGTTTGGGTCACCTCAGGACTTCATCTCTAACTTTGCTTACATATGCTAATGAGTGGCAGAAATACATTTTCACTAAAAGTAGGAGGCAGCAAACAGGAGACAGGGCCAAGGAGATAACGGGTGTCAGGCAGCTGTGAGTGGGAGAGGAGATGAAGACCTTTCCCAAACACCCAGGGCGGTGGGAGGGAGAAGCCACGTCCTCCATCTGTCTCCACAGAGGGCCACGTGTCCCTGCTCCCCGCCAAGCACCAGCTCAGGCAGACATAAACTCTGTTTCCAGTGAGGTTAGCATAGTGGGCGAGCTTGCTCCTTTAAGACTAAAAACTCTAGGGAAGAGATTAGCCTCCCTGTTCAGGTTCTGAGTGCCTTGGACTGGCCAAAGTCTTTGTCTCTGTACCTCCTTCTCTATGCACACCCCAGTGACTTTATCAGGGAGCACGAGAGAGTGTGTGTGAAACGGGAGCCATAACAGGAAGATCCTAGCCTGGTGGCAGGGCTGTAATCCCAGTGCATCAGTTTCTTTTCTTGTTGTGACAAAATCCCTGGGCTCCAAGTTCAAGGGTATAGTCCATCATGGCAGGGAAGTAGTGGTGGCAGGAGCTGTCTGAGACTCCAACCTAGGGAATGGTGCGTCCCGTGGTAGATCTTTCCACCCCAATGAATCCAATACAGAAACTCCCTCACAGATGGCCCCTGAGGTTTATTTTCACAGTGATTCCAGATCTTGCAATTTGACAATCAGTGTTAACTATCACACCCCTGAGAGGCCAAGACAGGAGTATTGTAAATCTAAGACCTGCTTGGGCGATAGGGAAAGAACAGGAAGAGGATTTAGCATGGCCACTGCTATTCAGCATCCTGGTTTTCTCCCAGAGCATGGCTTCCTGGACCCTTTCTTGCCTTCTCGCACTGCTCCCTCTCCTTCCCCCGGGGATTAAAGGAAAAAAATTCTTGAAATAAATGTCCCTTGAAGGTTTCGGCAGACATTGAGTTCTTGAGTGCGGTGAACCTCTCGATCAGCGAGAAAGAACGACCACCACACGAGGATTCTTCTCAGATCATGCTTTAATGGAGTGCTCTTGGTTGAGGGAGAGCAGGAAGCGAGGGGCTCCGAGAGCATTAAAGCAGCTGCTTATATAGGGAGTAGGCACACGGGTCGCCCTTTGATTGGCTGCCACCATCAGCCTACACTAGACTGCGTCAGGATAGGCCCAAGGGCCCTTAACCACCGCGCATGCGGGAAGCAGGGGACACGCAGCTTCCAAAGGCATAGCCAAATATGGAGTTGTTTATTTCCAACAAGACAGGATGTCGGTGCCATCTTGTAATGGCGATCCTGTCCGGCTCCCTACACTTGAGTATTTGGAAAAGTTTTGTTTTGTTTTTTTTTTTCCACCAAATTCAGAGACATTATTAAAAGAGCTCTCTTCCCCTCCATTCTGTGGTCAGGCCCAGCCTGTGCCTTGCTGAGTATTTGGGGGTGGGGATAACCCAGGTATTTCTCTCCCTCTCCCTCACTCCCCAATTTTCTGTACCACTTGAAGCCAGATTTCAGGCTGAGACCTCTGCTGGGCCCCAGAGTTAGGCAGCTCTAACCTGCAGCTGAGCTCCTGGGGAGGAAGTCTGGCCAAGGAGAGCGCCGAATCCATTTCTGTGGAGAATAAGGTTCTTTCTAGCATGGAGGAGCTCCAAGCCATGAACAATGAGGTGTGACAGACACATCCCACTGATTGCCACCCTAAGCACCATGCACGCAGAAGCCTTGAGGACGACAAATAAAAGTGCATTTCAGAGAGGGAAGGGACGCTGGAGGAAGCGAGCTGATTATTCTTCTCGGAATTCAGGAGCCTGGCACTGCTGGCTGGAGGCCGAACCTACCTGGTCCACCGCCACCAGCAGTGTTTTATTTGGTTTCTGACAAACCCAGTCCTCCTTGGTGTAGCAAGCAAGTCTCAAACATAGCACTTTGTTTCCTTAAATTCTCACCTATTATGTGTCAATAATTATTTATACAGTCGTGATCACTGTGTACATAGTATTTTACATTGTTTCCCCTGCTTAGCACGGTTTAGAATGCACAGTTTTCCTGTACTGGCGTCGTTTTGAGCCTTGTCATTTAGGTATCTGTATGCTGTTCATTAAATGTATCCCTTTTAATTGGTTCGGCCAAGTGATTCCCCCGTCGCTGGACATTTGGGCGGTCTCCAGCTTTTCCCCGTTATAAATAGGACTGACCATGGCATCCTAAGATGGAGCACGGATAATAGAGCTGAAAGGCTGCTGCCTTGCTTTTCACTGGCAACCGAATTTAGAGAGCCTCAATATTGCTCCTCCCCAAAGCTGGAGCGAGCAGCTGCCTTGAAGGATGGCTGGATGATTTATAGGGAACAAGATGTGTTCAGCGGGTTCATCAGTATCCCACCGCATTAAGGATACGCTTGTTAATTATCTGTGGTTAATATGATAATTTAGGAAAAACAACACCTATTAGGAGTTCTTCATTAGGCAAAAGGCTTTTTTTTTTTAATTTTTGAGCAAACAAAGGCTCCAAAATTAATGATATTCACCTCTGATCTGTGACTGGGCAGGGAGAACAAAGAATGAGTTCCTTTTATTTTAACTTTCTTACAACAACCTGGTTGCCGTGGGTAACAAAAGCTTCCCTTCTGGAAAACTCTCCTAGGCCCAGCTTCTGAGTCTGTAGCTGCCTCTTTCTAGAAGCACTCAGTTAAGCATTGTGGTACCAATCAGATTTCCAGATGTCTCCATACACCTTTGCTCCATCAGTTGACTCTAGAAACTTCTGTCTGCTAACGTGAGGACTTTGTGGAGTGAGTGGTAGCGTTCTTAGATTTTAAAGTAAGAAATAGGGGTCCAATAGTGGTGAGGGGCTTGCCTGGGTTCCCATGGCCAGGTAGAGAGGATAGGCAAAGGGACCCAGGACTTTTAACCCCCCTTTCTGGCCTCCCTCCTGTCGCCCATTACCTAGGGTAGAGCTGCCAGAGAAGGACCAAGATATAGGAGGAGATTCATATTCACATAGAAACATTAAGCTTTTCCCAGTTCCTGTGAGGGAGGATGTGTGGGCGAAGAAAGACAGAGACACTGGATGTCAATATCTGGAGGACCCAAGGAGGTCCAGCCCATCGGTTTCCAGCCTCACGGTCATATTTCAATGAGTATCGAATGTAACTCATGGGCTGCATCCAATCACTGCTCCCGGGCATCTTCGAGTCATCCTCCAATGCCCCCTTTCATATTTTATTTTGGCTTGAACAGTGCAAACTCCATCAAAGCCATAAAGAATAATTTTTATGTGGAGGTCATCTGCTGAGCCAGCATCTGCTGTGAGGACTCCCAGTCGTCCCGTTTGGTGGGAGGCAAGAGTCACAGGCTAAGTGGGGGACGGAGAAGGGTCTCAAAGGAGTGAGGATTCCATTTAAAGTCACAGAGGATTAAGTAGCGCAGTGAAAGATTTAAGTGTAGATGCCATTTTCGTATTTCATCCCTCACCCCACCCTCCCCTTCATCCTCACAATGGCTTGGCTCTCTGTGTGCATGGGGAAGGAGCAGGGCAACACACATCACAGCCGAAGCTGTGGGGGCAGAAGCAACTGAGGATGCTGGAGGTGCGGTCACAGCCCACTAACTTGAACTCACATGTATGGGATGTCATGTTGCTGGTGACTGTGGCGGACAAACAGAATAGCTTTCTTATAAACCAACCTCCATCCATGTCTGAGTGGGGAGGCCTTGGTGACATTAGAAGAGAGATGGATCCGTCCTTGTTTCAAGTCCCTTCCGCTACACAGCTAAATAGATGGTCATAGACAGTCATATAATTCTGTTCAGAGTCCCTTGTGCTGCTATGGGGGTGACTGTCGTGTGCTTGGGCTGTGTCCTTGCAGAGTAGATGAACAGGGATGTGTTTCAATTCATTTTGTGTTTTCCGTTTGTCTTTTTTTTTTGAAATAGGGTTTCACTATACAGCCCAAGACGGTCTTGAACTTGTGATACTCTTGTCTCTACTTCCCAAAAGCTGAGTGTTGGTATTATAGGCACACACTGTCATGCCTGGCCAAACAGTTCAGTTTCAGCCTAGTGGTTTTCTCTTCTTTCCTGACAGTTTGCTTTCTGCTAGGATTTCTGCAGGATTTTTCTAAGTGTGGTCCAGGGACTGAAGGCTTCAGGGAAGACAAGTGTTGCTATGCATATAGACTTCCAGGCCTATCAGAGACCTATGCAAATGGAAGCTAGGGCATCCAGGAGCTCAGGTGTCTGCATTCTCCCCTCCCCTCCAGACAGGGTCTCACTCTGTAGCCCTGGCTGTCCTGGAACTCACTTAGTAGACCAGGCTGATCTTGAACTCACAGAGACCCACCTGCCTCTGCCTCCCAAGTGCTGGGATTGAAGGTGTGTGCCACCGCCGAATCTCCCCTTTTAACCCCATCCGTGGGTAACTCTTGGGCTGCAGCTCTTGGAGTTCTTTCAGTGTGTTTGCTGAGAGGGCTCACTTTTTCTTTGCAGACTCGAGAAAAGTGAGTATGTGGGTTGCAGCAAGTGAGCTAAATAAAAGCTTTTGGCTCAAGCCTGGTGCCCCCTCAAGTGTCTTGGAGCTG
Organism: Microtus pennsylvanicus; assembly: GCF_037038515.1. Taxonomy (NCBI): domain Eukaryota; kingdom Metazoa; phylum Chordata; class Mammalia; order Rodentia; family Cricetidae; genus Microtus; species Microtus pennsylvanicus. The sequence continues at coordinate 26,298,698 of NC_134597.1, read as the reverse complement.
CATGATACAGTGTCAAGAACGCTGTGGCCCTTTGCCTACCGCTCACTGGAGACCACAGCAGCCAACCTCTGGTTTTGTCTGTTAGCTCCTGGGTGGTCACTCTAGGTAACAAGTATGTTTCTTTCTGGTATGACTATGGCTTGAGGAGCCCATTCCTAGGGTTAGAGGCCCCTCCCCCAAATACAGGGGTGGGTGGATGTTTTTTCATTTGATTTGGAGAGCTCTAGTGGATACCTTGTTGGAATTGGATTTTGCAAGGACATTTGTTTTCAGACATTACCAGGAAGAGGGGGGCAAGGCAGGCTGAGGGTGCTTAGGGATTACCAGGAGTGCCTTGTATGCGGTCTGGACTCAGGCTGGGTCTGGTGTGAGCACTTGTATCTGGAAATAACTCAGGGAAACAGTAGCAAGGCACTGGGCTCTTGGCTGACCCTCAAGCTGACAAGACCCCATCAGAGAGAAACACGGTGAGGCTGGACCCTGAGGAAGGGGGTTACTGTCCCATTCTAGCTCTTGACAAAAAGAATCGGTCACCAGATGAGTCAACCCCTTCCTTCCAGAAAGCTTAGGGCCGCCCAGGCCTTCATCTGCACCCCAGTTGTAGGCAGAAAGCAGTTATGACTGTACCCCTAACTCCCCAGCCCCACAGTTTCTCCTCCACCTCCAGGGGCAGTCAGTGAGCAGCATATTTCAAGGCTGCCCGCCCCTGCGCTGCAGCCAAAGGAGGCTTGATTTCACACTTCACTTAGCTCATCTCTCTCCATGGTCCTGCGCCCCATTCGTCTTTCATTCACTGCTCTTTGTTCACCCTCGACTGATTTGGCTCTTACCTAATTCTGAAATCTATTTTCCCTCTCCCCACCCCCGATTTACCATTGAATTGTGTCGGTGTTACTGTCGACTTCTATATTTCTTTCACAATTCAGCTTTTTTCTTCCCCTGTTATAGCCTTTCAGGCTCGTGAATGGCCGTGATTGCGAGGGCCATGGCTTCCCTCTCGCAGACACTCTGAGACTAGGGTCCGCATCTAAGAGGTAGTGTGACCTGAACCCAGGCACTTTACTTTCTCACCGTTTTGTTTCAACTTTTTTTCTCTCTCTATAAAATTGAGTAGTCTTTGTCGATCACGTCTCTACTCCTTTTTAGTATTTTTTTTTAATTTAAAGATAGAATTTCATGTAGCTAAGGTTGGTCTTGAACTCATTATCACATAGCTGAGGATGACCTTGAACTTCTGATCCTTCTGCCTCTTCATTCCAAGAGTTGGAATTATAGGTATGCACCAGGATGTGATTTAAATAGTGCTGGGGATCAAACCCAGGGTTCCGTGCATGCTATGGAAACATTCTACCAACTGAGCTGATGCAGGGCTCCATGCACACTATGGGAGCATTCTAGCAACTGAGCTGATCTGGGGCTCCATGCACACACACTATGGGAGCATTCTACCAATTGAGCTATATCGCCAATCCCCTTCAGCTTCAACTTCTTTAGTCATAAAATTCATAAGACTGGGCTAATAACGAATAGTTTATTTTAACACATTTGAGAGCAGTGCTATTAATTAATGCTTTGTAGGACCACAACAGAATCCTCTAGGTACCTAACTCATAGAGGTCACAGTGTGAGACGGGGCAGGCCCTTTGCTTTGGGCGGTTGGTGGATGTTAGATGGTAATGCTCAGTGTATAAGTAGGAGGTAAGCAGGAGAAGGAACAAGATGCTTAGTCCCCACCATCTCCTTCAAGGACACCCCCCCAATGATCTAAGGATGCCCCACTAGGCCCCACTTAACACAGGGACCTTTGACAGTATTCAACGTACAAAGGATAAAAACAGTCAACTCATAAATCTCTACACAGAAGACACTTTAATCTAATTTTACCTTTCATTATGATATGCCTGTGGGTGTCAACCATGCCGGGTCAGTGCAGGCTTTGAGATATAAAATACTGGTCTAAGTTCAAGGTGAGCCTGAACTTAACCCCCACCCCGGCTTGCTTTACAATGTTTTTAATCTTTCTATCAAGTTCCTTCAGTCCAGAGTGGGGACTGGAACCCACATCCAGTTGGACAGCAGTAAGGTTTGCTTGGCTCTGTGCTCCTGGCAGGATGGACTTCTTCTCAGACCCTTGTTGGCCGCTTGGTCGCTTTGGAGCAAATCAGACAAAGCTACATTTCCGAGTTGACTGTACCTTTTATTTATAGCTTAACAAGACTATTTGGTGTTGCTAAAATAAAAGGGGGGGCACTGTTTAGTTGCAGGAGCCCCCATCCTGTTGTCACTGCCTGAGATAACAGAGAGTTCTCATACTGCCTAGGGACCTTACTCATGAGACCACCTCGGTGGCTTTGTGCCACAGGTTGCTTTACTGTGGAGACTCCCCACTTGAGCCTGCACTGGCCTTTGCTTCCCTGGGTCTCAGTCACATTTATATACTGTTCTAGAAAGGGATGGAGTGTAAAAAGATTTGCATCTGTGAAATCTACTCAGATTCTGCCATCTCTCTCAGCTGGAGCTCTACACGGGAATGGCTATGCTAATGTGCTCGATTCTAATCACCAAACCTTGCTTTGTTGACCAGCCTTGACTCTCTTCCTATCAGGACAGGCTTTTCCTCTTCAGACCCCACATTCTGCGAATGCTTATCCCAGGGCAGAATTTGTAAATGTTCATGAACACACACCTTTGGAAGAAAGAGTGTCTAGACAGACTTGGCCTTAAGTAAAACACCCAAGAGTCCATCACTGCTGGCGCAGCTGTCTTCTGTCTTCCCAAGGGCCCCTCCTTCACCTCCCTAGCTCCAGTGTGGGCCTTGAGAGCCTTTGGTGGGGGGGGAGTCTTACTGCCAAATAATGTGGATAATGTGCTAAACGGTGACCTCTCGGATATCTGGTCGACCGCTTTCAGTACTGAACAGGTTTTCTGATGGATAACAAAGGAGATGAACAGCTAAAAAGTTGTTTCCTGGAAGGAGTCTTGACAGCTCCTGGCAGCCACTAGCATTTTCTTTCCTTCGTTGCTCTTCTCTCCACAAACCACTTGCAAGCATCTTTGGCAGGGGGATGGGAGGGGATGATGACCTCCGTGGCTGCAGAAAGCATAGGGGTCCAGGGAGTGTCTGTGAGTTATGAGCACACCCCTCCCTTCTTTCTCACCCTTGCTCTGGAGACCGGAAACCACCTGGTCTCATGCAAATGCATCTTCTTCAAGTCGCCCACAGATGTGACCATCTCTACCCTAGGTAATGAGAGAAAATGGTGAGGCTAGAATACCAGGAAGCAGTGGATGTTGGTCGTCAAGATAGTCATTGCCTGAAATATGCTACAGTGGGTTTAGACCACAAGAACTGGCAAACAATATGAATTAGATGTGTGTGTGTGTGTGTGTGAGAGAGAGAGAGAGAGAGAGAGAGAGAGAGAGAGAGAGAGAGAGAGAGAGCAAATGTATTTGCCTGTGGATGCATTCATGGAGGACAAAGTTCAGCTTCAGGTAGCTTCTTCTATTACTCTCCAGCTTACTTTTTGAGATGAAGCATTTCAGTGAACATGGAGCTGACCTTTCCATGAGACCAGGTGGTCTGGCTGGCAGTGCTGAGGGCTCTTATGTGCCTGCCCCCACCCCCAGTTCTAGAGCTGCACATCTGAAGTCAGGTCCTCACGCTTGCACAGCGCGCACACCCCCCACCAAGCCGTCTTCAGGATGTGGGATCTTTCTGTGTTGAGAACTCATTGACTAGGGACACCATTCACATGCAGGCTTCCCAGCCAGATCAATGAAATCCGAATCTCTGTGTATGGGACTGAAGCGTGATGGTTTCTCGGGTACTTTTAATATTTAGCTAAACTTGGACTTGGGGGCGCTTTGTAAGCTAACCTCTCCTTGAACACAGAAGGAGGTGGGGGTCAAAGGTGTAAAATTACCCCCCCCCCTCAACTTTGGCAGCTTCCAGAGTAACTCACAGCCCTCAGGAAAAGACACTTTCTTCCCCAAAGGAAAAGAATATACCGTTATCAGCCTTAACTCCATGCTACTTGTTCCCCTTGGCTCTCCTTTCTGGCTAACATATTGCTTTTTCTGACCTTTCTTGTTAGCTATCAAACAGTTCCTCCTAGGAGCTGAGACCTCACATGTGATCCTTGTCCCAGAGTGAGACGGCTGTGGGAAACGAGAGCCCCTCTCCACAACCACGCAGAGGATCAACATGTCATTTATGTGGGTTCAAGACGTCTCGAAATTGGGGCTTGGGCTTTCACTGCCCCAAACATGCTGGTCCTTCTGCCCCCCCCCCGAGAAGCCCCTCATCTCTGCACCAAAGGGTGGCCAGAGAAGGCAATGGGCCCTCCTAAGAGGAGATGAGTAATGAGAATACTTTACAAAGTGCTTTCACAAGCATGATCTCATTTGGGTTGATGACCTAGGGGCTCCTGAATGGGAAAAGAGTGGGGGGCTTGGGAATTCAAATTGCATCTCCATTGTCTTGGGAAACCCTTTCCGGCAAATAGGAGTCAGCAAATCCCCACCTTCCCATCCCTCCTTCTCAGGCCAGGAGCATTTACAACTAATTGAATCACCATCTCAGCTAATGCAGCCTCCATTAAGACCACAAGGTCCCCAGGGAGAAGCCACTGAAGATAAGTAGGAAGAGCCACACCCAGCCCCAGCATCCTCCCCAGCCCCCACTGCCTTAGCCTCAGTGCCCCGTGGACCTGCCTGCCTGACCTTGCCTGCTGTGTGGTGGGAGGAGCTGAGGACGGGGGATAATTTATGCACTCCATTTGTGCCAGCTCCTTATCCCAAGGAAAAAAAAATATGTAATCTTGGTAAAATTGATAGATGTACATACATAATAGGTGGTTTGTGCTTCTCTTCTTGATTTTCTTTTGGAATAAACTCTTCCTCCTTTGGGGAAATTGAATGACAAAGTAAATTGCTGGCTGCCCCAAAGGTCATGGAAGGTGGGTAGCTCGAACGGTGGCAACAAAAAAATCACGTGCTCTGACTTTTTTTTCTTCACCCAGATACAGCAACTTTTCTGTCTGAGGTAGGATGGGGGTTGGATTTACTTACTGAATTATGCTAGCAGTTTGGATGGCAAGAGGTTAGGGGAAAAGAGGAATCACATTAAGACAGGCTAGCAAGGTTCTGAGAACCCGGGGCCTGATGGTGAGGGCTACTGTGGGAATGCTGAATTCCTACGAATAGAATAAACAGAGGGACTGGTTAACCTGGGATGGACGTGCTCTTCCCCCACCTGAAGTAGGATGGGTGGCGAATGTCATCCGCAGCATGTACTGTAGTTCCGTGATGGCTGAACTCTTGTCCAGTCCTTCTAGAGCTGACTACATTAGCGTGTGTGTACCGCACCCGGCTGCGCCCCCATCTCTTCTCCCGTCGTCCCATTGTCCGTGCCACTGTGTGCCGGGGGAGGAAAATGTGTCTGATTTGTAAGCCCTTCTCTTCCTTTGGCCTGCTGTCTGCTCTCTGCCCCCCATCTCCACTGTCTGGATTTCCTGGGGGATGATAGAGCTGGCAGCCATCAGCTGAGCTGGTCCAACCCTGCAGAGGACCCTGTGATGACAGCCGGTGTTTAGGTCAGTCACGAGCTTCCTCAGAGAGGTCTGACCACTCCTTATTCCAAAAACAACACATTTGCATCTTCCATCATAATCTCTCCTCATGAGAAAGATCAGAGAAGACAGTAACCACACCCAAAATAAAAATATTATCTGCCACCATCTAGAAACAACTACTGCTAATGTTTTGGTGAATATTTTTGCCAACATTTTAACTACACACACACACACACACACACACACACACACACACAAACATGCACAAAATACACATACTTATATGCATACATGTATCTGCACAACAGTATGGTATAGTCTCCCTTATTAAAGTGTTTCAGAATTCAGAGTGTTTTGGCCATGTGCTGTGTGATGTTTCAGCCCATGAATGGAAAGGTGGTCCCAGAGATTAGTGTGGGATTGAAAAATCAGCAAGGGATGTCATAGTCATAGCTGTCTTTGATTGTGTAAGGACGCTCTGTGACACTCTCACAACACTGAAGTTATCAAAGGACATGCTTATAACATGTCCCCCAGTTCATTAAATGATGCAGGACGGCGTCTATATGAGATCCTTTGCTGCTGGAGAGTTCTCTGAGTCCAAATCCCTGAGGTTTCAAAGACCTGGACATTCCGAGTGTCGTGCCAGCTCTCAGAAAGGTTCAGATTTAGTGGTTTTGGATTGTGGATCCTCAACTGGTGCATATATCTCTCTACGCAGTGTGTGTGTGTGTGTGTGTGTCTATGTGTTAACAAAGCAAAAGTAGCTGGATGGTAAGGACACACACCTTTAATCCCAGTACTTGGGATGCAAAGGCAGGCTGATCTCTGAGTTCGAAGCCAGCCTGTTCTACAGAGTGAGTTCCAGGATAGCCAGAGCTACACAAAGAAACCCTGTCTTGAAAAGCAAGCAAATAAAAAACAAACAAAACAAATAAATAAGCAAAGAAAAAATATTGAGGTGAGACCTTGGGTGTGATTCTTTTCAAAGAGAACAAGGGGAAGACAGAGAGGAAGACACTCAGTTCTCATGTGGTTCTCTTTGTGGCCACAGTGAGCTGTTTTTTTTTTTTTTAGTCAGATGACATTTTAGCTCAGCCATGTCGGGAGGAGGGGTGGGATTCGCCAGCAACCTCAGTGAATCAGTGAACGTGGGCAGATTTTTCATGCTCAAGAGCCACTGTGATTGTGGATAGCCCTGCTGAACCTCTTATCCCAAGTCAGGCAGACACACAGCCTCAGTTGTCCACATCTATAAAATGGGGCTAATTATAGCACACCTAGAGTGTTTACATTTATACCTGCAGGCAGAGCCTGATTCAAAGAGCAAAGTCAGGGATTGACTTGGAAGATGGCCCAGGAGGTGAGGAGATAGGTCAGAGAAACAGGTCATGGCATCTCTGTCCTTCTTGGGGCTGCTCCTTTGGCAGATTGGGAAGATCTGTCTGGATCTGGAGGAGACCTTCCTCTTGAGACACAAGCTCTCCTGTGCTTTGGGGTGTCCCTCACTTTCAGCTGAGATCCACAGTGACTGGGAGGTGCTGTGAACAGGAGATGAGATAGCCTTGGCTCCCAAAGCAGGGCACTGTTGGTGTAACCCTTTATCCCGCAGCTGAGGTCGAAACCAGATGTGGTGCAGGGGTGGGACCCAGGCCCTATGATACCTCTGGCCTCCACAGGCAGGAAGAGGAGATCAGACAGAGAGAGGCTATGGCATAAGTCAGGAGGGGAAGTTTTCAAGGCGGTGATTAGCTGAGGTCTCTGACTAGACATACGGAGGAAGGAGAGGAAGAGAGAGAGAGAGAGAGAGAGAGAGAGAGAGAGAGAGAGAGAGAGAGAGAGAGAGAGAACACACAGCTATTTAACCTCCCGAACTTTTAAAAGCAGGTTGCACTGAAATACACACTGCCTCCCCGCTTCCAATCCCTTAGGGACAATTGGCCCTGGTCTCACCCCCTCATCTTACACCCCTCTTGCTTCCCAGGAAAAGTCTTGCATTCTAATATGGAGTAGGGTGGTGGTGGCGGAGGCGGGGGGGGGGGGGGGATGCAGGGGAAGGTTTGGAGCTCACAGTCTCACTATAGGCCAACCTGGATTCATCTAGGCTAGAGGCAAGCGGGTCCATCCACAAGAAGGAGCCATAGTATCTCTGGCACCTGCAGTCCACGGTGGTTGGTCCAAACGCCCGCGGCACTGATTTGCGACTAGACTGGAATGTCTCTTAGGCTTCATTTCTAAGCAGTAATAAAAGGGGCTCAAATTCAGAATCGTTTCCTACAGGACCAGTGAGGTGACTTACGCTAACCCACCAAACCTATCGAGGCCATCTGCCCTGGATACTGCCTTTGGTCAATGTCTTTGGTGGCTCGGGATTGGCCGTGGGATTATTGACACCACGTGCATGGGTGAGCACCCCAAGTTGGGTGTTTGGAGATTAGGATGTTAACTATTATCCGTGCACCACTGCCCTCTAGAAACCATCTGGGAAGGTTTCTAGAAACCCTATGCCGGGGAACTGTTTTGTGAATGGTTATCTGTTGTTCATAGGTGCCCTGATTTTGGGGTTGGTCGGTGCTAGGCCCACCAAAAGGAGGCATCATGGTTTAGCAGGCCCAAACATTCCAAGCTCCTCTGTGGGATGTATCTGCTTCTGTCCACTTTAATGTATGACCCCCCTAAGTCACTTAGCTGCCTTTTACCAATATGGGCTGGAGTGTCCCCTCGGTCTCTGTCTCCTTCCCTCATTTCTCCAACCCCACCCACCAGGAGCTGCCTGCCACCAAATTGCCATACCAGCAATTTCCTCAGCCGCTTAAAAGGCCATCAAGACGGCATCAAACTGCCTGTACATGCTAAACCCAAATGGCTATGGAGCAGAGCCCAGAGAAGGATGCTAAATTGGATTCTATCAAATCAACATCAGCTGCGTGCAAGCCGCTGATAATGAAAGGCTCCTAACGATGGCGTTCATCTCTCTAAAGAGATGATGAGGAGCTGAGAATGGATGGCTGTTGGCTCTTGCTGAGGAGAGGTGGAGGCAGCCAGGATAGGCCCTGTGATAGATGACCCTTGGTGGGTACCCGCAGGAGGGAGAGATTCAGCACAGGCTAGAGAGGGCTGTTCTCCATTCATAGATCGGGGATGGGTGTTGGAAAGGTATGGGCATTCCTCTGCCCAGCTCACACACACAAAGCCCAGAGTCTAGCATTCATCAGGACCCTTCTCCCTCCATGCCTCACTTCCCTGTCCCTTTGCAAGTCTCCAGGCCCGTGATGGTAACTGCAGAGAGGAGGAGAAGAATGGAGCAGCTGGTCTAGGGTCTAGTCTGGGGCCTCTTACCCTCTATTTACGGCTCCAGCTTTATTCTGGATTATATCTTCTTGACATGCGTGTTAGTTTCCTGTGGCTACTCTAGGCTCAAAACAACACAGACTTATTAGCATATAGTTTTAAAGAGAGAGGTCTCATGAGTCCTGCCCCATAGTTAATAGCATGTAGACCAGGCTGCTTTCCTCTCTGGGGCCTCCAGGAAGGGTGGTTTCTTTGCTTTTTCCAGTTTCCAGGGATCACTATCCTTGACTTTTGGCCCAGCCTCCATTTTCAAAGTCAACATGGCTTCCTGTTTTCTTTTCCCCTTCTATGGCAACCTCTCCCACAAAATATAGCTAGGCACGGGTTTTACACTATTAAGGTCTCCGATGATGAGGATGAAGCCACCTGGACAATCAAGGCCATTCTCTATTCAGTGGCCTTGACTTTAACCCTACCAGCCCTTTCCTTTTGTCATCTAAGGCGGCACCTGTGTGGGGGCATGTTTTGGGAAAGCCATTGATTTTTGCCTTTGTTGTGTGCTGAAGCCTTTCTGTTCACATGCTCACGTTCCCTTCATTTGGCTGAAGTGCTTGGTGATCAAGCTGCAGCCAGATGGGATCAACATTCCCAGCCTGGGCTGCCATGGCCACAGGCAGACAGCACTGAGGAAGTGGCGATTGCGGTTGTCACTGCCAAGGTCTGTGCCAGCTGGAATGGAGAGTGAGAGGCCTGCTGGATGGGGCTGCCTTGAGTCTCCTTCCTGAGAGTCGGAAAGCCGGTGATGGCACTGTTCACTCGCTGATCCGTCATTGCTTTCAAAGCCACATGGGTAAGGGACAGTGTGCAGCTTTGTAGACCCATGCTGCAGACCCTGGGACTCAAGACCGGTCGGGGACTTCCTTGTCCCTGGTGGCTTCACAGGCAGATCTGGAACTCTGAATTTCTCCCGGTGCTGTGCTCGTCTGGAGAAAGCGTCTTGAGATGGTGCGGATGGCTTAGCTTGACAAAGGGCTCAGCAAGGTAGCAGAGTCTGCACAGGGCAGCAGATAGCAGAAGTAGCATGCGCTTGGGTGTCTCAGTTAGGGTTTCTTTGTTGCCATGAAACACCGTGACCAAAAAGCAAGTTGGAGAGGAAAGGGTTTATTTAGCTTACGCTTCCACATTGCTGTTCATCACCAAAGGAAGTCAGGACAGAACTCAAACAGGGCAGGAACCCAGAGGCAGAGCTGATGCAGAGGCCATGGAGGGGTGCTGCTACCTGGTTTGTTTTTCCATGAATTGCTCAGCCTGCCTTCTTATAGAACACAAGACTATACCAGCCCAGGGATGGTACCACCTATGGGCTGGGCTCTCCTTTATTCACCACTAATTAAAAAAAATGCATTATAGCTGTATCTTATGGAGGTATTTTCTTTCTTCTTCTTATTATTATTTTAAAAATGTTTTTATTGAGCTATACATTTTTTCTCCACTCTCCTCCTTTCCTCCCCTCTCCCCTTCTCCCCTCTCCAGTGACTTCCACTCTCCCAATTTACTCAGGAGATCTTGTCTTTTGCTCCTTCTTATGTAGATCCATGCATGTCTCTCTTAGGCTCCTCTTTGTTGTCTAGGTTTTCTGAGGCTGTGGACTATAGGCTAATTATTTATTTTTTTGCTTTATGTCTAGAAGCCACTTATGAGTGAGTACATATTACATTTGTCTTTCTGGGTCTGGGTTACCTCATTCAATATGTTTTTTACTAGATTCATCCATTTGCCTGCAAATTTCAAGATGTCATTATTATTATTATTATTATTGTTATTATTATTATTACCACTGTATAGTTATGTAAATGTACCACATTTTCTTTATTCGTTCTTTGGGTGAGAGGCATCTAGATTGTTTCCATGTTCTTGCTGTTACAAATAATGCTGCTTTGAACATAGTTGAGCACATGTCCTTGTGGTATGATTGAGCATCCTTTGGGCATATAAACAAAAGTGGTATTGCTGGGTCTTGAGATAGATTGTTTCCTAATTTTCTGAGAAATCATCATACTGATTTCCAAAGTGGCTGAGTGTGCACTCCCACCAGCAATGCAGAAGTGTTCCCTTTACCCCACAACCTCTCCAGCTTAAGCTGTCATCAGTGTTTTTGATCTTGGCCATTCTTATAGGTGTAAGATGGAATCTCAGAGTTGTTTTGATTTGCATTTCTCTGATGACTAAGGATGCTGAGCATTTTCTTAAGTGTCTTTAAGCCATTTTAGATTCCTCTGTTGAGAGTTCTCTGTTTAGGTCTGTACCCCATATTTTTTATTGGATTGTTTGTTCTTTTGATGTCAGATTTCTTGAGTTCTTTGTATATTTTGGAGATCAGTCCTCTGTCTGATGTGGGGTTGGTGAAGATCTTTTCCCAATCTGTAGGCTGCCATTTTGTCTTGTTGACCATGCCCTTTGTTTTACAGAAGCTTCTCAGTTTCAGGAGGTCCTATTTATTAATTGTTATGACAGCATTTTCTTAATTGAAGTTCCTTCCTCTCTGATGACACCAGCTTATGTCAAGTTGACACCAAACCAGTCAGTACATTGGACTTCCTGTCATAGAGTTACTCTATTATCCAGGCTTCTTATCTGCTTGTGAGATTTCTGTTCCTCACTAGTAGGGATGGTTGTATACCATTGGTATACAGTACCATTTCTGGCATGATGACTCATGCATTTATAGGACATTGGGAAGCCTAGTTCCCATGGGTGTCTGAGGTCTCAGGCTCACCCTTGCTACCTTCTAATCAGTTAATGCTTGACCAGTATTTGAAGGGAGCCTTCACTTCTGCGTGTGACAAGATGAACCTTTATGAGCAAGCCCAGGCTTGCTACTGAGAATCTTCAGGACCACCACCTCACAGTAACTAGACTCATGCCTGTGAATATGGGACCACACAGGACCACAGGGACGAAAGCCATTGTCCTGGGTATTGCTCCAGTGAGTGAGTGAGATTACCTTAAGTTCTGATATTGCATTTATTATTTCATAGATGCATCTGTATTTTCATTGGTAAGAATTCCAAGTACATGTGTACTCACAGGGAATGCTTAGAGTCTGTTATCTGACTAGCTTGTACCCAAAGTCCCCCCCAACACTCTGCCCACAGACAGCAATTCCTGATCACTAATTGGCCCCCAGGAGCTGTGGACTATGTGTATGTGGAGAGAAATTGGCCCTGGGGTCTAACAGAGGTAGTTTTGGGCAAATTGCTCTATTTGTTTAAGTTCTAATCTCTTCATTTGTAAAGTGTGATGTGGGATTTCCCTCTGTATGCTGTGAATACCATTGGTGAATAAAGAAACTGCCTTGGTTTATTGATAGGGCAGAACTTAGGTATGCAGGAAAAACTAAACAGAATGATGGGAAAAAGAAGGGCAGAGTCAGAGAAAAGTTGTGGATCCTCCACCTGAGACAGATGCTGGGAACATTACTCCGTAAGCCATGCCATGTGGCAAGACAAAGATTAATAGAAATGGGTTAAATTAATATAAGAGTTAGCCAATAAGAAGCTAAAGCTAATGGGCTAAGCAGTGATTTAATTAATACAGTTTTTGTGTGATTATTTTTGGTTTAAGCTAGCCGGGTGGCTGGGAACCAACAAGCAGCCTTCTCCAACAAAAGTGGAGCAATGGTCAGTACAAGTCCTTATCAAGAGTCTGTTGATGTATCAGGTCTAAAAGGGAGGGTCACCTGGTTATCAGCTATAGTTCATTTCGTTTGCACAAAGGCATTGTGAAGGTTAATTCTGTGTGCCAGCTTTACCAGGGCCACAGCCCCAAGCATCAGTCTAGGTTTGGCTGCACTTGTACTTTATAATGGCTTGATCAAAAAATCAGAAGGTAAAGCATAAACCATCCATTGTGATTGACAATGAAGGCTGCCTGAATCCCATCAATTGAGGGGTCCCAATAGGGGATTCTCTAAACTGTCCTTGGACTCACATCTGCAGCATGAATTCCTTCTGGAATTTCCAGCCTGACACACAGATCTGCAACCTGCAGCCCTTACAATTCCTGCATGCCTGTTCCTTAAATCAAATCTGTTTCTTTCTCCTCTCTAATGTGGACATTATATGGCAGGAATGTGATTGTGTTGTTAACATAGATATGGAAATGAGACAAGCTGTGCTACCATAGCCAGAAGTAAATGTGTCTATTCATCTAGATGTCCTACATTTCCCAGCCTTCTGTGCACTGAGCTTGGTCATGTGACAAGGTCTGACCACAGGAATGTGGCACGGTGATGCATCAGAATTGTACCTGTGTTGGGACTGCCCAGTTAGTTTGTGCTTTGGCTGAGTGGAGAAGTAGACCCAGAGGGGGTCTCTGAGAAGAAACCACTAAATAGTAGGAGCCTTGGTTCCAAAACTGTCCTGTGGAAGGCCAGCTTTATGGAACTGGGCTGTACATACACAAGAAACACACCCTCGTGGTAGGAAGTCAATTCGACTTTGAAGTAATTTGTTGTAGCAAATGATCCACTTTGACAAATCATGGTCTAAAGTTGCCCAGCCAGCAGAGGGCAGTCGGGAGTCCAACTCCAGCAATCTGATTTGTTCCTCATTAAGTTCCTCTACCAGGTAGCTGGGCTTCAGTGAGGCAGTGTATCGAGAATCGACCCTTGGAAGCCTCCTTGTATATGACAGTCACTACTCTGCAAAGGTTTCACCTCAGACAATTATTTCACAGTGACTCTTATAATACTGTTGTGGGCGAAATGGAATATCCCAGACAGAATGATGACTTCCTTACTGGTTGCAAATCATCCCCAAGATGCGTTGATTAATGACCAGATGTCAACTAGAAGGTCCCCAGTGCTAGGTCATAAAGGCTTGCCTGTTCCCCTAAAGAACCATATGACATGTCTGTCTTCTTTGACATTTTATCCTGATACATGAAGACATAAGAAGGGTGCTTAGCAAATTGATAGATGAAGCAAAGCTAGAAGGGAGAGCTAATATGCTGGATGACAGAATGAGCATTGGAAAAAGGTCTGGGCAGGCCAGAACAATGGGCTGAAACTAACAAGATAAAATACACGAGGTATAAATCAAAGCCCTGCCTTTGGTTTAAAAACCGAGTGAATACTGGATGTGGGCTGCTCCACACAATAGCAGCCCATGTAGGAAAGAGTCCTGGGGCTCTTGTCTATTAGATGGATGTGAGCCAAGAGAATGACAGCCTTTTTAAAAATGAGGACCACCATAGGCTGCATTCATAGAGGCATCGTGCTCAGACCACGCTCTTTCACTCAAGTGTATACTGATTGCTCGCTATGTGCTGGGTCCCAGGATAGACAAGTGAATGACACACATCAACCATGCCCTTATGAAACTTTATTTTTTTTTGGTGTGGCAGAGTTATCCTTTGATCTGTAAGTAGGCCATAAGAACTCAAAACCATGTGGTGTGAGGAACCAGGAATAATGACGTGTAGGGCACTTTGGAAACGCAAAGGATTGTGTCTCCATACAAGCATCACATGCATTTCAGAGGAAGAAAGAATAGTGGCGAGGGAAGGTGGCCACGTCTAGGGCTTGGCACTATTTTCTCATTCTTTCCATTCATCTCCCCAGTAATTCCAATGTAGATACTGTTTCCCCATTTCAAAGATGAGCAAACCAAGGCTGAGAGATGCTAACCCAGGTTGGATGTGTTTTCAGAGCAGACAAGTGGCTAAGACAGGATCTGAATGGTTTCTGCACGAATTTAGAGCGCTTTACTCTTTTCTGTTCATCACCTGACTCAGTGCCCTCCTGTGATTAGAGAAGGCATTTCTAGCATCTGCAGTGATATGTAAAGGGACTTCCTTCCTTGGGGATGTTTTTGTTTTTTTCCAGAAGTTGTGAGTCTCCTAGGATCTCCCACGAAGGACTTCTCCACTGACACCTGTGAGGTAGTGGTGATGACCCTGGAAGCTCCTTTAACAGAGGCACCATCTCCAACAGCTATGCGCCACCTACTTTTAATAGCTAATGCTTGCTTATCCTTCTGGCTTTAGTCCAAAATCACCTTCCACAAGAAGCCTTTCCTTTTTGCTCAACATTTGTCAGGTGCCTCCTTTATGGATTCTCAGCATGTCACTGGCCAGCTCAATGTCTATCTGAAGTTATCTGAGAACGGAACTTGGATCTGTCTTATATTCTTCCTTGTCTTCATTGCCAGCACACAAGAGGTACTCGTAAAAGCTGTGACAGTTTATACCATCTCCGAAGATCTGGGGATGGTTGACACTGCAAAACCAACCAGTGTCTATTGGGTTTTGCACTTTACTTCAGTCAAACCTGGCTTGGGTGGAGTTGGTACATGGTTGGGCGTGGTGGGAGGATGGACCAGAATGCAGCAGGGGCTGCCGGGTCTCTCCCTAGAATCTTCTCTACTATACTAGAAAACATGTGCTTGGTGACCATGGAACCAAGGACAGGCCAAGGTAGAGAGCGAGTCTCCCTAGTGACCTCAGGGGTTACTTGGGTCTCTTTGTGGATTCTCGGCTACCTTATGTTTCTTCCCAGTATCCTCAGGTCTGTCCTGTCTGGACCTGAAGACTGTAAGTCATTCCTCTCTTGCTTGCTGTGTCCCTGGCTTGACCCTCTGACTACAGAGAGGTCTGGATTACTGATGGTCATAGAGGATGATGTCAGCCATTAAGTAGAGACAAAAATTCCCAAGAGCTCTTTCCTTCTTATCAATAAGCACAGTGGTGAACTCCATAGTTACTGTACTAAAGAAACACACAGAGGAAGTTATAGCTCATGACTAATGAGAGGACCGTTGTTCAGTGACAGGTAAGTATCAGATGAGGCAGGCCCAGGTCCCAAACTGAGTTCTCCAGGGAAAAGAGGATCTGGAGTCCATTGGGTCACCTGGCCTGACTCTAGGGGAAGGGCTCAGCAGGGGTGGGTATTAAGTCACATTTTAAATTCCCTCTGTGTGGGAGATGCCAGTCAGGTCCCCTCAGTTGGGAAAGGTTCTAATCCTCCACTTGGAGAATGGTTTGGACAGAAGCAACTGGACTGGGTGGCTAAGGGCTGTCAACCAGCGAGCGGGATGACTTCCTACAGGAGGAAGGCTTTGGGAGCCATTTCACCCACAGAAATCCACTCTGGATACAAAGCCACCCTTTCTTCTTCAAATGTGCCACAGCAGCTTTCAACTGACTAATTCTCTAGAACCTTCCTTTGGCTCAGAAGGGAGGTCTTTTGACCTGTCTGATGTCATTGTTGTCTGTTTTGATTCTGAGCAAAACAAAGGGAAGTAACTAGCAAATCTCAGTAAGGTCATCTCCACGTCCCTGCGTGGAGCTTTCCCACCCCAACCTTGACCTCACTCCTCTCCTCTCAGAAGCTCATTGCCCATATTCTACAAGAAAGCTTTGTGGATAAACAGATGTGGTATATCCATGCAGTGGGGTGTTATACAGACTCCAGAAGAAGGGAATTCCAACACATACTACAATATGGATGTGCCCAAGCCCACTCTGAGTGAAGTAAGCCAGACATGTATCACTCCACTCCCAGGGGCAACCCAGAGGTCTTGAAATCAGAGACAAGAAGCAGAGGAGCGATTTCAGAGGCTGCAGAGGTGGAAAGGAGAAACTGTGTCTGGATACAGAGATTTAGCTACACAGGAAGAGAAGAATCCCAGGGCAGTGATATTGGTTGTCCACAGTGTGAATCTCTTTACCACGGAACTTAAAAATGGGGAAGTTGAGAGATTTTACATCCTGCACATTTGGGAAAAAAAGGGTTTTATCTTCTAGTCTGAGTCTTCACTAGGGTGACTGGGGTGCCCTAGGCTTTGATTGGACAGGTGACTGGGGTGCCCTAGGCTTTGATTGGTCTGATGACTGGGGTGCCCTAGGCTTTGATTGGACAGGTGACTGGGGTGCCCTAGGCTTTGATTGGACAGGTGACTGGGGTGCCCTAGGCTTTGATTGGACAGGTGACTGGGGTGCCCTAGGCTTTGATTGGACAGGTGACTGGGGTGCCCTAGGCTTTGATTGGACAGGTGACTGGGGTGCCCTAGGCTTTGATTGGACAGGTGACTGGGGTGCCCTAGGCTTTGATTGGACAGGTGACTGGGGTGCCCTAGGCTTTGATTGGACAGGTGACTGGGGTGCCCTAGGCTTTGATTGGACAGGTGACTGGGGTGCCCTAGGCTTTGATTGGACAGGTGACTGGGGTGCCCTAGGCTTTGATTGGACAGGTGACTGGGGTGCCCTAGGCTTTGATTGGACAGGTGACTGGGGTGCCCTAGGCTTTGATTGGACAGGTCGTGCTGTCCAACTTACTATCTCTGTGTACTTGGCTCCCACCTCTCACCCAAAGTGAAAACGTTAGTCCTCTGTGCAGTTAGACTAGAAGAATTTCATTCTATGTATCACAAGCAATCTCCAAACACTCAGTACTCAGCACTAGAGTAACGAAGTACCGGTCCCAAGGGTGACGAGCTGCTCACACTGGAGTCAATAGACAAAGGCAAGGACAAGCAGAGTCTCTGAGTTAATCCAGTGCTTCTCAGAATATGGTTTCCTCCCAGAAGGGGTAGCCACTTTAGACAGGAAGAAGGACCAGGGTGTGGCCACCAGCTGCTTTTCCCAATGTGAGGCAGATGGAAGACACACTCATATGTGCTTCAGGCCATGAAAGAGTGAACATCTAGGCATACCCAGGTCCCTTCAGCTAACCCTGGATATGCTCTGGATATCATATCCTGGTTTGAGCTAGGGCTGGAGCTGGGAGCCCGGATGAGGCTGGGGCTGTGAGCTGCCCACTCCCAGCTCAGCCTTATCGTCCGTCTCCCACCTCCCCCTCTTCCCATATTAAAGGCTCATTTGTCTTCTGCACTTCCCTGTTTCCTTCCACACCCCACTCTGCCCAAGTGCTATAATTTATTCACAGTGCACATCTCCAGCCTGCCGCCCTCAGTCGCTGATCCCATCCATATTCTCTATTGCATTATTTAACTCTGGAAAATGTTCTGGCCCCATAGTGGAGAGCGAGAGACTCATTAGTCTAGGCCACACGTATTTAGGTCTTCGAAACTTCAGAGAGCTCCACAACCATTGTCTCCAAATCCCCTTCTTTCTTTAGAACAGTGGCCACAGGAGGTAGATGGGCCTTGGTTCTGGTGCCCAATCCATACCAACCTTCCCAAGAAGGCACAGTGAAGGTTCTGACGCTGACCCTGCTTGTCGTTTGCTGACCACGGTTGGTCCTTTAATGGCACACTTTTCATTCTCTGTCTATGGTGGCCTCATGTGTGAAGTCTATTAGACCAAATGGCCTCCCAGGCCTCTGCAAGGTGCACACATACTGAACTTGAGTTAAAGCTAAGCCAACTGCACCTTTCAACGTGAATTTCTTTTAAACACATTTTGCAACTCATGATGAATAGACATATCTCCAAATAAGCTCACTGTTTTAGATAATTTGAAGCAACTGAAGCCCGAGAATGCCCACTGCCAAGGCTTTACAGTCATTGAATTTATATACATGAGTGTGTTTAGTCTTCTCAACCTCGTTGCAGAAAGTGAGTTGAAGGGAATGAGGAGCCAGGTCACACAGAGGGAAGCTAAAGTTCTGAGAGCCTAGATATGTTCTTAACCCACCCAGCTGCACAGCAGCAGGGATCTGAGACTTAACGTTTTCTGGAAATTTCTCAGTGGGACACTCCAAAGCCCCTTGGTTTCCCTGGTTACTTGTGACAGGCTCTTTCTTCGGTCAGGGCCATCCAACCA
This sequence comes from Microtus pennsylvanicus, assembly GCF_037038515.1. Lineage (NCBI taxonomy): Eukaryota > Metazoa > Chordata > Mammalia > Rodentia > Cricetidae > Microtus > Microtus pennsylvanicus. The sequence continues at coordinate 26,280,048 of NC_134597.1, read as the reverse complement.
GAAGTCTGGTAGCCCTTTGCTTTTTGGACTGCATCGCGATTCACGTCTGATCAAGTACAGACTTGTTTTCTTGAGGATTCAGAAGCCCTTCCTCAGGTCTCAGCTAGACTGGACTCAGGCTCTAACTCCCTAGCTGGGGTCCTCCACCCCAGGCTTCCTTAAATCTGGTCTCCAAAACTTAAACTCTGGCTACTGCCCACCTATACCCTCGGTCCTCAGCTGCTGGTTTGAACGCCTTCCGAAGAGCTCGTTGCTTATTGAGCAAAGCGTCTGTTTTCCGCTATGGTGTCTATGGCTGTTGCTTTCATCTCGGTTGCCTGTCTGTCCCACACCCTAGGCCTGCACAGTTCTGGGCCAGCAGTGATTCTCCAAATAAGCCAGGTGGCTTTCTAGCCCCACTTTTTTCCTCCTGATGGTTTATTTGTACATCTTTCTTCTTTTTCATTTTTGTTTCTGTTTTGTTTTGAGACAGGTCTTATGCAACTGGGCTCAAACTGGCTGTGCAGTGCTGGGGAGCAAAACCAGAGCTCTGTCCACACTAGAGACGTACTCTATCAGCTCTGAGCAATACCCCCAGTCCCATGTTCGGCTCTTTATGCCTCATCCCCGTTTCTTGTCTTGCACGATGCAGCTCATATCATGCCCTGGGGCCGGATTGGGCACCATTCGTCTTTGCTCCCATAACACCCTGCATCTACTTTCAACACAGTCTTTCCTGTGGTACAGAAAGAAATGTGTTTGCTTATCTATCTCCATTATAAGACTTTTTGTTTCTTAAGAGCAAGAAACCAGCCCTCACTCGCCAAAGCAGTACAAAGTATTGTGTGGTGGGAGTTTGAGAGCAAACACTCTCTTTGATTTTATTCTCAGAACAGTGGAGGGGAGCAAAATGCCTAAGGATACAGGGTGTCCTAATAAAGACTGTGTTTCTTCTATTTGTATTGATCCCAAGGGCCTCTTTCAACAATGCTTCTCTGAGGTTCAGATGCTCAGTCAAGGTCACCCATATCTGCTCAGCATCTCCTTGAGTTCCGAGTTCAAGACCGGGGACCCATCTCTCAAAGTGAGCTGTTAATTAAACATCTTAGACTTAGAGAATACTTTTGCCCAGGTATATCCAGTCTTTGCTGTTGTGATATGATGTCATCTGTAGAGTTCACATGTGAGAACTGCACGGTCAAGTGTCATAAAAATGGCAAAAATATCTCATAATGTTTTAAGTAAGCTTGTGGTTTTATGTTGGGCTGCACATATTGCTATCCTTGATCACAGGTGGCCTGTGGACCATGAGTTATCCCAAAGTCATAGATGTTCTCAGGAGTCTGGATGGCCATCTTTGGAATTAGTGCCCTTGTCCTCAAGGATGAGCTGGGTACAGATTAGGGAGGGATTAGTGCAAACTCACTCATTCTTTTCGTTTGGGGGAGGATAGAATGCAAATCTGAGACCCCCCCCAGTGTTATCATCTGCATCTCAAAGATGCTGAGGGCTCATAGACCATTCCAGGGACAAATACACATGGGCACTACAATTGCTTTCCTTGCTACTCAAGGAGAATAAACAAGTGTTGGGACAGAAGCTGGCAACAGCCAAGGTTGACCAGAAGTAGCAATCGCCTTTTTTTCCCTGCAAGGACACTTCATCCACGGACCTAACAAAGCAATCACAGTCACCCACTGGTTCTATCTTTTACTCAATCACCTAATGATTTCTCAGATCCGGGTGGCAGAGCCACCGCCCCAGTATTAACACAGACTGTAATTACCCATTCTATTCCCTACCACCGCACCTCTGGTTTAAAGCTCTTAACTGGGCCAGATTTTTACCGTCTTCTTGCTGTGGGCATAAAAAGGACTGAGGTCCTCTAATCACTGCCTGGGGCCTCCGAGCAGCCAGCCATAAACTGCAATATCTGCTCATTTATTCCTGTTCATTCAATTGGCCTCAAATTGCTCTGAACGAATTCTTGGGCTGCAGAAGACGCTGTGCGGGCTTATTTTCATTAGCAGAAGCACAATGAGCAGGAAGGTGGGGAACGAAAAGGAAGGACTCTATTGCTAGACTGTTCTCTGTGTTCCCAACCTTTCCCATCAACCCCAAGGCTCATACCTCCCCTTCCATGGAGGAAACTGGCCACCCCAGGGTCTTCTGCAGAGAACCTGGGTCTTATTGGTACAGAATGCTACTTCCGATAAACTCCCGATTTAACAGGTCCAGCGTGGGAAGGAGAGCTATGCCTGCACTTTTCTCCAGCAGAGCTATGTCTGACTATGGTTTTTTATTTTCCCCAGGGAAGAACTGGCAGAGTTTGCTTAGAAGGAGACAATGTCCCAGCTGGACATGGCCTTTGGGGTTTAAACTGTGAATGATTCTAAAACACAGGTGATGTTTCTCTCTTACCATCAATAATATCCTCGTTAGGATCCCTCATCCTAGCATCCTGGGCTGAAAGGGTACTTCTGAGGTCAGGCTCTTTGGTCTCTCTTCCTTGAGTTTTCTCTTGATTTTCTATTTTATGGTTTTTACACTTTAGGGGATCTCAGACATGTCTAATAAGAATTTCACCATATAGCAGAACCTCATTGCTTTCTTTCTTCCTTTCCCCTTCCCTTCTTTTCTTCCTTTCTTCCTTTCCCTTCATCTTGTCCTCTCTGTCTATAACTTAGACTGTTAGGAAGTTTGTTCTTTTTTTTTTTTTTGCTTGTTTTTTGAGACAGGGTTTCTCTGTGTAGCTTTGGAGCCTGTCCTGGAACTAGCTCTTGAACTCACAGAGATCCGCCTGCCTCTGCCTCCCAAGTTCTGGGATTAAAGGAGTGCACCACCACCACCCAGCTAGGAAGTTTGTTCTTTAAGCCAGATTATCCTCAGTCCATAAACTCCATGAATTTTAGAACCATATAACTTTATAACTTTAAGAGCAGGAAGAAGTTCTGTTCACCAACCTTCCCCTTCTATTCATTCAGGCCAGTGACTTCTAGACACTCTCCAGTCTTTCCAGAAAGCTTTCAGAATGTTTCTACTTCCAATGACCCATGTCACCCTGGAGGCTGAACTGAACAATTTAAAGAGGGTTTGTTGTTCTTTCAAAGGTTTCCTCCAGAGAAGTGGGTTGGACAAAGATTTATCACACTTCACTTTTCTCTTTTCTTGGCAACCGGGTGGGCTCTCAGAAGCAACACCCCAACCATTCAGCTTCATGATGGAGAGCTTACAGGGGAGGTGGGCCTGTGCTAGGAAAAATGCTGGGTTTGTACCAGGATCCTTGCATTTGAGGTGTGGGCATGGATAGGTAATGAGGGGCTGGGGTGAAGGATATTGGTGATCATGGGCAGTACTGTATGAGGAGCATAGTCCTGTTGGGAACAGACGAAACAGCCAAGAGAGAGTGAGGGAGGAGGATACTGATTGAGCGTGGGGTCAGTTTTGACCAGTATATGACGCATGTGTGGGAGGATGTGGTCAGTGCTGGGATAGCATGAATCTTACTTTTGTTCTTCTAGGCTGTACAGCCGATTTTTAAGGCTATTCATGCAAATGATCTCTGATTGATGCTTTTCTCTTGGACCAATGGTTTATGTTTGAAATCAGTGGCTCCAGATCTTACTGAGAATCCTAGAACTGCTGGATTTTGCAGGACTCCTCCATTTTGCCAGCCAGCAGGCAGAGAAACAGGCTGGAGAGACTGCTCATTGTATAAGGCTCTTGAAATAAAGGTATGGGGACCAGAGTTAGAATTACAAGGACCCATATAACTCCCAGGCAGGCATGGAAGCCTACCTGTAATCCCAGTACTTGAGAGGTATAGACGGGGGGGGGGGGGGGAGTCCATGGAAAAAGTTTTCTAGCAGAACTAGCCAAACCAGGGAGCTGTGGGTTCAAGTGGGAGACCTGCTTTATAAAATGGAAATCAGTCTAGGAAGATTTTTGCCATCAATCTTTAGCCTTACCTCTATATTCATGCTTGTACTCATATACATTCACGCATGTGCCCATATGTACACACAAAGATGCATACACACACACTCACACAAATGCACACAGACTGAGCTTATCACATGGACAGACAACATGTTTTTGCTAGCTTCAACCCAACCTTTCTAAGCAAAAGAATCCAGCTGCTGTATTTCCCACTATCCTTTCTCTACCACTACCATAGCAATAGTGCCTTGGATACAATGACAGAAGTGGTCTAAAAGATGATAAGAAAAACCCCATTTTCCATGTTTTTGCAGACATTTTCCTCTAGTCTTCCTTGACCTGGTTGGGAGTTTTGATCCCCCAAACTGGGGCAAACCGTGTCCAGCAGGAGGCTCATCTCTTCGTCTCACTTCTCTCGAAGGCTTAACCCCCTGCCTACCAGCAACTACAGCTTTCTAGCGGCAGTGGAGGCTGGAGCAGGCTTGGAGCTCTGTAGTTTGACAGACAGAGCTGGGCACCACAGCAATCTGTAACACATCCCAGAGGTGAAAGCAGGGGCAGACCGTGATGACTCATGCTATTTCCCAAAACTCCAAGACTCCCTGGCAGCTGAGCCAGCTTGGGCTGGTAAGTCCGGAGCATGACCTTCCCAGAAGGTTCATTCTGACCTCAGAAGAGTGTTCTGGGTGTTAGGCTTAGGTCTCTTAGGGCACTTATCATTGTCAATCACCTTCCCTCTCTTTTCCCCAGAGCCTTTTGCCATTGCCAGCTCCCAGCTCCCCTCCTCATGGTTAACAATAATAACTTATACTTAGTGAATAGTCTACATACATATCTGATTTTTTTTGTAGTGTTAGGAGAAGGTGGTCGATATTATCATCTCCTTTTGCAGAAGAAGATCCTAAGGATGGCGATATGGTTAGCCATTGATCTTAGGTCTCACAGAGAGGAAATACAGAATTGAGACACAAATTATAGTTGGTCTGCTGCCCAAACTGTGGCCTAGCCACCACAGTATGATAAAATGAGAACCTGTGCTCTGAGGGATCCTGGACAGATAGATCCTTTCATTGGTCCTGGTGTACAGACTGTGGATCATCCTGCCCAGCTAAGCTACATGCCTATCCTTTCTTCTAAACACTAATTGTCATCCATTCTACCTAGGTGAAGTCATTAAGAGGCAGCTGAAAACCACAGATTCTAGAGACCTTATGTCTAGCTCTGGTGCTACTATACCTTGTGTAATATGTGACTTGGGACAAGTTGCATGGTTCTTGTCTTTCTACAAAGTGGGAACATCTTGCTGATGGCTACCTTCTGTAGGGCACACTTTCTTGCAGGAGTATCCCTTCCTGTTTGGTATACCTTTGTGTAGGGAATATCTTTGTGTGTGGCATGGCTTTCTATGAGGCATGCCTTCCTGTGTTGGCAATCTGTGTTTATTATTATTATTTATTATCATTATGGTGATGATAATATCGATTTTTTAGGTAGGGTTGCTGCTCTGTGTGGCCTTGTCTGTCTTGGAACTCACTTTGAAGACCAGGCTGGCCTCAAACTCACAGAGAACCGCCTGCCTCTGACTCATTAAAGGCAGGAACTACCACTACCTATTATTATTATGTTAACCCGACACAAACTGGAGCCATCTGAGAAGAGGGAACCTCAGTTGAGAAAATAGCTCCACCATGTTGGCTCATCGGCAAATCTATGAGATATTTTCTTAATGATTGTTGCAGGAGGACCCAGCTCACTGTGGGTGGTGCCATCCCTAGGAAGGTGGTTCTGGGCTGTGTGGGAAAGGTACCTAAGCAAACCATAGAGAGCAAGTCAGCAAGCAAGACCCCTCCATGACTTCTGCGTCAGTTCCTGCCTTCAGGCTCCTGCCTTGGGTTCCTGCCCCAGTTCCCCTTCATAATGGATATAACTTGTAAGTGGACATAAACTCTTTCCTCCCCCAAGTTGTCTTTGCTCATGGTCTTTATTAAAGCAGTAGAGAGAAAATGGAGACATCTTTCTATGGGCTATATGTTCCCTTGGGGTATATCTTCCTGTGAGGTATAGCTTCTTGTACTATATACCTTCTCTAGCAGAAAGCATCTTGGACCAGGAGACAGATATTGGGATTCTCTTTTCAGGAATGACACATGACAACAGCCTTGCTTAAGCATCACCACTAACCTCCCTAAGCTTGAATGCCTTTACCTGTAAGATGGGTCTTCTAATTCTCTGGAGTATCGGGGTTTTATTAGAAACAAGGAAGATAGCAGTGCTTTAAAGGAAGAAAAGATCTGTGCTACAGCAAAGATGGGAAATTATGATCCCTTGGGCCTGCCCATCTTCTGTGGAGTTGTTACTCAAAGCATCCCTGTGAGGAAATTGTGGAGAAGACAGAGTAAAGGAGGCTAGGTCAGATGGTGGAAGTGGAAAGGAGCCATGCACGCTTCTGAATGGTTGGAGCCCATCACTGCTTTGACAATGTTTGGGTTTCACCAGTGTTTTCCCCAGGCAGGCCTACATGACAGAGGGAGGGCTTAGTTCCAACAAACGCTTGTTTTAGGGTGCTACTGGATCATAGGAATTGTCTGGACTTTGTGCTAGGGTTGACTGTGTTAAGACAATGCATTGAAGAAAGGGTTGTGGATGGTTGCTACGGTGGGACAAGAACTAAGCTAGGGGACTGTGTGTGTGGAGCTGCTTTTTAGGGCACTGTTGTCTTACAAGAGTCACGTGTCTGTCTTTGTGGTCACCTGTATCATGTGGACAGACATCTACATTATCCTTTAAATCTTCTGGGACACCCATTGTGGTGGCACATGCCTTTAATCTTAGCACTTGGGAGGCAGAGGGAGAAAGATCTCTATAAGTGAGAGGCCAGCCTGGTCTACGTATCAAGCTCCAAGCTAGCTAGAGCTACACGGTGAGACCTTGTCTCAAAATATATCTGAGATAAGTGATTCCAAATTTGTTTTAGGTAAGCCAAACAAGCATTGGTAAGTTTAATATTCTGAAAGCGTGGGTCCCCATCTCTCCTAACAGCCTCAGAAAATGTGTCTTAAATTCTAATGAAGGGAAGAGTAAAATTTGTCAGCCCCCTTCTGAGGATCTGGTTCTTTTTCATGGAGTTTGTTTTGAAATCTATTAATGCCCAAAGCTGTGAAGGGACAAAATACTGCTTGAATTAAAACTTAATAACAGCCTAATTTTGCTTCAAGTTGAGGAAGACACACAATCCTTGGATCAAAATGCAGTAGCTGAATTCCCCTATGAGGGAGAGAAGACAGCTGGAGGACGCCTGTAGCAGATACTTTCTATTGTTGTGATAGGATGCTATGATCAAGAGCAGCTATGGCAGAAAGATTTTATTGTGGCTATGGTTCCAGTGGTTCATAATGGTGATTCACAATGGTGGTGGTGGGAAGGCATGGCAGTAGGCAACCGGCATAGGAAGCTGAGAAATCCCATCTTTAACCACACCCACAGAGAGGGTGAACTGGAAGTGGAAAGAGGCCACATACTCTTGAAACCAGCTCCCAGTGGCTAACTTCCTCAATCTAGGCCACGCCTCCTAAAGGTTCCATAACCTCCCAAAACAGTGCCACCATCTGGGGAAGGACCATGTGTTCAAATACCTGAATTGATGGGAGATATTTCTCATTTAAACCACTGTAACCCTAACACACACACACACACACACACACACACACACACACACTAAATTCCATTGTAGCTCGGCACCAGGAGAGCCATCATTGGGGTGAGTTTGGGACCCGCGGAAGCAGCCCAGGACAGGGAACTCAGACTTTCCTCATCCTCCATATACTTCCTAGGTTTCCTGCTGGGCCTATACTCCTAGCATACTGCCTCTCTCTTCCTACCCCACCCAGCTTGCATCCAGAACCCTCCCCCCTTTCTGCCTCCCTTCCCTCTTGGAACTCTTGGGCCGAATCCTGAGGGCAACCTAGCGGGCAGGAGCTCCCTTGTTTCAATAAGATGCCTGCAGCAAGCAAGATAGGCGCTTTGTTTACGAGCTACCCAACCAGTACAGAGATCTGATCTTGGCATCAGGAGAGACATCACTCGAGCACCAGGAGAGCCATCACTGGGGAGTGACATCACTGGGAAGGTACATCAGTAGGCAAGGAGACCTGATCCTGTAAAAGAAGATACATAGGGAAGCATTCGGAGGAAGAGATGGGCAGGTGCCAATGCAAGAATTCACCCAACAATCTGAAGAACAACATGAAACTACCAGAAGCCAGCGACCTCAGAACAGGAGGACAGGAACACCTTAATCAAGAAGAAGTAGAAAAAAATTGACTTTATGAAAGTGATTGACGCTCTTAAACAGCATGTAAAAAATGACCTTATAGAAATGGATGAGAAGTATAACAGAAAGTTTGAAGAATTGAATAATTCAGTGAATGATACCCTAGGAAACCAAGGAAAAATAATCAAACAGATAATGGAAACAGTTCAAGACTTGAAAACTGAAATGGAGGCAAAGAAGAAAACACAAACAGAGGGCCAGCTGGACATGGAAAATCTAGGTCAACTAATAGAGACTACAGAAACAAGCATAACCAGCAGAATACAAGAGATAGAAGAAAGAATCTCAGATTCTGAAGATAACATAGAGAAAATAAACGCACTGATCAAAGAAAACAGCAAGTCCAACAAACTCTCATCACAAAACATTCAGGAAATATGGGACACAATAAGAAGACCAAACCTAAGAATAATTGGAGTAGAAGAAGGAGAAGTGCAGCTCAACAGTCCAGAAAACATATTTAATAAAATTATAGAAGAAAACTTTCCCAACCTAAAGAAAGATGTACCTATGAAGGTTCAAGAAGCATACAGAACACCGAATAGGCTGGATCAAAAAAAAAAAAACCATCCCCTCGCCATATAATAATCAAAACACAAAGCATACAGAATAAAGAAAGAATGTTAAGAGCCACAAAGGAAAAAGGCCAAGTTACTTATAAATGTAAACCTATCAGACTTACACCTGACTTCTCTATGGAAACCATGAAAGCCAGAAGGTCCTGGATAGATGTACTGCAAAAACTAAGAGACCATGGATGCAAGCCCAGACTACTATACCCAGCCAAGCTTTTGTTCACTATAAATGGAGAAAACAAAATTTTCCAGGATAAAAACAAATTTAAACAATACGTAGCCACAAATCCAGCCTTACAGAAAGTAATAGAAGGAAAATCACTAACCAAGGAGTCCAACAATGACCACAATAACTCAGACATTTAGAGACCCTTCACCAGCGCAACTCAAAGAAGGGAAACACACAAACTCTACTACTAAAAAAGTGACTGGAGTTAACAACCATTGGTCATTGATATCACTTAATGTCAATGGACTCAACTCACCTATAAAAAGGCACAGGCTAAGAGATTGGATACGAAAACAGGATACGAAAACATTCTGCTGTTTACAAGAAACACACCTCAACCACAAAGACAGGCACCTACTCAGAGTAAAGGGCTGGGAAAAGGCTTATCAAGCAAATGGACCTAAGAAATAAGCAGGTGTGGCCATACTAATTTCTAACAAAGTTGACTTCAAACTTAAATCAATCAGAAGGGATGGAGAGAGACATTTTATACTCATAACAGGAACAATTCATCAGGATGAAGTCTCAATCCTGAATATCTATGCCCAAACTCAAGGCAGCCATCAAACCTCACACAATAATAGTAGGAGACTTCAACACTCCTCTCTCACCAATGGACAGGTCAATCAGACAGAAACCTAACACAGAAATTAGAGAATTAATGGAGGTAATGAATCAATTGGACTAAACAGACATCTATAAAATATTCCAACCAAATAGGAAAGAATATACCTTCTTCTCTGCAGCTCATGGAACCTTCTCGAAAATCGACCACATACTCAGTAACAAAGCAAACTTCCACAGTTACAAAAAAATATTAGTAACCACCTGTGTCTTATCAGATCACCATGGATTAAAGTTAGAATTCAACAACAATGCTACCCCCAGAAAGCCTACAAACTCATGGAAACTGAACAGTCAACTACTGAACCATACCTGGATTAAGGAAAAAGTAAAGAAAGAAATTAAAGTCTTCCTTGAATTCAGTGAAAATAAAGAAACAACATACTCAAACTTATGGGACACTATGAAATCAGTCCTAAGAGGAAAGTTCATAGCACGAAGTGCCCACTTAAAGAAAACAGAGAAAGCACATATTGGAGACTTAACAGCCCACCTGAAAGCTCTAGAAAAAAAGAAGCAGACTCACCTAGGAGGAGCAGAAGACTGGAAATAATCAAACTGAGGGCTGAAATCAACAAAATAGAAACATAGAAAACAATCCAAAGAATCAATGAAAAAAAAGCTGGTTCCAGGAGAAAATCAACAAGATTGATAAACCCCTATCCAAACCAATCAAACGGCAGAAAGAGAATATGCAAATAAATAAGATCAGAAATGAAAAAGGGGGACATAACCAAAGACACAGAGGAAATTCAGAGAATCATTAGATCTTACTACAAAAGCCTGTATGCCACAAAACTGGAAAATGTAAAAGAAATGGACACTTTTTTAGATAAATACCATATACCAAAGTTAAACCAGGACCAGGTGAACAATCTAAATAGACCTGTTAGTCATGAAGAATTAGAAGCTGTTATCAAAATCCTCCCTACCAAAAAAAGCCCAGGACCAGATGGTTTCAATGCGGAATTCTACCAGAACTTCCAAGAAGACCTAATACCTATACTCCTTAATGTATTTCACAATATAGAAACAGAAGAGTCATTACCAAATTCTTTTTATGAAGCTACAGTTACTCTGATACCAAAACTACACAAAGACTCAACCAAGAAAGAGAATTACAGGCCAATCTCACTCATGAACATTGACGCAAAAATCCTCAACAAAATACTGGCAAACCGAATCCAAGAACACATTAGAAAAATTATCCATTATGATCAAGTAGGCCTCATCCCAGAGATGCAAGGCTGGTTCAACATATGAAAATATATCAATGTAATTCATCATATAAATAAACTGAAAGAAAAAAACCATATGATCATTTCATTAGATGCTGAAAAAGCATTTGACAAAATTCAACATCCCTTTATGATAAAAGTCTTGGAGAGATTAGGGATACAAGGGTCATACCTAAATATAATAAAAGCTATATACAGCAAGCCGACAGCTAACATCAAATTAAATGGAGAGAAACTCAAAGCCATCCCACTAAAATCAGGAACATGACAAGGTTGTCCACTCTCGCTATGCCTCTTCAATATAGTGCTTGAAGTTCTAGCAATAGCAATAAGACAACATAAGGGGATCAAGGGGATTCGAATTGGAAAGGAAGAAGTTAAGCTTTCCTTATTTGCAGATGATATGATAGTGTACATAAGTGACCCCCAAAACTCCACCAAAGAACTTTTACAGCTGATAAACACCTTTAGTAATGTGGCAGGATACAAGATCAACTCCAAAAAATCAGTTGCCCTCTTATACACAAAGTATATGGAAGAGGAGAGGGAAATCAGAGAAGCATCACCTTTCACGATAGCCACAAACAGCATAAAATATCTTGGGGTAACTCTAACCAAGGAAGTGAAAGATCTATTTGACAAGAACTTTAAGGCATTGAAGAAAGAAATTGAAGAGGATACCAGAAAATGGAAGGAACTCCCTTGCTCTTGGATTGGGAGGATCAACATAGTAAAAATGGCAATTCTACCAAAGGCAATTTATAGATTCAATGCAATCCCCATCAAGGTCCCATCAAAATTCTTCACAGATCTTGAGAGGACAATAATCAACTTTATATGGAAGAACAAAAAACCCAGGATAGCCAGAACAATCTTATACAATAAAGGATCTTCTGGAGGCATTATCATCCCTGACTTCAAACTCTATTACAGAGCTACAGTAATGAAAACAGTGTACATAAAAACAGAGGAGTCGACCAATGGAATCATATAGAAGACCCTAATTTTAACCCACAAACCTATGATCACCTCATTTTCGATAAAGAGCTAAAAGTATACAATGGAAGAAAGAAAGCATCTTCAACAAATGGTGCTGGCACAACTGGATGTCAACCTGTAGAAGAATGAAAATAGATGCATATCTATCACCATGCACAAAACTCAAGTCCAAATGGATCAAAGACCTCAATATCAGTCTGAACACACCGAACCTGATAGAAGAGAAAGTGGGAAGTACCCTAAAACAGATGGGCACAGGAGATCTTTTCCTATGTATAACCCCAGCAGCACAGACATTAAGGGCAACATTAAATAAATGGGACCTACTAAAACTGAGAAGCTTCTGTAAAGCAAAGGACACTGTCACTAAGACAAAAAGGCAACCTACTGACTGGGAGAAGATCTTCACCAACCCCGCAACAGACAAAGGTCTGATCTCCAAAATATATAGAGAACTCAAGAAACTAGACTTTAAAATGCTAATTAACCCAATTAAAAAATGGGGCACTGAACTGAACAGAGCATTCTCATCAGAAGAAGTTCAAATGGCCAAAAGACACTTAAGGTCATGCTCAGCTTCCTTAGCGATCAGGGAAATGCAAATCAAAACAACTTTGAGATATCATCTTACACCTGTCAGAATGGCTAAAATCAAAAACACCAATGATAGCCTTTGCTGGAGAGGCTGTGGAGGAAGGGGTACCCTCATCCATTGCTGGTGGGAATGCAATCTTGTGCAACCACTTTGGAAATCAGTGTTTTAGTTTCTCAGAAAATTCGGGATCAACTTACCCCTGGACCCAGCAATACCACTCTTGGGAATATACCCAAGAGATGCCCTATCATATGACAAAAGCATTTGTTCAACTATGTTCATAGCAGTATTATTTGTAATAGCCAGAACCTGGAAACAACCTAGATGCCGTTCAATGGAAGAATGGATGAAGAAAGTGTGGAATATATACACATTAGAGTACTACTCAGCGGTAAAAAACAAGGACTTCTTGAATTTTGCATGCAAATGGATGGAAATAGAAAACACTATCCTGAGTGAGGTAACCCAGACCCGAAAAGAGGAACATGGGATGTACTCACTCATAATTGGTTTCTAGCCATAAATAAAGGTCACGGAGTCTATAATTGGTGAACCTGAAGAAGCTAAATAAGAAGGTGAACCCAAGGAAAAACGTATAGTTATCCTCTTGGATATGGGAAGTAGACAAAATTGCCAGGGAGAAAATTGGGATCTTGGGGGTGGGGTTGGATGGGGGTAACGGGAGATGGGGAGAGAAAAGTGTGAAGGAGAGGATGGTGGGAACTTGGGGAAACAGGATGATTGGGATAAAGGAAGGTTGGATAGGGGAGCACGGAACCACAATTCTTAGTTAAGGGAGCCACCTTAGGGTTGGCAAGAGACTTGAACCGAGAGGGGCTCCCAGGAGCCCAAGGTGATGTCCCTAGTTAGTTCCTTGGGCAGCTGAGGATAGGGAACCTGAAATGACCCTATCCTATAGCAATACTGACGAATATCTTGCGTATCACCATAGAACCTTTATCTGGTGATGGATGGAGATAGTGACAGAGACCCACACTGGAGCACTGGACTGAGCTCCCAAGGTCCCAATGAGGAGCAGAAGGAGGGAGAACATGAGCAAGGAAGTCAGGACCACGAGGTGTACACCCACCCACTGAGACAGTGGGGCTGATCTATTGGGAGCTCACCAAGGCCAGCTGGACTGTGACTGAAAAAGCATGGGATAAAACCAGACTCTCTGAACATGGCGAACAATGAGGGCTAATGAGAAGCTAAGGACAATGGCATGGGGTTTTGATCCTATTTCATGTTCTCGCTTTGTGGGAGCCTAGCCAGTTTGGATGTTCACCTTCCTAGACATGGACAGAGGGGGGAGGACCTTGGACTTTCCACAGGGCAGGGAACCCTGACTGCTCTTTGGTCTGGAGAGGGAGGGGAGAGGAGTGGGGGGAGGAGGAGAAAGGTGGGAGAAGGGGGAGGGAAATGGGAGGCTGGGAAGAGGTGGAAACTTTTTTTCCTTTTCTCAATAAAAAACAATTAAAAAAAATAAATTCCATTGTAGGAAAGGAACCCTGAATATATGGGACCCCGTCATTATCTTCCAGATTTGTTTGCTATACAAACATTCGTATAGGGTGATCTGGAGAAGTCACTAGGCACCTTGCCTGTAAGACACATTAAAATCCTAAGAGTTCCACAGAGAAGAGTCTCTCAACGTTGTTCTGTGTGTCTCTTTACTTTTGTTCCTAGGTTCTATTTCCTGGCCCCATCATATGTCAGGTAGTTATCTCTGAGGTCTAAGGCTTCTGTCCCTTCCTGTCCTGCCTTCTGGGTAGCACCATTCAGACATCTAACCTCTAGAGGCCTTCCTGGGGACATTCATGAAAGAAGTTTGCCTTCTTTTTTGAGGGTCCTCAAGGAAACGGCATCTGGAAGGTACCTGGTCTCATCTCTAGTCCTAGAAGCATGAAGACAAATTGCATGCAATTTAGAAGCAAGTAACTTAGGTGATTAGGAATGATGTCAGGGGAAAGAACTGCACATGCAAATGTCTACTCTGGTTACAGAGAAGCAGCTGAACGAGGGGACTGTGCGAGGCATCCCTCATTTGTGAGTGCCAGGCATAGGGAGTCTTTCTTGATAGAGACCTTAGGCTGCTCCCTCCTGACGTGGCCTCCCTCTGCATCAGTGCGTCAGTTACTTTTCTCATCACCATGACCAGAATACCCGGCAGAGGGTACCATTTATTATAGGTAGCAGTGATATGGTGGACGGAGTGGTTTGGTACATGGTGATGGAAACCTGTGGTGTAGCTTTCCTTATGGGGCCGATCAGGAAGCAGAGAGTTGAGCCAAAGTCAGGGCCAAGCTATAACTCTCCTTGCAGTGGCTTTTATATGCAACTAGGTGCTATTTCCCAAGAGTTCCACACCTTCCAAAATAGCGCTAACTGGCTTGGGACCAAGTGTTTGGATACATAAGTCCATGGGAGGGGGTACCATTTTATATTTAAACTGTAACAGATTCTTGTCTTTTGAAACTGGATGAAAATGATTACTGTTGTTGCTGGAGATTAAAGTCATACTGTGTATTAATAATTGCCTAGCCTTGTGCCTGGTACACTGGAAGAGCTCAGGCAATTCAATAAACGAGGACCAAAAATAACCTTAGCCTCATTTTCAGGGTCTCAATCTATAGAAGATGAAAGTGAAGGTCTGTGGGGTAAGTGGGTGACCCATGACAGAGGGCTCATCACAGAGGGAGAAACGCTAGCTCGATGTTCATTGGAATCTGGGTCTCTTGAGCACCAAGCTGGCACAGGAAATTTCTAGAACAAAATTTACCCAGGATAATTAAGACATAAAAGCATATGATGAGGTCTGGAGAGATGGCTCAGTAGTTAAGAGCGTGTCCTGCTTTTGCAGAGGCCATGAATGTCAGTTTATCATGCTTTCATTGTTAATGTCCATGCCATAAGAAAGAAGAATGGAAGCCTTTCAGATTCCAGGTTCTTCCATGTTCCTTAAAAGAAAGCAAGTGCATTGATAGCAGCTTTGCTGGCATGAAATGGAATGTAGGCTTTTGTAGCTAAGGCCTTCCGAGGTTCTTCTAACTCACTTCAAATGTTGACATCAATGTATATGGATATGTTATTCTAGGGGCTCAGGAAAGGCAGTCATAAATTCCTTATTTCCTAAAATTCTCATTAGATATCTCTAGGTTTATGTGAAGAGAACTTATTACAACTTCCCACAAGTAAATTAAGCTCCCTCTCATAATCCTGCTTAAGGATGCCAAAGCTCTTTACTTCTAAGGAATCTCACAAGGCATTTTTTCAATCAACATCTATTGAGTCAATAATGATTATGTCTCTACCTTCTATTAATCAAAATCAACTGCCAGTCAGAGCTTTTGATCAGTCTCTGACCATTGCTTTCTCACTGGGTTGAAACCGTTCTGGGCTATAAATCAAAAACATGATGTTTTCATATAACTAAGCAAATTTATTTCCAATGAACTATTTATGTTGTGTTTTTGGAAATATTGAGAGTTGCCCAAAGATTCTCATTACAGCTGCCAAGAAACACTGGAAACCATTAGGCACAAGATCAAGAAGCTAGAAGATGAGCTATGATGATGGTTTAGTTGGTAAAGCACTTGCCATGCAAGTTTGAGGACCTGAATTCTCTTTCCAAATAAAGAGCCAAGTGGAAGCATGGTGGTGTGAGTTTGTAATTCTAATACTGGAGACAGAGACCGTCAGGTCCCTGGACCTACTGGCCAGCCAGCCTATTCAGGTCAGGGAAAGACCCTGTCCAAAAGCAAAAACTTAGATGGACAACTCCTGAGGAACACCAGCCGAAGCTGACCTATACCTCCATATACACAAGGACATAGATGTCTACACACCAACACAGACATGTATTCACATGTACATGTAGATAGAGGAAGATGGTGAAGGCAAAACAGTAGTAACATTTAGAAGGGACCTTACGAATAAAATAGTTCAACCTCTACCTTCAAAGGAACTGAGGTTTGAGAAACTTGTCTAAAAACACTAGCTGAGGTCTCAAAGAGTTGGCTTCCAGACCTGTTGAAATGACCTTCTTTTCTGAGAATGAGTGTGGCACAGGGAAGACCTTATGGCCATTACTGGGCTACCCTGGTGAATTCCTTCTTATTGAGAGCCTGGTGACAACCGATTGTATTTCTTTTTCTTTTTTTTAATGTTACGGTTTGATAGGAAATGACCCCCTACAGATTTGTATATTGAATGTCTGGTGCCCAGGTGATGGCACCATCTGGGGCCTGGTTCTGGAAAGTTTAGGAGGTAAGATGGTAGCAGGAGGAAGCAGGTAACGGGGGTAGGCCCTTGGAGGGATCTTGTCCCTGGCCCCTTCCTCTCCTGCACTGTTTGTTTCCTGGCTACCACATTGTGAAAAAGTTCACATCACTACAATATTCAGCCTGCCCCAGGCCCCAAGTAGTACAGCCAACCAACCACAGAAGGAGCCCTCAGATCTGCCAGCCAACTACAGAAGGGGTTCTCAGAATCTGCCAGCCAACCACAGAAGGGACCCTCAGAATCTTCCAGTCAACCACGGACGGAGCCCTCAGAATCCCCCAACCAACCACAGAAGGGACCCTCAGAATCTGCCAGCCAACCACAGAAGGGGCCCTCGGAATCCTCCAGCCAACCACAGAAGGAGCCCTTGGAATCCGCCAGTCAACCACAGAAGGGGCCCTCAGAATCCACGAGTCAAAATAAATATTTTTTTCTTTAAATTGGTTTTGTAGGTATTTTGATCACAGTGATGAGGCTCACTCTTGACAGATGTCTTCTGTCAAGAGTCTGACATTCGAAAGAGACATAGGCTCTGACATTTTAAGGTTAGGCTGGGCCATGGGAGGAGTTCATGTTCTCCTGAGGCCAAGTGCTGGAGTCACACTCTCCTGCTTTCTTGTCATGTGTCTTAGACTTCCAGATTTCTTCAGTTTCCTGATATAGTTCAATGTCTTTCCAATGAATCATTCCTAAGATAAATAAATCCAATTTAGAGCTGATATTTGATGCTAGCTACAAACACACACAAAAACACCCTTCACTAAAAGGAGGTATGGGATTTATAAAGAGCACTTTTGCCATGAGAAGCCAGACCGTGGGACTTTCAGTTTAATGTTCTCTGTAGCACAACATGTGCCTCAGAAATATACATATAAGTCCTTGATATAACTCATGGTTTGAGCAGCACAATAATTATTAGACAATGGAAGTTCTAGGGGAGAAATCAATCTTTTGTGAGTGTCATTGAAAAATCTTTTTAAAATTTTGAGCTAGAGAAAACAGAACCACAATATACCTAAATTCTCTATTATATTAAATTAGAATAATGAATCCGGTTTACTTTAAAATGTGGTCTTATAACATGATTTCTAAGGTAGATTTGCCAAAACATCAATATGCAAAATAGAGCTTCTGTAGATGTTGAAACCACTTTTGCTGATACATTTAATAATACCACTTGGTTTTCCTGGGAGTTCTTAGTGGGCTCAAATGAATGTGCATCCCCAGACAAAAGAATACATATTTCTTCAAGACTGTGAGGGGAACAATGCAGGGTTTACGTGGTATGAATTATTTTATCCGTCGAGACACTCCATGCAATTGCTTGCCGTCCCCGGAGAGAAGGAAGTGTAGGAGTTGAGGGATGTTTGTATATGAGTCCATTCCTGTAGCAAGGTACTTGAGTTTATACATTTCAAACAGAGGAAATGTTTATTTTGTCTCAGAGCGCTGGAGGTTTCAGTCCATGCTCGGTTAGCCTGGTTGATTTCGGGCTTGTGAGCCTATCCTTTGTAGCAGGACCATGCTACTCACCTTGTGGTTACCAGTGAGCAAACAGAGAGAAAGAGGAGGGAACCTGTGACTGGAAACTTTTTAACTAGGTCCTATTTTTTCAGATATTCTTTTACCTCTCAACAGAGTTGTAGTTTGGGGACCAAGCTTCCACCACGGGGACATTTGCAAGGTGCACATTCAAGCCATGGCAGTAGGCTAGAGTTAACCCCAGGTATGTGTTGCTCTCCAAGTTACATCTTAGCTTTCCAAGAATATTTTGGACAAAAAGAAAATGATGGCTTGGTTTATGTATTGTCGTTATAACTTATAGTGTCTTGTACATAAAGGGGTGTTTAATAAATGCTAGGGAAAGAATAGATTAGAATAGAGAAAGAAGAAAGGACTAAGGAAGAAAACGCTACTGGAATGCACAGTGCCCATGGGCAGTTTATTCTGAAATTGTCTTATCAAGTCCTTGGGACACATGTCCCACAAACTCCTGTAGTTGGCTGGGAGACTCGTAGTCATCCTGGTTAGAATGAGAGGTGGGGAACTCATCAGCATAGAGAGACAGAGAAGGGGAGTTGGGAAGGGAAAAGGAGAAACTGAAACAAATTAGAAGTGGGAGGAAGCAGGTAGGATTGAGCAGATGAACATGGTAGGGAACTCAGAGTCCTTGGCCCCCAACCCTACTGGCATCCCCATCTTGCTCACAGTGCCTGCTCTTCTCCTCTTCCATCTCAGAACTTTCCGGAGGAACTTTCATAGCTAAGTAACACACCAGCTTCCTTTCAATGTGTTATCAGGACATTTGTGTTTTAGTAGATTTTTTTTTTTTGCTATAGGAATGACTTTGTAATGATGGGATTTCTACCACCAGCCAGCGATTGGCAAAGTTTTGCTTGGTTCTGGAAATGAATCTTGCTTAATGCCTCTCACCGGTCCCTCCCTGCTTCCCCCATCTCCTTCCTGACTCACCCTCCTCCTCCATGCACCTTGTCTTCCATCTGTTCCCTTTTCTCTACACTCACTATTTGACTAGTAAGCCAAGAATTAAAGAATTCCACACACACACACATGCACATGTTCACGTGTGCACACACATGCACAGGCACATTTATGCATATACATACACACATGAACACACACTTATACAAAAGGGAAGGAGATAATTGTACCGTCTATTCATAAAGAAGTGTCTAATATTTTTGCAGAACGTAAGGAGTTTTCTAGAAGCTGTCTGTGTCTGCTCCTGGGACAAGCGACAAGTGGAGTGGGCTTATGACCCAGAGTGGCCTATCCTCTCTCCATGGGTGTTTATCATGAATACAAGTATCAAGAGTCCACCCAAGGCACGATTAGGTTAAATGTCTAAAGAAGGAACTGTGGAGGCAGACAGAGGCAGACAGGGTAAGAATGTGGTGAAGATGGAGCTGTCTGACCACAGCAGTGAGATGGCTCTTCCCAGGTATCTGCCCGGGGCAGCGCTGCTTGCAGAGTTTGATGTGATGTTCTTGAATTTCTGGCCTGGCAGGATGGATCAGCAGGTTAAAGGACTTACCACCAAACCAGGATCCACATGGTAGAAGGAGAGAACTGACCTCTGTGGACTGCCTTCTGGCCTTCATGTATGTGTTGTAGCACACACACACACACATACACACACACACACACACACACACACACACACACACACACACATGCACACCGCACACACACTTTTATTTTAGATGCTCAACAATCTTCTGCAGGAGTTGTATCTAGCTTTTGTGAGACTAGATTAGTTCCTTGGGCTGGGCCACCCCTTGTGTGTTAGGCCTCTTCTGCACATGCCCAGTTCCTTCCATGCTTCTCTACCATGCTATAATGCATCCAGGGAGCCTGCTGACGCTGAACAGATAATGCCACTTGACCATGGCCTTCCAGCTAAGGAAACCTTTCTCCTTCAAAATATCAACCCCAGCCTTTAGCAGTTACTATAACAATGAGACCTGAAATCTAACTTTCTCAACATGGGCTGGTGCCTCTATCCCGAGGCACCTCAGTTTCCCTTCTAAATGAAAATTCTGTAGTCAACATGCCCTCTATTTTGTTTGGCCTTATCAACTATACCATAGAAACAATCTGAATGTATGCTTTGATAATATTGTCAATTACTCTGGTAATGGACTTTTGGAGTCAGCATATCAAATGTCAAGTCTATAAATACCAAGGTTCTATCCACTGTGTGGTACTGAGTTCCAGAGAGAGGCAATTTGGCAGCGTTCCCTCTTGGCTCTGGTTCCTTGCAAAGCTCTGAGCAATCTGTTTTGAGATACAAAGAATGAAGTTCCCCACAGATGTGTCTCTTTGAGATATTGCTGTTTTGGTGAATGTTCCCAAGGTACGCCATGGAGGTTGTTCAGCCAGCTGCCAGTGGTTTCTGCCCTCCCAGGACAGATACTGCCACAGCCTGTGCTTTGGCTGGAGCTAAGTGAGAGGCTGGTGTTGGGATCTTAGCAGGTGGTGAAGTGAGAGTAGGAACCCTGCCTTAATACAGAGATCTTGGGTCATCGGACATATGGGCAGAGGACTGGGTAACGTAGCATCCAAGGGCACCAACACACTTCCTTTCTGGTTTGTTTCTTAGAAGCATGTCAGACAGGATCAATATCATTCAGAGAAGGAAGGGGAGATCAATTGTTTTTCATATTTATTGATCTTATTCAGTGCATGGCTGAGGTAATGGGATGGGAGGGGAGCAGAGGAGAAAGGGTAGCCCTCAGAAGGTGAGTGAGTAACCATCTATTGGAGCAGTGGGAAGAACAGGGAGTTTGCTGGTCACAGCCTGCTCTGACTCCCTTCAAGGATGGGTGAGGGGTGGAGACTCATGTGCTTCTGGGGTTGGGGGAAACACTCGCCCCAATAGGCATATCTCTGTGCTGGGGGCTGGAGTCTTATTCAAATGCAGCAGAATTTTCTTTTCTACCCTGTTTTATTCTAGTTTAGAATATAATACATGTCCAATTTCAGAAAAGATGGCTTACAAAGGAGTAATATAGTAGAAAAAATTAATTCCACTTATGTTGCAACTGTTCCAATCTTTTTTTTCTACTTATGATTTATGTAAGTTTACTGGAACTTACATGTATGATATCATATCTTGTTTTTCTTGCTTAATAATAGAATATGCTGGGCAGTAGTGGTGCGTGCTTTTAAACCCAGCACTCAGGAGGCAGAGGCAGGCAAATCTCTGTGAGTTAGAGGCCAGCCTGGTCTACAAGAGCTAGTTCCAGGACAGGCTCCAAAGCTACAGAGAAACCCTGTCTCAAAAAAAATAGTAAAATAAATTTTCCATGTTATTTAAATATATCTTCATACTATCCCTTAAATAAGACCTTTTAAAATATAGAATAACTATTACAGAAAATTTGAAAAATACAAGAAGAATAGAAGAGGAAGTAAAATTAATCAAAATGTTGCCACCCAGAAATGACTTCTATTGATATTTTAATGCTTCATTTGGAATGTTTTTCTATATCTGTATATCCTCTAGTCTATGAACCTTGATGGCATTGTCAGTCTTGCTTTTCACTTATGCTTGAAATTATCTGCAAAAATATAATTTATATACTATTTGATCTTATCTACACAGCAGTCTTTCACTATCACTGAATTATGAAGAACACAATGATGGCTTTATTTGTATTTGTCTTTAACCTCTTGGGAAATGAGAAAGAATAATATTCTGGACAACTAAATCTCAAGGGCTTAGGAGACACATCCAGTTCACAGCTGTCATCTGGACAGGACGGTGTGGAACATTCCCACCGTCATGGACAGTCCTTTAGCACAAGCACTAGAGAAAAGAAGGCTGTTCCATGTCCTTTGTGTCTAGTTTGCTTCTGTATGGCTTAGTTTCTTTTCCTGTTGCTGGGGTCAAAAGTACACTAACCAAAGCAATTTCATGACAGAGAAGTCAGGGTGGTGTGGGAGGTCCTTCTGTCTATGTGTTGCTTTTATTGGTTAATGAAGAAAGGAACTGCTTTGGGCCTATGACAGAGCTAGGCAGGGAAAACTAAACGGAATACTGGGAGGAAGAAGGCAGAGTCAGAGAGATGCCATGGAGCCGCCGCCAGAGTCAGACATGCCAAAACTTTGCCGGAAAGCCACTGTCATGTGGCGATACATAGATTAATAGAAATGGGTTAAATTAAGATGTAAGAGTTAGCCAATAAGAAGTTAGAGCTAATGGGCCAAGTGTTTAAATTAACACAGTTTCTGTGTGATTATTTCGGGTCTAAGCTAGCCGGGTGCGCAGGAACCAACAAGCGGCTCCACTCTCCTACATCAGGGTGGTGGCAACTTGAAGCAGGTGGTTGCATTACATCTACAACCCAGAACCAGGAAGGAATGAACACCTGCTGTTACTCTGGCCCCTCTCCCGACTTTTGGAGTCCAGGACCAGAGCCAGGGAAAGGTACCCCCTTCAGTGAGCAGTCTTTTTACCCCAGTTAACACAGTGAAGATAACCCTCACACTCAACGCCCAGAGGCCCATCACCCAGGTGACTCTTGAGTCTATGACTCTGGTACTTATTGCTATTAAGATACGCTTTGGGACTCCCCTTGCCAGAAGCACTTCTGGAACTTTCTGTCTCCTGCTATAATCCTCAAATACCTCTTAGGAAGAAGGAGCTTTCAGCCTCTCCTTAGCCTGGTTCAGAGCTAGTCAAAGTCAGAGTTCAGGCAGGTCTTCCCTCAGTGTGCAGGAGGGTAAACATTCTCTGTATTTCAGCAGTGTTGACAGTAGGGAGAGGCTGAGCTCCCATTCCCCTGATCTGAGGGCAGGCTTGCTATCATCACACCCAGACAGTCAGGGACACAGAGGCCTGGATCGCAGAGGGAGACAAGGTATTAATTGCATAAACACAGCAGAACATTGAGAAGGAAAGGGCCTGGGACACACACCCCATGCCAAAGGCAGTTTAAAAAATTAAGCACAGCTTCAGTTCACTTAATTCATATTTCAGCATCCAAGTTCCAACTGTCATGTTATCAGCACATGACCTCCCTGGGCCTTAATGTCCATGGGGAACATTTCAGTGGCCAAAGAAATTATTGCTAAAGATATGTGTTTGGCATGATGATTCTGGACCCCAGTGGATATTGTATTAAAGAATCCTCATCCTTGTCCATCGCCTCTTCTCAGATGATATTAGAACAGAAAGGGATGAAAATGGAGATTTTTCTTGCAGAGAAGAGTAGGATGAGGGAGGGACCTCATACCTCCAAGGCCTGGGTCAACTCCTAGACCCCTACTTCTATAAGAGCAAAAGATGAGCTTCCTCTGCCACAAGACCAAACTCCAGGGTAGACACAGGGTCATATACAGGCACAGGGCCTGTCTTCCTTATCACCACAGTGCATCCAGCCTTATTCATCCTCAGTGTGCTCTCAAAAGGCGAATGTATCTTAGGAAAGAGAGTGAGATTTGGGACCAGAGATAGTGTTTCCTTACAGCCTTTCTTAATAATATTAATTTTTGTTAAATGCCATTTAACACGCACACACATGTAATATGAGATACCTGTGTAATAAAGCAGGGTGATAAAGCACACACTGGTATAATCTGCCACCTCAACTAAGCCAAAATTTACCATCATGGTGGATGCTGTTTGCTTTGCTCACTCAATTCTTTGTGGATTCTGCTGTTCCACAGAGAAGCATTATTGGACTGGGGCTGTAGCCTAGTGAGGGAAAAGCCCTGGGTTCAATTCCTCTCACTGAAGAATAGAAGATAGCCACTGTTTTGAGTTTACCATTCCCTGGACTTTGAAAGAATAATTTCATTTCTCTTTCTGGGAAGCCTTACACCGTATGCTGCTCCATTCTTCTTGCTTTTGGGCACAAGACAAAAGACATATGGATGATAATTTTTGAGGCTTGCTTTTTATTCCACATATGGTTCTAGGATTGTCCTTGTGGCTGTGAGTAGCAGTATTACATTCATTTTTCACTATCTAATATTCTGTTGTGCGGGCAATAGTGGGATTTATGCATTTGCTTTTCCTGTCGGAGGATAGTTGGCTTTGCGTTCACTGTGACTGGGAGCATCCTTCCTGTCCTATGTGCTTGAGTCTCTCTGGGTTGCACACCCACCTCAGAGCCACTTGGCCTCTCATAGGTCTAGTTTTAACTTTCAAGAGGTTTTCATTTTTTAAAAAAACAACCAAACAGCATTATTAATCTTTTTTTTTTAAATTCCATTAACCATCAATACACTAGGAGTTAAACATGACTAATTCCACTGGCTATATTTGCCATACTGACTCAATTAGAAAAGGTGATTTACTTTTTTTTTGTTCTGGGGGATCAGGAGGGGTCTTTTAAACTGTAATTTTCTATTTTTTCTTCTCTTTAAAGAAGTTAGGGCTAATGCCAGATGGCCAAGGGCTTTGGAAGGAATCATAAAGAAAAAGTAAGAATGAAGATGAATTTATCACTTATGGAAACGCAGTCAGATAATCAAAGTATAGGAAGATTTTATTTTTGAGACAGAGATTATATCAGGGAAGTCCAGAGCTTGCTAAAGCTCCACAGTAATGCTAGCCGTTCATAATTTCCTCTACTTATTTCTAGTCCTCAATCCCACTGCTCCATCATAGGGGACCAGAAGGCTTGATAAACAAGGTGGATAAGGAGAAACAGAAGCTTTGATAGAAACAGCATAAAAAGTATTTGCCCTCTTCCATCTTCCAGAGCCTCACAGACAGTGAGCAAGGCAGGGAAGAAGTTTTAGCCCAAAACCAGGATCAAAGATGTCTTTTACAACTATTGATCAAATGGAGGCTCTGTTGTTTGAAATAATGATGATTAAGAGAAGTTCGTACTGATCAAGATTAACAACAAAAGTCATAGGACCTGTTTCATGTTTCATCCAGGAGGAGGGAAAAGTTCTGACTACAGGGTTTTCTTAAAGGGATTCTGGGAGACAGGGGATTCTTTTATGATACTACTGAGCTCAGCTTACTCAATGTTGGGGTTGATTGTAATAAGGTTAGTAGCAATCATAAAAGAAAAACCTGTGTCAAGTCATTCTATTATAATGTTACTTTATATGTAAACTGTTTGGCTATACATAAAATCAAGTATGGAAAACAAAAACAGTAACCTGAGACTAGAGAGATGGTTCAGTGGTTAAAAGTACTTGCATCTCATATAGAGGACCGGAGTTCGATTCCTAGCACCCTTGTTATATGGCTCCCAAACTCTTATAACTCCTGTTCAGACCCCTGAATACACACACACACACACACACACACACACACACACACACACTTTTCAGGACGGACCATGTGGTATTGGCTAACCCATGGGTGTGCTCATCCCCAGGGAAGATAATTTGCCCTGCCCTCAGAATTTCTTAGTTGCCTGTAGTTTTCTGTGTAAGGGTGAGGCCTCCAATCTGCACCCCAATCTCCACTCTTGTCTACATTTCGAGCTTATTGATGTAGTCTCTGTTCAGTATGCGATAATAGTTAATGAAAAAAGAAGCCATGAGTTTGAAAGAAGAGTAAGGAAGGGGGTATGGGACCATTTCAGAGGAAGGAAAGGGAAGGGGGGAAATGCTCTAATTATAATCTCAAAAAGTAGCTTAAGAATGAAAAAAGAAGCACTTACCAAAGGATTGAAGCTAATAGAGGCAACTCTTATAGCAGTTTATAAGGGGAAATTACTGTGTCGTATTTAGTTAATGATCACAGAATTGATTTAAACCATCAATTTATGTGATGTCCAAACAACTTACATTTATCCTTGCAGTGATACTTTGAGTCCCACTGGTGTAAAGGGAATTATGATATTATAATAAAACTGGCTAAAGAGCGAAGGAAAAAAAGGCAGATGACTCCCAAAGAAGGAACGGCATCTGGGGTTGACCTCTGACCTCCACCCCCTTTGCAGATATGCATGTGCACTTGGATATGTGAGCCCACAAGTACACACACCCCTCTCACCAAAAGGAAGTTGGCAGCATTTTCCTTGTGCCTGACTGTGTGTGTTTCCCTTGCTTCGTTTGGTGTATAAAGATATACCTCCATGGTTTCTCCTAAATGTTTTCCACTTTGCCTGCCACGGCTCAGCCCTCTGCTCACCTGAAGCTGATTTCCAGGTCTCATGATTCCCACTTTCTCTCCTTCCTTTTGTAGGCAGCCGTGGTCTCAGTACCATTTATTGTAAATTCATCTTTTCCCCGGGGAACCTGCAATGCCGCCCCTGCAACAAGGATATGGGTCTATGTCATAAATCTGGAAGTCTGGTTATGTAAGTCCTCTATTTTGTCTCTGCATAAGGAAACTCTTTGGCTTCTTGAGAATCTGGGGAAGAGAGGTGGAGCCAGCCAGTGTCCTAAGTCACGAATACCTGGGCCTTTGAGCTTTTACAATCTGTCTGTGTGAAGCTTGCTTAGGAGGGCAGCACCATCGGGACTGTGCCAAACCCATCTGTCTGTGGTGCCCAGGCTCCCCATTCAATGTGTGAAATGCCAAATCTCTTATAGCCTGAGGCTAAACTTCTAATATCCTTATAAGTCCTGAATCCCTAAGACAGAAGAACCATCTGACACAAATGTTAGAGTTTACCCAAGGACGGGAGAAATAGCAGGGTTGGCTTGTAAACCAGTTGTGCTGGATGCGGCAACCTGGGAGGGAAGCAGCCTGGTGTCGGAGCGGCTTCACAGAGCACAGAGGAAAAAATGAGGCAGGGGAGAGATGCTCTGTGAGACACCCCAGGGATGTGTTCTCCCGCCCAAGCCTCTGCTCTTTGACAGACAGCTTTCGGGATGCCTCTAAAAAAGGCTGACATGACTCAGCTCAGAAAGATCTCTCAGACGCAGGGAGAATCTGCTCAGTTCCTGTACGATAACACTTGCTGTGTGCTTGTTACTATCCTAGGGGATGAAGGCCACAGGAGTAAGACAAGTTGCCAGCATTTCAATAGGAGGATCCAGGCATTAAACAGGAGCAAGGTAATTAGATACGAACAATGCTCGTCTAGAAGAAAAACATGATGCTCAGGGATCATGCCCCGAGGAAGGGTGAAAGGCAGGAAGGTGCAGCTTTGGGGACCTCTGCAGGGCTAAGGTGCCAGTTCTGAACTAGTAAGAAAGCAGTCTTACCATTCAGAAGTCAGGGAGAACACCATGGGCTGTTGGGTGAGGAGAAAGCAGTGTGGCAGGAGGAGGGAAAGGCAGGCAGCCACTGACGACTTACATTCAGTGTGCAGGAGTTTGGTCCTAATTCAAAGAATGGAAATAAATCACTGGGAGGTTTCGAACAGGAACGCGAATTACGAGGGCTTAAAGTTGGAAAGTAGTGTGTGTTGCTCAAAAGACGCAACAGTTCTTGGAGACGTGAAAGGCTAGAGCAATCTTTGTAATTCCCTGTGCCTCTAGATCATTGCCTTAACCGTTCCTCTGACCCAATGTTTCTGTTGCTGCAACAAAATAGTTGAACAAATCGATTTAAAAAGAAGAGCAGGCTAATTTTGGCTCATGGATTTAGTTCATGGTCACTTCTCTCAGCCGCTTTGGACCTGTGATAGCACCGCACACCGTGGGCATGAAAAACGATGGTGGAGGAAGATTGTTTACTCCGTGGCTGCCAGGAAGCAGAGAGAGTAGAGGAGGGAGGGGCCAAGGTTCCAACAGAGCCATATGCATACTTTTGGTGACCTTCCTTTCATTGGGCCCACTTCCTAAAATTTCCTAAAATTTCTCAGTAGATCCACAGAGTGACAGTCAACCCAAACCATTAATGCATAAGACATCCCCAATCCACAGCAAAGCAGCCTGCCTCCAAAAGCCAGATGCTCTGAACACTGAACTCTTTACCAAGAGGGGCTTGGGGCAAAAAGAATGGAGCTTTTCAGGCTTGGGTGGAATGGAGTCTGCATGCCTCTGTGTAGTCTATCTATCGTAGCTGCTTTACAAAGGATATGTTCTGACTGCAATATTTATCAGAGGATTATTCGGCTTCGTATAGAATCCAGACTGTGATTTTTGGAGACTACTGATCATCTTCTCTGACACCAGGGTCGGTGCTTCAAGGTCTCTCACTTCCCTTGAGGTTATATTTCCTTCCTTCCTTCCTTCCTTCCTTCCTTCCTTCCTTCCTTCCTTCCTTCCTTCCTTCCTTCCTCCCTCCCTCCCTCCCTCCCTCCCTCCCTCCCTCCCTCCCTTTCTTCCTTCCTTCCTCCCTTCCTCCCTTCCTTTCTTTTTCTATTTTGGTATTGAAGATTGAGTCTAGGACCTTGTGCATGCTTGGTGCATGTTGGCAAGCATTCTACCCCTGGGCTAGCTCCCCAGTCATCATGGTTTTTCATTTTCCTCTGGGCCTAAAACATACAGCAGGGTTCTGCAAGGGCCCATCACCTCATCTGGAGCAGCCTCAAATTTTCTTCCATGCTCTTGTGGTGCCTCATACCCTGTCCATCCAATCGCTGTCTGGGTCTGTGATGGAATCCTCAGAGATGTCTGCCCAACCATCCTCTTCAGAGCTGCCCACTTCTTCCTGCAGCAGCCCCCGCTCCCACATGAGTCACAGCATCAAATGCTCCCAGCTGCTCCAGCCAACTTGGCCTCCCCTATTTTGTTACAATGTGCCAGGCTGTTTATGGCTGGAGAGTTTTAGCTTTGGACCTACTTTTGGACCATCTGTGGTACAGAGGAACCATGACCGGAAGCTAGGAGACTTGAGTCCTCAATAGAGTCTTGCCGTGTGATCTTGAGGAAACTCGTCCAGATGTACCCTCATGAAATCAAAAGATGGTATCATAAAGTCTGGCTGTGGTGGAACTCACGTCTTCTCCCTCCGATAAAGCTAGTTGGATTTCATTCAAAAACTATTTTTATGGATGTAATAGAAAGACATAGCTCCAGTGGGTTATATGCCACATAGAAGCATATTTGAATGCAACATGTTAAAATTTGTTTTGCTAGGCGAACTCATTAGACACAGAACTTAGAATAAAGCTCTTTCTGCCGTCTGTGTATGTGTATGCTCAAACTATTTATTAACAGGCCACTGATGGAGAAGGATATGAACTTATTTGGCAAGTCTGCATCCAAGAAATAGTCCCAACAAGAGCGCTACTGCAGCATGCATCTTTCCAGAGTGATCTCCCAGGGCTAGGCTCACATGCAGGTGACTTCAGTTTGCTCCACTGTCAGGCTCACAAAACCCATTGAACCTGGAATGTGCTGCTTTGTGTTAATAATCCAGTTCTCTCCCTCCCTCCCACCGCTTTTAGACAAACATTTTATTTGGAAATAATTTTGGATTTAGAGATTCAGGTTTGGTGCAGCTTCCGTTGATCTCTTGTGAGCCACCATGTGGTTGCTGGGAATTGAACTCAGGACCTTTGGAAGAGCAGGCAATGCTCTTAACCACTGAGCCATCTCTCCAGCCCCGTTGATCTCTTGTATACTCCTCTGGCCATTGTCAGGGTGGAGAATGGGCACAGGTAGAGTATTCTTACCCAGGTACAAGCATCACTCAGAGTTTATCTTCTAATAGCATCGCATTATGCACCAAGACTCACTCCAAGCAACCATCTGGCAATCTGTGGTCATGTCTCCCTTGTTTCTTCTGGTCTGTCCCTTCTCGTTTGTCACTACCCTGACTCTGGAAGAGAACTGATCATGTAAGCCAAGTCTCTGTCTGGGTTTGTCTGATGTTCTTGCGTGATTATACCGGGGCCACAAGCTGTGATCATAGCCTTCTTGGTCCCGCTGTGTCCATGCACAGTGATCTTGCCCACTAATAGCTATGGTTAGTCAGCATTTGGAGACTCAACCCAATCCCGCTAGCATTTCTTCCTCATGAGCAGGATCAAGGATGGGTGAACATAGGGCCTAAAACTTGACCTCATCTTCTTCTACCCACCTACATGTGGGGGAGGGATTTGCTGGAGGAGGCCCCTCATTGAGAGCCACAGGGCCATGGAGCAGTGTTACCCCTGGGAGTGTGAAGGCCAAGGAATGCATAAAGAGCAACTCTTCCTAAGTACCTTGGCTGAGGCTCTGTGGGCAAATTCTCTGTTTTATGTCACTGAAAATTTGCTAAGAGTTGGACAAGAATAAGCCAGTCATTGTCACAGGGAAGAATTACTGGAGAACATTGGAGATGGACAGCAAGCCTGTGACCTGGAGAGACAGCCCAGGTATATATGTGAGCGTATGTGTAGATCATGTATGAAGATGTGTATGTGTGTGCTTGCATAGGTGAGTATATGCGTGTGAGCTCTTGTATTTGTGGATGTATGAGAGAGAATGTAGAGATAGGGACAGAGAGACACAGAAACACAGAGACAGAGAGACACAGAAACACAGAGACAGAGAGACAGAGAAACAGAGAGAAAGAAGCAGGCAGTGAATTACACCCTGAGTTTTGTGTGTTCAGTGAGTACATCTCAGCTCCCTCTATCTGTGGAATGAGTCCCCAGCAGCCCCACCATCACTGTAAGGAAGAAATAAGTTTAAGCATCCTTGGGTGAATATAAAGTGATATACCTCCACTAGACGGTAATGTCAAGACTAGCAAAAGTGTGAGCGAGATGTGCTATTCACAGACGGGAAGGCTGGCCTCATAGCTCAAGTCCAGCTTTGGTACAAGGTTGATTCACCTGCTGTGTAGATCTGAGTAGCTGTAGACTTGAGCATCCCTGCTGCCTGTCTTCCCACTTGCTGCTGAGGTGCAGTATATTATACACTAATTAAGGCTGTTAATGATTATGGCAATCTAGTAAGTAATCTCCAGTATTATCTTGATCTATCTCTGTCACACTCCCTTCATCAGGCCATTAAGGTGACAAGCATCATAGAGCGCAGTGCGCCCCTCTGTCAGCCTTCCTGGTGTTTGCCTCCCAGGAAGAGCTGTGAAGTCTCTGGGGCTGAGTCATCTGAAAATACAGCTGAAGGATGAGACGGACTGAGTTCTTCTGCAACCCAGAGACGGTGCCACTCCTTGGAGCCTGGGCACAGGGGAGGTCTTCCTTGATTTCCTCCCTGTATAGGGGAAATGTTTATGTTTCCCTTGGGATTCATACACTGATCTTTGGGGAATAAATACGTTGTTATCTTTGCTTTGACAGCAGCAGCTTAGGGAAGGAAGGGTTTGTTTGGCTCACAGTTTGAAGACAGACAGTTCATTATGGAGGGGAAGGTATGGCGGAAACAGCAGCAGACATCAGCAGCAGCAGTCAGGAAGCAGAGGGATAGGGATGAACGTGGGCACCTGACTCACTCTTTATTCAGTCCAGGTCCTTGGCCTGTGTAATAGTGCCACACACCTTCAGAAGGGGTCTTCTCTCTTTGGGGTGGGGGAGAGTCCTCATGAGCATGCCCAAGAGTTTGTCTCCCATTCTAAATTCAGTAATGTTGATGATGAAGATAAATGAGTATATGAGTCAGAAGGGTTCCCATGGTGGATTAATATCTTTGGATGGGAGAAGGTGAGACAGAGGAGCTCTGGTCCCGTACTGTGAGGATACAGCCGGGTATCAGCCCAGAAGAGAGCTACTGCCAGGAGCCAAAGCTGCCTACACTCTGCCCTTGGACTCTTAGCCTCCTGGAGTCATCCAAGCTACGGGGTTTTGTGATGGTGGCCCTAGTCATGCAGGATATCCTGGCAGTATTTATATACTGAAGGGGACCTCAGGTGAGCGTGAAGGATGTGGGTCCTGGTTTGGATCCTTTCTGAGTATTCTTAGCAGCAGGTGGGTTTCCATAATTGGTGTTGTAAGTCAAGCACACACAGCTGAGAGACCATTCTGTTGCTTTCTGTTTTTTCTTTATCCGACAGCATCCTCAGGCTCTTACTGCTACAAGTACTTGTGCTTTCTCCCCTTGGGTGGTCATATAGGTTTGCCGACTGATTCAGGAAGCATAAAAAGAAAGGAAGTGGACTTCAGGATTTTTATCAGTCAAAGAGACGCAGAACCAAACCCTCACTATTGCTCAGAGGCTAAAATTGGGAGCCGGAACAGGGATGTCTTATGGTCAGTGACCTCAGTAGAAAGCATTTTCTCTGCCTCCAAGACATTGATTCATCATCTTTAATTTTGAATGGGATATGCATATTGTATAACCTTTCAAACCACAAATCAACTTCCATCTTTTTCTTCATCATCTTCATCATAAAATCCATCATGAAGGAGTTGTGCTAGCCAGGGACCATCTATTTCCCTGGCACTCATGCTTAAAGGGGATTGGGATATCAAATGTACTTTTAGAGCAACGTAATGCTCTCCCCTGAATGGGGAGGTGCCTATGTGGTCACACAGCCTCTTTGCTGGGGAAGAAACAGGAAATCGGGGACAGCATTACTGCTCGGGCAGTGGTGGGAGGAGGCCAGGAGTAGATGCTGGTCTGGAAGGCTCTGAGACAACCAGTAAGCACATAGCTTAGCTCAATCTGTGGTCTGTGCCTATGACTGAGAATCTCAGCAAGTGTGTACTCATGTGCACTCATGAGGTAGTGATCACATTCCTTTAAGGGCTGTGCACACATTTCTTAAGTGTGCTAATCACAGAGCAAACATCACTACCACCTCTGCCTTATCACGGGGAGGAGATTAAACGACCAGGGAGGAAGAATCACAGTATTGAGATTGAGCCAACCTTGGCTTGACTCCAGCATTTGCCACTCTGTTCTCTGGTCCACTGGTTTTCACACACTTTGGGGATGAAAAAAATCACAGTTGAGAAATGTATTTTTACTTCAGGGCACACTCTCTAGAGCACTGATTCTCCACCTTCCTAATCTTGCAACCCTTTCGTACAGTTCCTCATGGTGTGGTGACCCCCAACCATAAAATTATTTCTGTTGCTACTTCATAACTGTAATTCGGTGACTGCTATGAATTGTAATATAAACATCTGATGTGCAGGACGGTTTTAGGTGACTCCTGTGAAAAAGGGTCATGTTACCCCAAAGGGATTACTCCCACAGTAGTAAGAACCACTGCTTTAGATTCATTTGAAGAGACTTTCATAAACTAATAATGACCTTATCCAAGGATGGTGCATCCTAACTTTAAAAAAACACCTTTCCCTTTTCAAAGGTCAGTTGACCCCATTATATTTATTGTATGACTTATTGTTGTATACTTTTAATCAGTCACTTCCTATGGCACAGATGGTCCTAAAGCCCTTATACAGCTTTGCATTTTAATAATACCACTTCTTTATGCTATATAAATAATCTACACAATGGAATAGAGAAGGGGTTTGATCATAATTTATTACATTTAATTACAGAAATGTTAGCTTTCAACATCTCCGACATCATTTTAGATACATTTGGATATAACCATTCCATATTGTGAAGTGTTTATTACCTAGAAAACTAAAGAGAGAATTGCCATAAATGAACCTTAAATTCTTTATTAAAATCTTGGGGAAACTCCTTCTTTGTTGCATTTTGTAAATGGTGTGGCTGTTGTATAAAAAATGAATTTATCAAACACTTAAACTATGTACTAACTACAGATAGCCCAATTAAATTTATTTTGCCATAGTTCCTCTGATGCTTTCATTCTCTTCTCCACAGTGAGAATTTCTGAATTTGGTGTTTCTTACCATAAATTCTGTCTTGTAGTGTGCACTGGACAGTGATCATGAGTGCGGTGCCCATTGTTTGTGGAACCATAGGTCATGGACAGTAGTCACATCATTATCTCTTTAGTTGAATTAGGTGTATGATTGATAACGTATGTCAGAGGTCGAGTTTATATTTAAAATACCTTCAAAAATGATGTCAGTCTTATTTGGCCCCGAAACAAAAGTATTTATGCACAAAGGATGTAGACTAGCAGAGAGATGTTTTGATGTTAGCAAGCAAAGCAGATTTTAGCATTTAAAAGACAACATTGCTTCAATATTTTATTGCAAAATAACAACGGAATGCCTTACAGGGTGGTTATGAAGTGAATTTGGTTCCCCTAAAATTTCTGTATTGAAAATCTAACCCTTGCAGTGACTGTTTTTGGAGCTCAAGCCTGTACAGATGTAATTACGGTCAAATGAAGTTACGTGGGTGGGCTGGAATCTAATAAGACTGATGACTTTATAAGAACGGGGAGAGACAGCAGAGCTGTAGGACGCAGAGGGAAGGCCAGATAAGGACACTGGAGGTAAGCAGTCACCTACAGAGCCAGGAGAGAGTCCTCGGGAGAAATCAAACTAGGCCTTATCTTGTCCATGGTTTTCCAGGACTTGACACAATAAAGTTGCTGTGCTGTGCTATTTTGGTATGGCAGCCCAAGCAGGCTAATTTTAGAATCTAAGAAAGAAGCACAAGTGGGTGAAACTAGGAGGGACATTTCGTGGCTGACATTGGTGTGAAGGAATTGTCTATCGTGGTCCTATATGAGAAGATGAACATTCGTCTTCAGTGACGGGTGTTAAGAGCTGGGAAGGAAGCCTTGGTGACAATCATGGAACATACTTTTGAGAGTTGCTGCCTCTCCTGTCATCCATCAGAGGTGCCATCTTCAAGTCCAAGTTGGAAAGTGACTGAGAAGCCTTAGACTCTAAAGTGCTAGGAAAAGCATCATCTACCTATTTTGCCTTTAGTTTCCTCCTGCCCACCTCTGTATAAGATTCACAAGAAGGCATCTGTCTTAAGATTCTTAGAAAAAACCTCTTTCAGTTAGACTGAAACTAACAGCCACAGCCTGAGCTGAGAGCGGTAAGAAGTGTTGCATTTAGATGGTGTTTTTCTAAATGGTGCACAGATAATAGTCACATAGTAGTGACGGTGTTGGTTTTATAGAAGAGGAGGTATTAGTCAGCCCAGGCTCCTATAACAAAAAACCACCAATTAGGTCACATAAAATGCAGGCATTTCTCGCCTCTGAGAGTGTCACATAAAATGCAGACACTCTTGGAGTCTAGAAACCTATACCGGGATGCTAGAAAATGTATTTCCTAGTGAGCCCACTCTCCCTTGCTTTCCTTGTGTCCCTACAAGGACTGTTTCTTTGTTTGCATTGTAAGAAAGCTCTGGTCTCTCTTTGTCTTCAAAAGGCATCGGTCCAGCTGAATTAAGAGCACAGTCCTATGTCCTTCTAATCCTAGTTAACATTTCCAAAGGCCGTCTCCAAGACGCATGTTGGAGGCATAGGGTTTAGTATATTAATTCTGGGGGATACAGTTTAGTTTATAATCTCTGGTAATTTATTCATTTATTCTAAATCTCTCCTGACAGCTGACAGATTCTGAGGGATGTAATGATTTTGCTTGTTAGTACCACGACGACCATGTCTCCTTTGGTCATTTGGATAGTTTGGATCTTCAATATCCTCTGTGGCCCACATGGTAAAGAATTGTTTCCCTGAATAGAATTATAAAATTATTTAATATGGAGCCTGTTGAGAAGTCTTTCGGGCTCACTCACTGGGAGTGAAGCAGACTGTGGGAACATGGCTGCTCCCTTGCCTTTCCCTCATTGGCCTGGGATGGAACAGTTTTGCTTAGCTCTGTTCTCCTGCCATGAAGGGCTGCCTTTGCACATGCCTAAAAATCAATGGGTCCACCCAGCCATGCACTGAAACTATAGCCCCTTTACTCTTCATAAAATAATTCTCTCAGGTATTTTGTTATGGTGACAGAAAGTGGACCATACAGTCATTGTATCTCACCTACAGTGGATCCATCTTGGAGTAGATGTTTCGTCATATGTGTTGGCTCACTGAGATCGCTTTGTAATCCTCTCCAATAACTGAGCCCAATTTTTGATTTGTGAAACCATGCTAGAGATGGGATCGCCCATATAAGTCCCCGACACTTGTGTCAAAACCAAACTCTTGGGAGGCCCAAGCAAGAGGACTGCCAAAAGTTTGAGGCCAGTGGTTACCAGGTCATCTAGGGCTACTGAGAAGCAAGGCTCTGTTTCAAAAGAACAAAACCAAAAAGTAAGAAATAAAAAAATAAAACAAGCAAAGTCTAGTATCAAGATGTTTTGAAGCCATAGTTCCATTGGCACAGGTATGTGATGGGGTGCGGGTCAAGCAGCATTTGGCCACCTCCAACTTCCTGTATCTTTTGGCTTCATTTGGTTGCATCCCTGGCAACCTTTTTAAATGCTCAAGTTGAGGGATGACTTGGGTGTTCCCTAGGGAAGAGTGAGTGAGTGACTCAGTACCTGAGGTCAGCTGCGTTTCCAGATGAGAAGAGACCACAGACAGTGGCTCAATCTTTGCTCTGCTCCAAGTGGGCTTCTTTATGGAGTGCAAGTGGAAATCATGTGGGGTGACATCACATAAGTCAGAGCCTCTCAAAGGCTTGGGGTGACTCCAGAAGGACTTACAAGCTGCTCCCCTGGGCCTTGCATGGCCTTGTCGAGAAGACCAGTTGCTTGAGGACATTTAGACATTCACCAACAATGATAACATGGAGGCGAGGGTGTGGGGCAACAGCTGGAGTATCCACAGACTCCTAAAAAGCCCATTCCAGAAGCTCAACAACCAAACACTAGTCTCTAAAGAGTGCCCCAACCCATGTAGTTGGGAGTCTAGGCTGCAAACCTCAGTGCCCCTCTTTTTGCTTTATCAAGTGGTCAAGGCAGACCTCTGATGCTCTATGTAAGGATGACCTCAAACTCCCGATTCTTCTGTTTTTCCCTTTTGACTACCAAGATCATAAGTGTATCCCACCACTCTTAGTTTATGTGGTGCTGGGCATTGAACCCAGGGCTTTGCACATGCTAGATGGGCATTCTACCCGTCTACCAACCAAGGTAGATTCACAGTCTGTGCATCCACATCTCTGCCCCACCCATTTTTCTTGATCTGCCTGTCCCTGGACCGTCATCATCCTAAAGCGCTTTCCTGGAGGCTAGCCTCTAACTCCCTTAAAATTCAGAAAGTTCTCACGCAGATGGAGCTAACCTTAGATCTAGGGCTCTGGGGCTCAGGTTTATCATCCTCACGTCTGTATTGATTTATTTTCTGTTACTTAGAAATTAATGCCACCGACTAGGTATGTTATAGTTTTGGCTCATAGCTCTGGTCCAAGGTCAGGGTCTATAACTGATGATGGCTGTCTTGCTGGCAGAGTTCCAAGGTGGAGCAAGGTATCGTATGGTATATGTGCTCAGATGTCTGCTGTTTAGCCCTCATTTTATAGAGCCTCAAGGATTCAGTCACAGAGGCGCCATCCTAATAGGTTTCTTTAATTCTAATTGCCTCCCAAAGTCCTCCTTATCAGTAAATCATGACATTGTTGCTATCTTCACAATTACTCATATAGCGCTTAAATTTCAACAGTGAAAACCCCAAGGGACATGGGCAAGCCATGTCCAGATCACAGAACCATCTCGACACAAGTGGACCTCATTCTGCTATGGAACTCTCTTCAGTAGGAATATCACCACCTTCTTCTTCTTCTTCTTCTTCTTCTTCTTCTTCTTCTTCTTCTTCTTCTTCTTCTTCTTCTTCTTCTTCTTCTTCTTCCTCCTCCTCCTCCTCCTCCTCCTCCTCCTCCTCCTCCTCCTCCTCCTCCTTCTTATTTTTTTTTTGAGACAGGGTTTCTCTGTGTAGCTTTGGTTGCCTGTCCTGTAGACCAGGCTGGCTTTCGAACTCACAGAAATCTGCCTGCCTCTGCCTACCAAGTGCTGGCATTAAAGGCATGTGCCACCACCACCCTACCATCTTCTGAAGCTAGGGAACCTCAGTGTTCAGCCGAATAGTTTTTTGCTCTAGGATCTCAGAGTCTGTCTCATCCCCCAGCACCCCTCCCCACCACCAACAGCAGCTGCTTTGTTTTTATGTCCTGTGCAGATAAAATGTCTTCTTCTCTTTGGAAGGCACCACAGGCAGCCATTCAGACTTTCAGCTTTAATGAACCCGGCCCTCATA
Source organism: Microtus pennsylvanicus (assembly GCF_037038515.1). Taxonomy (NCBI): domain Eukaryota; kingdom Metazoa; phylum Chordata; class Mammalia; order Rodentia; family Cricetidae; genus Microtus; species Microtus pennsylvanicus. Next base: position 26,241,865 of record NC_134597.1, on the reverse strand, counting down.
CAGTCTTCCATGGTGTTTAGTGCAACATATATGTGTAGAACTTCCTGATTGTTATTATTGTTCTTGGCATCCTGGTTGGGTGAAGATTGGAAGACTTGCCTCGTGGAATCTTGGAGTGAAGTGCATGGAGCTGGGTTTAGGAGGAGCCAGTCCTGGGGGCTGAGAACTTATCTGTGTAGTTCTTCCTCGTCAGTCCTCCAGAAACTATTGTTAGCACTGTGTGCTCACTGTTTTGTTTTTCCACCTTCTGTGAATAATCTATGCTGTGTATTCCAGCTCAAGGTGATTTTGAACCTAGCATGGAATTATCTTACATCTGTAGGTGGCATGTCTCCAAAAAGCTTATCAGTTCTCGAGGACAGGGACCATGTCTCATCTTGTTTTTTATGTAAAATAACACAGTTAAAAAAAAATCTATTTGAATGTGGGCTATGCGGCATAGGGAAGGCAACCATAAGTGTCACGTGACCTTGTCACCAAAATGGAAGCGTCAGAAACATTTTAGCATGGTGCAGTGATGGTCATAATGAAGAATGAATGTATACCCCTGTGTCCCATCTCAGGTGAGAGCAGGTGGCCAGGGCAGGGCTCAGAGAGCTTCCTTCCGAAGCTGAGACAAGGTCTGAACTGGTAGGTAGGAATTAGGTGGAAGGGAGGGTTGTCTATCCACGGTGAAGCATGATAGAGGCCCAGCGGCACCACATAGCAAGTCAGAGGAGGCCCATGCCTTTGGAAGACTGAGTGTGGCTAAGTAACGTCTGTCGGTCTGCATGTTGGGGCCATGCTCCTGTGTGTATGTGCAAAGACACAAGGTTGTTGATGCAGGTGTGTGTGTGTGTGTGTGTGTGTGTGTGTGGTCAAGGTACCCATGGATGCTCCGCTGGAGGGCTCCATCTTATTTGCTGGTAAGTGAGAAGAAACTGAAGAGGGGGTTGACTGTGGCTAAATTTGCATTAAGACAAACATATAGGCATCCTCCTGAATATTAACCTTCATCAGGCAATGAAAGGAGACAGAGACAGAGACCCACATTGGAGCACCGAACAGAAATCTCAAGGTCCAAATCAGGAGCAGAAGGAGAGGGAGCATGAGCAAGGAACTCAGGACCGCGAGGGGTACACCCACACACTGAGACAATGGGGATGTTCTATCGGGAACTCACCAAGGCCAGCTGGCCTGGGTCCGAAAAAGCATGGGATAAAACCAGACTTGCTGAACATAGCGGACAATGAGGACTACTGGGAACTCAAGAACAATGGCAATGGGTTTTTGATCCTACTGCACGTACTGGCTTTGGGGGAGCCTAGGCAGTTTGGATGCTCACCTTACTAAACCTGGATGGAGGTGGGCGGTCCTTGGACTTCCCATAGGTCAGGGAACCCTGATTGCTCTTCAAGCTGATGAGGGAGAGGGACTTGATTGGGGGAGGGGGAGGGAAATGGGAGCGGTGGCGGGGAGGAGGCAGAAATCCTTAATAAATAAATAAATTAAAAAAAAAGAAGCCCCGTTCGAGGTTATAGGGTGGTGGAGACACTGGTCAAAGCTATTCCCACTCAAGACTGATGAGGGTTGGAGTCAACGAACAGCTGGTGAAAATGCGTGAAATAACTCAGAGGAGGGATGACCAGAACAAAAGACTCACCTTCGGCTGTTCGGTTATGAATAAACATTTTATGGCAGTCAAACCAAAGAAGACACGCACCACAAAGAATGGGGATGTCACGGCGCAGTTCTCTCAGCCACCCTGGGCAGATGTTATTTGTCTTCCCCTGTCTTGGGCAACTGATGACTTCATTTCATTTCCAGATCTCTCTGAGCTCTGCAGCCCACTCAGAACACTGGCCTCATTTTCTCTGTCTCTCTCTCCATTTCCTCACCCACCTCATCTTACACACTGGCTCTTCTCGGGCCTAGGAAAATTGGGAGCTGACAAGAGTGTGGGATGAAGGATGTCTTGGAAAGGGGCAGAGAGGGGCTTTCCCAGCTTGGAGTGTTCCCAGTACCGAGGCCCAGGGTCTGTCATTCACCCACGCTTTGAGTGGACTTGGATATTCTGCTCTGGGTCCTGAGAAAACAAGTCAGTGACTCCAAGGGATCACAGCAGGTTTCAGTTATTTCTCACTGATCGTCAGCAAAATGAGAAAAATAAGAATATATTGCTTTTCATAAGTTTGCATTTTTTTCTGCTTAAGAACCCGACTTCATCCCGAGATTATTTCTTCTCGTTTGGTGGTGTTAACAAGTCATTTTAAAAATGAAATGATAGTGATAATAGGATTTATTTTTAATGTGCTTATTTGGCAAAACAGAAACTTGGCAATCCTGTGTTGATCTACCCTCCCCCAAATTATTTTGAAATTTTCTTGGCATGCAAAGTCTAGAATCTGGGAGCTTTTGTGATAGATGTTCTGTTTTTGCTTCTGGGGGTGCCTGGCGGAGCGTTGTTTGACCTGGAGCTAGGGACAGCACAGGGTCACACTCAGTCCTAGAATTATGAGCCATGTGACTTCTGAGCTTCAGATTCCCAGTCCATAAAATGGGATGAATGTAGACCCCATCTATATAGGGTTGAGTGAGTTAATGTGTGTTCTGTATTAGTAATATATGATAATGCAACCAAGGTTCTCTCCAAGGAGCCTGGAATGCTTTCCCACGACTGATTAATGCAACCTGCCTCCCTTGTCTTTCCCACGTAGTTTATAATAGGAAGGGGCAGAGAGACAAGGTGACTGACTGGAGGAAAAGATGGGAGAATGTTCTAGAGCTATTTGAACGAATAATTGTATCTGGGTACCAAGGACTCTAGCAGATACCAACATCTAGGTACTCAAGTCCTTCTATAAGTGATGTAGTTTTTTTCACATAACCTGTGAAGATGGCATGTTTTAACCTGTTTCTAGGTTATATTATAAAAAAAGATTTATTTCATTTTTAATCATGTGTATGTGTGTGAATCTGTGCATATGCGTGCAGGGGTCAGTGGAGGCCAGAAGAGAGCATAGGATCCCTGGGAACTGGAATTACAGGCGGTTGTGAGCTGCTGGATGTGGGGGATGGGAACTGAATTTGGGACTTCTGCAAGACTAGTACATGCTCTTCGCCGCTGAGCTATCTCTCCAGTTCCTAGATTACTTTTAATACTCAATACAAGGTGGAAGCTATATAAGTAGTACCTTCCTGTTTAAGGAATAATGCCAAGACAATGTCTGTATATGTTCATTGCTCACACAATTTGTGACTCTTTTGGTACATGGCTGACTGCACCCAGAAGATTGGAACTTGTAGATTGGGAAGACTAAGATGGCAGACTCCAAAGGGAAACCAAAGAGATGTCAAGTAATTGTCTCCATGCCTGGGAAGCTGTTTAGTTTTCTTTTCCTGTTACTGTTATCCCTAGACCTGGCTCTCAGATGTGCTGGAAAGCTGAAAAAGTCTGTGCTAACCCCAGAGGGGATTCCCCCTACACAGCTCTCTGACCTCTGTTGTTCCTAGAAGACGTGTAGCTGCCTCTGTACCTCTTCCCTCTGGGAGGTGGACAACTTCCTGCCCGTACCCAGTTCCCAGGTACACGGAAAGACCCTATGGTGCTTTTTCTTGGCTGTCCACTTGACTACATCCGGAATGGACTGCGGTTCAGAGACAGATGGCACACCTGGAGAGATTGTGCTTGGTTTGAAATGGGTGAATCCCCTTCTAGTCCAGACCTCTGAGGTGAGAAGACGCAGGTCTTTAATCTGGATCTTGCGGCAGAAAGACCCAAATCTGGGCCACACCTTCTGCTGGAAGCCTACATAGGGACGTGGAGGAAGGAAGCTTTTGCTTTTTGCCTGTTTGCCGCCCTTTCCTAGCAATCCACTCCTTCTCTGGCACTGGACCCCTCTTCTTTGGGATCCCAGCACACACTAAAGACCAGCAGAGGCGTCCAGCCTTGTGGACTGAGCAACTCCTGGATTCTTAGACTCTCTGTTTGCAGCTATTTTTTGATTACCTGTGCTGCAGCCTGTAAGTCATTCCAATAATACACACATATACATATACACACACATTTATCACACCAGAGAAAAGTAACAAATATACCAGGTAAAGAGGTGACAAAGCTCACCCAGGACACAGCTCCTCTGGGATCTTCGGGGAAAGGATTAGCAGTGAGAGCACGGGGAAGGCTCCACACCCAGAGAATCAAGCAGGGCACACACACTCGTTGAGTATTCATTCCTTCCCCTAGTAAACCGCTTAGCTCAACCATCTACCTGATGAAGACAGCCCTTCATTTCCCATCCAACTCCTGCACTTCCTTCTAGATCCCACCACTCACTTCACTCACCGAAGACCCAGTGGGAGTTCCTAGTGGTCTGCACTGTGTTTAGGGTTGGAAATAAAATAAGAACGAGGCTCCTTGAGATCGACAGCTTGGTCTGTTACGCTGAAGTGTGTGTCTCATAGAGATACAAAACAGTGAGAAAAATGTGATCGGTCTTCTGAAGTACCAGTTTGGCTTGAAAATTAGGGGAGGAAAGGAAAACAAAGCAACCTAAATGCTAAGTAATTTAAAATAATATTCTTATATTAAAATAAACAGAGCTATTATAGAATTAGGGGTAAAATTTGCATATAGTTAAAAAATAAAACTTGAGATTTCAAAGTAATTTCATGCAAGTGGTTGACTTTTTTGGACTTCAGCCCAGAAACTTGGGAATAAACATGTTAATTCTCTTCTGCTGATGGGTGTTGGTTAAAAGTTTAAAAGTTCTTTCTGTGTGTCACGGAAGGAGATAAAAGAATTTTAACGAGAGAAGAGCCCTAATAAAGATGGCAGATTAGAGATGTCACTCTTGAGGACTACTAGGTAAATTTACAGATTAAACACCTGGATTTGTTTCTGCTGCCTTCCCCGACTCCACGGAAATGACCATAAAGTTCTTTCTTAAGGCAAATAATGTCTGGAAAATTGTGTAAGGCAGAAGGCAATGAGCACATGACAAATGACGTGACAGGAAGAGAATTCTGTAATTCCACCAGGCTAAAAAGGAACAGATTTGTTCACAGCAGAAAAGAGAACAAAGGCCTCCTTCCTGGAAGTCTATTTTTGCAAATGTACTGTGGACTGTATGCTATCTAACCCTCATTCATGTGCTGTGCCCTTATCCCTAAGATGCCTGTATATGTGCACAGGACCCTTCACAGGTAATCATGAGAGTTAACCCTGACTGTTAGTTTGCTGGAATTAGAATTCAGAAGTACCACGGAAACACCCCCAGGAGTACTGGGAAGGTGCTCTCAGGGGGATTTAGCTGAATATGGAAGACCTGGCCTCCGTGTGAATGACGCCGCTCCACAGGTGGTGATCCAGGTCTTCATGAAGGAAGGGAGCAAGCCGAACACCAGCATTCATCTCCTGGATTCCCGTCACCAGCCTCCTCAGGCTCTTGCCACCATGCCTCTCCTGCCGTTAGGACTGCATCCTCAAACTGTGAGCCAATAAATCTTTCTTCCTCAAGTTGCCTTGGCTGGGTATTTCGTCAGAGCATTGAGAGGAGAAACTAGTATGACTCCTAATCTGATCAAGATAATTTTCTTATAACAAGAGATAGTGAAGAACCCCCCAGGGGACAAGATCACAGAAATGAAAAGCAAGATCAAGAAATAAATCTAGTTCACGGGAGACACCATCACCACGACAACAACAGAAATAAATCTAGCAACACAATAAAGTTGGGGAAGATCTCTAAGATAGTAAGTGAAACTAAATTAGAGACTGAGATGAAAGAGAGAAAGAAAATTGAGAAGACTTCAAATTTAGATCAAATATATTTAGAAAGGAAGACAAAATGAAAGAGAGGGTCCTGGGCAGTGGTGGCGCACATTTTTAATTCCAACACTCCTGAGGCAGAGGCAGGCAGATCTTTGTGAGTTCGAGGCCAGCCTGGTCTATAAGAGCTAGTTCCAGGACAGACTCCAAAGCAACACAGAGAAATCCTGTCTCAAAAAAAAAAAAAAACAAAGAAAAAGGTGAGTTTTAATAATAAAAGGTCCCACAAAATGTTAAGGATAATGGAGACCATACCACACTTAATCACAACATGGATTAAAAAATAAAAGCTGTCACTGCTTAAAAGTTGAGTGATCGGTGGAAGGAATTCAGAGAGCAGAGACAGAAGGATGAAGGATGGAAGGAAAGGAAAGAAGGGGATGAGGACAAAATGGGAACTATCAGTAGAGATCAACGAGATGCAGACTAACAACATTAGAAGACAGAGCATGAGATAAACCCTCAGAATTCTGAGGCAACATCTGTTTGAACCTAAAGTTCTCTATTCAGTTAAACTGCTTCAAATACGAGGGCACAGTAAGTGTTCTGCGATGTGCTTCCCCAATGAGGACATCTCAGGTCCCTGCCCTTTATCAGGAGTCCAGAGAGTGGACAAATGATGACGCCCATGGCTGTGGTGTTGTTAGCTGCTGTGCTGAAGGAGAGAGTTCTGGGAAGGAAAAGTACAACATCTCATTAAAAGATCACCTATTCTACCTATTTTTACGCATGCCTTAAGGTAATCTTGCCTTTCCAGAGGTGGTCCCTTGGCCGGGTCAGTGACCCTGTCCAACTGGAATATTAGGTCTCCACCTAGGCCAAGATTTTATTCTCTTGACCAGAAGCGATTTCTTTAAAAAAACAAAAAACAAAAACAAACAAACAAAAACTCTAACATTACCTCCTCTTAGGAAATAACTCTAAAGTTACTTGGGAATGAGATAAGAGACCAGAGCCCCCCAATACTTCTGGCACCTTTGGCCTCTGACAAGGTGGAGGCTGCCAAGAGGCCCATGATCATTCATGGGGAAGGTTATTTAAGGCTTGGTGCTGAAACTGGTTCTGAAAGTAGTGGCTAGGGTGTGGGGAATCTAAGTAGGTCAGATTTTGCAAATTTGCCAGAGGCAAGGTCCTGGGAGCTGCTAAACTCCAAATCAATAACCTGTGAGTTTTGTGGACCAATTTCACAACTTATGCCAGGACCCAGGAATTATGGTTTCCAGCCTCATGTATCCTTTTCCAAGACTGACTAGCCCTCAGATGGGGCTTTTCATGGACAATGGGACCTGGGATTTGAGTCATTTTCTAAGCCATCCAGATGAGATTGTTCCCCAGTGATTTCTGGAATAGAGATTTGACTATTTGTGGGCTTTGTGATATGTTTTTGAGGTGAGGACCACCTTTTTTTTGTGTTTTTTTTTTTTCGAGACAGGGTTTCTCTGTGGTTTTGGAGCCTGTCCTGGAACTAGCTCTGTAGACCAGGCTGGTCTCGAACTCACAGAGATCCGCCTGCCTCTGCCTCCTGAGTGCTGGGATTAAAGGCATGCGCCACCACCGCCCGGCTGAGGACCACCTTTCTTGATGGAATGAAAAGATGCTGGAGATGTGTGAGCTGACCAGCCTGGCATATGCTTAGAACTAGGAGGTAGAAACCACCCATCCCTTGCATATTGCTATGACCTCAGTGGGTAGATTGCACCTTCATCCCAGTATTTGAATAGCAGCATCACAGAACGTCATTGGTGAGAGAGCAGGAAGAGTATTGGTATTTCGAACCTGTGGGCGTGGTTCCAGGCCTGCCCCATCCCTGACCATCCGGGTCACCTTATATATAACCTACCCTCTATGCGATTCCATTTCTATTAGGAAGATGGCAATCTCTGACTTGTTTCCTTCAGGTGTTCTGAGGACTGCATAGGACAATCTTGGGACAAGTGCCGCATAAGCCCTGAAGGGCTTTGTGGTCAGTGTGATGTAACTGTTTCTCATAGCACACAAAAACAAAGCAACTTTCATTCCCTGATATGAAGTACCCGCCATGTGCTGGGATTCTAAACCAGACACCGGAAAGACAATAGGCCAAGAGCAACTAAGCAGAATGCTGAATGTTTTGGGTCCAAGGCAGAGATTTCTACTTGCTCATTTTTGGTGCCACCTCTGGGTGTGGGTCCATGCATTCTAGAGATTGCTTCCTGCCTCATCTTTGGATAGAAGGACATTCGTGTGGTCAGTTTATTTACTGTTCTCAGAATAGCTCAAGGTTACAAGAGCCCATGGATGGGAGACAGAGCAACCAGGATGGACTCTGGCCTGCCTCCTTGCTTTCTGTGCAACTTGCTTCACTTGGTCAGCTCTGATTGTTTGAAAGCTGCTACCTTGGTGGCAAGAGCTGGACGGTCTGTGTCCTTCATCTTTCCCAGCATTTGCAGCTGACTCATTGGTGAATCTCTATCGAAGTCCCCTTCCCATCACCCTTCCCAGTGGTACCCGGAGCCGTAGACAGCTTGTTATCATTGATGGATGCAGCCAGGGCATAGGAGCTTTAATTCCAGCTCTTGTATGTAATGAGAAAATGGCCGAGAGAATGACAAGTCGCCTAGAGGTGCGGGTCAATTTTCTCTCATAGATACAGGACAGCAGCCTGCACAAATGGCTGTGATAGTCACCCTGCTGGGTAGCTGCACTTCAGGAGATACGCTGGGCACATCCCCTGAGGACTCTGCCTCAGGAAATTTCTCTGCTCCACACAAAGTTGACCTCGGCGGGTGACCTGGTGGTGGTTTCATCCCTGGCCTGAGCTCATGGGGAACACACTAACAGCAGATGTTATTCTCATAGTCTCTGACCCTCCACGATACAATTCTATAGCCATTCAGACTCTGCAGTAATTGATGTTGGTGGTTGATTGGGCATTTCCATGGAACAATCCTCCAAACCTGATGTACTGGCAGTGACCAGAGAGACTTCCTAGGAAGAGGTGCATCCGAAGCTGCTGTGGAGAGCAGGAAATGGATGGTGCCTTAGCCAAACTATGGAATATTCTAGAATATTCCAGAGTCTTTCTGATCCATGTAGTTATTAACTGTTTAGATGGTTTCTAAGATGAATTATTCCATCCTGGGAGATATACTTAACTGCTCAGGGGACTGACCCTGAATTTCTTCAACCTCTTCCACAGTAATTTTAATGAGCTAATTTCCAGTCGTACCCATGACTGCCATGATGATTAGATCCGTAAATGTTCAAAGTTTGTTTCTTTCTCACAGTAAATCCAAATAGGTGGTCTGGACTGGTAGGTGTCTAGTTTTCAAATAGCTGTTCCTAGACTCGTCTTTCATCTGGGTTTCTGCCGTCTTCACCAGACAGCTTCCAGGTTCACCATATCTATTTGCAGTAAGGCAGCTGAAGGAAAAGCAGGGCCCAGTCCGGGAAGTGGGCACACCTAATTCCACTTCAGGGTCAATAGTGGTGCTTAGGAGCAAGACTCTACCTATCTGGTCAGAAACAAAGCACTTACTTAAGGTTATTTCAAGGAGCACAGTGCTCTTTAATGTTAGAGGATATTGTAGTCCTATAGTTTTGAACATAGTAACCATCTAAAGAGTTTATCTAAAAAATCTGGCAACAGAGTGCCGCTATTGTCCTATGAGTCTCTAATTATACTCTAATAGTTTAGCAGTTGGAGTGTTGCTATATGGATGGAATAGAATAGTGGGCTATACAGGCTTGTTTTGTTTTTGGAATATTCTAAACGTTTTTCCAGGAGTATAGAAACAGAACGATGAATAAAATCACCATTTTACTTGTAGAGATTACAGTCCATAGATATTTTCTAGTTCATTTCCTCCTTCCTTCCTCTTTCACTTCTTCTCTCCTTCCTTACCCCCCTTCTTCCCCTCTCCTTTGGCAAAGCCTGACATGCCTACGTTAACCTCTAGTTTGTTATGAATCTGAGGTTAGTCTTGAACTCCTGAACTTTCTGTCTCCATCTTCCAAGTACTGGGATTAAAGACACATGCCACCATACCCAGTTATAGGTATTTTTGTTGATAAAAAGCTAATTGATTAATAAAATTCTTATTTTGGTGTTTTTTTTTTCCTATAAGATTCTCTTGAATTTCAGTTGTCAGTTGACACATACTGCCAAGCACATACAGCAGTAATAAAGCTGATGAGCTAGAAGCTAATGATCACAAACAGGAAAATCAAATACACTATTGTGCGTGACAGTTAACCTTATGAACATATATGGACAGTCACTGTGTTAGATTTTACATATATGTCAAAATCACATTGTCTTCAGTCAAAATGGTTGTATTTTAAGTGCAGTTAAGATTATCAATGTCAGCTGGGCGGTGGTGGTGCACGCCCTCAATCCCAGCACTCGGGAGGCAGAGGCAGGCGGATCTCTGTGAGTTCGAGGCCAGCCTGGTCTACAAGAGCTAGTTCCAGAACAGGCTCCAAAGCTACAGAGAAACCCTGTCTTGAAACAACAACAACAGATAAAAGATTACCAATGTCTCATGAACTGTTGAGACAATATAATAGTTTCTGGTCTTGATATTATCTGAAAATGGTTCAGAACCACTGACATATGCTTCGTTCTTTTATAGGACTGTTTATTTTTCCTAAGGTTACAAAGCAGGAAAGACATCATCATGAAGAAGGATTTGGGGGATTTATTCCTTCCTGACATTTTCCCAGTGTTCTGAGTCATTCCCTCTGAGCCAGAGCTTGACGAGCAGCCAAGCGGAATCTAGGCCCCAGAAACACAGTCTCACGAAGCTTCAACTTTTCTCAAATAATTCAGGTCCTCTCCATGCACGTTTTGATCTAAGGAAGCCCATAGCGGCACTCTTTAAGTATATTCTTTCCTACCCGCTTTCCTCATGCAGCCCCATTACTCAAAAACCATCCCCTCGACTTTCATCTTCTACTTCTTGTCTTTTCCTCACCTCCTTTCCTCGTGACACACAGCCCAAGAGTCTGAGCATCATCACAACATGAGTCTTCAGGAGACTTAGACTAGACCCTGAGGCAGGTGAAGCTGAGCAGAACTGGAGGAAGAGGGAGAGAGAGAATGGCTAGAGATGGATAGTGGTCGTCCCCATGTTCTTCTACTGACAAGCTGGAAGCCTCCTGCTCGACCGCGTCTCAGAGAGGGCCATCCGAGGTGCCTTGAGTGCTTAAAATAAGAATCATTGCTGAGTCATACTGGGACCATCTAAATAATTGAGAGTGACATGATCAGCAGACCCTGGAATATTCCACAGTTTGGCCAAGAGAAGGACCTCATCCATATCCCGGTCTCCATGGCAGCCTCAGAAGAACCTCTCAGGAGGAGGCTTTGGCCATTGGTCAGTGCATCAGGCTTGGAGGACTGTTCCCTTGGAAATAGCTTATCGACCATCAAGGTCAATTACTGCAGAGACTCTGGATGCAGCAGAATTGTTTTGTGGGAAGTTAAAAAAAAAAACTACCCAGACATACTCACTTGTCAAGTGATTCATTTAGCCCCGTTATCTGCAGAGAACATTTCCCATAACACCCAGGATGCCTAACAGTGTGGATCAGTATTGAACTCTGTCCTACTATGCTTTTTTTTATGAGTACAAACCAATAATATTAATTGATTTCTAAATTAAACAGCTTATAAACAAGAATAAAATAGATTATAGCAATGTACTATAAAGAAACTACCTGAATGTGGTTTCTTCTCAAAATATCTTGTTTTGATTTATAGAAAGGGTTTAGCACTAGAAGGGAAGTAAAACTGTGGAAATCAAAACTGGGGATGAGATAAGGGATGGCTACCATATGCATCTATTGAGTGCCTATAAAGAGCTGAAACCTAAGACACTGTGCTGTGGGACAATGGTCTGTACCCTGTCACTTGTATTTTAATAAAATGCTAATTGGCCAGTAGCCAGGCAGGAAGTATAGGCAGGGCAATGAGAGGAAAGCTTAGTCTGCAGTCATCACAGAGGAAGCTAGACACAGAACAAGCAAGATGAGAATGCCTCACTGATATAAGGTACCAAGCCATGTGGCTAACAAAGACAAGAATAATGGGTCAATTTAAGATGTAAGAATAAGTTAATACGAAGCCTGAGCTAATGGGCCAGTTTATAATTAATTTAGACCTCTGTGTGTTTCTTTGGGACTGAATGACTGTGGGACTGGGCAGGACATAATCTTTGTCAATAGCGCTGTGCTAAACAGAATGAACCCACCTCAGCCTTCACGGGCTATGGAGTCGAGTAAAGCATTGACAATGTGATACCTGGATGATCTGGAGCAATAGTCCAGGTGAGTACAGGATCTCATGGGCTAGGGTTACATAGGGAAAAAGCTTCTTCAAAAAGTCCTCATAATACACCAGAGGCTGCAAATTGTCCCTCGACATCCCTTCTTTTCTTTTCCCTTTAATACTGGCACTCCTAAAATTTAACTATTGGTGATGTAGTTGGTAACCACATTTCCCAGGCATCCTTGTGGTTGAGTTTGACCACATGACTGAATTTTAATCAATGAGGTGTGAGCAGAAATAATGTGTACATTATACATTATAATGTATACTGCTTCTAAGATGAAGAGTGTACCTTCCTTTTTTTGGTTTTGGTTTTGGTTTTTCGAGACAGGGTTTCTCTGTAGCTTTGGAGCCTGTTCTGGAACTCACTATGTAGACCAGGCTGGCCTCAAACTCACAGAGATCCACCTGCCTATGCCTTCCAAGTGCTGGGATTAAAGGTGTGCGCCACCACCACCTGGCTGAGCCTTCATTTTCTTAATCTGCTGTCTAGAATGTGGGCCAAGAGGAGATAACATGATCAGCCACCAGTCTTGCATAAGCTATTTGTCTTCTCTTTGTGTGTATGCACTAAGATACCAAATCATATAAGACTGAAAAGAGAATTCCAAATTCCCTCCTCTTCTAAACTACTTTAGATTCCATGGTACATTTCAGGAGCCATCTTTTGGTCAGTTAATCTGGACAGCATTTGGTAAGTGGTCTACCAATGTTTTAGATTCATTGAGGTTGCCTCAGTTACTTATAGGTACTCTCCTATGCAATTCTCCTGAAAACTTCTATAAGACAAGGTGCTTCTGCCTCGGGGAGCTAGAAGATCAGCCTTAAAAGAATTCATGTTTTGACCTGAAAACAAACTCCTTTCTATTAGGAAGTCAGGGAACATAGAGATACCAGCAAGACAGGGTCATCTCTTACCTTGGCTTAGAACTCTTCAGCTCTAAGGTTCAACCAGGGTTCATGGTTGGCCTTTGGGCTACAGTAGAAACTACCCCTCAGTTCTGGGCAATCCTTCCCATGTATGGTGAGAAGACTCATTCGTCTTAATCTTTAGGCTTGGTCTTCAGACTAGGGGTTATTTCTTACTTCTTAACCTCTTTCTTGCTACACTCTTCCTCCCTCATGGTGCTAAGATTGACCATCACTGTCAAGATGTATCTCTCAGTTTAGTGTGACTCTCAGAGAGACCAGACATAAAGAAACAAACCTATGATGATGGCAGCATTTAAGTTCCACACACAAAAAGTGTTACTTGAGACAAATCACAGTGTGGTGTAGTAACAAAAACTTCTAGAGCCTAAGTCTAGCACTACTCAGCCAAGAGTCTCATTTTAGCCACTCAGGGTACCTGAGATGACCCTCAGATGTGGTCCAACAGGAGGCTTCAAGCTTCTTTGTGAAATGAGAAGAGAGACAGAGACTCATTTATTTTGGCTTTCAATCAAAAGGACTCATGGACTGGACAAAAGAAGTCATGTGACAACTCCTGACTTCAAGGGGAAGAGGGAGTAGGAAGCAGTGGTAGGTAGCAGTGTTGGATGCCACAGACGTCATCTGGGTAAGGGCTGAAGGTCAGACATGCTGCACAGGATGCTTCACAGGTGCAGAGAGGCGTGAAGGACAGCTGGCTAGAGTCGTCATTTTCTTCTCCCTTTACGGCTTCTATTTTTTGAGTAGATCTGCTACTTCCATTATAACGAGAGTTTCTATTTATAATATACATAATTTTGGACATGTGTTGTATGTGATTATAATTACAAATAAATAAATATGTATATACTGGGGGTGGATGCTCAAAAAAGTTTTGGGAATAAGGCAAGCAAACGAAAATGTTTGGAGACCACTGGGCTTGAGGAATAGAAAACAGACATCCTTAGGTGGTGAGAACTAAGGGATCTTCGAAAATAGGGCACCCCTTAACTTTTAATGTGGGGTGCACATAATCTCAGTTTCCTTGGCCAAATTCCTTTCCAGAAGCTTCCAGATTCAGTGCCTGAGAGCAGAGGCTATGGCAAAAGCGAGTTAGGGTGAGTAACTGTTGGCATCATTTGCCTGCATCAAATGTAGAGGCATCTGCGCCCCTGTCAAAGGCAGCTGGTCACCCTGCACATGCGGAATGTGGGGCACCCAGAGGAGAAGGCTCCCGAGGTAAGGAAGAAGACCAGTGAAAACCAAAGCAGGAAATCTGGGTGTCACCTGTCACTGTTTTCCCTCCGATGGCTGGAAGCCTTTGAAAGAGTCTCTTCAGACAAAAGCAAGGACATGAGCCTGGCAGTTGTAGACAGTGCTGTGGGTGAACAAAAGGAGGGAGAAGACAGAGGGGTCACTGGAGAGAGGAGAAGAGAAGGCGAGAAGGAGAAGAGGGAAAACTAATAGTCAAGAAGTTAATGAAGCCAAGCACAGTTTTAGTATGCCTATCGTAGTAGAGGCTGAGGCAGGAGGATCCTGAGAGTTCAAGGCTACCCATGATGAGACCCAATTTCAAAGACTAACCAAGCAAAACAAAACAAAACAGTCCACAGGAGTTAGTTAGATGGCTTCCTCTATCCCCTGAGGATAGAGAGTAAGAGGGAATGGATAAATGTTCATGTGTATGTGTGTGTTTGTATACATATATGCATTTGTGTGTTTGTTCACACATTGCTGGAAGCTGCTGTAGTTTCCCTGGTTATAGTGAGTGAAGTCCCCCACATTTGGGACGTGAAGAGACACTTTGGATCCATTTGTATGACCAGCTGAAAGGAAGACCAAGGATAAGAGAGGGACACAAGAGGAGCTGCCTGTGGGGCCGTGTGAGAAATTGCATCAGGAGACAGATCAGAAAGTATGCACTGAAAATGATGCCTTATTGTTTCCAAAGCCATGGAGCTGGAAGCCTGCGGCACCAAGAACTTGAGGACCACCCAAGCTAGGGTTGGTTCTCAGCAACGACCTTCAAGAAGAGCCTAACAGGATGTGTAGGTCAGGGGCTCAGACAGAGTGAATGTGGGAAGGCCCTGAGTTGGGATATCTGGCACCTAAGAAAGGACAAGGAGAACACAGGAAGCACACTTTCCTCTGCAAGCAATCTTTGGACCCCCCCTCCCCCCAGAGGAGTAGCTGCTAGCTCACTTTCCTCTGTCTTCTCAGTTGACTCTGGAACATTGGATCCCGTTGTAGACAATACTTAACCCCTTCTTTCAAGATAGATTTCAAGGCCGGGCGGTGGTGGCGCACGCCTTTAATCCCAGCACTCGGGAGGCAGAGGCAGGCGGATCTCTGTGAGTTCGAGGCCAGCCTGGTCTACAAGAGCTAGTTCCAGGACAGGAACCAAAAGCTACGGAGAAACCCTGTCTCGAAAATTCAAAAAAAAAAAAGATAGATTTCAAGGAAGGCTAAAGATACATTTTTCTTTTAGTATTATATCTATAATATCTATCTATATCTATTTATCTATCATCTATGTCTGTTTGTTTGGTTTGTTGGTTGTTTTTCTGAGACAGGTTTTCTCTGTGTAGCCCTGACTGTCCTGCAACTAGCTCTATAAACCAGGCTGGCCTCAAACTCATAGAGATTCACCTGCCTCTGCCTCCTGAGCACTAGGATTAAAGGTGTGTACCAACACCACCACCCAGCAAGGTGACCAGATATTTAATAATACCTTTTAAGTACTATTTAAATATATAATGATACATGATATTTATTATGAAAATCTTATCTATAATCTTATGTTAATGTTCTTTCAACATGTTATTGATTTTTATCAAGGAATGATTTCCGCATCCTGGGACACATGGGCCAATGTCTGAGACATTTTTACTATCATAACTACAAGGGCGATGGTTGTACTGGTGGCTAGTGACTGGGGAAGCTGTATCATTCAGGACCATCCCTCTCACGCTGCAGGCTTATCTCCCCCCAAATATCAATAGTGCTGATGTTGAGAGACAGTTGGAACACAGGTTTTTGCCGTTGGTTTTAGACAGAAAGAAAGCTGAATCTGTGACAGCCTGCCTCATGTCCCCTTAAGTATGTTGTCCCCTCTACATGTAATAAAAAGCCAAGTTTCCAAGGTCAGAATGCTATGATGTTATATGGCTAAGTCCTGGCCTCTGAGACGTAAGGGGAGGGGTCTTATTTGGGGAAACAGGGGCTAAAACGGAGCTGACTTGGCTTGGGGCAAGGTCAAGGGGACATTTTTCTCCTGTGTGCTCTATTGTCTACTTTCCAGAGGTGAGCGTATTGATGGTGGAGCACAAAGTCAGGAAGGACCTTGGTCTCTGACGATTTTGTGGTGCCCATGGACTCCCTCCCTTCTTCCAGGGTTCTTCCGCATGAGAGGATGCACCCGACCTATTGACACCTTTGTTACTCGAATCTCCTGAGCCTTGTAGAACTTCATTCTACCTTGGTGCTCCCAGGGAGGCTAAGCTCTAGAGTTACCCTCACCACACACATGCACACACACGTTCTTTCTTTTTCTCTCTTCTTCACTCCTCCCCTTCCCCGCTTTCTTTTTTCTCTCTTTCCCTGTTTTCTTCCCCATACTCTCCTTCATATTCATTTTTTCCACAGAGATGAGGCTTGAACCTGGGGCCTCATAGTAGTAAGCTAAACACTCTATATTGAGCTGAATCCTCAGTCGTATGTATATATGTATGTATGTATGTATATATGTAGTATGTATGTATGCATGTAGTATGTATGTATGCATTTTAAACAAGATCTCACTGAGTTGCCCAGGCTGGTCTCGAACCCACTCTGTAGCTCAGACAGGTCCTGAACTTCTGATCTTCTTACCTTAATTGAGAGCACAGACCCTGGTGGAGGGTCCCTTCCACTGCATCACATTTCCTCTGGAGGCTCCATTCTCACCACAGCCATCTGTGTATCTGTGGGCACTCGTCACCATCTCCTGCTAACCTGCCAGCCGTCTTCAGGCACCATTGTCACTATTTTTTTAAATGCCAAGCCAGACTCTACCTTTGGGGAGCGTAGCTCAGCCTTCCAGGTTGACATTCTCGGCTGCTAGTGAATTCTGTGCTTTGGATGCGCGCTATGGTGTGGGTACAATATACAGCCTCTTCGCACTCTGATCCTGGCAGAGGCGTTCAGAAGTTACGGAGGAGTGGGTCCCGAGGACAGCACGTGGGGCTCCGCGGCTGCTGTCGCTTTTGAAGTCTGAAGTTTGGTGGCGGCGCTTCGATTTGGAAGCGTTAAGGCGTGTTTGCCAAAGGCTGGAGTTTTGATGTGGCGTGAAGGAGCTGTTACTTTGAGGGGGAGAGAAACACCTTCCATTTCTTTAGGGAAAGATAAGTAATGTAACTTTGCCGTTTCGCACGTCAGATCTTCTGGAGAGCAGCTGTTCCTTCAGGAATGGCTGGTCCAGAGGCGACATATTTAAGTTCGCAAACACCACACATTTAGATGTTAGACATTTCAGTGTTGCTAAAGAAAACCAGAGGAAACAGCCAACTTTCCCTCTTAGTTTGTCAAAGAGAGACTTTATAAAATTAACTTGGCGCCTGGTAGAGGGACTGGCTCATTTGCCAGTCTCGGCGATGGGGAACAGGGTGGGTGCCGTACTTGGGATTGGGAAGCCCAGTGATAGGAGGAGGGGCTTCCCCAGCAAGGAAGGCAGTCTCTCTCTCATGGAGACGGGCAGAGAGCAGCTCCGGTGGCTCCCTTGCTTCTGCTCGCCCACCTCACAAGTAGCCCAGCTCTGCTCTTTCGAGAGGCAGTTATCTTCACAAGCAACAAGACAGCCACTCCCCCGCCATATGGACCGCTAATGCTTCAAAGATGCAGAAGGGAGGCAGGAACTGGTAGGGAAACGAGCTTTCCGTGAATGAATGGAAGGCATTCCTTTGGATTTGGATGAATGACACCTGGGTTTAAAGGACATGCTTTGGTTGGATAAGTGGCTTCTCTTAGCCTTACGCTCCTGTTATCTTTTATGCATGTGTTAGTTTAGAGACTAGTAGGAAGGCTGGATGCTGGCACAGAGAACTTGGATATAGCGGCAAGAAGCTGTTTCCAGCATTTTATCTTTAGAGGCATAGGGAGGGACAGGGAGGATCTTCTAGAAGAATCTAAAGGGCTTCTTTAGGAGTGTGAGATGAGAAACCTGGAGATAGCTTTTCCCAATACTATATTCATGGAGCAGCTATAGGGCTGGCCTTCCACATAACAGAAAAACTCCATCTCCAAATGCCAGGGTCTGCTGGAAGCAGGCAAAGAGAGTTTTGAAGGACTTGTTTCTCCTCCTTCATAAATCCCACGGAGGAGCAGGGCCAGCCAGTCTCCTGACCTATTGTTTTAGGTCTCTGCCTGTACGATTGTTGACTTCATCTTCTCACTTTCTGCTCTGGTTCCTGGAAGTGACCCATAAATGCCCTGTTCTGTGAAGCTCTTCCTTAAAATAGTAAGAGGATGAACTCATCTGTAGGGCCGGAAGGACCTTCTCTTAGAATCAGGCATAATCACATCACCCTGGTTTCACTAGTTCACACAGGCAGATGGTGGAGAGGCAGGAGCCAGAAAACACGCACTCATCAAATAGCTCTCCACTCTTCTGCAGCCACAGGGGAAAATCAGCACCCTTCTTTCATCATAGAAGGTAAACAAAATGAGTGTGCACAGAACATTAGCTCCCCAGAGGTCGTGTCACCATGCCACACTTCCATAGGCGTCCCCCTTTCACCCAGAATAGTAGGAAGAAACAAGGCTTCCTCCAAACCAGCAGTCAGAGGTTCAAATCCCAAGGCCGACACTGTGTGAACGTTGGCAAGTTAACCCCAGAGATGTTGCATTCTACATATAAAATGGAGCTGATGGTATCTATTAATCGAAGCAAATAAGAGTAATTAACAACAGGTGGAGGGACTTCTACAGCCAAAGCCCCTTTCGCCATGCCAACCAACTTCACTCTGACACCATCTAGCCGTCAGCTAAGATGACAGTGATCACAGAAGGGAAGGAGCCAAGGAGGATGACCGTCCCAGGGACTATTCCCCCTCACTCTGCCATTGCTTATAGCCACACGGGCTTATAGCCAGGTCATAGGTGAAGGGAGGCTGGGGACACCATGCTGCAGGGCTTCTGAACCCATGACTGCACAGTTCAGGCACTGCCAAGGTTGGGGTGGGGTGATTGGTACAATGTGGAAGCAGGAAGCTTGTTCAGACTGTATCATCTAGCATCCGCTGCTGAGTCCCCCTACCTTGTGCCACTGAGGAATTCCAGCTACGAGAAAACAAAGCAAAACAAATATTCTTGACAAAACTGGAAACACCACAATCACTGTGTGCTGACTGCTACTTGTCTATCACTCCTGCGGACGCTGAGAAGGTCCAGTAGGGACAAGGGATATTTGAGCAAGTAGCCTAGGAGAAGAATGGTAGTCCAGGCAGAGGGGGCAGAAGAGGCAGAAGGGGCAGAAAGGGAAGAAGGTGGAACCCTCTGCACCCATGAGGCAAAATAAACTACTCCTTTAATTTGTTCTTTCAGATATTTTGGTCACATCAATGCAAAAGTAACTAGTGTATACCACAAGGCCTTTAAAGGGGTTTAATGCAGTCCTGGAGACAGGGAGAGTTGTGGCCAGCAGAGTAAATGGTCGCTGACTCTTCCCCACATGCTAACTCCTTCAGGAATAGCCACTGGGCTACACAGGGGACCAGGCCAGAGGAGCGATTCTAAAAGCTCCGAGGTCCTGACTCGGGGTAGCATCTTGAGGGACGGCTTGAAGTCATAATGTGGGGAGAGACTGGGAAGCCTTGGTGAGGGACTGACGATGGGCAGCAGGCCAAGGGTGATCACTTCATTGCTTTCTCAGGTAATTAGCATCTTGGGTCCACTCCCTCTTATGGCACTTCGGTCGTAATGCCTGCAGTTGATTTCTTCTTTGGCCATTGACCTGGGTGATTCCTGAATGCAGAGGCTATGTCTTATCCATTCTCCCCTCACCTCTCTTGCTTATAGGGAGTAAGGGCAAACTGCCACAGAGCCAAGATGTTGGTGACGTGAACAGAGGCCCGTGTAAAGGAGCAAATTACATCTCTCCCCGTACACTCGTGGAGGATAATGTGTCCAGATGCTTTATTACAGCCACAAGTGTGGGGTCTCATGGATGTCTCTCAGGCCCCTGGGGGGCTGATGATGATGATGATAGACATGATGATGATGATGTGACATTAGGTACCTTCCTCTTTGCAGAACACAATGCTTCTGAGCTTCCCTGGGAGCACAGGAGGTCCAATCAATAAATGTGAGCAAAGTGGCATGATTGAAACCTCCAGGCTAAAAGAGGCCATGGGCTCCAGGGACATTCCCTCTACATAGCAACCACAGCTATTATAGCTACGAGGGGCTCCACGAAGTCTCTTCTATCAACGGAAGATAAAATTTCTATCCTTTTAGCCTCATTATACTTCAGAACTAGCCATCTCTCCATCTAGAAAGTTTCCCCGGATTCCTCAGTTACTCGTGTTTATAGCTGCTTTTCTGTTGTGTTTTTTGCTTTTCCTGGTGAGTTGTAGGGAGCCCTGTCTGACCTGGTAAAGTGGGAAGAGCCCAGGGCTGGCTGGGGAGGTGGTGGTGGGAAACACAGGCAATTTCTCCAGACTCCTGAGCTGGGATGCACTGTTCATGCTGCAGAAAGAATCTGCTGTGGGCAGGGTGAGGCCAGCTTCTGGTCACTGGATTGTTCCAGCATGAGATTTCTCATTAGCTGGATTATTGAAAAATCTTTGCTTTGGTTAGTCGGTTCAGACCCTTTGTCTTAGGCTGCTTTCTTCCCTTGGCCATTTGAACAGCCAACACTCTATTCCACTGAGTTGGTGATTCAGAAATCATTCAGGATCCTCATGTGAGGCTCACACCATCCGAAATGCCAATTTTTATTATAATCATATAATATAAGCATAGGTAATAGATATTACCTACAATGATATACGCCCATCCCAAGACACATTCTTGACATTTTTTTGTCTAAATAACAGATATTATCCATTGCCTAAAATTTCCTGTGGACGTGTGTGTGTGTGTGTGTGTGTGTGTGTGAGAGAGAGAGAGAGAGAGAGAGCATGCATGCATGAGAGTGCGCATGCATATGTGTGTGTGTGTGTGTGTGTGTGTGAGAGAGAGAGAGAGAGAGAGAGAGAGAGAGAGAGCATGCATGCATGAGAGTGCGCATGCATATGTGTGTGTGTGTGTGTGTGTGTGTGTGATGTGGTGGTAAACACGTGTGTGCCATGGCATTCTTCATCCTTGAACATGTCAGAGGACACTTTCAGGAGTCAGTTCTTTCACTGTGCTGTGGGATTCAGGAACAGAGTCTTTGCTGCTAAGCCATTTCTCTGGCCTCAGGCTCAGCTTGCTAAAATGTGGGTTCTAGGGTTCGCTCTAGGTCCTCAAGCTTGAGCACTGACGGAGCTGTGTTCTTGGCCCAGCTTTCCTTATTTCTTGTGTCCATTCCCTCTGCAAACTTCAAGACTGTCAGGGTAGAATGTTGTCTTTATTTCCTAAAGCATTTCCCCCTAAGATTTATTATTGCCAGGTGGTGGTGCACATCTTTAATCTCAGCACTCAGGAGGAGAGGTAGGAGGATCTCTGTGAGTTTGAGGCCAGCCTGGTGAGTTACACAGAGAAACTCTGGTGTCCAGAGTGAATTCTAGGACAGCCAGGGCTGTTACACAGAGAGATCCTGTCTCAGAAAAAAAAAAGATTTGTTTATTGCTCTTATTTATGTATATGAGAGTTTAAGTGCTCCACAGGCACACAGCTGCCTAACAGTCTAGAGGGAGTTGGCTCTCTGGGAACTGGAGCTCCAGGTAGGTGTGAGCTGCCTTATGTGTCCCTGCAGCAGTAGGAAGTGCTTTTAACTGCTGAGCTGTCTTTCCAGCCTTCCTTTATGTCTTTTAGAAATCACTTTATAAAGTCAACAACAGATAATTCTAAATATATGAGGACTTGGGGGTTGCCTCCTGATTAATAACATGTTGCCATGCACCAGGCCCTCTCTTCCCTAAACGATTTCAGGCTAAAAGGAGGTGGCCCTTGTGAATCAGGACAGTTTTATGTCAACTGATTCCAGTCCCCCCCCCCCCCGCCGCTGTCATGCTCAGTGAGTCTGAATGTTCAGTTAAGAGCAACAGTGATTGTTTCGTGACTAAATCTGTCCCAGTGAAGCTGATGGATCAGGGGGTGTGCTGAGCGTAGCACGATTTGAAGCTCTACTCGTGATTTAGCCTGCGAGGAACACTAGGTGAACAGAGAAAGCTGTAAACAACTGAACCAAATGGCACCAGGCACACAATTTCTTCAGATACCCACCCGTGACCTCAGTTCACTTCACAGTCTAAGCCACAACTATCCATGGCTGGGTTTTCATCTTCCTGTTTGATTTCAGGTAAACTTGTGCTACAGTCTGGATCTTGAATATCCCCAGGGTGGTTCTATTGAGAAGTTGTGGGATCTTTGAGGGGCAAGGTCTACCGAGAGGCCATTAGGTCACTGGGAGAATGTCTTAGAAGAAACCAGTATAATCCTAGGCTTTTCTGGGCTATGATGAGAGAAATTTTATTCTATTATGAGGCTTAATGTGCTACACTGTCTTGCTGCAGGGCTAAAAATGATGAGATCAACTGATCATGGGCTGAGACCTCCGAAACTATGAGCCAAAGTAAGTGTGGGGGTTAAATATTTCACTTATTTGAGGTTGCAGAAAGCTGACTTGACTACCTCACCATACTTTCTGGTAATCTATTGGCTACTGCCTTTCTTATGCCATTTCTACAAGCAAATCAAGACATTTTCTGAGCTAAGTACTATCTTTACTTATCATAGTACTTACGGGTTTTTAAAAGCCACTTTAATTTTTATTGATTATTATGGGGGTAGGGCGCATGCCACAGCATGTGTGTGGAGGTCAGAGGTTAGAGGAGTCAGTTCTCTCCTACTCACCGTTAAGTAGGTCCCAGGCACTGAACTCCGGTCATTACGCATCAAGTACCTTTACCCTCAAAGACATCCTAACAACCCATTAGAATCACTTAAAAAGAATGGTGGCACATGCTGGGAATCTTGATACTTGATATGTCGAGGCAGAAAGATCAGAATTCAAGGTCATTCTTGAACGGGTCCATAGTGAGCTCAAGGCTAGTCTGTGTTACATGAGACCTTGTCTCCAAAAAGGCACCAGTTTATAAGCATACAGATGTGCCATGATGCCGTGGTGTTTCCGTAGCATAGTGGTCACCGCACTCGCCTAACAAATGTATCCCGGTGAAGCTTTGGCGTGTTGTACTCTGTATTCGATTCCCCCTTACGAACTATGGGTTTTATCTCATCATTTTTACACCGTGACTAATAGGAACCTCTGTGCTGCATTACAGCAAAATTGAATGCGACGGGGGAGGGGTGGTGTGTGTGAGCCTCAGTCTAGTCGGCTGGGAGAGCAAGACAGTTCTCAGGATGGGGAAAAAGGATCCCTCTGAATGCAAATGACAGTGGATCTGACAACAGACAAGGCTGATTTCTCACCAAACACGCATTACTCAAAAAAAAAAAAAATCCACTTCCAAAATGTACCTCCTACTTTAAAGAAATAGAAACCTGACAAGATTTCTTGGCTTATTGGGCTGGCATTGTTTCAGTTAAGCCTGTATCAAAACACAGACCGTGTCTTCACAGTCTGCATGGCATGACCTGAGATACATTGGCCGTGTGCAAAGACACGCCAGGGGAAGGACTAGCATGTACTCAATCCTTAGGGTAGAATGGGTGGGCTCCAAGCATTGTCTTATTTGGCATCCGTGCCCCTTTGCTCCTGTACCCCCTTGGACCTCCTGGGTCTTACCATGTAGCGGGTGTTTATCTGACACCTGGGTGTCACAGCTGAGCAGGAGTCACCTCTCTCACGAGGGAGCTGAGCTTCTGCTGAAGGGAACCACTGAACAAACAAAGAGATCAGTGTGCCCTCTACCTCCGTACAGGCTCCAGAGAAACGTGGTGCTGGGAAGGGGTCCTTAGAGCAGAGGGAATAGAAGGGACAAATGGGGGGCACTGGGAAGGAAGTAGTCAGGGCCTTCATCCTTGTTTCTATAGAAGAGGTAAAGAAAGGAGGCTCGTGTTGCTTGGATCCATTGGTGGACCTGTTAGGGGCGGTGGGAGGGAAGGAGGCTTTTTTTTTTTGGCCTATGGGGAGAAGAAGACAGTATAGACAGGGCTGGGCTGTTTTTTATATAGAAGCCTGTCTTGCCCCACCACCATGTAGCTTCCACTGTCTAACTACAATCTTCCTAATCACAGCTTCCTCTTTATTCCCTAGAACCCATTTAGGGGCCTGAGAAGGCTCTCTGACAAGTACTGTATTGATTTCCACAGGCTGGTATAACAGAGTACCAGAAACTGGGTGCTGGGAAGCCATAGCTACCTGTTGCTTCCTAGTTCTAGGGGACAGAAGTACTGCTGTCTGGGGTCCAGCCTCCAGCTGCACAGGGCTTTGGAAGGAATCCACAGAGTCGGCATAGCTAGACCTTTCTGTCTGAGGGCGTTGACGGAAAAAGACACTCGCATGCTCTCTTGATGGCTTCTTTTTTTCTTCTCTATTCTCTTGTGTTCTTTCTATGTTCTTTCTCTACTGTATACTTTTTTTTCTACAGCTTATATACTCCAACAAAGTTTTTCAGGAAATATAGGAATCACAATGTGATTCTATTTTTTAAGTAAATGATTGTAATGAATACAGGTAAAAACATGATTTTCACTCTCGTACAATATTTGTATTTTATGTATTATTATATTTTATGTATTACAGGTGAGAAATAAATTATCCCAAGAACTCACATATATTCACGCCCAAGCGACTTGTTACAGATTAACTGTGTGGGCAAGCAAGGTGTTCTTGTCAGGCCTTTTACTGGAAGGCTATATTTTGCAGTTACAAAGAAAAGACCAATTACTTTATTACATATTTTGAAAGGTAATCTTATAAGGAATCTTAAAGGAATTACAAACCTAAACTTTCATATATGAAAAAGAATTCTTAGCAGAAGAATTGTAAATGGCCAAAAGATGCTTAAGGAATTGCTCAGCATCCTTAGCCATCAGGGAAATGTAAATCAAAATGACTCTGAGATACCATCTTACACCAGTCAGAATGGCTACGATCAAATACACCAAAGATAGCTGATGCTAGAGAGGATCTGAAATAAGGGAAACACTCCCCCATTGCTGGTGGGAGTGAAAACTTATATAGTCACTTTGGAAACCAGTGCGGTGGTTTCTCAGAAAATTGGAAATCAAGCTCCCTCAGGACCCAGCATGCTACTCTTGGGCATATACCCAAAGCATATGACCAAAGGATGCACACTCATGCCACAAGGACATTGTTCAACTCTGTTCATAGCAGCATTATTTGTAATAGCCAGAACCTGGAAACAACTTAGGTGCCTCTCAACCCAAGAATGGCCAAAGAAAATGTGGTATATTTACACAATGGAGTACTATTCAGCGGAAAAAAAATGGCATCTTGAAATCTGCAGGCAATTGGATGGAACTAGAAAAAACCACCCTGAGTGAGGTAACCCAGACTCAGATAGACAAACATGGTATGTACTCACTCATAAGTGGATATTAGACCAAAACAAAGGATAACCAGCCTATAGTCCATGACCCCAGAGAAGCTAGACAACATGGAGAACCCTAAGAAAGGCATACATGGATACCCCTGAGAGGAAGCAGACAAGATCTCTTGAAAAGATTGGGATTAGGGGGGCTGTAGGGGAGGGGGAGGGGAGAAGGGCAGTGAGGAAGAGAGCGTGGGGGAACGGGATGAACAAGAAGAGAGAAAGACAGAGAAGGAGAGCAAGGAAAGAGATATCTTGATTGAGGGAGCCATCAAAGGGCTAGCGAGAAACATGGCACTAGGGAAACTCCCAGGAATCCACAAGGATGAGTCTAGATAAGATTCTAAACAATAATGGAGAGGACACCTGAACTGGCCTTTCCCTGTAATCAGATTGATGACTACCTTAACTGTCATCATAGAACCTTCGCAGATCCAGAGATCTACAGTGATGCTCTAGAAACCATTCCAAGAGAGGGAGGAGTGAGAATATGAGCAAAGGGGTCAAGACCATGATGGTGATACCCACAGAGACAGCTGACCCCAAGCGAGTGAGAGCTCACTGACTCTGAACTGATAGTGGGGAAACCAAACTATGCCTATTGAATGTGGGGGACAGTTGTGAGGCTTGGGTGGGACCAGGATTTATCCATAGCGCTCGAACTGGCATCCTGGAGCCCATTCTCTTTGGAGAGATACCTTACTCAGCCTATATATAGGGGGGAGGGCCTTGGTCTTGCCTCAAAGTGAAGTGTCAGGCTTTGTTGACTCCCCAGGGGAAGTTTTATCCTTTCTGAGGAGCGAATGGTGTGGGGGGGAGAAGGGTAGAGCAGGGGGAGGAGAGGGAGTTGGAATTTGGGGATAGTTATGTAAAATGATTGTACTAAAAAATTCTTAATAAAAAGAAAACAAAAAAGAGAAAAAATAATCGGTCAGCTCTACTTTAAATCTTTAGGGTACATATCCACTCATTAATAGATTTTTATATCAGGAGACTAAGGGCAAAAATGGGCATAAGGAATTAACCATCACTTTGGGTCATCAACCAATCCTAGCAATAAATGTATGTCAGTCAATGATAACTGGGCTGCTTTGTTCTTGTTCCCTGACCTTAATGAGTTCCTCATTCAACTAGGTGCCTTTCTAAAACTCGATTGTCTTCTTGGGTTTTCCACCTCAAACAAAGCTATTAACAAAAACATCCTAGTCTAACTTTGTTATTTTGAAAGCTTTGTTTTAGCTGTGAACATGTCTCCGACATTAATGTTAAAAGAATTTAAACTAGATAGGCTACTGGGACTCAGTTGTTAGTCATGAACTTGAGCTACATTCTATGCAGCTCCTTAGGTGAAACTCACAGGTCCTGGCTATGAAACGTATCCTTGTATTTATGTTTATTCATCAAAATTCTGTATAAGCTATCATCATTATTATCAGTTAAGTAGTGCAGCTTGGGGAAGAATCAACTTGACAATCCATAGATAAAAATGCCCAGTAGAATGGGATGTTTCCAAGAGATAAACACACTATATTACAAGCAGTAGAGATCTTTCCACATTCATTCACACCTTACTCGATACCAGAGAAATATTACAGTAACAAGCGTTTAAAGGCACAGCAGAAGCAAAAGACACTCTGGGGTCAGTAGTTCCATGGCCTTGCTTAAATAAAATTCACCCATCAGAGAGCTGCCTCCTGGTGGGCTGACAGGTTGGACTTCAGTTGCCACCTACTGCTCCATTAACATGGCCACCAGCACTGAGGTCAGAAATCAAGGTGTCTCCAGGGCCATGCTCTCTCTGAGGTTCTAGGTAGATAAATTCTTCCTTATTTACCTAAATTTCTGATGGGAGCTATCAATTTCTGTGATTCTTGGCATTGTCTCTGCATGGCTCCTTCTGTCTCTTTCTTCCTAAGATCTCTTTTCTTTTGTCCTTGCCTGTGTCCAAACCTCCTTATCTGAGTAAGAATACTAGCTATATTGTGGTGTGGGAAGGTATTGCTTTTATTGGTTAATGAATAAAGAAACTGCCTAGGGCCTGTGCAGGGCAGAATAGAGGTAGACAGGTGGGATGGGGGAATTAAACTGAATGCTGGAAGAAGGGAGGCGAAGTCAGGGAGATGCCATGGAGTGGCCAGAGGAAAAAGATGCAAGCTGTAAGCTGGAACTTTGCTGATAGGCAGCGAGCCTTGAGGTAAAATATAAACTAATAGAAATGGGTTAACCAAAGATAAAAGAGCTAGCTAGCAATGTGCTTAAATGATTGGCCAAGCAGTAATTTAAATAATATAGTTTCTGTGTGATTAGGAGTCTGGGCAGCCGGAAAACAAACAAGAGGCTTCCTACCACAATATTGGATTAAGAAGGCTCATGACCTAATCTTGATCGTGTCTGTAAAGATTTCACTTCCAAACAAGTTCATAATCACAAATACTTGGGGCTAGGACTTCAACAGTTCCACCTTCTAACAATGACATGTCATTCTCTTGTTCCAATCCCTTCCCTGGCCTCATATCTTAAGAACTGGCCCAAATGTACTAGTGCAATCTACCCACCTCCTAACAAAGCATCTGTGTGGGCCAGCTTTTCATGGATGTGTCAAACACCTGAGGAGAACAACTCAAAAGGACAGAAGACTTCCTTAGGTTCATGGCTTCAGAGTCTTAGTTCATGGTCTCCTGGTTGCATTGCTTTAGGCCAGTGGAGAGGCAGGATCTCCAACTGGGGAGTGTGGTAGAGCAGAGGTGCTCAACCTACTGGTGCCTGGGAAGAACAGAAGGGTTGGGGTTCAACTGGACTTCACTGGACCTACTTCTAGCTAAGTCTAACCCCTAAAGTGCCCAGCACTCCCCAGTCTGAAGAGAACCAAGCCTTGGACAGATGGGCTTTGGAAGCATTCGCCAGCCATAACTGGGAGGACAGCTTTGACTTTAGGTTTTTGCCTCAACCCCATTGTACTTACAACTTTCAGGGCCCAAAGTCCAGTTCTACTTTCTCCCCTTGAGTCCTTGCTGAAGACGGTGAATTCTTCATTTTAATGCATGCATGTGGGTGGGGGACCCTGGAGGCTAGAAGAGGGCTTGGATTCCCCAGAGCTGAAGCTACCCGAGTCTCTCCACATGAGTGCTGGGCACCAAACTTGGTTCCTCTTCAAGAGCAGTTTGTGCTCTTACCCACTGAGCCATCTCTCCAGCCCCTTCTCTGAATTCTTAAAGCAATTACTCATGTCATTCTGGTTTCATCTGAAGCAAATTATCAAATAGAAGCCTTATCTGAAGGTTAAAGTCTAAGGTAGCTAAAGGGTGTGGCCTTTATGCAACCCAGTTTGGACCTGAACACTGTTTTTTTTTTTTTTTTTTTTTTTGCCCCTTTCTAACTGTGTGACCTTGAATGAATTTCTCGTGCCTTTGGGCCCTCAGTCTCTACATTAATAAAATGTGGATGAGAACAGTGCCAATCTCCTAAGTTGTTGTGAGAATTAAATGAGGCACCTCCCATGGAGAGCTCAGCGTGGGGCCCGCACATTCACTATTTCTGTTGTAAATAGAGAGGACTTTGCCTTTTGAAAATGTCGTTTTTTTTTCAGGTGGTGCTAAGGCTGAGCTTGAGAATGCTCCCAGAGGTCCAGCCATTGAGGCTGAGACAGTAGGGGAGGCAGGGCCATGTATATGACACAGACAGTCACATCCAGGGACCAGGCTGAGAGATGCTGTCCTCTACATGGACAGAGGCCTATCATGGTCCCTACCGATGGCAGAAACTCACTTTCATAAATGAATGGATTGCCGAATGATAGGAGGTGTAGGTTGAAGTAGTTGTAGAAGGAGCAACAGATAGGGATGGGCTCCTATGAAATGATTATATCAAGTCAGAGAGAGAGTGGGGGGGAGTGGAGAAGGGCAGGTGGGAGTAGGGAAGGGCAGGAACGTGCAGCATACTTTGGCCAGTTCTTTCGTTTTTCCGTATGATATTTACTGCTCATAGAACAAGCATGGCTTACCACATTGAGACTATTATGTCAACCAAGAGCCAGCTCAAGCTGTCTTTAGCAGGAAGGGGACTTTATTAAGAGAAAACGGAGGTGTGAGTTTCAGGGAGCCCAGGGCCAGAGAGGAGTCACAAGCAGTCATCCAAATGTGCCCTGCTCTGTCTCCGGCCTCCTCGGCTCCTCTTCCAAAGCTCCATTTGAAGACTCACTTATTCCCCTGCTCATGGCCCAGCATATGTTCTTATCAGTTCCTGATCTGGTGAGGAGGGAGGTCAGTATGCCTAAGTGTAGTATGGAGCTGCGGGCTGCGTTCCTGCCACCTGGCTCTCAGCTGCCTGGCTAGCTTATGCCCCGAAATAACAACATACAAATTGTATTCTTTTTTAAAAAATTTATTTATTTATTAAGGATTTCTGCCTCCTCCCCGCCACCGCCTCCCATTTCCCTCCCCCTCCCCCGATCAAGTCCCCCTCCCTCACCTGCTCAAAGAGCAATCAGGGTTCCCTGCCCTGTGGGAAGTCCAAGGACCACCCACCTCCATCCAGGTCTAGTAAGGTGAGCATCCAAACTGCCTAGGCTCTCACAAAGCCAGTACGTGCAGTAGGATCAGAAACCCATTGCCATTGTTCTTGAGTTCTAGTAGTCCTCATTGTCCGCTATGTTCAGCTAGTCCGGATTTATCCCATGCTTTTTCAGACCCAGGCCAGCTGGCCTTGGTGAGTTCCTGATAAAACATCCCCATTGTTTCAGTGTGTGGGTGCACCCCTCGTGGTCCTGAGTTCCTTGCTTGTGCTCTCTCTCCTTCTGCTCCTGATTTGGACCTTGAGATTTCTGTCCGGTGCTCCAATGTGGGTCTCTGTCTCTGTCTCCTTTCATCACCTGATGAAGGTTAATATTCAGGAGGATGCCTATGTGTTTGTCTTTGGATTCACCTTCTTATTTAGCTTCTCTAGGAACATGAATTATAAGCTCAATGTCCTTTATTTATGGCTAGAAACCAAATATGAGTAAGTACATCCCATGTTCCTCTTTTTGGGTCTGGCTTACCTCACTCAGGATAGTGTTTTCTATTTCCATCCATTTGTATGCAAAATTCAAGAAGTCCTGGTTTTTTACTGCTGAGTAATACTCTAATATGTATATATTCCATAATTTCTTCATCCATTCTTCCGTTGAAGGGCATCTAGGTTGTTTCCAGATTCTGACTATTACAAACAATGCTGCTATGAACATAGTTGAGCATATACTTTTATTGTATGATAGGGCCTCTCTTGGGTATATTCCCAAGAGTGGTATTGCTGGGTCCAGGAGTAGGTTGATCCCGAATTTCCTGAGAAACTGCCACACTGCTTTCCAGAGTTTTTGCACAAGTTTGCATTCCCACCAGCAATGGGTGAGTGTACCCCTTTCTCCACAACCTCTCCAGCAAAGGCTATCATTGGTGTTTTTTATTTTAGCCATTCTGACAGGTGTAAGATGGTATCTTAAAGTTGTCTTTATTTGCATTTCCCTGATCGCTAAGGAAGTTGAGCATGACCTTAAGTGTCTTTTGGCCATTTGAACTTCTTCTGTTGAGAATTCTCTGTTCGGCTCAGTGCCCCATTTTATAATTGGGTTGATTAGCCTTTTATGGTCTAGTTTCTTGAGTTCTTTATATATTTTGGAGATCAGACCTTTGTCAGCTGCGGGGTTGGTGAAGATCTTCTCCCAGTCAGTGGGTTGCCTTTTTGTCTTAGTGACAGTGTCCTTTGCTTTACAGAAGCTTCTCAGTCTCAGGAGGTCCCATTTATTCAATGAGGCCCTTAATGTCTGTGCTGCTGGGGTTATACGTAGGAAGTGGTCTCCTGTGCCCATATGTTGTAGAGTACTTCCCACTTTCTCTTCTATCAGGTTCAATGTGTTCAGACTGATATTGAGGTCTTTAATCCATTTGGACTTGAGTTTTGTGCATGGTGATAGATATGGATCTATTTCCATTCTTCTACAGATTGACATCCAGTTTTGCCAGCACAAAAGGAGCTAAAAGTATACAATGGAAAAAAGAGAGCATCTTCAACAAATTGTATTCTTTTAAACACTGCTTGGCCCATTAGCTCTAGCCTCTTACTGGCTAACTCTCACATCTTGATTAACCCATTTCTATTAATGAGTGTAGCACCACGAGAATCTTAACCTGCGACCATCTTGGAGAGGAAAGCTATATCGTCTGCCTCATTGCCTTCCCCCCAGCATTCTGCTCTGTCTACTCCGCCTACCTAATTTTTTGTCCTATCAAAGGGCCAAGGCAGTTTTTTTAATTAACCAATGAAAGTAACACATAGACAAATGACCCTCCTCGATCACCTAATTACCCATCTCATGCTGAATCCTTCGGGGAAAGCACTCACATCAACCCGCTTGGTTGCATGCCCACTCTGGACCATAGAGAAGCTATTAACCAGTACTTTAGCCTTTACCTCTGCATATGAAAAGACGAGAGAGAGAGAGAGAGAGAGAGAGAGAGAGAGAGAGAGAGAAAGGAATTTCACAGAAGAGGATGGTGGAGGATGATGGATGCATCACAGCAAAGAGCCCAACTTAAGCTGTGACTTACTTTGGGGTTGCTGGGACAAAATGCCAGGCAGAAACCACATATAGGGGAAGGATTTATTTGAGCTCTGATTCAGAGTGCTTAATCCAGCAAGGAGAGGAAGGCAGGGCTGAGCAGCTCATATGACAGCAGCCTCCTGTGGCACAGGCTTCTCTTCCCCTTTGGAGGATTGGAAGGAAGGAGTGTTATAGAAAGTTAGCAGAGACAATATACCTATACGAACTCACCAGTTCCCAACTTTCTCTAGCTGGGCCCCAACTCTCAAAGCCTCCAGAACCTCAAAAAATAACACCACACATTCAAAAATATGAGTCTGTAGAGAACTTTGCAAATCTAAACTCAAACTAGTCTTTTCCAGCAAGGTTATCTGCTCTGGACTTTGAAAATGCTATATTACAAAATCTTCACCACAACCCTGGGAAGAGGTCATCAGCATTTTCATTACGCTGGTTTAGAAACTGAAGCTTTGGGAATGGGTGGTGGTGGTGGCTCAGTTGGTAAAATGCTTGGTGTTTAACCACAAGGGCCTGAGCCTGGATTTCTGTCACTCACAAGAAAGCTGGTAGTATCTACGTGTGTCAGTAGCCCTAGCGATAGAGAGTGGAGACAGGTAGTCCCTGAAGCTCACTGGTTAGATAGTCTAACCAACCAGTGAGTTCCAGCTTCAATGAGAGCTCCTGCTTCAAAAAACTAAGGGAGAAAGTGATAGTGGAAGATATCCAATGTCAGTTTCTCCATATGCACACATGCAGACAAGTGCATGATCATCTGCACACATGTGCACGCGCTCACATGCACACACCATACATAAATATACCACACACACACACACACACACACACACACACCCATACTTGGAAAGACATCATTTGCTTCAAGGTATCGTTATTATTATTAGTTTAAGTTAGTAATCTAAGATTTAAGATCTGTTTAAGGCACCCTTCATGACCTGATTTGCCAATGCCAGAGTTAATTGGTGAATAAAGATGGACTGATTAATATGATATTTTTATTTATAAATACAGAAACGCTTACAAAGAAGTCATGCAGATTCACACAAACATACCCCTCTCCCTGCTGAGAGTGGTTGGTGCACTTGATTGCAGCTGGCCACCCATCTCCCAGGTTCTAAGGCAGACCCACCCTTGCCTCATAACCTGGGACTCAGCTGGGTACTGGGCATGTGAGCTCTTATGTATACCAGTCTTTGCTTGCCAGACATCTGTCTGTGAGGCTGAATCCCAGCCTGCAGATGGTCAAAAGAAATGATACTTATTAGGGGCCAGGCTATCCTACTTCATCCAGTGGCTGATAATGGTACCAGAATCCTCATAGGGAAGGTCACTGATGCTTCTGCTTAGAGAGCAGACACAATCACTGGATTATCTGCAACTCAGGGCTGCCGAGTAGCTGGGCAGGAGTCATTTACAGAGGAATAATTCCCAACAAGGGATTCTGGTGACCTTATAAACCAAGAGATTGAAGCAACCCGGCTCCTCTCTTTTCAGCTTGGAATTAATTCCACCTAATTCTCTGCAGTACATTTGATATTCTTTTCTAAGAAAGAGAATACAGATTCTAGCTGTTGGTGCCATTTCTTTGAGATACTAAAACTACCAGTTTTAGTAGTGTTGGGGCTACTTGAAAGAAAATGGAACCCAGTATACTGGCTATGAGAGGAAGAGAAGAAACGTGGTGTGGAAAGAGAGGAAAATTGGGAAGCCTACTTTAAACAAAACAAAACAAAAAAATTTCAATTTCCAAGTACATAGCTCTTTTCTGCACATTTTTGAAATGTAAAAATTTTATTTTGTTACCTGTGTGTGCGCATGCGTGTGTTGTACATGTTTGTCTTGGTATATGGGCCATGGTACATGCGTAGAGACCAGAGAACTTTCCTTCCACCTTCAGCTGGGCTCCAAGGATTGAGCTCAACTCATCAGGCTTATGTGGCAAGCCCCTTTTTCTAATGAACCACCTTGCTGAGCTTGTAATTAAAAATATTATATTATTTATTATGTTTGTGGTGCTGCAGATCAACCCAGGGCCTTGCACATTGTAGGCAAACATTCTCCACTGAGTTACTTCCTTGTCTTGGCTCTATTTTCAGTGGTTGGTTATAAATGGTTGATGGGGATATGTGTTGGGGATTGGGGGATGTAGTGGCATTTCATTTGTGTTTTAATAAATAAAACTTGCCTGAAGATCAGAAAAGTAGAACAGTCACCCTGAGCAGTCTTACAGACCAGGAAGCAATGACAAACAGCTTAAATCCTAGTAGCCACACTAACTTCCCATAGCAACCAGGCAGTAGTGGTACACGCCTTTAATCCCAGAACTAGAGAAGGTTACAAGACAGGAGGAGGTAGTTCTCACTCTCAGTCTAATTCTGAGGTTTCTTGGAGGCAGGATCACCGTTTTCAGACTGAGGTTGAGGAAGTGACTGGCTGCTTTGTTTTTCTGGTGTTCAGATTGAACTCCAATATCTGTCTCTGAGTTTTTATTAATTGTGCTTCATAGTAGGCATCAATGATCTTTCCTAGTATCTCCTTTTGTTCCGAGGATTTCACAATATTTTCTGAGAGTATCAGGGCTATCTTCTCCTTTGGCAGCAAGTGGGAATTCCACCGTCAGGCTAGGTGGTGACAGTCTGAGATCTGTTTCTCGGTGCCTCTCAGGGTCCAAGATGGGAATCAAAGGCCAAATCTGTGTTGTACTTCAGTCTCTGGCTAAGATAGGGACAAGTGCCTGTCGTCTACCCTGTCACTGCCCTGATGGCTAGGTGTGCGAACATCAGGGGTGGAGCTCAGAACAAAAGAGACACTGAGCCTTGAATCTGAACTTGCCTAGTAGTTAGAGCAAAACAACAACTCCTAATATTTTCATTCCTATTCAATACATGTTTAACGTTCATATCTCAGTTGATTTTTGAAAGGAACACTCAGACCTCAGTTATAGCGAGGAGATCACAGGAACCCTGGGTGGTGCAGAAACAGAGACCATATGACCTTTGACTGCACAGATTAAAGAACTTTACAAGGAAGGTTTCTCTGCTTAGGCCCTCAAACCTTACTGTGGAACCATAAGTGAGGTGGACCCAAACCCCAGCTCATCTGAAGGAGAAGTCAGAGTAGCCTTTTGGGAGCCAAGCACACTTGCTACAAAGAATAGACTAGATTTTT
Organism: Microtus pennsylvanicus; assembly: GCF_037038515.1. Classification (NCBI taxonomy): domain Eukaryota; kingdom Metazoa; phylum Chordata; class Mammalia; order Rodentia; family Cricetidae; genus Microtus; species Microtus pennsylvanicus. The sequence continues at coordinate 26,206,376 of NC_134597.1, read as the reverse complement.
ACATTTTTTCTTTTTCTTTTTCTTTTTTTCTGTTTTTTGAGACAGGAGTTCTCGTGCAACCATGTTGGCTGTTCTGGAACTCACTTTGTAGACCAGGCTGGCCTCAAACTCACAGAGATATGCCTGCCTCTATCTCCTCAGTACTAGAATTAAAGGCATGTGCCAACACTGCCCAGCTTGGCTTTTACATTTTTATCTAATTGACTGTCTTTTTGAGAGAACTAGAACTCTGATTAGCTATAAAGCCAGAGGGTCAGACTCAAAAAAATCATTCCACACTCTAGAAAGTTGGGGCCTCTTAGACTTTGCTCCAGCGACTCCAATTCTTCTCGGGTAAGAACCTTTAAAATTGGACTTTTTATCAATGATTTAGTTCAGAAATTTGTCCCAAGAACTGAGTTCTATGGAAGAACGAGGGACCGTCCTCCTCAAGCTCCATCAAGGCTTCTTCCGTGTATGAAATGGAGTTTTAACCTCACCTCCATTATCAGGTTTCTGTTGTGCCAAAGTGACCTCCAAGAAAGGGGGAAGTACAGTCTCGAACCTAATTCTATTCTGATCAGTTAATATGTTCAGTTACATGTCAAAGATACTTCCCTGTCCCATCATTCACCAAAGACCCCAAACAGAAACTTACAGGAAATAAGAGTTCATAATGAAGGCCAAAAGTGGTCACTGGGGACTACCAAGGATGCTTCCTGACACAGGGAATCGGAGCGCTATTTATCTTGCTCTGCCGTCATGGAGAGGGGCATTTCCCCAAAGGTCACCTGCTGGTCCACTAGAGCACTACCCATTGTATACCACGACAGAAAGCTAGACAAGGAAGGGGGAGAAGACCTCCCTCCTAGCTCTAAGCTTTGCAAGTTGACTTGCCAGTCTTACTGGTATCTCCTTGACCAAATGTTAATTGCTTGGTTTTCTTCCAAATGGTTATATACTAAACTAAAATTAGAGTATTATCAGTAATGGAACAGAAAAGAATGGGAGAATCAGGCTCTTTTTTAAAAAATATACTACCAATAATGAAATATTAGGAGTGTCTGAGGGTTTGTTTGTGTTTTGTCTTTTGACTCAAATATTTCAGATGATCCCTGGAGGTTCCATAACACAGTAAAGGGTGTATTTATTTATACTGAAATTGTTGGTAAATATTCTAAGCATTACTGAGGTCTTTCATTGCTATGTACATGTTGGATTAAAATGGATAATACAGGCTGTCTGATCTCAAGGTGTTTACACTTCATTTATTTATTCAATAAACACTTGATATTTTAAAAACTTCTGTATATCATTTATGTGTTAATTTCTGAAGATATAAAGTCAAAACAAAACTATGACATTGAAACAAATAAGAGTAATTGAAATAAATATAAGGACAGGTATCAATAAAACGGAAAACAAAGTGAAATAATACAGAAAATCAGTGAAACCAAAAGTTGATTCTTTGGTGGTGTTAGTAAAACAGAAAATATTAATCAAGAGGAAAGAGAAGGTACAAATAAATAAAATACAAACTAGAGAAAGAACTAACTATAAAGTAAGAATTAAAACAATGATTGTATGTGTAAACATCTATATTAGGAAATATAAAGTGTCAAATTAGCTCAAGATAAAGAATTTAGAGAATGCAGTTAGAGAAATAAATGGCGAAGAAATTAGAATGGAAACAAAAGCCCTCTTATTTACATTTAATTCAGCCTAGGTCCAGATAGTCTTATATTTCTATTGTAAGAAACTGAATTCTAACATATATATAGTTAGAAAAAAAGAAAATCTATACATCCTAGTTCTTGGTTAATATTTATTTCAAAGTAAAAAGGGCAATAAGAAGTGAAGCTATAAGCATGTTTTTCTTATTAATATAAACACAGAATTGCTAAATAAATAAACAAATAAATAAAAGCATGGCTAGTTTAACTGCAGAAACTCTACCAATGTAACTTGCCATTTTAATAGACTAAAAAGAAAATTTGCATCATATCTCAATTGATGTAGAGAAATTAATTGATAAAGTTGAAGTATTCATGGGAAAATTCTTAACAAGCTAAGAAGAGAATGGACGTTTATTCAACTGGAGATTTTATACTGAAAATATGCAGGGAACATTGTTATTTGGAATGTTAAAGGCCTTTCTTTTAAGATTGGGAATAGAGTGCCATTATCACTGCCTCAATCTAAGACAATACAGAAAAATATGACTCGAAAAAATGGGAAAAATCAGAGGCTGAAAGACTGGAAAGGAGGAGCTGAATGTTATTGTTTGTTTGCCTAGAAAACAGAAGACAAACGATTAACATAAACATTTATGGGTCTCAGGCTTGCCTAGAACCAAACAGCATTTTTCTGCAACAGTCATAATCAAATACACTATATTTTACAATAGAGCATTATTCTCATTGACAATAAAAGCAAAAATGAACTTAAGAATAACAGAATTCTGCAGAGAAAAAGTTAATGCTGCTGCAATATTCAGAGCACTTGATCTGAGTGAAGATGGCCCATGTCACGTTCAAGGATAGGATTTCAATATTTTAAGGATGTCAGTTCATCTCTAATTAACCAATAAGCATATTTAAAGCTTAAATGGAAACTCTAGTTTGTTTAAGGACATCAATACGTCTGTATTCCAAAACTTACATGGAAGGATAGATGCCCACATCAATTGAAAAGAGGGAGTAAGTAGAGAGAGCCATCAGAAGGCGAGGTACTTGGGAGGGGTTTGGGGAAGGAAAGGTGATGTAATTCTATTTTAATTTAAAACATTTATTAGGAGGCTGGAGAAATGGCTAAGTAGTTAAGAGCATTTGTTGGCTGTTCCAGAGGTCCTGAGTTCAATTCCCAGCAACCACATGGTGACTCATGACCATCTGTAATGGGATATGATTCCCTCTTCTGGTGTGCATGAAGACAGAAGACTCACAAAAAAAACATAGAATACATGAGTAAATACATTTAAAAAGCATATTTAAAAACAAAATAGTAAAAAAAAAGTAGGTAGACAGCTTCCAGCATCCCAATAGGAAGTAGGATATTTAGTTAAAGTGACTCACAAATGAGTGTGGGCAAGATGAGTTATTTAATTAGCAGATGGGTAAATTCACATGCCATGTAGAGAAACATTAAGCTTGATTCCCATTAGTATTGCATATAAGTGAACTAGAGATAACTAAGAGGGAATGCGAGGCTATGAGGCCACCAGAAGAGGACCTTTGAGACCTAGGATAAGAAAAATCATCTATAGCAAAATTTCAAATAGTAGGAGGACATTTAATTATAATCACATCAGAATTCAGGGTTTCTCTTGGATGAGGGATACAACGGAAAGTTAAGTGGCAGTTGATAATTGGCAGGAGACATTTCCCTGTGCCTAAAGTGGATGAAAGTTCTTTATCTAGAATGCATTGGACATTCTTGTAAATCAATAAGCAAAGGATGAAAATGTCAGATGAAATATGGGCAAGAGAGATAGACATGGATGGATAATGGAGAGATAGCCCATGGGATTGGAAATCTAACATGCTAACCAGCACATACAGAGATGAACCAAATCTATTTTTAAAACGAGGATTAAGAGATCTCTTTGACCCACGAGAAAGAGACAAATCAAGATGTGGAACTATGCGCTGTGACCCGTCTGGTTTGGGTCTGGAAACCTGACTGGGCTGGCAAGGGGATGGAGAAAGGACAGATACACAGGCAGAGAAGGGGTGAGGTGGGCTGTTCATAGGAGTGTCTATTGCTACAGACATTCCGAGGGACAGAAAGCCCTCATAAACATCCCATTCCAGGTAGACATGCCTTAGGTTTCTAAGCAGAGTTAGAGGTAATCTGGGTGCCTGTCAACGGGAGGTGAGTAGTTAGAAAATGTGACAGTAATGTACACAGTCATTCAAAGTTATAGGTTGGATATATGTTCAGCAATATGTTTGGATGCTCAAAGCATAATATTAAGGGGAAAGACTAAGAAGCGTGTGAAAGTGTGTGTTTATACTAATTAAAACTTTAAATGCATAAAAGAGATTGACATTTTATAAAAATGCATCCAACAAACTAGTAAACAAAGGAACGCCATTAAATTCATTGTAATAGTAGTCAGTGATCTGTGATCCCTGAAAAAACAAGAAAGAAGAGAGACATGAATGAGAGAGAGAGTATGAATGAACCTGTCCTGAACTAGGAGCATGGTTGAGTCAGTTTTCTGATCCCGTGTCTAGTAGACTAGAAAAGGAAAAAGAGGTGACTAAATATGATCACCAGGACTTAGGAGTTTGTTAAGAAGACAGACACATGCTGACTTAGTCACCACAGGACAGTTCTGCTCATGGCAGAACAGTGACATGAATGATGGGCTAGTGACTCCAACTTAGGTGGGGGCTGGGAAAGTGAGGAGCAAACATGTGGAGGAGACAGGACATGAATGGGAGGCATAATAATCATGTGTAGACATAAATATGTAAATACCCATAAGGGTATACATAAAAATAAATAATAAAATTCAAAAAAGAACAAGAAAAAAATCAAATGTAGATAACTATGGATACATCTGATAAGAATGCAAAGGGCAGAGATGAGCAAGTCTCGAATCGGAGAAAAACATCTTGGTGCTAGGGTAAGCCCATAGCACTAGGCAGCCGACACCATCAGCCAGCCTGAGGCCACGTCTAATTTTAGAAGGAGACGCCAGTTGACTGTGTAGGAAAATACATTGAAGCTCTGCACAGTCAGAGACAAACATGGTTAGTTCAACGAGAGAGCTAATCAACAGATTAGTAACAAAATAGAAACTATTAGACAAGTAAACCTCTAATGTTCATCCTTACAGTGGAAGTGAATTCTTTTTAAAACCAGCCCCCCCCCCTTAAAGAGCCATGACATTTAGATCCTGCTTCCAAGTTTGAGGTGTAATGAGATGATTTATCATGGAAAATTATTGCTTGATCATCAAAAAGTAATGAAAATTGTCACAGCCTTCCTTCTTAATGATATTTCTCCCTGACTTCCTTCTTCTATCCCCCCAAAAAGGGGTCCGAGGCTAGCTAATTGATAGAAGTAGCCAACCATAAACACATTTTTCAGAAGTAAAGATAAATCCTGTAACTTTTTAATTAAAGCATAAAAGCCCATCGTTAAAGGTACATAAATCACTGAGAAGCCTTTAATTTTTCATACTGTTTTGTTAGGTTTCATGCATGTTTCCAGATGGTTTCACTCCACACTCAAAGGGAACAGGCTTGGGAGCAGTGGCTCGGCAGGACTGGGACCTGGGTGTCCGTGCTGGGTGAGGACTTGGTATTGCCTTACACTCAGGAGAGAGAAACATGAGGGTTCAGCTCTCTTTCCCCCTTAATCTCAGTCTATGTTCATAGGTCCTGGTCAGTTAAGGCAGTGACCAAGGCTCAAGAGACAAGCCCAACAGCTCTGTGGAGAAACAATCCAATAAGGCGAGGCTATAAAATGTCCAATCAAGAAGAGGCATAGATGGGAGGGGGAAGGCAATGGGGAGGTGTAGGGAGGAGGGTCTGGGAGGGGAGGAGGGAGGGGAAACTGCAGATGTAAAAATATATATATAATAAAAATCATTAAAAAGTTAAAAAAAATGCCTGTCAAATGCTCGGAAACCTTGAAGTCAGCATCCTGAAAGAGAGGGATTTGGGAATTACACTGACATGTGTTGGCTCACCATGGAGGCTAGAAGCCCAAGCTCCAAGTGTTGACAAGGGGACAGATCTGTTTCAAGCCCTTTCTCTTAGCTTCTGGTAGTTCCTTGGCTTGTGACAGTGTGTCATTCCCTCAGTGGGAGTGTCTGCATCTGAAGCTCCATCATAAGGAAAGGAGTCAGATCAGAATAGGAGCCTGCCCACTCTAGTATGACATCATCTTAGCCAAGTATATCGACCGTAACCTTCTTTCCAAACATACTTTGAAGTGCTGAGGGAAAACTTCAAAATACGAAGTTGCTGGGGGCAGGACATAGTTAAACCCATAATATTAGCATGAAAGTGATGTCCTTGTGTAATGATACCCAAAGCCTGAGTCTAGCTCATCTGAGGACCATAGGAACATCTCTCACTGCAAGCTGCCTCCAGTCTGATGCTCAGAGGAAACATGCAGTTCCCAGGCCTGCTTTTCTGAGCCTGGGCCTGTTAATCTTCGGTTCTGGCATGTACCTCATTGAACTTTTTTTGTGTGTGTGAGTATTCTGATCTGGTGATGGGTAGTCCCCTATTGTGTATCTCTTGCTTGCCTCCCTTAACAACAGAAAGAGCATACTAACTTCCTGTCACCAATAAGCCAAGGATGGACATTACCTATGACTTAACCCCTTGACTGTATCCTCCTGGGATATCATCCATTAGAGTATGCAGAAACTCTGTGCTCCAGGGCTGGAGCAGTGCAGGAAACAGTCTGCTTCTGTAACCTGGTCCTGTCTGCTCAGCTTTTTCCTAGGTCATCCTAGAGGTCTTCGAGGTTTCCCACTTCTGAACCACTGATGCTCTTCTAATAGGTTCTGTCTTTGCCTAAGAGGTGGGTGGAATCCGTTTCTGTGACTTACAAAACAAGCTCTGACAGATGTACCCAGGATGTCTTCCTGGTTACCTGGGGAGGTGTCGCTCCCTCCATTTTAATCTCAGAACGAGTCAGGATGCATCATAAGATCTAAAAGATGACAGATGACCGCGGAGTGGTTGTTTTTTCTTTCCATGAGTAAGACCTCAGACCTGTTCTCTGAGGATGTGACTAACTCAACCAGGTTGGCGCTGGGGTGGACAGGAAGGAGGCGACAACCAACTGCCACACACTAATTTATATTCCACGACAGCTCACGTTGTATGTCAACTGTGTGGGTAAACAGCTTCGCTGGTGGCAGATCACAGGGCCCAGCGATGTTTATCTTGTTAAAATGGAGTCTAAACCAAAGAGATAAGCTCTGTGTCATCTTGGGGGAGCTAATCCACATGTGTTTGGTTTAGCTTCTGAGATGTGGGCTCTGGTATCATTTGTGTCTCCATAAACATAGGCAGGGTGGGTAATTCTTACTGATTTGAGTTGCTTTCAGATGTATGTGTGTGGGGACCTCCCCCAAGCCAGACTATTTGACAAAATAGTATCAAGGCACGTGGAGAAATATCTATGGCAAACCGAAGGAGAAAGGCAAAATAAGAGGGAGGAAAAAAGGCATGTAGGGGGGTTATTTTTGATTAAAAAGCCTTGCTTTTGTATTTATCTGCCTGCGGTAGCGCCCAATCTAGTCAACAATGTGTAATTCCATTACCATTATCTCCCAGTTCACTCGAGAGGGGCCTCAGCCTGGACAGGCCGAATAAAGGACTTCAGTGTTCTGAACGCTTCTTTCTTATTTCTTCCGCGACTTTATTCCTTTATTGGCAGCTGGCTTAGCGGGAACTAAAGGGGAGCCAGTCAAATTGTTAAGTGAGATTTTAATGTGGGTTTTTAAAGCATTCGGAGAGGGGGAGGTGGTTAAATTAAATAAATGAACAATGCCTCCGCATCTTGTGTGACTGATGGCCGAAGTACTGTGGAGGGCCCTTAGCCATATAAAAGAGCCTCGGCTTTTTTTTTTTCCCTTTGGGCTTTTAATGAGGAAAGTGATTTGGGTTGAATGTTAGGACTCCCGGGTGTCTTCTAGCTGTGCCGCTCAGCAACCTTGTGACTCTGTTTCTCTGCCTGTACCCCATGGCCATCTTTGTCTTTAGCCCACCACAGAGGTGACGCTGGGAGGAAGAAAGGGATGAGCTTCCTCGAGTGCCAGAAGTACCACGGAGAACGGAGAGGGCAGGCGGGAGGTAGATACCGGCAAGTCTCATTTGCTCATGCTAATGGGACACAGGGTTCCCAGGGAGAAAGGAATTGCAAGGATAAAGCCCGGCTCTTGTGTTCAATCCTCGCCTCCCATGGGGTCTTTTATTTCCTGTCCTTACCCTCGTGGACCCTTCCCGGAAATGCCCACCAATCAGGACGCAGAAAAAACAGACAGCGGCGTGGAAAGATGCTGGGGGTGTTGTGACAGATGAGCCCTCCTGGGAGCGACTTGTGTAGAGCGGCAGTTGTGATCTTACTTTCTGGGAGAGGAATTGGGGGTGTTGAAAAAGCACACGCTATGCATTGGTGTGTGTGTGTGTGTGTGTGTGTGTGTGTGTGTGTGTGTGTTTGAGGGGAGCTGGGAATGACTATGGCAGATGCCTGTCCTTGCCATTATGAATTGTAAGAACTCTACATCTGAAAGCAAGAACAGGGACGGCCTTTTTTTGAGGGCCCAATATGTGCGCAGTCTCGTGGCAAATGCTTTATATGCCTTGCATTCTTTAAAAAGTGCTTCTAACTTTCAAAAACTGGGCCTTTATGAGTAAATTTTTTGAGCGCTTCCAACATATGCACATGTATTTATTTATGAGTTATATATATGCTATTGTAATGTGTTATGTATAATATATGCACAACTGTATATATTTTTAAAGAACGAGGGACATAAATAGGGACAGAAGTTACACTTTCTCCCTGCATCCCCACGGAGCCGTGGGCAGATGCTAGGTGCTCATAGCTCACCCTGGCAGTTTCCGTTCCTCACAGCCTGCTTCTCAGTAGGTGTTGTGGCTTCCATTTTGTAGATGAAGAACAGTGGCTGAAATTGTTTTAGGGATTTGCTCAGGTCTGGGGCTATAGTCTGCGTCTCTGATGCCTGATCTGGGTGTCTCTCCATCACTTTGCCCCTTCCTTCTTTTCTACCTACCCCAAGGGCTCTGATGCCCAGGCAGGAGTCCCTGTAGCCCATGCTCCCCTCCCCACTTCCTTCCTTCCTTCCAAGGCTCCCATGTTGATCAACAGGAAACAACTGCATTTTCACTCATTCACATCAATGTTAAATAATCCCATTCCTTTTTTTTTTCTTTTTTTCTTTTTTTTGCAGATATTTACTGTCCCAGCCTCCCTTGCAGCTTACAATGGCCATATGACCCAGTTCTGGCCAGTCAGACAAGAGGAGGTTTCTGAGATTTTTTTCTTTTGCTATTGGACTGGAGTACTCATCCAAAAGAACACCCCAGTACCCCACTGCCTACTACCCTGCTTCTCCTCCCTCTGTGGATAATAATACATAGAGGAGAGGCTGGAGCACAGGCTGGACATTTTCTGATTCTCAGGAAATGAGCACAAAAATAAGAACTTGTCAAGAATAAGTAGTAAGAATAAGGAATAGGAAATCCACAGGAATTTCTCCTGGTAAGCTCACAGAGTTGCTGCGCCAGCCTCAGGGACTACCCGCAGCCTTGTTGCTATGTGAGATGTGAAGTCGATCATCGGTAGAGCCGCTGGATTGGTATTTAGTTATTTACAGAGTCTTTCCGAAGGACACAGCCTCTATTTTGATCTGCTTCTCCCACTGTCAGCCTATTTCTTCCATTTCTCTCTGTATTCAGTCTCCTGGCACCGTGGTTGATCTTCATTGTCAACTTGACGGGCTCTAGAATCATGCAAGAAACGCAGCTCTGTGGTGTGTTGATGAGAACATCTCAAGAGAGTTTTAACTCAGGCAGACCCATCCCATGAGCTGGATCTCCCAGGCTGAACAGAAAGGACAAAGACAATTGAGTGTTGGCTGTCATCTCCCAGCTTCTTGGCTGTGATAAACTGTACCTTCAAAGTGTGAGCCAACATCATGCTTCTTCCTGTCTTCCTTAAGTTCTCTTTCTCAGGTATTTTGTCAGAACAGTGAACAAAGTAACCAGTACAGAAAAACGATGCTGAGATAAGAGTCTGTTGATGTGGCCCAGCTGACCATCTTGTCTGTAAGCTTTTGGAACGAATTTGTGGGAGGAATGTGGAAAACTTTGGAGCTGTGAGCTAAACAAGACTTAGGGTGTTCAGGGCTTAATGAGTCATTCTGATTGGAGAGTGGGCAACCAGGATGCTGACTGAGGGCAAGCAGTGTAAACTGCTCATCAAGTTTCATAGCGGGACGAGAACTATGTTGGGGAGTGAGCTGGAAGCCATTTGTGTTATATTTTGGCAAAAACAAAACTAGCTGTATTGTCATAAAAATTAACATGAGACCAAATTCTAAGTAATGGACAGAATTATTTGATAGAGGAAATTTCAAGGCAGCATAACATTTGATCAATGTCTTAATTATCACTTATTGCACTTACCCAGCTTTCAGCAAGACAAGATCACACAGAGTGAGCAGGAAAGATGGAGAAATGTGCAGTTTGGTGAGAACAGGAGTATGTGCCCAATGGAAGATAAGGACAGAGTATATTCAGACAGAGTATCTTTAATTGTTGCAAAGATTAGTGCCATAAAAGAAAAAGCTCATGTTCTTTGCAGTGATAATAAGAAAATTGTTCTGAGGATGAGATCCTACCTGTCAAAGGCTCCAACTTGTGAAAAAACAAATTTGTTTCAAAGGAGAGACCTGAATTGATAGTGCTGCGGAAGGGCTCCCTGCTTGAGAAGACCTGGTTAGAGGAATGTTTCCCGGGCCCATCTACCAGAAAATACAGAAGCCACTATACTGCAGTGGGAGAGGCCAGGGCACATCTTCAGCTGGCACAGTACTTGGTGACATTGTCTAGAACTGTAGAGCTTGTTTTGAAGATAAGCAAAATACAAGATTTTTAGATCGTGGAGGCTTGCCCCAAGGTTCCAGAAAGGAGTGAAGCCAGGGAACATGGGCTGGGTTGGAGTCCCTAAGAGGCACTAAAAAGGCTGCTGTGTGAAGCTGTGGAGGTGAATTCCAGTTCTGAGGAAAGCTGCCAGAGTGGAGCTCACTCAGGTGAGAGGCTATGTGTGTTGCAGGTGGCAAAACTGGATAGGCCGAGCTGCCCAGGTCTTTTGAAGCTTTGATGACGTCACTACAAGCTCACATTCTGGCACGGAACTGCTATTGCATATGGGAATTATGTAGTTTAACTCCTTTTGTAGGGGCTTGTAATTAAGATATTATATTCTTACTTAGAAGAGACATTGAACTTGGCTTTTAAGACATTGGGAACTTTGGGAGATGAACATTTTTCATTGTGAAATTATCATGAGACTTTAGGGACGAGGGGTAGAGTGTTATGATTTAAAGTGACATGTTTGGGTGCCAAGATGACAAGGGGTAGACATGTGGGGTTGGCCTTTATTATCAACTTAACATTATTTGTAAACACCCAGGACAAGCTTCGTGGGGCACATGTGCGAGGGTATTTCCAGGGATGTTTAGCTGAGACAGGAAGACCCTCTGAAAATGTGGGCAGCACCATCTCAGAAACTGGAGGGTTGAGTGTGTCCCAGACTGAGCAAAAAAGAGGGTGAGAAGGAAGAGTTTCAACAGTCATCTCTCCCTGCCTCTGATAGCAAACACGGTGACCATTTGCCTCCTGTTCCTGTCATCCCAGCAAGAGCTCCACTTGACACCATGCCTTCCCCATCATGATGGACTGTACCCCCAAACTTGAGTCCGGATGAATCTTTTCTTATATTACATTTGTTAAGTATTTTGCTATAGCAATGAGGAAATTGACTAATAGAATGAGTTGGCTTTTAGGAAACTGTGCTGGAACCAGATGGCACAAGAAAGGTTAGGACCCAAAGGTCCTTTTAGAGTGACGGTTAATTTCTCCTAACTCTGTTCTATGTCCCGCAGTTATGGTACTCTATATTTGTGTGTTTATCATGGCTGTTTTTCTCCGTCCCTTTTGTAGTTGTGCCCATACTGACTCTCATAGTTCCCCCACTTGCTTTCTTTAGAGTGTCGCTGCCCACGTACATCTTACCCCAGAGCCTTGTGCCATTTCCTTCTTCTGTTTGCTTTGGTCTTTCCCTGGCTAACCCTTTCTTATCCTTTAAGTCACAGCTCAGAGGTTATCATTTCCAAGAAGTTTCTCTAACCTGATAACCTCTTCCCCTTCTCATCTATTCTGTATATTTGTTTTCATAGAATTTACTACAAGCAGAACTTTTTCGTCTGCTGACCTTGCTCATTCTTATCTCTACCTAGGATGTATGACACAGGAGCAAGCACCTTGATTGCTATGAGCTCGACTTCAGCCCTGGTACCTAGACCAATGCTTGCCACATCATAGGAGATCAAGGCATATTTCCACAACAAATAGAAGAAAGGATGGATGGACCTGCTTATGCGAGCCCTTGTCCCCATTGGAGCGTTTTGATATTTATGAAACAAGCATACTCAAGTATAGCGATCAGCTTCCCAAAGGACTGAAAGTGCTTCAACTTTCCACCACTTAGAAGAACACGTTATGTTATGATTTCTCATGGAGGTGAGCCTTATTTCTTAAAATACTAGAATAGCAGAAACATTGTTGATAAATTTTAAGAAAGAATAATTACAACTTGAATATGATGATCTTATCAGAACCAAGAAGTGTTTGAGGAGTGACACCCTTTCCTTTAAGACCCCTTCCTCCCACCTGAGCCCCCATGTCTTAGTCTCAGTCAGGATACTGCTCTTTCTTTCTTTACTGCTTTGCCCCCTACTCACCTGAGAAGCCCGAGGGCAGTGACTATGGCTGAGAGCTTTGACCTGCAGCCCAGCGCCATATGGTGGGCATCATGTGAATGTTGTTTGAATGGGTGGCTCTGAACATGATATGAGTTATGCAAACTATCTTGTTGGCATATTCTCCCCTATAATTACAATAAAATAGAAAAATCTTTACAGTCGCATAAAAATCTGTGGTCTTTGGAAGATACTTTTATCAGTGCCTTCATCTTATCATGTCTTCGTTTTCTTCTCTTTCTTCCCCTTTCTTTATCCCTCCGTGCTTTCCTTTCTCACTCCATCCTTTCCTACATCCCTCTTTCTATGACATGACACATCATCTTTCACTGTAACTTGAATGCTTGGGTAAGCATGGAGAATCAGGAGGACAAAGATAATGGGGCCTGAAAGGAGTTAGTCACTGGGGAGGAAAGAGTGGGATGCTTCAGTTTTTCTTTCAGGAGAAGAAGATGATGAAGGAAGGGCTCACAATGCTCATGGTAACATAGAGGAATTACTGCCGGGAACAGCAAAGGGACATTTGGACTGACAATTTGGTGTTCCCGTGGAAGAAGCAACTGCAAATTCCTTCATAGAGAAGTTCACTTGATAATGAAGCAATTTTCCCCAGGAGACAGGTGAGAATGTGATTGTTCGGGTGATGGAGGATAAACTAGAGGAGGAAAAAGCAGCTGTTATTTACAGTTATCACAGTGTGGTCAGGTTAGGACAACACCCACTCAGCCCCCAGGCTTCCGGTTCCTAGAGTAAATTGGTATAAGATGACCTGATTTCCACTACCAGAGACCTCTCTGAGATGCTAGGTGCTCAGTTTGGTTCTTAGACCCTTGTTGGCTATAAAAAGTTCTTACAGATAAAGGGGGTAGGGATGGAGGGGTAGAATGGGTACTCCTGGGGAAAGGAGAAGCTGCCAAGTCCATGGGAAGGCAAATCCATCTGGGCCCACACAGAAGAAAGACAGGACCCTGAGTTACATGGAATGCAAGGTGGGCTTAGAAATTGTCTTAACTTAGTTTCCTGTGTCTGTGATAAAATAACCCAACAAAGCACTTCAGGGAAGAAGGGTTGATTGTACTCTCAATTCCAGGTTATAATCCATGATTCTAGGGAAGTCAAGGTCACAAGAACTGAAACTGGTCAAATTACATCCACAGTCAAAAGCAGAGAGCAGTGGATTGATGCACGCATGTTATTGCTCAGCTCACACCCTTCCCTCTTATACGGTCCAGGGTCTGAAATGGAGGGAGGGATGCTGCCAGTGGTGGGCAGGTTTCCCTTCCTCAGTGGTGTAATTAAGATCCTCTCTTACAGATGTTCTCACGGGTCGGTCTAATCTAAAAGTCTCTCACTGGGACTCTTTCCTGGGTGACTCTACGTGGGTCAGATGGACAGCTAAAACTAGCGGTCACGGAGACTACTGAGAAAAATTGAGAATCCTGAACTGGGTTATGTAAGTATTCAGGGGGAAGTGATGAAGAAGTGGCTTCATACAGGGCCGCATTGACTGGGCAGAGGTGGCATTTCTAAGGAAGACGCGGACAATCCAGGTAGGGAAGAGACAGGTTTACCTGAGGCGATTCCTCTCGCTCCTTCCAGATTGTTCAGTAGTAGCATCCCTGAGTTCCATCTTTAGTGGAGATCCTGGGTAGGGTAGTGGTTATCTCCCTTAAATGTGACCTCGTACACATTGCAGTGGAAGTCCATAGATACCTACTGAGTCAATGGTACTGTAGTAGATACAGAAGTATCTGTGAGCCTATGGCACCGTGGCAGATACAGCAGTAGACACAAAACAGCTAAGACGCATGATGTCACTAGACTAGAGATGGCCATTAGCCCAAATACCCATTTCTACTTCATCATTACCCACTTCCTCCCCGAACATGTCAAATGATGAAGAGCTCAGAGCCACTCCAGGAAATCTATTCCTTCAGAGAGCTCGGACTCCTAGAAAGACATTCCTCCTATGGAGCCTAAATGGCTCTACATAAACAAATTATGCTCATTGATCTTGATATGTAGCGTATAGTTGTGTGAAACTGATACTACATTCCACCTCCTTGACAGCCCTTCAAATATCTGAAACCTCATGTTTCCCTGAGTCTTACTTTTTGAAGTCGAAAAGTACGGGTTCCTTTTTATTTTCTCAACTATATCGTGGTTTTACATTTTCTCTTGAGTTGGGCCACTCTCCCCTGAATGTGCTCAGATTGATCATAAAGTAGAAGGCCTTGGGCTGCATGGATGATTCATCTCAAAGTGGAGCAGTGGCCACCACTCCCTCCGGGACTCCACTCTCTGTTAATGTACCTGACATCCAATTGACCTTGGCAGCATCCCGGGGTGACTCATATTGAGCGTATAATAGGTCTCAGCTCGTCGTAATATCTCCTTGGCACTTTATTTGCAAAGCTGTTCTCTACACCTGTGTATAGATGGGTGAGTCCATCTCAGGTGGCCATTTTTCGGGGGCTTCCTGATGGATTTGAAAGCAGAGTGTGCTCTTCATTGCGAAGCTCTGGTCATACACCTGCAGGAGAAAGATAATGAGACGTCTTACTGTAACTTGACAATGTATCTAAAAGAAAGCAAGATCATCCCCTCAAAGGGTTGAAAATTGTAGAGTTCTTTACTGATGGCCTCTCTGAGAGGCAGAAAATGAGGACATCTGGTTCATCATTACTCACTGTGAAGGGCTTCCCAGAAATCTAGTGACAGCTACTGCTGTCTCCCTGCCCTCCCAGCCTTCCTCCTGCCTGGCAGTCCCCCCCCCCCCCCCCGCCCGAGCTTCCCTTCCTGCCTCGCACTGCAAACTTCTCCCCATTACTAAATGCTGTCTTTCCGGCACTCTGGGTTGCCAACTCGGATGTGCTTAACTTCCTCCCTTTTTCCCTTTCTCAGCACCTCAGCACGAGGCCTCATGTCAATACCAAACTTCCCAATGAACACTGAAGGCGTCCCAAATCCAACTCTGAGCAAAGAGTTACAACACTCAGGTTCAATAGCTTTAGTGTAGTCTAGACAAACTTGATAACCATGTCTCGTCTGTCTTCATCAAAGTCACTAGTAATTGTGTTAAATAAGATCAGTTCAAGAACGTATATCCCAAGGAAACTGTCCTTCATGCTGCTGCTGATATATCTGTGAACCTCTGTGAGATTTAACCATTGAGCCCATTCATCTCTTAGTCCGCATAACCCGTCTTCTTCCAAACTTTTATTCATCAGATACCTGATACAATTCAGATATCCTCTTTCATATTTTCTTTTTAAAAAGGTTGTGTGTGGTTTTTTAAAATTTGTTTTAGGAGGATTTCACACAATGTATTCTTTCCCCACTACCCTCCTCTCAGATACTACCACCCCAACTTCATGTTTAAACTTTTAATTTTTCTCACTTCATGCATGTGGGTGTTTTGCTTGCATGTCTGTGTACCACACATGTGCCTGAGGTCTGTGCTTTGAGAGGGTGTCAGATCTCCTGTGACTGCAGTTATGATGTAATTAGCCACCATGTGGCTTCTGAGAATCAAATCTGGGTCCTCTGAAAGAACAGCCAGTGTTAAACACTGAACAATCTCTCCAACCCTCCTATGTTTTCTTTATCTTCAAGCATTACAGGCTTACTGAGTCATGACATGAGACTAATGAACAGGGTTCATTTTTGTGACTGCTTTGGAATAATTGTTTGTGATGCTCCTATGTTTATGTAGTGCAGCCTGAAGCCCCAAACACTGATGGTACTTGAAGATGGAGTCTTTGTAGGTGATAGGGTTTGGAATATGGTCTGGGGTAAAGAATCCACTTATGGTGGGGTTCATGTCCTTATGAATAATGAAGAGATACTTAAGATCATTCTCTTTCTCATCTTTCCCTTTTCTCCTCTCTCCATGAACCAAAGAAAAGCCATGGGAGGTCATGGTCAGGAGTACTGTCCTCACCAAGAATCCACCCAATGCTGGTACTCATCTTAGACTTCCAGGCTCAGAATATTAGGAAATAAACATCTGTTTTTTTTAAAGCCACCTAGTATATGCTTTTTTATTACAGTCGCCAACTGATGAAGACAGCAATCCCTGGCTTATCCCTAGTGATGAACCAAGTCTTGCCTTGAACCACCAAGTTAACACCCTCTGACTGAGGAATTGGTCCATTGATGGACTATGTGTATGTTCATGGACTTTACAGAATTTACATTGTTTTCCCTTTTGTAGTAATAGAGTAATATTTAACTGTCTTTGTTGGCTTTCCTTCTATTCTACCATTTGAAACAATGCTTTCTTACATTAGTAACTAATTTTTGTTTTACTTTTTCATATTTTATATCCATATCATATCTGGGTATTACTTTCTTCAAGTTCCCAACCCTGCTACAAAAGAATATTTCCTTTCTCTCACCCTAAGGTGACTTGTTCTGGTGTGGGAAAATGCCATTCTGATGTATTTATGCAATTCCCCCTGATCCATCTAGCATCAAGAAGAAATCCTCAGGTCAACTTGACTGCAGACTGGTCGTTAGGGGACAACATGAGGACTTCTTTGCTCAGGCAGATCAACCTGCTGAGTGATCTCCAATAGAGGAGCAGCTCGGAGCAGAGAGTAGGGAGGTAGAACAAGGGCAGCCCTGAGCACGATGCAGATGGGATGGAGGAGTGGTTGGCTGGGCTCGGAGGTGAGAGCACAGAGGGCTGGTAGTGCGAAGAAGATGTTTTTAGCAGCAGCATTTGTTTTGTTCACTTTTAAATAAGCTGCTTAAAAAAAATTGAGGATGCAGTTTTTTTGCACATGGTAAAATGCCATAAAGAACAAAGGATATTAATAAAATATGTAATAAAACAATGAAGTATGCATTCCCGTCTCTCTATTTCCTGTTGAACTTTTCGGTGCATCATTTCAGAGTACTCTGTGTATATGCAGATCTATAGAGATAGGAACACACTTCCTGTATGCTTGAAAATATGCAAATACATTTACCAAACCATTGGTTTTCTGCAGAACAGAAACACATATATTAACTTCATCTCATTAAATATCTGCACAGTATTCTATTTCATGGTATACCATAATTGTAATAGTAGTATTCACAGGAAAAAAAAACAGAATTGATGCCGAGCCTTGGATCTTAATCATAAGTCTGAGTGGGGGGAATAAATGAGAGGTGCCTGTGGTACTTTGAATGAGAATGTCCCCCATAGGCTCAGATGTTTGAGCACTTGGCAGCCAGTTGGTGGCGCTGTTTTGGGTATGTTTAGGAGATGTGGCCTTCCTGAAAGAAGCATGCCCACTGGGGGTAGGCTTTAAGGTTTCAAGACTACAAGCCATTCACAGTTTTCTCTCTGTTTCCTGCCTGTGGTTTAAGATGGGAATGCTCAGATGACCGCTTCATGCCTGCCTGATGCTTGGCTTCCACAACACAATGGTGATGGACTCTTATCCCTCTGGAACCATAAGCCCAATTAAACCCTTGCTTCTATAAATAGACTTGGTTATGGCGTTTTCTCACAGCAATAGAAAAGGAACCAATACAGCATCCATTAACAGATTTACACATTGAGCTTCCTGTGTAACCTAAGACAGATAATGTCAATATATTCTTTGCCTTGGTATGTTGATTGGAGAAAAATAAATCACAGTCACTTGATAGAGCAAGAATGCATTCCTTTAAATACTAGGCTTGGAAAAGCAGCAAATGGAAAGAGTATATGTTAATGTTTTCTTTAAAAGTGATATGTGGGAAGAATAGAACACTCACTGTGGCTACCATGATGCTGAGTTGGGCTGGTGCTGTTGACACCTCCAATTATATTATGACTGGATCCCATTTGAACAGGTTTAGAGGTTTGGTCACCAGTGGGCAAGTATTGTTGGGGCAGATTGACAAGAAGTAGAGCCTTGTGGGAAGTCTTCAGGGCACTGGAGCCTTTGGCTAGAGGAAGCATTGCAGTTCTCCTGGGACACCAGAATTAGTTCCCGCAAGAGTGTTGTTAAAGGGAATAAATGTGGCTGTTCCCCCGTCTCTTTGACTTTCCAGCGGTGATGTGACTTCTCTCTCGTTTTTGTGCTCTGATACTTGTGATGGTATTCACTGTGGGATCCTCTCCAGAACTGAGCTAGCGCTGGCACCGTGCTCTCGAACCTACAGAACTAAGAGCCTTAATAGACCTCTTTTCTTTATAAAGTTACTCAACTGTGGCTATTATATTATAGCAACCGAAGGTGAACTAGCACAGATGGAATCTGTTACCAGGCACCTGAATGCCTGGCAGGGTAGGCTAATCTGGACCAAACCTCTGTATCGAAGCCTGTCGTTGGTCCTCTTTAATGCTATGCCAGCTGATGTTTGCTAAAACAGTCCCCATTTGTGATGTATGCAATAGTCATGGTGTAAATATTTCCACAGCGTCTGATTTCCAGCTGCCAGCATGGCCTCACTGGGTGCAGAGATGGCGAAAGATGGGCTTGATTGCTTTCCCCTGTCCTTATATGTTCCACACACCACTGTGCCTTGGACATCTGCCACTCTGAATTCCGAGGAATGTATGCCCTTTGCAAATCTGTCAGCAGAGGAGCCTTAGGAGGAACTCCTCCAAAAGCAAGAAAAGAAAATGGACCTCAGGAGAACAGAGGCAAAGAATGGGGCCTGCCTCAGAGTCCTGGAGGGAGACAGTAAAGGGGAAAGAGTTACTCTGGGTTGAGACTTGAAGGAGAATCCTTTCTGAGACAGACAGTTGTTATTCCCCATTCTCTCTCTCTCTCTCTCTCTCTCTCTGCCTTTCCCCCCCTTTTTCCTCTCTCCCAAACCTTTGGTTTTTGGTATGTGTTGGGAGTGAGGGGCTGAGGAAGGGTCTTGCTATTTAGTCCCAGCTCATGTACAACTGGCTATGTTACCCAGAATGACCTTGAAGCCAGCACTCTCCTGCCTCAGCCTCCTAAGTGCTGAACCTGTGGATGTGTGCCACCATGTGTAGCTCTTCTCTGGCCCTTGTGCAGGCCTTGGCCCTAGTGATGACCCTGGCATCTTCCTGAGATATCCACAAACTTCCCAGGATGGAGTAGAGAAGGTATAAAGACATTCTTAGGGGAAAATGTGGGAAGGAAAATCAAACTACTAGTCTGGCATTTCCTGGTCTTTATTGTGCCTTCTATCCATAAGTACTGGCCATTGTCTACCCTTTTCCCTTGTGGTGTGATGAGGATCAAGATCATCTACAGGCAAAGCTTTAGGAGAGAGGCCCCAAGGGGAGTAGTGTTCTGCAGACACAAGGTCTCACACTGGGGTCCTACTCAAGCTGGTTTTCAGAAGGCTCTCGGTCAGGGGCTGGAGCCAGACAGCTCATTAAAATGAATAGGACCTAGCAGGCCTTCTGCATCACTCCTGGACGTCTCTGATTGCTGACAGTCTGGAACTGATGACAGCCCACTTCAAGTGAATGCTGGACTTGAACGTTCCCTGTGTTTTCCTTCCCAGACCCTTGGTCTGGTTTTGTCGTTTTCATTTAACACAGTGAGATGTGTTGAGGAGCTTGACCCCAGATTCCTGCAGGGAGGTCCCAGCTGGGTGTGTATAGGAGTTCAGTCCTGCCCCGTATCAGGTTATCATGTGTGAAACATTCCCCTCCCTTCTTCCTTATCCTAAAGCCAAGTAGGCGCAGATAATGAGAGTGAAAGGTTAAGAGACCCAGCAAATGATCTGTTCTCCCTTACCTCACTGTATCGGGCATGTATTACTTCCAACTTGCTCCCGGGAAACACCATCCGATCCCTGCATCCCTGCCCCGGAGAGCCCTGAACCTCTCTGGAAGATGCCGAGGGTGCAATCAAGTGTTTATACTTTCTTTTTGAAGAGAGACTGGAAGCTTGCCAGATCTGGGACCCTGCTGTTTCTGACCAACAGACTTAGGGCCATTCTCATCCTTTTCCCATCTCTTTCCACACCACCACATCTTCTAACTTTTCCTCTTCATTATTAAAGAGATAGTTCGCCAGTTGGTTGAGAGAGAAAGAATTCTACAGAGTAGATGAAGAAGGCTAGGAAGGAGTGGTTGAGGCACATAGGAGCTGCTTCTTAGGACCAGACAACCAAGATCGCCAGTGTCCGTGCACATGTAGGGTCTGATGAGGGGCATCTTCTCTGTCTTTGTACCCTCCCTGTGCAGTCCAACAATCCATAGCAAAGCCGCAACACTGGCTGTTAGCAACAATAGAGACAGGCAGAGGCATGGCTGATAACACCAAGATGTTTTCCTGCCAAGCGACTGGTGGACAGTGCATGTTTTAGAGACCTTTGGAAAATAACACCATCAGCTCCAAAGTACAGTCGCCACAGGTCAGGGGGCAGGGTCTCTTACCTTATGGAGGAGTCCCAGAGGGAGCTGACAGTGGTGGGCGGACAAAGCCTTAGATGAGTAGAGGGGAGTGAGGCACGGATGCTAACGTCTGCATTGTCATTTATTTCCATGGGATAGTGAAAAGGGAACCCTTTGGATCCTAAGACTATCACAACTATGATGACAGGGATGCACCATCCCCACCCTCCCCAAAGGAAACCATTTCTCTGTCCTATGGCTCAGCATCTAGAAGATAGACCCATGTGTTCTAGGCTTACTTAGCCCCTTAGTGACATGAGGAAAAACAAGTTTGAATGGATTGAGAAGCTGTAAAGCTGCTGTGGATCTTTGAAAGAGCAGTTGCCAAGGAACACGCACATCAAAAGCTGCTGGAGTGTAGGGGGACATCTTGTAACACGTCCTGATGGTGGCAGGGCCACCTGCTTTCTGTCTACAACGCTGCCCCGTCGGTTTGGGCAGGCTAGGATTTCCCATTCTTGTCTACGATTTGGGATGAAGTCGATAATTATGCTCTCCTGCAGGTGGCGCCACAATGTAGGTTTTCAAGCAGCCTTTGGCCAGAGGTTTTTATCCTGAGCATAGAGCAGGACCCAGCTATGGGACAGCTCTTGGGAGAAAGATGTCTCTGTAGCACCACCAGACTCTGGGAAATTGTTTAATAAACAAACCTGGCTTTGTCTCTGTTTCTAAACTAATAAAATGGTCATAATTAAGTGAGAGGAATTTAGGAGTCTACTCTCTCCTCTTAAACCTGGCCCGTTTATTCAGCCACGAGAGATGAGCCATCAAAATCTCACAAAAATAGCTTCTTTAGAAAAATAGGGCTCTATGAAGCAATACGCCATTTAACTCCTCCCTCTTGTGGCCATGGGGCCAGGCGCTGACCTACCCAGCTCTTCCACCAGGCCAAGGATGCAGTGAGCGAGTCACAGATCCATCGAAAGCAGGGACCGGCTAGACTACCCAGAGTATGTCTGTCTTCACCCCTCATCAGCTGGTGGGGGTGGCAGAGCTAGAGAGAGCTAGCAGAAGAGCTAGAGGGCTTGTCGCGAGTGCAGGGCCATGACGTGGACCATTGCACGATGCTGGCTTTGCCGGTCTGTTGATTCATGGGGAAGAGTCAGGACAGCAAAGCGCCTGCCCCCTGCATTGTACCACCGGAGGAAAGAATACTTTCCTATGACAGGGAGGACACACTCCTTCCACGTGCATTGCGTTAGAATTCCAAATCACGCTCACAGGGGTTGTATTTCGTTTGAATGCCACTGCAACCAGAACGCAAAAATGTGGCTGGGGAGGGAGGGAGCGCCACTGAGGGCACATGACCTGTGCAAAATGATAGTGATGGTGAGTACCAGCGTCAAGGAGCAGGTCAGTCTGCCTTCTCAACCCCCACCCCACTCTGGACTTGAGGGGACATTCAATAGGCCCGCAGGTCTCTTGCTGTGGCTATTTTGACCCTTCCTGCCATTCCTTACAATGGTGTGAAGCCTGCCTTCCTCCTGTGGTATTCAGTGGGAGCCAGGGAAGCAAAAGGCAGTGTGCAGGAAGGTCCCATTAAGAATGGGAGGGCTGGCAGGGGCTGCACCTGCCCTTTGTGGCTCCAGCTTTCTGCACGCTCTTTCCCTGTCGCTGAGTTCCGTCATTACTCTTCAGGCACCACGCGGTATTCATTCCTCTGAATGAAAATAAATGACACCCCACACCAGGCAGGAGATAAAGGATAATAAACACACTTTGTTTGCTGCCTCTGGAAAAAAAAATCTTTGACTTCCTGTCCATCCATCAGGACATTGGGACTGGAATTTGCACACACACACACACACACACACACACACACACACACACACACACACTACAAGGAACAGAAAAGACAACCAGGCAGTATTAAAAACACTTGCTGGGATGATTGATGATTGACTGAGAAGGGGGTTAGTCCTCACTTCCTCTCCCTTCAGCGTTTTTACAGAAGTCCCCTGTAGCTGAGTGACAGTTGTGTTTGAAAAGATCTTGTGTATACCTTTAGTGAAGCATATTATTTAAGTAGCCTGGAAAGGTTTTCTGTAGGACTTCCTAAGCTGCCACTTCTAGGGTGAGCCAGTTGGGGTGGTGTCATGTGCTAATTTTAGAGGTTTGGGTCCAGGGGAGACAAGCCTTATGCAGACCCGCGGGGACAACTTCCTCTGATTTTGCATGCCAGGTGTCTCTGCCGTCTCATGTTAGACAGACATTTGGCCCCGGGGCTTGCTCGGTTCTGGAAGGATGTCAAAGCAACAGCAGCAACACGGAATTATTGTTATGTGTTTCTCTGGGCTTCGGAAACTAACTTGATATTGTGTGCTTTATCTCGAGTCGGGGATCCAGAGTTTCTGAGAAGAGAGGAGCCAGATCAATGCATTAAGGGGAGCTAATAAGATAACCCTTGCTGTTTTCTGGGCCTTGCCATGCTCAGCGGACAACCAGAGCCTAACCGGGCTCCATGCTGTCTCCTGGAACACCCTTTAACTGTAACAATGTCTGTCTCTCTCCTGCACACATTTAATTCATTGCCTCCTTCTGGGGAGAGCAATTTCAACCAGGTCCTGTGTGGGGAAGCCCAGGCCTACCCACAATATGTTGCCTGCCCCCAGGCCTGGTATAACGTGTCAGCTCACAGCTCATTTCAAAGTCCACCCAGTTTATAACTTTGATTTCTGTGAAAATATAACCCCTGTAGGAAGGTGGAGGCATCCATACTGCTGCCGGTCATCTAATAAGTAGCTTCTGGGAGGTTTGGATGAGAGGGACAGACATTTGCTGGGAGTTGCTGGGGTTGAGGGAAGCTAAGGTGAAGAAATGGCATGGGTAAGTGGGTTGGGAGCCCCAAACCATAGTCTTGAGACTTTGAGTGGCTTGACACTTCTTTCATCACTGGCTGCTCTCAGTGGACATGGCTGCCAGTGCCATGTTCCCGGAACTAAGGCAGAAGTAGGCTTACAGAGTTGGGCAGACACACAGGTCGGCATTCTGGTTTGTTTGTTTGTTTTATTATTTTTTTTTGGTTGGGCATCTTAGTGGGGAGTGGTCTATGCAGAGATATTCTAGATAGTGCTATCTGCTTCCTTTCCTCACCAATTTCTTGTCTCCCAGATGTTGTCTCAACTTAAGCAACCTTGGGGTTTCTTTTTTCGGGCATCCAAAACTACTCTGACGTTAGCATTGTCTGATATATGTTTGGGCTATGGTCCAGGACCTAGGGCTTCAGAAACAGAGAAGCAAGGTCAGCCTCTGGACATATCAGGTTCCCCAGGAAGCTTTGGGGCTTCATTTCTTTTTTAGGACTAGAAGACTTGGGCTTGGGCATTCTCTAGTGGTCTGCAGGGTTACCTTGGTTGGGGGTGGGGGGAATAGGGCTGGACCAGAATTATCGTTTAGGGATGGGTGTATGTTTTGGCAGGTGTCTGTTAGGAATACCCGAAAGTGCCTCTGACAGCCTGAACCCACATGCCTGAGCGGGAGGGTGCCTCAATCCAAGCGTACTTGGTGTCACCATATATGCGCCACGCTGCCCTATGTCGCCACCATCAGGGTGGCTCGAAAGACCCAGGGGGTGTCTGCAAAGTCCACTCTGGGGAGAGCGGGCGAGCCTGCGGCGTCAACGTGCAGGAAAGCGCCCCCTGCCCCCTCTGCCGGCCGTTCTACCTCGGTCTAGATGTCAGCCGCGAGCTCCGAGCCAGCGAGCGAGCCAGAGAGGGAGCGGCGGCGGCGGCGGCGGCGGCGGCGGCGGGCCGCGGGCGGCGGGGAGGGGGAGGAGGAGAGGAGAGGGAGGGAGGAAGGGAAGCAGGGAGGGCGGGAGGGAGGAGAGGAGGACCCAGAGAGCGCCAGGCAGCTGGAGTTTTTGCAGCGCTTGGCCGGGCTTCAATGCACAGCAGCAGCGAGCCGCGGCAGCAGGCAGCCCGGGAGCTCCGGCGGCGGCCGAGCCAGCGGCGGCCCCGCTCCCTGCCCCCTGCAAACTTTGCAAGCAGCCCGCCCGGGGGGCCGGGGGCGCGCCCGGGAGGCTCGGCTTGGACCACGGCCGCACTCTTGGCCGCCGCAGCGCCAGCCGCCGCTGTCGCTGCTATCACCGCAGCTCCGCGCCTCCCCGGGGAGCAGCCGGCGGCTCCCGCGGCCCCCAACCCCGGTCCCTGGGCATTGCCCGGCTAGTCCCCGGGCAGGGGTGGGGGTAACAGCAGCGCCGCTAACCCTGGGCTGCTAGGGGGTGGCCGCCACTACCCAGGGTGGCGCGCAGAGGCTCAGAGAGCGCTCCCCGGCGGGTCCCCAACGCACTCACCGCCGCGCCAGGGCAGCGGCCCGACCCGGCTAGCATGGGCGGCGCGGAGTGACGCCGCCGTGCCCGCTTGGCATCAAGGACATTCAGCCCGCGGGGGTGGGGACGAAGGGGGGCAGCCCCGCGTCGCCGCCGCAGCCCCTGAGAGCACTGTCGCTGCTTGGGCTCCGGGGCTGGGTGGAGGAAAGGGGTGCTTGGAATCGATCCACATTTTCTGACCTTTTTGTTGGACATTACGCCCACCTTGGACGTTGCAAGAGGAGCTGTCAAGCCCGGCAAGCTCTGATTTGGCCCCCTCCGTTTTCCTCTGCTGCTCGTGGCTTCCCCGTGCCTCGGTGGAGTATTTGCGTTCGGGGCTGGGGCTGAAGGAGGCAGCCACACGCGCGCACACGCACACGTTCAGAGGAGGGCGAGAGGCAGCGGTACAGGCACCATCTGCAGTGTCAATGCGGCGCTGGGGCTGAAGGAGGGAAACGCCGCTCTTCCAGGTAAGGAGCCACCGGCCGGGCGCAGGGCCAGCGGGGCAAAGCGGGCGGAGGTGCCGGGTCCGGTCCCAGAGTCCTCGCCTGCTCCGAGACAGCCTCACACACACACACACACACACACACACACACACACACACACACACACACAATCACACGCGCGCGCACACATGCATACACGCATACACTGAGCTCACGCACCTGCCCACGTCCCACCTGGACACCCGCGTAGGTGCAGCGCAGCCCGGAGCAGGGATTTCCCGTGTTCTTCTCTTCACCGGACCTAGACTTCTCTTGCCCAGGACTTTCAGGGTGGGATTCGATAAATGACTGACTCTCCTATCTAGCCTGGTAGGATGAGGGAGCGATTTTGCTGTTTCTAGCTCCTTTCATTTCCTAACTGGTTTTTACAAAACAGGAGAAGTCATGGGAGGTCTTAGGAGACCCGCCCAGTGCAATTGCGCCCTTGGCTTTTGGACACTCTATTTTTTTCTTTCCTTTTATTAAATAGGATAAAGACAGAGAGCTATATGCAGATAGATATATAAAGGACAGAGATTAGGAGATTGTGGTGATCGGGCGCCTGGGAGGAGGCCACATAAGCCACCGGGGCTGCAGTTCTGTAGGGCGGCGCATGTGGAACAGACTCTGCGTTTTGCTAGTAAAGGCAGCACACACGCCTTTCCGAAGCGTGGCACTGCTTCCCCGGAATGTGCCGGGATTTCAGGCGGGGAGGGGCTTTAACATCAAAGCTAGAGGAGGGATCCTCGTCTAGGGAGGGTGCTGCGGTCCTTTAAGGAGGATCAACCCTTATTCACGTTGCCAGTTGCTGGTAGACAGCAAGCAGACAGGGCTTGGGGATACAGCTTTGTGGCCAACCTCTCACTTCCTTATCCTTCTCTGTGCAAGTGAGGCAGTTTCCCCGGGTGTCTTTAGCTAACACCTGTCACATGTCTTTGGGGTATGCGTCTGAGAACGCAAACTAGGAGGAGAGTAGAGATGGATGTAGACTCTATCCAGGCAGAAAGGACCGTGAACACATTGGCATACCTGCCCTTTAAGGTATTGGGTCTACTGTGTCTCCCAGAGTCCAGATCCTCTGCGTGCAGAACTGTTTTCCAGAAGTCAATGGTTCAAGTTGTACTTCCCCAGAGCTCCACCCCCCCCACACCCTAGTTTCAGAGCCTGCTCATTCTGAAACTTTTCCTAGAATGGATGGGGAGGGGGTTGGGGTTCCAAAGGGCTTTTTCATGGCTCCCCTATTAAAGTCTAAGAGAGACTTCTTTGGGGCCTCAGTTATTGCCTGGAGAAGAATAGAAGGTTCAAATACATCATTATTTCAGGCTCGAATACACATATAGAAAGTTTCTATCCTTCTATAGGTGTTCCTTTGTGGTGTTTTTGGGGCATCCTGATAAAAATGGGATATACTTCTTTCTTCTTCATAAGATCATGTGTTCAGAGTGTCTCATAAACCTACCAAAGGGAGAAATATGTTGGGAATCTTCCAGAAGGTGAGGGACAAGGACTCTTGAACAAGGGGGACTTAAGTGCAGGTGCAGGCTTTCCACTGTCTTAGAAACCCTGATGATGGGGTGCAGCCACTGAGGGCTTTCTTTGTACCCTCAGCTCTCCTATTTTTCAAACTTTTTTTTTCTGACCCCACCAAGGTCTCTGGCTAGGCTTGGGGAGGGGGTGGGGAGCAGATGCCCTAGGAGGGAAGCCTTATGCCTGCTATGTGTTGTGTGAGCTGTCCTTTGATTGATTGAAAAAGGTAGCAGGGATAAAGGAAAGCGTCTCACAATGAGAACCCGGATCAGTGAGAAACATTCTTCTTTTTAAGAATGGTGGGTGTGCACACATCCAGCTGCACACATGCGCCTTGCCAAATGCAGTCTTGTCCAAGCACGGGTGCCAGGGGCATCCACTTCTGACTTCTGGGTTGTGGAAAAGCATTGGTACGTTATAGTGTGCACACACTTGGAGAGCGTGGATGGGGAGGGCCCGTCTATGCATGCGCATGGCTGTGGCACATGGTTTGGAACCAGCAGCAAACTACAGTGACAATGAGTATGTCCCAGAGAGGCATTCCTTCGTGGGACCCCTGAGGGCAGGAAGCTGAGGTGCAGATCTCTCCTGCCCCAACAGCCGTCTCTGTTCCCCTCTTCCCTTTCTCAAATATTTGCAGCCTCAGGATCTGTTATTTTAAAGCCAAGGCAACTATCATTATGCTGGCTATAAGCTAAGTACTGGAGCTCAAAAGAATCCCCACACTTTCTGCACTTACCATTGGTTTCTAGGAAAAGATAGGCCATAATTAACACTGTGTGTGTGTATGTGTGTGTGTGCATGTTTCATTTCCTGGCTCTTTTGCCCAGCCCTGGAGTATACCACAATATCCTTGCTCCACTATTCTTCTGCGGGCTTTAAGTTCTCTGGTCCACACTGGAAGACACTCAGTTGCATGCACCAGGAGAGGCCCAGACACAAATGACTCTCTTTGGTCATCCTTATTGAGGCTGGAAGTTGTTCTGGAAGCATCCTGTGAACAGCAGGCATGGTTCACCCATGATCTGCTCTGCGCTCACTAAATCCTGCTTACACACACACACACACACACACACACACACACACACACACACACCACCCTGAAAATATTTCAGGGAGGAATTTTTCTCCTAGGCAGCCAATTTGCTCTGGTCGCCTTCCCTGTCTCTCTTCTCCTGCCTGCAGACAGGGAAATCCACATGGCAGAATCTGCCTCCACTTGGCCTACAGATCCTTTTAATCATGAGGAGGGCTGCTGGGAATTAAATGGGGGCTTTCTAGGGTGGCAACATTCCTACCTAGGACAGAGAGCTCAGGGGGATGGGTTAGTAACTGTTGCAAGCTCCTAGGTATTGCCAGGCTTTGATGGGAAGAAATTATAGCAAGCGTCTCTCCTCCCAGCCAGCTAGGGGGCATTTCTCAGCGGCTCCAGCCCAGTCTCACCAGAGAGGGCACTGCACAGACAATGCACACTGGAGACCTGTTGGAGTGGCTCTCCGACTGGCTGGGATGGGGCGGCGGCAATACTGGGAGCCTACCATGATGAGATTCTGACTTTGATTACTCTGCAAAGGATGCATCGCTCTCACCTCGCCTTTTATTTGTGTACCGTGCTCCCCGATGGGAAACTGGCTCAGGCCCTCGCAGTTGTGCAGGGTTCATTTCTTTCACGCGACACCCCCTTTCCTCCTCCTTCAAAGTCCTGTCCCTCCCTCCCCTGCGCTTGCGACCGCCGCCTCCCAGCTTTGTGCTTGTATCCACCAGCCCATTCACCCTCAAATTTGCTGCACTCCACGAAATCAATATAACATGAATTTAACGACAGCTGGATGATTAAGTGTTATTTATATTTAAAAGCGGCATTTAAAAAAGACATCGTGCTAATAAATCAAAGGGCTGTTTGGGAGATGCACATGATTAGGGTAATTGCCCTGGAGGCTCCATTGAGTAAGGCTTGGTCCACACAGAGCCCTGCAGACGCTGTTTCTTTAAAAGCTAGTCCTTACTGTTCCCTCCCCTAACACCCACCTGATCCCCTCTCCGCTGTCCTGCCTTACTCTGGGTCCCCCTTCTGTCTTTGCTTCCCAGGCGGCAGGCAGATATTCTAGTTATGACAGGAAGGTGGAGCCAGCAAGGAGATAGGAGCAGGCTATGCCTCTAAGTGGAAGGAGGCGGATCTTAAAAGGGAAGGCAGGCAGGGGTCCGGATTCCGGGCTGGAGGCCTTGTTCCAGAAGAAGGAGGCTGCTTCTCCACTTGCTGAGAAGCAGAATAGCTTCTAGAAGTCCTGAGTGAGGAACCCTGTCCTATGATCTCATGGGATCAGCCTCCCCAGGGAAGCAGCTGTGAGGACATTAGTGTTGGCCCTTATGAAAACCCTGGGATGGAAAATAAGTACTAATTAATGATGATCGTAGTGGCCGGTGCTTATGAAGCATTTCCTTTTGATCTGCCTTCATCTGAATACTCTAGATGGAGTTGCTCCCTTTAGTGTCCGTTAGCATCCAGAGGCAATGCCTACCGCTGTCCCTATATCCTCCCAAAGGAACTGAGATGAGGGAGGTTGAGGACTTTGTCCAAAGTCACATAGCCACCAAGTGGTGGAACCAAGTCTCAGTGCTGAGCAGTCTGACCTGGCTTCTTACTGCTTGCCAAGTGAGTGGGAGAGTGTGATGGGGGTCCTGATGGCTCCTTTGGATTATCTCCGACCCCAAGCAAAATGTTCTATTTGTTGAGCCTCAAATTTCCCTGTTAATTAAGGGGATTTTCCTTGGCTGAAGGTGGATTGCAAAGTTGCACGGATTTTCCTAGTAGACCGATCAGCTCTGAGGTTGATGGTTACTTGATTTGGAAATCTCTGTTTTTCTCTGGGAAAAACACAGAAGACATGGCTGAGGGACTGAATGGAGTCTCCATCTTTGCTCTGGATTCTGGGAAGCTCTAGGGGTCTGGTTCTTTGTAGTGAGTATTTCATATTGTTGGTCTTGTGCAAAGCATACTCTCCCATGGAATGCTCAGAGAAGCCTGTAAGGTGGGGTATTGAGGCTTACCATTTTGATGGCATGAGAACTTAGGCTGAGGTGACAGTTAAAGATGCCCCAGACCCAGGTTGCTAAGCAACAGATGGCCAGTTCACTGTCGGGCAAAAATTCATGCTATGGCACCGCTCACAGGTGGTGCTCTGTAGCTGTTCTTTCATTCATTCACTAGCTCTTGGGGTTTAAATTTTAGGATCCAGAGGCAGGGACAAGGTCATGTCATACGCTGTGAAAGTTTCTGCCCATGGCCTTGCCCAGGGAGGGTAATCCTGCAGCTGTAATGGAATTTGGAATTCAGAATAGAAGAAGGAAAGAAGGTGGAGTGGGTACAGGCTAGGAATCACATTGTGACATGAAAAGATACACAAGTAGGGTCCCAAGAAGCTAGGCATTATGCTGGGTGTTGTCCCACCCAAGGCTATGGCTCCCTGGACTCAGTCCATTGGGTCTTCATACTCTCAGGCTCAGAATAAGAGAGGGTCTAGTGGTTAGGATTTCCGTATAACTTTCAAACAAGAGACTTTCATCCCATGCACAATGTAATTTGCTTTTCTACACTGTGCAGTTCTGTTAAACTTCGGGGAGGTTAGAAGCGGCTTGCTTAGAATTTTATCACCCCCCCCTGGGTGGGAGGGGGCAAGAGTTGGGAAGGCAGAAAGGACTCAGATTTAAACCAACAGGTGCCTGTGAGTTCTGAAGCATCCTAGGAGCCTGGGGCTGTCAGCTGGAATATCCACTCCCCTCCACGGTGCCTTTCCCATGAACCAGGATTCGCAACAGCAAATTGGATTTTAGGATGTTTTTGTCACCCCAACACAAAACACATCACTAGCTAAGAGGATCTTGTCTTCACAGTCAATGTACTGAACCCAGCCTAACGCAATCACTTCCCCAGCTCTTACAAGGAAAAGGCTTTCATTATGAAATGGGAGGAGAGGAACACTTGGAGATGAGGCCACTGAAACTACAGCGTCTTTCGCTGCAGGCCGGCGCTTCCCATTTGACGCAGCTCATGAAACTCTTCTTGGGAGAGCGCAGCTCACTTCTCCTGGGCCAGTGAAGAGCCAGGAACCAGAGGGTGAAGCAAATCAGACCTTGGATTTATCCCAGAGGTCAAAAGGCAGGAAAGTAAGCGGAGCGGAAGTGGTGGCTGTTTCTGTTTACACTGGGTGTAGAGCCTCGTGCTGGCAATTGACACTGGGTTTTCAATCGAGCCAGTCTATGTGGTGTGGCAGCATTGCAGAGGGTAGGAGGTACATTTTCTCACCCTTCAACTCAGTTTTGCTTCTTGAAGGTAATAGCAACAAGAGAGTAGAAAATCCCAAAGTCCCGTTCTGTGGTTGTGTAAATAGATATCATACACACCAAATTTATCAAGTCTAGTAAGTTTGAGACACTAGGTAAGTTAAATGAGTTAAGCTAAATGAGCTTCTTGCTGTGAAATTTCTCACAGGCTGTAACACACCAGCATGCTCCATGGTGGCGTAGCCCTGGAGTCTATCAAGAAATAAATACTGTCGTGTGTGTACATGTGAATGCCTACATGGTCTCTCTCTCTGTGTGTGTGTGTTTTCATGTTCATATGTATGTGCCAGTGTGTATAGATGTGGAAGCCAGAGGTCAATGCTGAGAGCTTTTCCAGTTGATCACCACCTTACAGTTTTTGAGGCAGGGTCTCTCACCGAACCTTGAGCTTGCCACTTTGGCTGGACTGGCTGGCCAGCGAGTCATATACGCCCTTCCTGTTTACAGCCCCAGTGCTGGGATCCCAGTGCCTATTGTTGTGTCTGGCTTCTCTATGTGAGTGCTGGGGATTGAACCCAGGTCCTTAAGTGCTTGCATCCTAAACGCTTGATTGACTGAGTAATTCTGTCGCTCATGTTTTCTTGTGACCTTATTATTGACTGCATGATTTAAGCTCAACTTTTATAACCAAGTCTTGGGTTCTGGTGACTATGAGGTTCCCCAGTCCTCAGAATTCTGACTCTAGCCCCAGTGTCTGCTGAACCATCTCCATGTTCTACCTTTCCCGTTGTCCTTCCAAGGTCATAGAACTTCTCAGGCATGTGGACATCTACTTAGATTCATACATGATTCCTACACGTTCTTTTTGCTTGATAACCACCGGTGTTTTAGGAAGAGTAGGCATTGGATATAGCAAAATGTAAATCTCAGCTTGGTCATTACCAGAAAAGTGGTTTTTGGAGAGATCACTTTATGTCTCAATACTCTGTTACAAAATGAAGAGGTTGTTCTAGAGTGGGTGGCTTAAAAATATTTACTATAAAGTGGAGGAATTCAACTGAAATATTATATGAAATATTATATGAAATTCTAGCGACCATAAGTGTAAACAGTATTATTCTGGCCAAAGATGAGGATACCTGGATTTGCCCCCTAGCCTGTCTGCCCCTTGCCCCTATCTCAGCCTAGCTTCCTCAGATGCTGGTGGGACATCACTTGATGGAGAGATGGTGAGGCTCAGGGGCTGGACCTTTGTGGTTCTTCCTACTGTGTCTGGTAATGGAGCCTTTACAGGAGCCTGGCCTTGGCTCTGAAGGAAGAAAGGCAGTAAGAGCTTTAGGATAACAGGGCTGGTATTAGTTGTAACTGGGTTGCTTTGAGGGGGAAGCTGGAAGGAAAGAGGTGAAGTGACCTTTTCTCCTTCACTCTGTGGAGCAGTCAGGTTTATCCTCTAGGATTTGACTCCCAAGCTTTATTGAATAATAAAACATTAAAAGAAGCCATAATGTCTGGCCCCTCATATTGGGCACCATAGGTAGTGAGTCTTTCTCTGTCCTGCCAGCCAGCTCCCAAATAAAGACATGGAGACTTATTGTTAATTATGAAAGCTTGGCCTTAGTTTAGACTTGTCCCACCAGCTCTTATAACTTAAACCAATCCATTCTTTTTATTAATCTACAACTACCATGTGACTCTTGCCTCCTTCCCATTCTGTGTGTCCAGCTACATCTTTGCCTCCATGGCATCTCTTGTGTGCCTTGATTCATCTCCTTCCTCTCTCTCTGCCTGAAAGTCCCATTTGTACCTCCTGCCTAGCTATTGGCTGTTCAACCCTTTGTTAAACCAGTCACAGCAATATATCTTCACACAGTTACAAATGCTCTACAACAGGGTGGGATAGGACAGATGGGGGCAAATGCATCAATTGAGCCTCATGTAAGGACTGTGTGGCTTCAGGGTCTTGACAGAGAGACGGGAAGGAATTCTCTAGTAAAGAACTCCCTAGATTCATAGAGTTGTGGCAGCCTTAGCCAACCACACTGCAGGTCACCCAACCCACAGTCCCCACTGAAACCACATTAAGAATGAGTGCTGGCAATTCCTAGGGCTATTACTACGTTGTTTTTGCTCTTGACAGTGAAATTATTGTATAGTTTATAATGAGCTAATACTGATACAATTGTTGAGTTGGTCATATTATCAAAAAGAAGAGTTACCGGACAGGTATCAAGACATTTCCCCGACGTTGAGCTGGGTTAGCCCCTGCAGCGCCTTCCAGCATGGTATGGGGGCATCCCAGGCTCATGAACGGGTACCACAGCTGCTGGGAAAGCAGGGGCAGAAGCCAGTGATCTGTCCCCTGGCTACTTCTGAGTCCTGTTGTAAGCACTGAAGGGTGGTGTAAGAGAGGATAGTTCTGCATAAAGTTTTCTTTAAGTTGTTTCTTTTAACCAGCCCTGTTCCCTCGAAATTTTATTATTTATTTATTTATTTATTTATTTATTTATTTATTTGTTTTTGGTAACGCTTGCACTTTGAAGGCCTTCTCAGGTCAATCTGGGCAAAGGCTCAATGATCACACTGTGTTTGTGACCTCTCTCTCTCAGCTCACTTCCCTATTAGAGGCTGTCCCGTCTTCCTTCCCTAGATGCACTTGCTTTTAACTACTGATGCATGTGAGCAGCTCACTGGCAGAGAGACCCGGGTTTGCAGCCTAGTCTTCCTGAGCGTTCTGCGCCCCATCCATGCTAGAAAGCGCATCTTGTGCAATCAGGAACTCCATTCGTTCTTTTCCACGATGACAAAAGGGTTGTTGCCCGGCAGGGGCACGGATGACAATTGAAATCATGTACAACCTGCTCTCTGTATCCACGGGCTCCACATCTGTGGATTCAACTAACTGTGCATTGAAAATATTAAAAGCAATCATATTGCTGCCGCATGTGAAGAGACTCTTCTCCTTGTTCTTACTTCCCTGCACAATGCACCCTAATGGCCATTTACATAGCATTTCCATTGTATTAGTGTTATAAGTAATCGGCAGATGATTTAAAGTATACAGGAGGATAGGCCTATGCTGCATGCAGGCAAGTATTATATCATTATATATAACAGTCTTGAGTATCTGCGGAGGTTTTTTTTTTTCCCATCCATGGAGTGTGGAACTGTCCTGGAACAAATTGTTTGCAGATGCCAAGGGATGACTATATTTCCTGATGTCCTAGATTGAGAGGAACTATTTAATACTTCTTTTATACTCAGCCAAATCCAGAGGGTATCTTTTTGAGGTGATTGGTAAATGTTTGCTGAATGCGCAGGATGGGGGTGGATAGGGTGTGGTGGGCTTTTCATGTTGATGAGCATAGAATCCAAGTATCACTCTCTGGGTGAAACTTACTGTAGGTTAGATGCTGATGGACGGAGAGGGATGGGCCAAAGCTAATTTATTCATAGCTGAGTCCACTGAACATCCCCTCCTCATGTCCCACTTAAAAAAAATTACATGACCAAGAAAGTTCTGCAGATACCTTCTCCTGTGTCCTCTCCGCCTCAAAATTCTAGCAAATGTATTAAAGAGAAGCCTGTATATTATTAACCATGCTTTACAGTTTATCTGACAGTGGGTTGCTTTGTGTTGATGTATATAAACCTGCTGACATCCCCTGGAATAAAAGTTCTGTTTGGTAGAAAACATTTTTGGGGTGGGGATATAGTCAGAGTATTTGCTTAGCATGTGCAAGGTCCTGGCTTTGTTCCATAACTAGAGGAGTGGGGGAGAAAGAGGAGGAGAATGGGAGGGAGAAGGAGAAGGAGGAGGAGGAGGGGGACAGTGACAGCAGCAACATTTTAGTAGATAGTGTCCTTCCATGGGGTGTTTTTAAGTTCAAGGTCAACTTGGAGGAGAGCATACTAGGAAGAGGAATTCACTGTCCTAGCTAAGTGAAGACATGTGGGGTCCATCTTTCAGAGATTCTGCCCATCTCTTGTCCCTGTCAAATGCTTTTGAAGGGCCCTGAAGTGACTATATTCTTACAGCACTTCTCTGAGCATAGCCACACAGTCTGCAGGCAGGTGCAGGGTGCAGGGTTTGCCTTTAGAAGTGTGAATGCAGCTCTGGTAGATCACAGAGCACATCATTGACCAAGGTGAATGTTTGCAGAACATGTAAGTAATGACATTCACCTTTTCCTCAGCAACTCTCATGGAAGAACAGACCTCAGAAGAACTGACCAAGGGAAACGTTCCCTATCAAATTGACAAATGAGACTTGCATTATTAAGACACATCTCCCTAAATTTTGAATAGTTGAAACCAATTTCCTCCTGAGATGTGTTGGGAAGCCTTTGTCACCCCAAAGGTGAATGAAGGTTTGTGATTTGACTATGAATTCATGGCCTTGATCATGAAATCGTGCCCCAGAGATTGTATTTCCTATAGGAATCATTTTAACCACTGGTTATTCATTTTAGATAGGTAAATAGTGTGCGCATGTGTGTGAGGAGGGGTGGATTGAAGAGAAGGTCCTGGATATTTTGTAGTTTGGTTGGTTAGAACTTCATGATTTCAGAGAGTCAGAACATTGCAGATGGAGAACCAAAATCACATTGGGTTATCCTTAGTCTTTCTAGTAGATATTTATTGCTCACCCCTGGATCTGACTTAACATTCTTTTGACTACCAGATAAAACATTCAGAGCATATTCTTGAGAAGCCATTAGCTTCCATCAGCCCCAAAGCTAAGGATGTCATCAGATAGCATCTGAAATCTATAGCAGAGTTTCCCCACTTGCTGTATCCACCTGCCCATGGTCTCAGTGTTTGGTAAATGTGTTAATTTATATCTGCTTTTTGATCTGTGTTCATAGTAGTTCATGAAACCATTTTCCATGGTGGGTCATGTTAACTGAGGCAACACAAGTCTGTGTTCCTCGACTACAACCACTCATATTTGGCTCAATGTATATAAACTATCTCTTACATTCTTTGAAAGGAGAGTTGTGTTTTACATGGACAAGGGTACCATTCCAAGTGGTATTTGGCTTTGGATTACCTAGGGACAGCAACCGATAGCTTGCTTGCCCAACTGTTGGGCCTCCAGTCCCCTCCGCCTGAGCACCTGGTTCCCTTCCAGAGTGAATAACGGTTGCTAACACACACTTACTAACAAAACTCCCCTGAGACCCATTCATAAAGAACTGCACTGGTGATTCTATCAGCATTAAACTGTTTGGTGACTGAGTTTAGAATTATAGGAATCGGGGAAATGAATTAGCCGTAAATCAAGTCCCAGCTGAGTTCAAACCCAACTGCAGTGAGTTTTAAATTTACGCAATCTCTCTCAGATGAAGCAGTTGTGAGTCAAGCACTGGAGCTCTGTTGCTCTAGACTTTGGAGAAGTAAGTGTGGCGGCCATCCTTTGATGGGAAAGCCTGACAGCAGCTTGTATTGATTCCTAGCCGTGTTGGGAGAGTATCACTTCATTTCTTCCTTATAAACTCTTGGCTCTCTCTCTCTCTCTCTCTCTCTCTCTCTCTCTCTCTCTCTCCACTCTTAAAGTAGGAATCCTATTGGCAGGGACACAGCAGAGGGCAGATGGGAGAGGGGCTTAGGCCCACGGGGCAGGGGGACTATACATCAGTTTCTCTTTGGCCCTACCCATGCCAAGTCCCAAGGAAGGGGACTCGGGGCTGCTGCAGGTGGTGTTCTGTGGCTTGTTTCCCTGCTTGAGCCATATTGGAGTCTTCCTTCTGGGAGATGAGCACAGACAATCGACAAAGAGAACACCGAGGAAGCGGCACAGACTGTCATGCAGTAGTTGTCAATTGTGGTCTAATAAGAAGTCATTTATGTAAGTTACAGGGTCCCCCAACCGGAGCTTGTCGGAAATGTGACTACAGCCTCTCCAGGCTGATTTTCTCCCCTCTCCTGCAAAAATAATCCTGTGCTTTTCATTTTCAGAGCAATTGAATGTACTGGTCAGGGAATAGAGAGGCCTAGCTTCTAATCCCAAGTCTGCGGAGTATTCTCCAGTCACTTCTGTCTGGGCAATGCCTCTATTTCTCTCTCTTTGAAGCCAGGGATAAGCCCTTCTGTCCCCCACCTGCAGCCTAGGAGGATGAATATGGTCAAACATATTAAAGGCCTGGCTTCAGAAACCAGGGTCTGTTTACACACAAGGTCAAAGAAAATCAAGAAAGAGAGTGACGGAGCTAGGCCTCTCTCCATGAGTCCTTTAGCATCTCCCCATGTTTGCTGCTCTGGTAAAGAGCTATAAAGGATTAAAGCTATTTGCCCAAGGCCAGAAAGAACAATGCAATTGGGACAGCAGGAGAAAGTGCACTGGGATGCTTAACACCAGAAAAGAGGGGGCCTCTGCAGGGTGGGTGGGAGAGTTGGTTATTGTAGGTTGAGCTGGGGACTTTGGAGACGGAAGGGGGCAAGATTTCCCTACATTCCCAGATTTCACTGTACTCCATCCAAATATACTTATTTTAGCTAGAGAAGTTCGCTGTGATGTTATAGGAGATTCTACCAACTATTCTATCAGTCATCCATTCAGCCAGTGTCTGTTGAGTACCTACGACATTGCCAGAAACCATGGAAGGATTGATTTGCAGAGGAAAGGGCCTCTTTACTGTCTGTAGAGAACAGTGGATTATGAATATAGCATGGTGTGAACGGAATCTAAATGAAACATGGGAAGGGTGGAGGCATGATGAGATCATAAGTGGGCATGTGTCCAAATATGAGAAGAAGGACATAGAGATGACCCTTGGCAGGAGGAGAAGTGAACTGAGTTTGAAGAGTCAGTTGAACAGTGAGCATATGAAGAGAGGCTTGAAGTAGAGGAGAGAGCATAGGTAGGCATAGAGAGGGTAGGAGTGCGTCCATGGGGCCATATGAAATTGTTCAAGGCCAAGTGGGAAGGGGTGTGTAGAAGCCAGGCCAAGAACAGCATAAGTGTCCCAGGGAGGGATTTGCCCTGTAGGTTGAGCTTTGGGGTATTCCAAAGAAGAGAGTCAATCTGATCAGATTCTCTTGTAGAAAGGCCTCAATGGGGAGCATGTAGAGACCAGTTGTAACTCTGACAACCTAGGGATTCTTGAGCAGGGGCTGAATAAAGTCAGTGGGAAAAGTGGGAAAGGAGGTATGTAGGACTTAAAGTTAATGGTGGTAAAATAAGGGAAGGGGACCTGGGGATCCCTTATAGGTGTCTAACTTGGGCAGCTGGTGGCAAGTGAGATCCTTGATAAAGCGGAAGTTTCTAGATGGAGATGGGGCTGGAGTACAGATCAGGATAGCAGTGGTGCTTTCCTGTCTGGATATAGTGAACTGAAGGATGTAGGGAGTCAGGGTGGAGGGGATCCGAGACCAGTGACTTGACCTTCCTCTTCTTGCCCATGCTGTTTTACCTCTGTGACCATGGGCTTTACAAGCTCACTTTGGGATCTAGCAGCAGCTTGGTAAACAAGGAAGACCCACATGTGGAGTTTTGCATTTATGTGTGTGTGTGTGTGTGTGTGTGTGTGTGTGTGTGTGTATTGAGCTCTACATTTTTCTCTGCTCCTCTCCTTGCCTCTCCCCTCTCCTTCAACCTCTCCCAAGATCCCCATGCTCCCAATTTACTCAGGAGATCTTGTCTTTTTCTACTTCCCATGTAGATTAGATTTATGTAAGTCTCTCTTAGAGTCCTCGTTGTTGTCGAGTTTCTCTGGGATTGTGATTGTAAGCTGGTTTTCTTTGCTTTATGTTTAAAAACTACTTATGAGTGAGTACATATGATTTTCTTTCTGGATCTGGGTTACTTCACTCAAAATGATGTTTTCTAGTTCCATTCATTTACCTGCAAATTTCAAGATGTCTTTATTTTTTTCTGCTGTGTAGTACTCCATTGTGTAAATGTACCACATTTTCCTTATCCATTCTTCATTAGATGGGCATTTAGGTTGTTTCCAGGTTCTGGCTATGACAAACAAAGGTGCTATGAACATAGTTGAGCACGTGTCCTTGTGGCATGAGTGAGCATCCTTTGGATATATACCCAAAAGTGGTATTTCTAGGTCTTGAGGAAGGTTGTTTTCTAATTTTCTGAGAAATCACCACACTGACATCCAAAGGGGCTGTACCAGCTTGCATTCCCACCAGCAATGCAGAAGTGTTCCCTTTACCCCACAACCTCTCCAGCATAAGTTGTCATCAGTGTTTTTGATCTTGGCCATTCATACAGGTATAAGATAGAATCTCAGAGTTGTTTTGATTTGCATTTCTCTGATGACTAAGGATGTGAGCATTTCCTTAAGTGTCATTCAGCCATCTTATATTCCTCTGTTGAGAGTTCTCTGTTTAAGTCTGTACTCCATTTTTATTGGATTATTTATTCTTTTGATGACCAAGTATATTTTGGAGATCAGACTTCTGTCTGATATGGGGTTAGTGAAGATCTTTTCCTATTCTGTAGGCTGTCATTTTGTCTTGTTGACCGTGTCCTTTGCTTTACAGAAGCTTTTCAGTTTTAGGAGGTCCCATTTATTAATTGTTTCTCTCAGTGTCTGTTGGGGTTATATTTAGGAAGTGGTCTCTTGTGCAATGCTGTCTTGAATGGTTTACTTGAGATGTTTCTTACAACACCCCAGGCATCCACCTAGTTTTAGGAGAGCCCCACTATTTTCCAGTGGGGAAAAATGACAGTCCTGGGAGGTTGAGTGGTACCCACATTATTAAGGAGCAAGCCTGGACAAAAAGAAGGCAATGGAGAATGAGAGGCCTTTTTTTTCTGCTCATTTTCTTGTTCGGTTTCTTGGTGCATGTCCCCCTCTCCATGTCAGTGGGGCCACATTTAAAACACTATAGTCTAGTGAAGGAGTTTCAGCAACCTAAGAGATAACAAAGAGATTTTGGCCTTTACCCTCAGGGATAATGACTTGTTTATCTAGACCAACATCCTGAGTGATAGTGAGGTATGATAAAAAAGACAGGGAAAATTAAGGGGCCATGTGGAGAGGGAGAAGCTTTTCATTCTGGGGTCTTCTTTTCCTTTCCTGCTGAGAGTCAAGACACTTGAACACAACTGATAAAGCCAGAATTGCCTACAGAGATAATGTGTGTTTTCCTAAAGATGTCTCAAACAAGAACGTTGAAAACAATAGATTATACTTATTTAGGGTCAGAATGTTTGTGCCCTTGAGTGTTCACTCTCATCCCTAAATTCAAATGATGCTACTTGTAAAACCATGTATGATTTCATTTACAAAAGCAAATTCTTTAAGGTTGGAAAAAGAACTAAAACAGATCATATATTTTCATTTAACTTTTAAGCTGAGATTTAAATCTTATTGTAAATTATGTAAGAATGTAACATAAAAAGCTACAAGATTATATACATACATACATACACACACATATACATACATACCGCCATGGTGAAGACAACTGTGCTTGCTAATTTTATATCAACTTGACACAGGCTAGAGTCATCAGAGAAGGGGAACCCCAATTAAAAAAAATGCCTTCATAAGATCGGGCTGTAAGCAGGACTGTAGATCATCTTCTTAATTAGTGATTGATTTAGTTGGTTCCATCCCTGGGCTGGTGGTTCTGGGATCCATTAGAAACAAGACTGATCAAGCCATAGGAGCAAGCCAGTAAACAGCACTCCTCCACGGCTTCTGCATCAGCTCCTGCCTCCAGATTCCTGCCTTGCTTGAATTCTTGTCCTGACTTCCTTTAATGCTGAGCCATGATGTGGAAGTGTAAGCTATATAAGCCCTTTTCTCTCCTATATGCTTTGGTCATGGTGTCTCATCACAGCAACAATAATCTAACGAAGGCAATGCCTAATT
This sequence comes from Microtus pennsylvanicus, assembly GCF_037038515.1. Lineage (NCBI taxonomy): Eukaryota > Metazoa > Chordata > Mammalia > Rodentia > Cricetidae > Microtus > Microtus pennsylvanicus. Next base: position 26,165,047 of record NC_134597.1, on the reverse strand, counting down.
GACTACTTTCGAGAACGTGTAAACCCATGGCTTAGTTGACTTTTCATCCATTTCTTAAGCATCTCTCTCACTCTCTAACATTCAGACTTACCTGAACAAACTCACGAACTTTGTTTCCCTCTGGCCTGCCCTCCAATTCCTCTCTACAGGGAGTCTGGGGTAAAGCTTTGCCTCAACAGAGGTCCCTGACGGGGGAACACCTCTAGATGCTGGTGGCAGATTTGAGTTGCATATCATCTGAACTACTACTAGCAGTAGGAGCCTTGCGACATAGTCAAGTTGATTGTATAGGTCTGGCTTGGTCCAGAGTGCTAAAGAATATTTCATTATTCAAATACCTTTTAGGCAGTGCCCATCCGGGGGTCTCCCTGTGTGCACCTACTTTTCCTTCACACAGGTATGGTGAGGGCATTTGAATTAATATGCCAAGCAGAACTTGGCACCTAGTAGATATTAAAGCAGTGTTTGTTGTTTGTCTTTGCAGCATGTTGGGAAATTGCTATGACATGTGCTTAGCAGTCTATAGGAAGGCTTTCTTGTCCCATTTTGTGGTCCCTATTCACCGTAAGACATGTAGACTGGTATGGTAGTGGATCTCTGATTCTGTGTGCCTGTTCTGAGGACTCAGCACAGGAACTGGAGAGAACAGGCTCTTTGCTTTAAGCAGAGTTTGGAGAGGAAATAATACCCAGCAGAGGAGCGGGCCGCGTCCCACTGCCAGGCTAGCTTAACCCCAGAAATAACCACACAGAAATTGTATTAATTAAATTACTGCCTAGCCAATTATCTCTATCCTGTTATTGGCCAACTCTCACATCTTTATCAAACCATCTCCATTAATGTGTATCACCACTTGACTGTGGCTTACCAGCATGAGTCTAATCAGCATCTGTCTCGGGCAGGAGAATCATGGTGTCTGCCTGTCTGTCCTTCTTCCCAGCATCCAGTTCTGTCTACTCCACCTACCTAAGTCTGCCCTATCAAAAGGCCAAGGCAATCTCCTTATTCAACCAATGAAAGCAACACAAATTCAGAAGGACTCCTACACCACGTGAAGTCGATGCAGACCTTTTGGGCACCCCGTGCCTCCGTGGAAAGGGATCAGTCTTGGGTGAGGAGTGGTGGGTTCAGTGCAGGATATCAGACTAACATAACCACTGTTCTGCTGGTTCTTTAGAGCTAGGGCTTCCCAGAGTTCAGCCCAGAGGCCGCCCGTAGCTGCAGAATTTCAGTGCAGTTCCAGGGGACATGATGCTTATGCTTTCTGCTAGGTTGTTTATGGTTGATGCTAAACATGACTGACCTCCAGGCTTCCTCACAGAATGGAGGTAGAACAGGAGTGGGGTGGGGGCACAGGCCATGTTTTGGGGCACTCCCCTTTCGATAGTTCTGCATAAGCAGCAGGATTCCTGTTCATCGTTACTCACAGTTCTGTATCCAGTTTTGTGCATGCTGCGCTCTTCTCAGTATGTTAACTCCCAACGTGGCTGCACGTCTGTCCTTGGAGCAGTCAATGGTTTTCCAGGTTTATCTGGAAGTACACTCTTTCCTTTCTGGAGGCAGAGAGCATGGCTGGAGACCCTGGGAAGGGAAGTAATCTAACCGCAGGGCTTCTGGTCGGGATGGAAGGAGAGCTGTGGCCACACCCAGCTCTCCCTACACACATGTCTCCCCAGCCCTGCTGCGGTGCCTCTAGAACCTACAATGAGGGATCTGAATTTTAGCCACAGCTCTCTCCAACCCTGTGACAAAGGTATGGGTCTCCACTGCTCCCCCTCTTCTTGCACTGCCTTCTCATTGGCCGACAGGCTATTAGATAGCCGCAGAGGTGCAACCCGTCACCTGGTCAAATGAGAAGACAAGAAAGGAGGCATCACATGCTTGAGATTCAACATGCCAGCCGCGTACATAGTGTCAAACTGGATGGAAGTCTCCAGGCTGAGGGTGAGCTCCAAACTGTGTGTTGGGTGGAATTAGAGGGAGCAAGCTCTGCTGATCCCAGCCCTCTTTGTAGGAACGGCTCCTACTCATTCCATTCCTCTCCAGTCCTCCTTCCATGGCTTAAACAAGACTGGCCTTTCTTGGCAAATACTTAGAAACAGACTCATTAAATAATTTGTATAAACCGTGTTTATGTTACTGGCTGTCATTATCCAGTGAAATACTATTTTATTTGCATTAGGATTTACAGTGATGTAATTGCTCTCAGTTTTAATTTGATGAGGCCTGGGTTGGTGTGTTCAAGAGAGCCAGAGTAAAAGTCTAAGACATATCACACAACCAAATATAGAAAACGGAGTCTGCAACTGTCAAATAAAATTTCCCCGGCACATATTGTTTTGAAAGAATGGCATTTTCACCTAATACTTCTATTTGCAAACTTTAAAATATTGCCAGGCATGGGAGAGACTTTAATTGGCTAGCCAAGGTTTTAAATGCGCTTACATTCCAACCATTTCCTGGGTCCAGTCATTTTCGTGTGGCAGGCATAGCTTACTTAGAGACTCTCTGCAATGTCAGGCTGCCAAGAGTTTCCTGGTAAATTGCAATTTATTGACTTTATTTTGGGTATTTCCATTTTCTTAATTGCACATTTCTTGAGAGCAACCGTCTTCTTACACACATTTATAATTCCCGCTGGACCCAACATAATGTTTAATTTTCTTCTTTCTCTCCGCATACTCACTAGGTTTTCTGATCTTCAGAAGAGAAGTGTTTTTTGTTTTGTCTTTTTTTTAAAAATTATTTTTTAAAGATGGGACTTTGCGATATAGCTCAGTCTGGCCTTGAATTCCCGGTGAGCCTCCTGCCTCAACCTCCCAAGTTGCCTAGCTTTAAAGAGGGGTGTTTGAGTGTCCAGATGGTTAGAGGACACTAACCACTGGAAAGCAAATGAGTATGCAGGAAGCGGGAAGCAGTTTCATGGGGAAGTCTGCATATGGAGGTGTCTACGTGTTAGCGTTAGTGTGTTCATTCCATTTAGTCATCCTTACTTCCCAGTGGACAGCTAGTAGCATTTAGTGAGTTGGAGCTTGATCACCAACTTACCATATCCCCTGGGAAGCACGAGGAGCTGCTAATTCTTCCTTTCCATCATGAAAACACCATGAAACCAGGCTGATTTCCTGTTGTCTTGGGCTGGAAAATTCTGAGCTTTTATAAATACTTTTGAAAAGCGAGAACTCTAGCATGGTTGTAAAAGTCCAGGAAATAGAGATCTTTCTTTGAGGGCACACGCAATTGCCCTTGGCAGCTGCTTACCTATTTTCATCCCTTCCCTTCCCCACTCTTTTTCTAGTGAAGAAACTATCAGATGGCAGGCTTTTGCCAACTCACTTCCTATCTGTCTTGTCTGAGTCAAACATCCTGGCGGGGCTGGCAAGTTGTGAGCCTTTGCAGGGGATGATGGGAACATCCCACCGCCGTTAGTGGTTAGGCAGGCTCGTTCTCTTATGACTCTGCCTCTGACTGGCCAGTTACAATGTGCAGCAGGTGAGTATAGCAAAGGCCAGGGTCAAAGTCAAATGCACAGCAGGCTGCTGGCCAGAGGCTTTAGGAATCAGGAGCAGCTCTGCCCAACTTCATCTTACATATGTTTTACATGATCCTCTGCAGTCTGGTGTTTTTTAAGTGTGTGTGTGTGTGTGTGTGTGTGTGTGTGTGGTGTGGTGTGTGTTTGAAATTTAAAATCTGAGCTTATTTTTATCACATTTAATTTGGGGTGGAGGGACCATTTTTTGACAGATTGCTCCCAACTGTGGGCCATCTCCATCAGTGGGCTGAACCTTACTGTAATGCCATGTGACTACTCTTATCTCATTTGACCTTCCCAAGTCTTGGAATTTGTCATCTGCAGGTTTGATAAATGTGATTCTCAGTCTTCATTCAAATTACTGTGAAAATGGGAAAAGCCTAGCATCAAGGACAGAACCCTTTGCCTGGACATTTCCTGGAGAGCATCCATTCTGAGTTTGATGAATAACCATTGAGTTACCTTCTCGAGGTCTGGGAAACGGTGGGCTGCCAAGGACCCAGCATAGACTCTGGAGGCAGACAGGCCCACCGGTGCAGCTTGACTTACGCCAACACCACTGCAGGGACAGACTGTTTTCTGTAATGACAGATAAGTGACAGCTGCAGGCCTCCTCTTGTGCTACCTGCCACCGAAAGCAGATTACAGATTACGAACTCACTGCTTCCTCTCCTACCAGCCTTTGTCAGCCATCGGGTCCACCCCACTCTAGAGGTGAGGGAGGGCCTGCTGTCTGTTAGTCCCAGTTGGTCTAGTAGGAGACAGAGTGCTAAGGTAGCAAGTACCTCCAACCCTGCCATGCAGCACACTCAGAGGGCATGTAGGACATGCAGTTGACAGAGGACCCGTTTTAGGGCCTTGGGATGAGGCAAAACCCTTTTCTGTGTCTTCTACATAGAAGAGCGTTTGCAATGCAGTGCCATGGCGACTCTGGTGAGTTCATCTGAGCTGGAGGCAGCAGCACTTTGGATGCAGTTCCCATTCACGGTGGCACAATTAATAAAAACCCAGTGATAGATATTGGGGTTCAATCTGAAGACCAGGAAATCAAACCAGCTAAGCAACTAGAGAGCTCTTACCTCTAAGAAATCCTCAGACTGAAAGAGAGAGCGAGTTCCTGTCTCATCCCAGTTCATATTCCTCTCTAGTACCGGCATTAAAGGTGTGAGCCACCACCATCTGGATCTGTTTCTGCACTGATATTGTGTAGCCCAGGGTAGCCTTGAACTCAAAGAGACCTATCTGCCTCTGTCTCCCAAATCCTAGTATTAAAGTGTGTGCCTCCACTGCCTGGTAAGTATGACGGACCAGTGTGGCTGTTTTACTCTCTGATCTTCAGGCAAGCTTTATTTATTAAAATACAAATGAAATACCACTACAGTCCATCTTCTGGGGTAGTGGTTCTCAACCTTCCTAATGCTGCGAATGTTTTTTATGTTGTGGTGACCTCCCAGCCACAAATTATTTTCATTGCTACTTCACAACTGTAATTTTGCTACTATTATGAATTGTAGTATAAATATCTATGTTTTCCAATGGTCTTAGGCGCCCACTGTGAACGTGCCGTTCGTGACCCACAGGTTGAGAACCCTCTGTTCTAGTGGCTCTGTGGGCAGATTGCTCGGAAGACTGGAACTCAGACAGAATGGGAGCCCTAGATAAGAACAGAGCCACAAAGGACTTTGAGCTTGCTAGAGGGCAAAGATTCCTGGAAGCTACTTCTAACCAATCATCTGTCTTTGACATCACTTTCCAATGAGAAATTTTTCTTAGCATCCCTCATGTTCATTAACAAATCCAGGAATGCCTGCTGAGACAGTGCAGCTGGAACGCTAAGTGTAGGCTCTGAAGGAAGCTTTTCACCCCCAGTTCACCAGCTCTGTGTGTGTGTGTGTGTGTGTGTGTGTGTGTGTGTGTGTGTGTGTGTGTGATCACACTGCTCTGGATGAGTGTGAGTTAAAATGGAAAGCTGAAGTAGCCACATCGGTTCTCCTTATCTCGGGGTTTCACCAGCCACAGTTTCTGCTACTTTACAGTCAACTACAAGCCAAATACACTAGATGGAGTCTTCCAGAAACCCATGAGTCTAAAATCATGCACCATTGTGAGCAGCATGATGACATCCCATGCCTCCAGGTTAGTCTCTCCCAGGACACCAGTGATCTCTTTGTGCATTGTAGCTGCACTGCGCATGCTACCTGCCCGTTACTCAGGGCTATCTCCTTATGGTTTTCACGGTACTGCAGGACTTGTGTTCAAACAATGCTTAAGTAGTAGTCTTAGGCTATTACACAGTGCCTACACATTTAACTTCACATGCTCTCGTCCCATAGGGATCAAACAATCACAAGTAGAGTGAGTCACTACAATTAGATATTGAGGGAGAGAGGGAGATTTCCATATTTATGCTATATTCATTATAGTATATTGCCATGTTTGTTGTTTTTATTAAAATCACTTATTATGGCTGGTTTTTAAATTAAAGTTTATCATGGGCATGCATGTACCTATAGGAATAAGCGGCAATATGGTATTTAATACATATAGGTATAAGCAGTATATATGGCATTCAGCACAATACATATAGGAATAAAAAGTATATATGGTATTCGGCACTATACACATAGGAATAAGCAATATATATGGTATTTGGCACTATCTATAGTTTTGGGTGCCCAGTTGGATGTATCTATCATTTATAGGTAAGAGGAAGACTACTGTAATTTACTGGCATGTTAACTTCTTTGGCTGTGTCCTTAACTATGTTACTTACCTCCTCTGCTATCCAATCTCTTTATCACTGAAAGGTTAATACATTAAGGACTACTGTGACAATGAAATGGCACACATGGGAACCAGTTTGTATACTGTTTGACATATATTAATTGTTCAGTTGGTAGGAGCATCTATGATGTTGTGGAAAATTATTCCTTGCTCTCCAGACCTAAACGTTGTTAGTTTTGCTTTTTTTTCTTTTTTGTTTTTTTTAATTTATTTATTTATTAAGGATTTCTGCCTCCTCCCTGCAACCGCCTCCCATTTCCCTCCCCCTCCCCCGATCAAGTCCCCCTCCCTCATCTGCTCGAAGAGCAATCAGGGTTCCCTGACCTGTGGGAGGGGGGAGCCTAGGCAGTTTGGATGCTCACCTTACGAGACCTGGATAGAGGTGGGCGGACCTTGGGCCTCCCATAGTTTTGCTTCTTGCCACGCTGAACTGGACCAACGCACTTGATCCTCTTGGTTATTGTCACATCTGTGTTGTCCTGGGCTTTGGCAATCCTTGGGGTTTTGTGACCAAGTGGAAGAGCAGGTGGCTGTTCCTACCACATCCATTCTCTCTCTCTCTCTCTCTCTCTCTCTCTCTCTCTCTCTCTCTCTCTCTCTCTCTCTCTCTCTCTCCCCGACCTCTTGAAAAGGGACTTCAAATATTCATAGGGATTCCTTCCATTTTGGAAGCCTCAAGGATTCCCCAAGAGTCTAGATTTAGCAACTATGTCTACACAACCAATCTGGGCTGTTTGGCCATTTATTTTGCCAGTGTCAGCTTGCAAGTGTACTTTATTTCTACAGAACATGCGGAGGTGACACAGATAATGTTCCCCCAGACCATAGGTATGCTGATTGGCCTTTTATTTCTGGTTTTCTACCCAGGGCTTTAACTGTAGCTTTAGGAGAGAGAATGCAGGAGATTCTTGGCAGTGACTAACCACTCTAAGTACTTAGAATGGATACTGTGCCAAGTATCATAGGACACGATCAGCTAATGTTCTCCTGCAATGAGTCCCAAAGCTGATATGGTTCACTGGAGACCAGAGAGGTGTGTTCAGTGTGTGCGGCATCTACACACTTGGATATGCTCCCTTGTATCCAGCAGAGTTATGAAAACACCCCATTTCTGCTGTGCTCAGCCCCAGGCCCTGGTTTACTGCCAAGGCAACCTTAGACCGCATAGCAAAGGCCCAGGAGATTTTCTTGCATGGTTTTCACAGCGTGTGGCCATTCTAGCCAGTCAGAATCCATTGCCCCGAGGCGTCCTGGTTGTCAGACAATGTTCAGTTCTCCTGGGTTCTGAAAAATAAGTGACATGTCTTCATGTTGACACATTCTTCAGCTTGGAACACTGCACTATTCCCAGACACACACTTACGGGGGAAGAAGGAACCATGGGTTGACTGTGGAGAAGGGCGGGAACAAAAGCTCGGAGAGCCTGATAACTCTCTCTCTCTCTCTCTCTCTCTCTCTCTCTCTCTCTCTCTCTCTCTCTCTCTCTCTCTGTGTGTGTGTGTGTGTGTGCACATGTGTGCGTGTGTATATCTCGAAGATGATGTGGCTTCTAACCAACACAGTTTAGCTAGATCCGAATAGGATGGTTTTTCCACTGTAGAGCACGCAATACAGGAGAATTGTCACTCCTATTCTACCTTTCAAAGAAAAGCAGGACTCTCTGGTACATGTGTCTCCCTGTAACCCCGCCCCGATTCTTGTCACAGTCATCCTTGACTCTCCATCACATCTACGGTGATGACAGAAGAGCCCGAGGTTCGGACAGTCTGTGCCATGGCTGGAGTATGTGTCCTGGTAGTTTAGGTTTGAAAATCATCATCATCTTCATATCTGTGTCTATCTCTATAATCTTCCACCACCATCCCAATTGTTATCCTTGGACAAACTGAGAAGCTACATTTTGCTGTATGCACACCATTCAATGTCCCCTTCGCATCGCTCCTTTCTTTAGACAGGATGTCTAACTCTCTGTACTGTACCTTACTTATTTTCCTTATTGATTTTTAGACAAGGTCTCACTCTGTAGACTAGACTGGACTTGAAACCACAGAGAGCGTCTCCTGCCTCCTGTGCTATAGTTCCTACACCCGTCTTCCAGAGGTGAGAAAGACATGTTCACGTGCTCCATTGACCAGTCTCGCATCGTCTTGCACAGGAAACTTTCCTTTCTCTTTCCCATGGTGATTTCTACTTACCATGTCCTGACTGACCAGAGGGGACAGAATTCCCCAAGTTTTGCTAAACATCTGGGTAGTGCAGTGAAGACCTGGATGTCACAGTCTCCTTCTCTTCCTTTCCCTGTGTGCCCTCTCCAGATCTCCTCATCTCAGGGATACAGATGTGATAGAGAAGGCCCACTGAGGCAGGGCTTCTTAAACCTTGTTACTCATGGCTCCATTGCCTGAGAAATTTTTAGGTGATCCTAAATTTGTCAGTGTATGACAAATGTATATATAACTCAAAATTTTTCTAATCATAAGTCATAAAGAGTTTATTTTAAAATAACTTGGCAATTACATATAGTTTTAGCATTTATTAAAGATGAAAGTAAATTTACATACTAGTGAGGTGGGCACGCTTGTTTATTTTGTACATAAAGAATTAAATCTTGGCTGACTATTTGATACTGGCAGACACAGAACATTCTCAGCATTTTTCGGAGTTCATCAGTATTTTTATTTTACAGTCACCAGTGGAAAGAATGCCACTTCATACAGATGCACAGTATGGAATGTCAGAAGTGTGGCTAGGTCCATTCTAGAAGTTGTTGGAAATTCTGCCCTAATATGAAGCCAAAATTCATTTAACCATCTTTTATTTTTTTTAAAAAATAAATGAAACTTAATCTGGCAACTCAAAGAACAACTTTAAAAAATATTTACTTTTATTTATGTGTATGAGTGTTTGTGTATGTATTATTGCTTGTCTGGTGCCCTCAGAGGCCAGAGACGGATGCTGGATTCTCTGGGACTGGAATTTACAGACGATTGTGAGCTGCTACAACACAGGTGCTGGGGAATAAACTCATGTCCTCTGCGAGAACAGCAAGTGCTCTTAACCACTGAGCCCCTCTCCCAGTGCCTCAAACAGCACGGGTTTGAAACAACCCATATATTATTTTAAAAATTATTTCTTTTTTTGAGATTTGAATATAATTACATCACTTCCCCCTTCTCCTTTTCCCTCCTAAACTAGCAGTTCTTAGCTGGTGGGTCATGAACCCCACAGGGTCGCTTATCAGCCTGCGTATCAGTATGTTATGACTCATAACAGTAGCAAAATTATAGTTAAGAAGTAGCAACAAAATAATGTTATGGTTGGAACTGTATTAAGGCACCATAGGGTTAGCAAGGTTGAGGACTACCACCCTAAACCCTCCTTTATATTCCTCCTTGCTCTTAAAAAAATTCTTACACGTTGAGGGGTAATGGCGGGAAAATAATAAATGTCTGTATTTTCCCTCATCAAGTGGTTATGTTTGGATGAGAGCAGAAACTCTTGTGTGCAAGATACAAACAGTGCAATTCATCATGCACAGGAGACTTGAACCTGAGCCGAGAGGCTGCCAGTAGTTCCTCACTGGGGTTGCTTGGCAGGACGGCACGCCCAGGGTGAGGTTTCCGCGCTGTGTGTTCAGACCCAACTCTGCAGCGAAGCCATGTGATGTAACATAGGAAGAGCTGCCCAGTGCACCTCGGATTCATTACATGCTTGATTTGGAATTAATTTTTGGTTGTTATGCTTCCGGAAACCTTTCACTGCTGCCAAGGTTAGTCTCCACCTCCACAGTCAATTATGTGGTGACCCACGGTTTAAGAAGCTGGGCGGCAGGAGTAGGTTGTTGAAAAAGCATAATGCTTGACCCAGAGAAGCCGCATGCCAACGTGGCACTCCTGGGGATGTGGATGGGTACGCGGGGACATCGCTAGAGCTTCTGGAACCTGACAGGGAAGCCGTGTGTGTCTCTGCTGAGCCACTGTCTCTGTTTCCCTGGTTCCTCGTGCGTTTGCTTGCGTTTGAGGAGCCTGACAGGAAGTTCTGCCCCTGAGCTGTTAACCCCTTTGCGCTTCTAATGGGTCAGGCCAGGTCTAAACCTGGAGATGTCTCGACAGTGCCGTGAGTCTCTTGGGACAAAGAATGACTAGCTATCAGGTGGAAAATCACTCAAGAGCCACTGAGAGCTGCCTTCTCCCCCGCACTTCCTTTAATATGCGTCCTCAGGGTGAGCCAGTCACAGGCCACACTGGTGCCAGAAAGAGAGTACAGGACGCAGGCCCTCCTGGGCCTCTAGGTCATACATGTGCAGAGATGGGTACCAGCGAGCTGCCAGCAGACAGTCTGTTGTCTGTGAGCCACTCTTAGAGACTGGCTTCTGCACCAAGCAGATTGAAAAGGAAGAGAGTTTCCATGGCATGGGGGCTCAGCTGCACCTCCGTCGTCTACCAGGCTCAGGAGCCAGTTCTGTCACCTGGCAGGGCTTGCTACGGACAATACTGGGCAACTAGGAAAGATTTCTTGGCTTCCCATTTCCTTTGAGTCTACTACATGGTCCACTTCTGGTGTTCCTTAGCTGGCTTTGGGGGAGTGGCTGAGGCACTCATGGACCTTGTACTCATGGGTGTCACTCCTAATGTTCATCTCCAGGAAAATGAAAACCTGGGATTCTTTTTCTGTGTAGGGCTTTGCCAACAAAAGGAGTGGGTCCCCGACTGGAGGAAATCAAGTTTCCGAGCTCACCTGAGCTCCAATAGTGGGTGGAGAGGATAATGAGACTCTACTTACCTGGAAGCCTCATACCCGTAAAATGTTTCTTTCTCTCACTTCTAGAACTTTCCTGCTCTGCTCAGAGGTGTGTTACAGAAAATGAAACATGGAATTGAGGAAGAAGAACAGTGTTCCCCTAGAGTGGGGACCCCGAAGGCTGCCCCTGAGGGTCAGGCCCCTGATTTCTCAAGGACGGGCATCGTAGGCTAAAAGGGAACCCAGACTTTGGGGGTGAATAAGACTAAGACCCCCTAAAACAAACAACTGCTATCACAGAATCTTTTGGAGAGGGAGTGTTCATTGAGAATTCTGCCATCTCTCCTAAGCTTGTTCTTAGTATTTTTTTGTTTTTTTTTTTTTATATACAGGTCTAGGAGTTAGGTTTTCATACTTATGGATAATTCTTCTGCGGTCTCTGACACCATCTCTGAATGGCTAGTCCCAACACTAGTTCACAGTCCTTCCTGTTGGCCATATAAACTCTCACCAGGAGCTTTCCCGTGGAAGGGAGGAGGCAGGGCAGGCACTTAGCTTCTCAGCAACTGTCAACTTGGACTGCATCTTGGTTGCATCCGGGACATTGATTTTGCATGTCCCCTCTCAGCAAACCTGCTAATAAGATTCCTTTCCCGCCCCTCCTTCCCTTCAGTCTGGCCGCGACTCCTGGTCAGACCTTGATTACATGTCTCATTGATTCCATTCAGCTATTTATTAATACGCTAATTAGTATCTTCATTTCAAGGAGAGTGACACCGCTTTTAAAAAGTAAACGGACAGAGGTGCGGGTTAATGGAAACTTCTGTTTATTTAGCGTTGATGGCTGGTGGGAAGAGGGTCCTTTCAGGTGTTAAAAGGACCGGTGGTGGGGGGGGGAATTTCCAGGGCTTAAATCGCTTTAGCTGACAGTCGGTAGCACTCATTGAAAGGTGACACCTAGAATCATATTTCACTTTTTTTCTGAGATCATTGACTCCATGATTTGGTTAGAGAAACTCAGAGGAGGTCAAAAATTCTCCTGTTGTGCAGTGCTGGCCAGACGCAGTCTTATATAAACGCTCTGATCTAGCTGGGACAGTCTGGCCGTGGGGCAGCGCCCAGGGTGCACACTCACGGCTCTGGCTGTAGGGATGTCACATTCTGCAAGAAAAAGCCTGACAAGGGATGAACGTTGCTCTTCCTGCTGTCGGCTCTCTCTTTCTGCTGTTCTCGGGATGCTCGTTGTTAATCAGGGCAAGTAAACTCGGGAACAACCAGCCACTCTCAGGGGGTAAATACTGTACAGTCTCATATGGCGTAGTGTGTATGGAATTTTGCTCTACACAGGCATTCAGGATCCCAGGTTCCTTTTAGGTTGTTGTTCTGCCATCTCTGGGGCTTTGTAATTCAATACTGGTTCTTCTGCATCCCACCGAGAGAGGAAGAAAGAGAAGCTACAGAAGTCCCCACTCCTATGCTTTGGAGATAAATTCCAAGATCCCCTGTGGATGCCTGAAAGCTGATAGTTCTGAACTCTACCAAAAAAAAATCATCATGAGAGTGTATCAATAAATCCGATAACTGAGATGGCTATTAAGTGGAGGTTACATAAGGGATTAGTAAGGAAAAGAAACATATGTAATAGGACTGTGTGTTTGATTATGTGAGTCTGGAGAAACCTATGGGTCAATACTGGATGCCAACATTTTCATGAAAGAAAGAGAAATGAAGTGTAGAGAGGGAGAAGACAAAATAAAAATGGGTTTAGACTTCTTTGGCGCCGTTGGATGTTGGTAGCTAGGGATGGATTGAGACAGAGAGGTCAGCTAAGTTGATTTACTTCGTAGATCTATTTTGATGGCATGGTGGATGGTAGAGGAGCATGGCCTCATAGTGAGAGAACTGACCACTATGATTGGTGAAAAGGCAATGGAGGGGTTGTCTTAGTTAGGGTTACTATTGCTGTGATGAACACCATAACCAAAGCGCTTTGGGGAGGAACGATTTTATTCAGTTCATGCTTGACAACACAGTTCATCATCAAAGGAAGTCAGTATAGGAACTCCGGGGCAAGTACCTGGAGGCAGGAGCTGATGCAGAGGCCATAGAGGAGTGCTGCTTTCTGGCTTGCTCCTCATGGCTTGTTTAGCCTGCTTTCCTACAAAACCCAGAACCACTAGCCCAGGGATGGCACCACCCACAATGGGCTGGGTCCTCTTAAATGAATCACCAATTAAGAAAATGCCCCATCGGCTTGCCTACAGCCTGATCCTATGGAGGTGTTGTCTCAGTTGAGGCTCCCTTCTCTCTGATGACTCCAGCTTGTGTCCAGTTGATATAAAACTAGCCAATGCAAGGATGGTGGATTGAGGGAGTCAACGGGAGAGATAGAGAGGATGTTCAGAACTGTGAACTGTTTGTGACAATCTATCTGACTTTGAGATAGCTATAAGGCCCGGCTAGAGGTATATAGGGTATGCTTGTGTCTCCAGTCTGGGAGTTAGGGAAAGAGAGAGAGTAGCTGTGCATAGTATAGCTGCTCCAAGAAGTGGGTGAGATGACAACAGAGCCAGAGCAATTTCAGGAGCCTTGGCAGGCAGAGTTCCTGGGCTGCCCTCATCTTCTGCCCAGTGACGGTGGGAAGGTAACTGTGTTCGTAGACTTTTCAGTGCCACAATAAGCACAAAATTAAGTCCCATTTTGGTTAAAATTCAAATTGTGATTTTTCTAAGTTACTTTGCTGCACTTATATCCCATGGACCCATTGCCACTCCACTCAAGGCGTACTGACCATTGGCTGCCCTCTAAACCTGACCCCACCAAGTCCCTTCCTAATCCCTCCTAGCACCAAGAGCTCAGACCATAACTTTGAATAAATCTTCTCTGATGGGTGAGGGATAATAAAAGGATGAGGAGAGTAATAGAGAAAGGAACTTTGCCCCTTCTGCAGCTATGTCTGCATCTCCGGACTTGGACTGTCCTCAGGGAGTGCCTTGAGGACCAGTGCTCCTCGACCCATTCTGGGACATCCTGTCCCCAGAGGAAGGATGCTACAGGCAAAGGCACTCTGAGCTCAGAGTGGAGACCCACATCCTGCCTCTCACCTTTTCTCCTAGGAAGTAGCCTCTCCCTTCTGAGCGAACTTTCTTCTGAGGTGTGGAAGTGAATGTGCTTCAGAGGCCTCCAGGACCTCAGTGGCAGACTTAGACTGTCCAGAATGGTGTGTTTCCCAAAGTCTGGACAGAACTCTAGGTTGCTTCTGCATCCTAGACCCAAATTCCCCTTCTCATGAGGTGCTGACCTTTCTTCTTCTTGGTTTTCTCCTTATTTTTTTTTTAAAACTAAAGTGTAAATTATAATTCAAGTGTAACTCCACAAGGATGAGCTGGGAGTTCCTTTTTGAAAACATTGAATTAATTAATTAGTTAATTAATTGTACGGTTTTACTCATGCCACAGTGAATGTGGAAATGTGTGGAGGGTGTAGAACAACCCACAGGAGTCACCTTCTGGGTTCTGGGGATGAGACTTGAGTCATCAAGCTTGGTGGCAAGTGTGCCCTGAGCTGTCTCACCAGGTCTATGAGCTGGGTGTTCTAAAACCATTTTATTGGGTAAAAAAAAGGAGTTTTCTTAAGTCCCACACTGCTTTACAAGCAAGCAAACCCCAAGGGGAACATTAAAGATGCAGCCACAACTTAACCCAACTGTTAGTTTGCATGACCGATCCTCTTCGCAAGCCCATTTTCTAAGACATCAAATCAGGTAGTAGCCCTGGCAGAGGAAACCTGCCCCGAGAGGTATTTCACACTCCATTTATTCTGAATGCTTTCTATTCAGGGTCTGTGCATCTGAGTTTCAAAAATCCTTGGAAGGACCAAATATATCACAAGTGTCTGGGTCACTGTGTTGGGTCCCCTGGGATTTACCAACAGTTGCCAGGTGCGTCTCATGCGTACCCAAGTTCAGAACCATGTCAGTGTCTGGACTCAGCTGTTCCATTCAGGCCTCAAGACCCTGAGAACTTGTTGATTTTTCTGTACACGAGCTGAGGTTTCCTTGGACTGAAGTTTTCTTGGGTGGGGTGAGGATGCTCTCCATGCCAGGAGAGAACAGGCTGATGCTTTGTTCTCATCGGGCTGGGTGTTTATTGGGAAATGTCACTGTGGAATCCTTGGTCTGGATTACGGGTCATATTGTTGGGATTGTGGAGGAGGCAGCAAACCCCAAACATCTGCTGCCGTTCAGCTGCAGCTCTCTGGTTGATGTCCCTGTCATCGGTGTCCACGGCTGAGCCCCTTCTTCAGTCCTCTCCACCAAATCAATTCCCAGAATGCATATGAAATGATGAGACACAAAGCAATAATAACAAGTTAAACAAACAAATAAACAAAAATCCACTTGCACTTGAAATTGCCCCAGGTTTATCTGCTTATCATAGAAATCTCAGTCATCTGCCAATTAGAATTAAACTCTACCCTGAATTAATTTTGTGTTAGGATTTAACTTGATTAAACACAAGGGCTGGGTGAGTCTTGAGCTCTGTTTCTTCCTATGACAACCAAGTGCAACTCAACAACCAGGACTCTCTAACCCCTTCCCAAACCCCACTGGATTATGGACGTGACATTCCTCGAAACTCTTTTGAGGCTTTCCAAAGCACTGCTTTGTCTGTCTCGTCTCTCTCCCGACTAGCAGCCCTGGAGCAAAGCCACCCATTGAAAGGGCTCTGTGTGGCTGGGTGTTTTCTTCAGTTTCATGTTTTGTTCGACAGCATTGGATCTGTTTGGGCTCAGACTCCCCGGGGCCGTATGTGCGTCAATGCACTCTTTCTGTCCTAATTTGGTCATGGTGATCTTGGGCTCTGTAGTTGTGGCTGCAAAGAGCGGTGGCTTCTACTTCCGTGTCATTCCCAGTTCTGGTTTGCAAGTTGCTGCATAAGGTTGGGGGCAGAGTCACCCAAAGGGAAAAAAAATCAAGGCAAATCACATGCTGCCTCCAAAGACAGGGATTAGATTCTCCTGGTGGTTGAGTCTGTGGGGTTTTGATGTCTTCTGACTTTTCTATGCTTGCTGTTGGAGTGTCTGTCCATTGGTTCTTCCGCATTGGAGACAATTAAGTAGGAATACCTGCTTGTACTTCCAGGTAAAACCCTACACCCAGGTCCCAGCTTCTGCCACCTTCTGGATCCTCAGTCTTTCCCTTCTTGCAGTCAGAAGAGGAGAGATTGCAATAGAATGAAAGAGGACCTTGGCTAAATGTGATGCTAAATTTAGTTATTAACTTGGTTCCTAGAAAGAGGAAACCTCAGTGGAAGAATTGCCTTCATAAGATTGGTCTGTGGGCGTGTCTGTGGGGAATTTTCTTGATTGCTAATTGGTGTAGGAGGACCCAGTCCACTGTGGTTGGTACCATTCCAAGTAGAACTCTAGTTCTCTAGTAGACTGGAGCTGTATAAGAAAGGCAACTAACTGATCATGCGCTTGAGAACAAGGCAGCAAACAGCGCCCCTCCATGACCTCTGCTTCAGTCTCTGCCTCCAGGTTCCTCCCTGACTTCTCTTAGTGATGAGCTCTTGTCTGGAAATGTATACACGAAATAATCATGTCCCTGCCTCAAGCTTCTTTTGGTTGTGGTGTTTACCACAGCAATTGAAAGCAAACTATATCATTTAAGTAGCACTCAAAGAACCAACAATTAAAGCAAAGATGTACACATGGAAGCTTCAACAAAGTGTTATCCTGGAAACTAAAGGTGCAAACCATGGGATCCAATACACATTCAATTCACAGCCTGCCATTACTTAGCTTGGGCAATGGCTACCCCCCACCCCCCAACACACACACACCATTCCTCACACACACCAAGATGAGTACTGTGGGGATGGTCCTATCATCTTCATGGGTGAAGTAAGATGTATATAAAATGTTCAGACACGATGCTTGGCCTAGACCATACGTTGCTAAAAAGGGTGGCCTTGTTTATTTTCCTACTGGAAAAGATATTGAACTTTAAATCCTTCCTGCTCATGGAATCAGGGAAATCACCATGCAGCTAGTTCGCTGTAATTCAGTTTACCTTCTCATGAGAGGAAATACTTAAAAATGAATGCAGTTGTCAGGACACTCATGACTAAGTGCCATCGTTTTGGGCTCCCTTCCTTGAATAGTGGAGCCAGATGGTCCACTTGGGCATTTGACTTGTTTATGTTCATTTTGTGGGTACTGTGGGTTTGACTTATGATTTCCAAATCCTGATTAGCCTAGAATTTACCTGATGAACTTTGGAAAAAATGATTCATTTCCTAACCTCATCTCTGACTGGTTGAATCAGAATCTCCAAGGTTATTGGTAGTAAGGAATGGGCATGAGGATTCTTCTTAATATAAACACATATATGTGTATAACAAAAAGAGTAACAGATACTGGAGGAGAGTCCATGGGAGGGTTTAGAGGGAGGAAAGAGAAGGGAAAATGACATAATTATAATTTGAGAATATAAAGATTTTTTTTTTTTTAGGGGGAGGAAGAAAAGTGAGTTTGACGGTAATCAGTTTTGGAAGCCCAAGTCAAGGTCATAGTTCACTACCAGGCAGTTCGTTTCTGTCGTTTCCATTAATGGTGTTTCTTCTCCCCTCTGCTCTCCAGAGTATCATTAAAAAACTGAGTACTCAAGGGACCTTCGGCATCTGCCCCCTTCTGTTCCTGAATCTAAATGAGTGTCTGGTTGTGTGTTAATGATGGCCCTATTGGCCCAGTGATGCTACATTCTGGAGATATCCTTGCAAATGGCTTTCTCAACAATTCTTCTTTTTTTGGATCCTAAAACTTTGACTACAAGTTGGATTCGTTCCAGCCAAACTCTATAGTTTATTGACTCTACTAGGGCCGGCAAAAGAGCAGAAGATCAAGTTCATCTTGAGTAAACCCAAGGCAGTGGCTTCCCCTGTCCCTTTCCTTCATCTTTCTAGTCTCCAAACCTCTGTATGAGGGTTCATGCCAGCTGTGCCCATAGGGAGACATGAGAAAAAGAGGACAAAAGCCTAATTGTGTGGGTTCCTCTCTCACCAATTCTTGCTTTTTCTTCATTTTCTTTCCTACTTGGTGCTTGTTATTCTTGCTAAGTTTAGAATCATTGCTGTCTTTTAGCCCCACCAGACAGACACTGCTGGAGGGTCTAATTCATCTTTGTAGGAGAAAATATTCTACGAAGCACTGTGGTTCCCGAGCCCCTACTTTTCTGTATCTCAAGAATAAGATTTAAATATTGTATCATATTCTGGACTCATGCCAGCTTTGTTTTTCCTAGAAATCATATAATTCAAGATAAGGGCCAGGAGCCTCATGTCTGTTCCTTTCTGAAGGTCTTGCAGCATTTTGATAACATGGCTCAGGAGTCATGAGTCAGGGGTCTCCCTTCTTGGTAGATAATGCTCTGAACCAGTCACTTGTGATAGGAGCTGTTGAGTCGGCTCTTGGCTGAACACTTTAAAAGGTCTTTAACTCAACGTCCATCTCCTGCTTTTAGGGAGGAACTAAGAATTATAAACTAGCAATCTAGAAAGCATTGGTTCCCCTTGAACATGGGCTGATGTCCTCAGAAAGGACTAAGAGATACCCTAAAGCCTAGTGTCTTTCAAACTGACCCCAAACTAATGGTGTTCAGATGTTACTGTTCACCAGAGCTTCTAAAGTCAGATTGTATTCTGTGTTTTGTTTATACCCATGGAATGCTTTGCTGTGGCTAACATTAAAGGTTAGGAGATCGCACTTCAAATGTGGTTTTGCACTTCTGTAGAAGTGCAGGCCTGTCTGAGAGTCCTGAGCCTTTAATCCCGAGTGGAACATTTGGAGGGAACTGGAGCCACTTTTTGGTGGAGCAAGCTCTCCCACTTGGAAGGAACTCATTCTTCCTAGCTTGCTTTAGCACGTGATCTTACTTGTCTTCAGGTCTGGCTTGGCGCCTGAGTCTGGGAGTCCTGTCTGTGCTATAATAATGACCTGAATATCCAGCGAAGGTGCAGGCTTCCAGGCCCTGTCTCTTAGGAACTTTGCTTCCCTCGATGTGTTCCCACTCCAAAAAATTGTACTGGGGGCATAGTGGCCTAGAGCCCAAGGTTGTGGTTAGAAATGAGAAAGGAGAATGTGATCACCACAAAGAGAACCCCCCAAAAAATCGTATTGAGGACAAAGGTAGAGGGTCTAGAGTCCTGTGCTAAGTGTGGGCATGGAAGATCCCGTCCGCTGGGTTTTGCTCTCACCCTCAGAGTGTGGCCACTTTCTTTGTGGTTGTGATTGGTGGGCAATGGTTGTCTCAGTGAAGCTTCTAGGGAAACAGAATGATTCCTTTTGTATGCTCTTTCAAAAGAGAAGCCTCATGTTAGAGCCAGTTCCTGGAGTGCTTAGAAATGCTTCCAGAGTCAGCAATGAGTTCAGGAGTGTGACCCCGAGTGGCCAGAGTAAGCAGGAGCTGAGAGAATAGCCCATAACAGTTGCATATCTAGTACTTGGACTGTCTTCTGTGCTCTATTTTTTTTATGGCCCTAGAAACACCCATTTCCTCCCACCTGTCGTCTGGTCCTCTGCCTGCATTGCTATCATTCTATCTCAGTCGGAATATTAGCTTTGTGTGTAGACAAGGTGCGGTTCCTCAGGCTATCGCTAGAGCAAGACACCCCGTATTCTCTGTAGAAGGAGAGTCTGTAGGTGTGGCTCAGCGGGTGCACACCTCTGGAGCTCCTGTCCACTGGGACAGTTGTTAAAGCCGTACTCTCTTGGAGAAGCTACTTACTGACTGGAGTTGTGAAGGGCAATAGGCCACTCGCTAATGTTTCTGGGATTGGCTGGTTGCTAATGGTGCCCTACTGCCAATAAACAGAAATAGAACCATCTACCCCCTGCTGGGTCTAGGCTTTGTAGGTGCCTGATGACAGTGGATGGTGTCAGCCAATCAGCTAACCTCTCCCTACCCGGCAACACTGACTTTTCTTAGCGGCCTCTGCCTCACCTCACTCCTTAACACCTCAGTCCTAACTTATCCTTCTCCTCACCTTTCTTTTCCTGTCAAAACCATTCACGGAGCCCTTCGTACCTCAGAATTAGAGGAACTCAGTCACTGCTTCCCCTTTTTAGGGAAGAAACACTTTGATAGGAAAGATGTCCGAACACACTCCCATGGAGGATGCTTCTTGGAACCGTGTAGTGAGAGTGCTGAGAGGGTCTTGGGTCAGTTCATGGCTGTGCTCTGAGGTAGCAAGCATAGAAGTCAGCTATTGCAGCAAGATTGAGGATTCAGCAGTGAACTGGCCAATGTGACCTCATCAGCAGGGACTTGGTAATATATTTCTGAGACAGTTTTCCTCAGCTGTCACTTTGCTGTAGTGAGGTTTTCAGTCACCTGCCCACTTCTGTGTTTCTATGTCTTTGAGGTGCAGCAAGGCCACACCTTACAAATGAACAGATCTTACAAATGGACATCAGAAGACAGTATCCCTAAGGGAGTGTTACAAGGAACTTCCATACAACTTGAGACCACAGGATATTGGGAGATGGGTCTCCACTCTCTTGAAGTCCAGGTGTCAAGAGGGAGAGAAGTCCTGGGGCTGGATGAGGAAGAGGCTTTTGTAAGTCGTATTGATCTGGTGAAGACAATTAATAAAAGGAGGCGAAAGCGAGCAGGTCCTGTGGTGAGCTCTGCCGGATGTGGCTGGACCACTCTCTTCCATAGCTCAGCTTCAACTCAAATCGATGCCAGACTTTGTAATTTATTTATGAAATTATATATAGCCCTTCCTCTAGTAACATTTTACTTTTATTTTATTTCATCCTCCAGTTCCCAACAGTGGAGCAGGAGTTATTTCCTCATAGGAAGCTGCCTTTTGACATTTATTCATATAAATGTAAGAGTGGATGGGGGGAAATAGCTATAGTGTATGGTGGACATTTAGACCAAAAGCGATGTGACTATAGTTTAAAGGTTTACATTTCTATTGAATCCACTCCCTAGAAACCTGGCAAGTTAATCCTACTGGGCACCCTTTTATCACTCAGTGGAACCAATAATGACAATCTGTGGGGTCCCCTAGTGTCACTGGTCCCACAGCAATGGAATGTGCCCCTCTTATTCTTTATACACTTGAGTCTATTTCTGCGTCCTTTGTTTTCTACGGTACCTCCTGGTTCGTGTTTCTATAGCTCAAAACCTCTGTATATTTATTAACAAGCATCCTAGAGAGGTGTCTCTCAAAAGGATAAAACCATCAACTACCAACTAACATTGACTGAGAGAATGTCTGCTATCACTAAATAGGGTACACCTCTATCTCCCCAAAAGGTTACCCCCCTGATCATAGTGACATAGATACATCCTCACGTGCCATCATCCCTCAGGGAGTTTTCTGGGTTGGGAAGAGGACATTACCACTCGCTTCAGACTGGGCTCTTTCCTTGAAGCAATGTCATGACTGAAGGACGGTTGGCTGTGGTTTAGACCACCTTTCCCCCTTTGTCTGTGAAGCATCCATGTTCAAACCTAAGTATCACTTGACTCTTTTCTGTTGACTCCACTCTTAGTCAATTGACAAATCATATCATTCTACTATCTTATTTCCTTCATGTGGATTTGTTCTTATTCTCTAATTCCTGTCTTGTGGAGTGGGCTTAAGTCAAACTAGACATTGGTTGGTTATTTGCCCAAGATTTCCCCACTGTACTAGCATATCTTTGTAGGTGGGACACCATTGTTGATCCAGCGGTTTGTGGCTGGTTTGGTGCTTATGTTTCTGAAAGGCATTACCTTTCAAAAAATTTAAAAATATTTTATTTTATATGTATGAGTATTTGACTTGCATGTGTATCTGTGAACCAGGGCATGCAGTGCCTAGGGAGGCCAGAAGAAGGTGTCAATGGGTCTCCTAGAACTGGAGTTACATACAGTTACAAGACACCATGTAGAAGCTGGGAATTGAACCTGGGTCCTCTAGAAAAGCAGCCAATGCTCTTAACCGCTGAGCTGTCTCTCCACCCCAGATAGACATCATCTTGAATGGCACAATCTCAAATATTCAAATCCTAAAAGAACAACATCCTTAAAGCATAAAACTGTAAAGACCTAAATCCCCAAGAAATCCCCTGGAGAAAGGGATAAAATCCTTTTAGAGGCATTTATTTACATTTTTTAAACTTAAAAAAAGTCTGAGATTATAATTTAATTATGGCATTTCTCCCTTTCCTTTCTGCCCTCCAAACCATCTCATATATCCCTCATTGCTCTTTCAAATTTATGGCCTTTTTTGTTAATTGTTATATATATGTACATGCATATATATTCTGAAACATAACATGCTCAGTTGTATGTTTCTGGTATGTATACGCTTTCAGGGCTGAATATTTGGTAGTGGATAACCAATCGGTGTGCTCTTCCCTAGGTAAGACTATTCCTCCAGGGTTTTTACCCATGCTCTTTGACATGTCAATTGGTATCTTCTTAGCTCAGCTCATTTCTGAGCAGACATGGATTTACATTTTTAAAGGAGGATTTATCTGAGAAACATAAAAAAGTCACAAGCGAACACTTCTCAGATAGCTTACATGAGAAAATAGGCAATAGTAATAATGTATTATTGTAAGTATAGGCACTCAGGTATGCAAATGACAGTCAAATGAATAATGGCTGTGAGCAGGAAAACTACATTGGTAAAGAAATAGGTCATAAAGCAAAATGCCTAAGTGTCTGTCGCTGTGGCTGGTAATTGTGTACAGCCAGTTTTACAACTGTGGTGATCTGAAATGCATGGCAAATGACCTAGGTCCTTTAATAAGATCAATCAAAAACAGCAGTAGGTCAACATTGCTTACACTGTTCCCCGAACATTCAAGACCTCAAGAAATTTTTTTCTTTCTTGAAATGATAGAAATACTCTATTGTGTTATAAGTTAACAGACAGAAGTAACCCAATGCTATCAGGAAGAAGACACTTTATCCTTCTCTCCAATGATTTTATGCAAACGTGTTTAAAAACAATGCCCAACATATCATCAAAGATAAGGTAGTCCAGGAGGAACCAAGTCCACACAAGCAAGAACCAGCCAAAGTGATAGATCTACAGGTTTTACAGATACTCCAGTTAGGAAGCACTGGCTTCTAAAATAAACAGACTTACTATTCCCAAGTGAAAATAAAACAAGACTAAAAATTTGGCAGCAAACAGGGAACTACAGAAATTATATAGTAGGTTTGAAACAAAGACTAACTCTAGAATGGAAAAATGCAGCAATTTAAGTGGATTTCAATAGACAGATATAAAAAGAATTCAGAAACAACCAAAGATACAGTAACGTGGGACACAGAGCAAAAGAAATCACACAAAATAAAAGTCAAGGGTCCTAGAGGCAACATTGAGAATGTCTTGTTTATTTAATTGTAGTTTTATAAAGAGAAAGAATTGGGAAATTGTTACTTGAAGAGGTAATAGCTGTATATTTTCTAGAATGGAAGGAAAATAGTAATGTACACATGCAAAAGGTCTACACACTCCAAGGAAGATACAAAAGATAAACCAACATCTAGCCATGTCATAGTATAGGCAGAACACTGAAGACACGCTGTTCTACTGTGCAATCTCCAAGTGACCCTCCATGCTTCCCCCCACCCTTTCATCTCATCTGTCCAAATGTCACTTGTTTACTAAGCACATTCTGATTAGCTTATTTTTTTATCTCCACCCGACTTATTATTTATATGGCCAGTGATAAGTTGAAGTATTAACTCTATTTCCTTGGCTGGTGCTATCATATACTTATTTAGTTTAGGGTTCGTGTTTGTCACCAGCCACAACACAGTCTGGATTTTTCCATAAAAGTGGAACTCACCAGCCCTTCTGTGAATACATGTAGTACTTGACTTGTCATTTGCATAGAGAGGCAGTTTCACAGAGCAAGGCCTCCCTAAACTGGAGGTTGTAACTATGCATGGGATTGTCAACATTTGTTAATAGCAAAAGTTTACTGATGACACACTGAACAAAAGTTCATTCAAAAATCAAATGCACAAGGAATTCCAGGTAGTTCTGTCGCTACTGACCCATGTCTCGAGACACGCCTTCGCTCCAGCTGTGGTTCTAAACAAACCACATGTGCACACCTCACCACACATACCTTCACAGCACGCAATGCCATGCCCAGATGATGTCTGCAATACCTTGAAATCATTGTAAGGTGCAGATTCCAGTGCATATAAAACTTACTGCTTTTAAGAAACATAATGGTTTAATTACAGAAAACAAAGACTTTAATATTTTCCTTCCGTCATTTCTTAGTATATAAATATCAAATTAGTATTGTGTTAAACAAATGGGCATGTCGGTTCATTAGCATCTAAATTTCTTTTATCGAATGATGGGTAAAATGACACATATGTCAAAGAATTGTTGTAAAATAAATTTTAATGATGTGTTATCAGTAAATATTTAATTTGTGTGCCTTCTTTGTATAAACATATTTCTGTTTCTTGTAAACCTTAAAAAAGTCATTAGTAGAAAAAGTTTAAGATGTCTTGCTCTAGGGGAAGTGCCCCGCATCTGGCATGGCTCATACATAGTATGCACTCATTCATGTGCTAAATAAGTCTTGCATGGGGCTTGAACCCACAGGTCTGTGTCTCGACCCCACAGCCTGTGTCTCTAAAAGTTGAGCAGGTAAAAGCAATGGAGATGGTTACCCTGTCCCCACACCTGCCCTAGCCGCTCCTTCTCACATGTTCAATTGAAAGTAGCAACCAATGCTCTACTTAAAGTGCCCTTGAAAATGGTACTCAAGTGTGTAACAAAGCTATTTCCCTGATGTGGGCAAGGCATTTATGGAGCGGTTGTTTTTCCTTTGGCTAGGGCCTTTATAACCAGAAGTCATTATATGACACCCGTATATATGTCAAAAAAAAAAAACAAAAAACAAAAACAGAAAATAAGAAAAAGAAAAAAAAACCTGCCAAACTACTAGTTGCCTCCATCTCTATCAAGACAAAATTCTCCCCGGTTATTTTCTCCATCAGGCCGTGTCTCTCCCATCAGTATCTAAGGATCACGAAATATGACCCGAGGCCAGGAAAGTTAAAGCAGGAATTGTCCGGAGCAGAAAGAATAATTGCAATTTTGCCATTAGCATTCCAGGACTGGCTCTCTCTGGGTTTGTTCACCACCTCAGTTTGACAGCTTAATGGCTTGTGGGACAAGGGACATTTTAGCACACTCAGTTGCTATTCTGTGGGGAGGGGGAGCTGGTGAAAGCACAAGGTGGAAGTCCCTAGAGGGAGGGGCTGTGCCTGGGAACAGAGGTGTTAAGTCAGGAGAAATGGCCACCAACTTCATCAGAGCTGGAGGTCATCAATGCTTCAGGGGAACGGTGATTTGTGTGTGCCTCTAAGTGCTATTGCAACAGCCCCCCTCTGGTTCTCTGTCGGAGCAATGTTACTTTGGGCATTCTTCGAAATAAATCTTTATTGATTCTGCTGATTAAATCTCCTCCTTGCACAGAAATTTTTACCTTCTGAACAGTACACACATTCAACCTTCTTCTGGCATCCCTTGCTTGTCTTTGAGTCATAAATAACTGTTACGAAGTTTTAAAGATAGGCCCACCCCACACCCATTCTCTTGGCTCAACATCAGTCTCCTATAGGAGATTTTGGAGAACATGGGGACTCCCAAAGACCCACAGTACTGGGATACATTTGTGGACTCCCATGGAAGTGAACATCTGAGCTACGTTCATAGGGAATAGTGAGCTAGAAGCCAACTAACTAAAGGGAGTAAAAGGAATGTCTTGGGAGGAGCTCAGCAATGAAACCCAAAGTAAGAATTCTGGTAACTATGGTGAGAACATGTCTTGTGACATTGTCACTCTTCCCTGACACTATTGTGATTTGTTTGCCTGTGGCATGGGGTTCTTGCAGTCTTTGGATGGTCAGGGCTTTTGAATGGAGGTGCTGAAAGCAATTTTGTGTGTGATAATTCTTCATGATTGACAGCCATCTTGTACCACCTGCAAGAAGAGAACCTATGATGTACTGTATCCTAAAGCCAGGTATACTCAGATGGCCATAGAAGCTACTAAATATTTCTAGAGGCCCATGGGAGAGGGGACTTGCCCCTGACTGAGAACTTCTGAAATCCAAGAGGAAGAAAAGCATGGTTGAGTCAGGTATGGTAGCTCATAACTGTCGTCTCAGCACTAGGGAGTCTGGGGCATAAGGATTGCTATGTTCAAGGTCAGCCTGGACTATAGAGTGAGACCTAGTTTACAATACCAGAAAAACAAGACAAAGAACAAAGGAGAAAATGGTTAATAAGTTAATAACTGTCCTCTTCCTGGGGAGATGGACTATTTTGATTGACAGCCCAGTAGCCTGGAAAGATTCACTTCAAAACATCTAGGATCCTTCACTAGGAAAAGACTAATCTCTCAGATTTATTAGGAAGACAAATCTAGCAAATATTTACATAAGTGTGCAGGATCTTTTCTATTGTTTGTAACCAACCACACAAAGAGACAGCTGCCATCATTAGGCCAATTTTAAGTGGGCAGACTTGCTTTGAGTTCCACCCTGATGTGGTAATTAAGGAGATACATCAAAGCTGACCATTTATTTCAGTCAGTGGTTCTTAAACTTGAACATGCTTCAGGGTCTTCTGATGGGCTTGAGTCAGTCAGATTGCTGGAACCTGTGTCCAGGAGTTCCTGACTCTTCAGGGCTTTGTGGGTTGGTGAGTATGTAGTCCTCACAAGTTTGGCTCTGCCCTGCCACACAATCCCAGGGATTTGTGAGACCTTGGTGGCTGGGAGACAACTGGGTTGTAATGTCTATCTACTGAGACTCCTGGGTCCCTCAAGCCCAGAATGGAGGAGGCTAAGTCCTCAGTGGGCACTAATGAGGCCCTTGAGCCTTGGAGCAGAAGAGAGATGGGCAGGCTGCTTGGGAGTAGCAGCTACTGGGAAACAGACAGGGACTAGGAAGGTTGGGATGTCACACAAGATGTGGCTCATTGTAGGACCAGAGAACTACACTCAGAAAAACGTAACGATTCCTGTGATGTCTGAAGCTTTTGAGACTAGCAGCTTTGCATTTCCTTTAGCTAGCTTCCGTTGTCAACTTGACACGCCTGGGAAGAGGGACTCCCCATTGAGGAACTAGCTCTGTTATAGGAGGGCCCAGCCCTCTGGGGGTGGTGCCATCCCTTTTGTAGTCCCGGACTGTGTAAGAAAGGTAGCTTGAACAAGGCAGGAAGAGCAAGCCAGTAAGCAGCGTTCCTCCATGGTCTCTGCTCCAGTTCCTGCCTCGGCTTCCTTTGATGATGGACAGTAACCTGGGAGTCAAGCAAACTGTTTCCTCCTCAAGTTGCTTTTTAACAATTTAAATATTTTAATCTTTTTTGAGAATTTCAAACGTGAGTACCTTACTTGAATTAATTCGTTCCTTCTCTTCCTTTGGCTCCTCCAACTCCTCCTGTGTCTCCTCCCTCCCTCCCAAATTCATGACCCACTCTAGCATTATACACGCATACGTAAATACGAATACAGTCTGTTGGGTCTATTTAGTGTCGCT
This sequence comes from Microtus pennsylvanicus, assembly GCF_037038515.1. Taxonomy (NCBI): domain Eukaryota; kingdom Metazoa; phylum Chordata; class Mammalia; order Rodentia; family Cricetidae; genus Microtus; species Microtus pennsylvanicus. Next base: position 26,137,397 of record NC_134597.1, on the reverse strand, counting down.
CACAGGTGCATGCGCCTCAGGATGCTTTCTTTGGGTCAACGTTTATCACAGCAATGGAGAACAAAGTGGTGCTCAAGGTGAGCGTGGGTAAAGATGTCCTTCAGCTCTGCTTGGACTAGGACATGAGGAAGGGAGTCACTTCTCCTGGCCATCACTTGGTAGGGTGACCAAGGTTCAAGAAGACCAAAGAGAGGCAAACAAGGCATAGCGCTGCTGGCAAAAGTACTCTGGCAGCTGCCGCACCCCACCCCCCCATCCAGAGATTTCAGTATTAGTGCTAGACCCAGCACTTGAGGTTGTTAGTGGCTACGTGCTTGGGCTTATGTACTGCACTTCGCAGTAGCTGTGGGGATGGTTCCTGTTTTCACAATCCAGTGCGTAGATCAAGGATGGAAGTTTGGGAGAAATAGAGACGCGCTCAGATTCGTACAATGAGCATAGGGCAGCCAGACCAGCAACATCAGAGCAAAGCCCAGGCCTGTAATCCATTCGTTCCAGTGTTTACTTCCAGCCCTGGCTCCTGCTTGTCTAAATCAGGGAAGAACCTTTGGTTCCATTCAGCAGTCGGAAGCAACTAGTCCTGAGCCACGCGCAGGCTGTAGATTGCCTCTGCCACTGTCCTTGAACCTGACTTGGGTGTAGAACTTGTGAGGCCTGAGCGCTTCCTCTGGGTGGGCACTCCATTTTCTTTCTCACTGGGCTGCTGTGTGGGTCCTGATGTGTCTCTGGGATCCTGAGAGGAGAGGCAGTTACACCCTCCACCCATCCGGGGAAGAAGCTCCTCTGCAAGCCGGGCTTTTCCAAGCCCATTGCCACACCCGCCTCCTTTTCCACATGAACGGCAGCAAGAGGAGCATCAGGGGAGCCGGAAGGAGGGGACGGTTATGGTCTGATGTCCTTCCCTGGGTGACCTAGAAGCAAGCAGGTGGCGCTGGGGTGAGACCATCAGCGTGCTAAATCCCCGCAGAGGCAATGCCTTTTGACGAAGGGTTTTCTCCTCCGCTAGTTTGATAAATGATCCCTAGCTGTGGGAAGGGGGGTCCAGGCCAAGCAGGTAGGGTGTGGTGGCCCCGGCTGCCTGTGCACTTCCCCATGAAATTGACAATAGAGCTCACTGCTTGGAAGGGGTCTTAAGTCAGATAAAGACTTTTTCATTTATTTTTAGCTCAGGCTTCCATTCTTACTGATGCTTTGCTTGTCATTATGGATTTGACCCCTTATTCCCAGAGGGCCTTTGGCCTCTGCTTCCTTTTTGCTCTGTGCCTTCATCTGTCCTCTTTTCTGAGTAGCATGAATTGGAGAAAGACGTGAGGAAATGCCTCTACCCTCAGCTGGATTCTCCCCAAGCTCCAGCATGGTAGATAATGCTCTTTAGTCCCAAGGCATCTGAAACCCTGCGTCTGGCCATTAGACCAAAGCAGGCAGTCTCCAAGAATGCCCTTCAAGGGGTCTTGGGCAAGTGAGATGGCTCAGTCAGTAAAGTGCCTGTCTCAGGTGTGCGAGGACCTGAGTTTGAATCCCCAGAACACACTCACTGATGGTGCAGAACAAGCTCTCACTCAGTGGTTGGTGAACTGAGACTATTTGGTGACGTTACGAGCCAATGAGAGATCCAGGCTCAAACAAAAGGTGAAAGGTGCCTGAGAAACAATGAGCAAGGTTGCCCTCTGACCTCTACATGCCCATGTGCAGTTGTGCACATGCTCGCCTGTTTACACGTCTGCCCACTCAGACATAAATGTGAAAGCATGCGTGTGCGCTCATCCTCCCACACCACCCCCAGAGCTGCGTCATTATTTCTGTCCGAAAGGGTCAGTGCCTACTACTGCTTATGTGTGCATGTGTGCCTATGTAAGTGTGGGCGTGTTGGTCCTCGGGTGCTTTCTGCTTTTTGATTAAGATGGTTTTGCCCATTGGCATGGAGCATTGCCAAGTAGGCTGAACTGCCCAGTTCGTGAACTAGTTGTGTGATTCGCCCGTCTCTCTCTGCCCTCTTGCCATCCCTGGGGTGACAGGTGTATGCTTGTAATCCTAGCACTCAGGATGGAGGAGAAGCATCCTTGGCTACATAATTTGAGGCTAGCCTAGACTACACAAGGCCCTGACTCAAAACAGAACAAATAAAAACAAAGCAAGCTTCTTCTCCTGTGACTCTCACTGCCCTGACTTTTGGGATCCCAGGACCTTGGACTTGATAAACTCTACTGCCACTTTCTGGGAGCCTCTCATGATTTGGGAGATGCCATGGCTTACGAGTCACCACTGTTGTAGGGACAAGCTACTCTCTTGCGTTTGCTGAGTTCACAGCCTGCCTCTCCCAGCAGCTGCCTCTCTGTGGGGCCTCTGGGCCCATTTGCCCAAGGACCAGCAGCCTAATTAGTCTCCAGGTGTCTGTGGTCTCCATAGGACAGCCTAAATCTGGCAGGTTGACGCAGAGAAGAAGGCGTGGCTTGCCAGGTGTGGGCCCTGCGGGTATTGAAAAAAGTCTTGAAGTTACTTCTCCCTAATGCTCCATTCACATCCTGGGTCCATTCACTGAAGCTGGGATAGAGCTGTGGTGTGTGCAGAGGTGATGGTAAGGGTAGTTTAGATTTCCCTCTGTAATAACAGTTTCTCTCTGAGTCAATACTGGGCTAAAGGATAAGAGATGATTATTCATAGGAACAAGAGGACAGACTCGGCTTATGATAGCAACAGTCTAACACAGCAATGGTACAACAGACACTCCCTGCTAACTCAGCACCGCAGCTACTCCGTTGAGTATGCTTTGAAGCTTTGGGTGTAGTAACTCATTTAAAGCCCCATGCAATATGTTCTAGAATAACCTCATTTGACACACGAGGGATCTGAGGCTCAGAGCGAAACTTCTCCAAGGACAAATGTCAAATGTTTTCTACAACTTCTTTCCAGACTACTGTGAGAAACAGTAGAGAGGTGAAATCAGAGATCCTGGGTTGAGTTTGAGTTTAACTGGCCATTTCAAATTACCTGCCCTCTGCAACCCCCAGTTCCTTCCTCTTTCAAAGGGTTTAAATAAAATCGGATGAATAGAAATGAAGGCCTCAAGGGTGTGGCCCAGTGTTTAGCGTGTGACCAAAGTCTTTGTGGTTAGGTCTTGTTGTATAGAGGAAGATGCTTTGATTTTCAGTGCTTTGCCTGTGGCATTCGTGGAAAGGACCAAGAGATCAAGCAGGAATCCAGGGACAAAGAGACTCAGGTTCTAGTTCTGTGGTATACTTGCCTTTGGGCTTCCTAGATGAATTTTTAGGACCAGGCATATGGGGATGGTTGCCACTGAGGTAAATGAGGCTCGTAATTTGCTTAAATACCAGAGGAGCCAACCCGTATGTCCTCTGAAGTAAAAACCCTGCAACTGCTGGGAGAAGAAAGGATGGTCTGAGAAGGGATGGGTCTCTTGAATGGTCCCAGTCAGCAGAAGTCGCTATTACACGCTTGTTCTCCTGGCTTCTCCTTGATGTCCACCAACCAAAGCTCAGTCCTCCTGTGCCCTGATGAACCAGGGCAACCCTCAGCAAAATGGGGAGAGGAGATGTGGCCTGTGATATAACGGAGGTGTGCCTCCACCAATAAGGCAGTGCCTACAAGTACATCAGGCACTTAAGGGGAAGCTTAGCCTTCAAGAAAGCGGGCCGCAGCTAGTTCTCAAAATAGTCTCCTGAATGATTTTGATTTCTTTTTGAGAGAAACAAGTGCCGACTCTATTCTGATTTGTTGATCCTGAGGCTTGTGGTGTGGATGATGAAGAGCTTGCGCTGGGAGTCAAGGGTGACCTCTTCATTTTCTTATTGATTAATAGTGTTTATGTTCCTTAATTTCCTACTTACACTGTTCTTGTAGGAATCTCTCAAAACCATTTGCTTGTTTTTTAAAACCACCGGATTGTTGAGGTGAAATCACTCAATAAATAATAAATTGTCTTAATTAGCTGAGACCCACTGTAATAGCTTATGAAATAACAATGGCCAACTAAGAAGTGAAGACACTGGCTCTGTCATTGAGCCTCATGGTGCTGGCTACTCTTAGGTTACCTTCAAGGTACATAGGACCCTGAGGACACCAACCCAGCTACCGTATTGATTTATTGGCTAGAGCGGCTTGCTTTTTTCCCTTTTGAAATGCAAATATATTTAAATAGAAGTTGTAATTCAGTCATGTGTGTTATTTAATGATGGTGTGTGTTCTGGGTAATGCTTCCTCAGGCAATTTCATCCCTGTGCACATATTGCTGTTTGTGTATGCCATTATCCCAAGGCTAACCAATGGACATCAACCATGGATTCCATGTGGTATCTTCATGTTATCAAGAGACATGGTGGACATCGAATATCAGAGGCTGCTGCTGGCGTAACATACTGTTTTGCAGCCAACTCAATTTCTAACAATTAAAAGGATCAGTCACTAATGATAAAAGCATAATAAACACATACAGCAGGAACATAGTGACTGCAACAGCAAGTCTTCTGTCTTGTGCATCAGCGGGGCACGGGAGTTTCTCAGCTCCATTTTCATCTTCATGGCTCACTGTTGTATGCAACCTGTCACTAATAGGAATGGCTCTATGCAGAACATGACCGTTACTCCATCTTCTACCCTCACTATGGGCATCACTGAGTCAAGGCCTCAACTCCAGTCTACCTTCCGTCTGTCTATCCCCTTTATTCTACTTGATGGCTCTTCACACTCTCCAATCACAGTCCCTCCCTTGGCTGCCTCTCGTTCCTTTCTGCCATGGCTACACAGGGATGCGTCCCCATCAATGAATGACATTCATGGCCACTGCTATATGGCCAGGTACTTGGCTTCTGTGTTAGGCCTAGATAAGTGGGTACCAGGAATGGGCCTTGGCAGGAGTTCTTGACCACGTTCCTCTCTCTTGAACACAGCCTTCCTTAGGTGGTAGATCTAATGGAGAGAGTAGGTGGTAGGATCTGGGTCCTGTAGCGGGTTGCTTAGGAGCCCTCGATCAGGGTGGTAGAGGATGGAACTGTTTAATGGATGTATCCTCATCCCAGCTCCAACCAAGGCAGAGAACAGTCCTGTATCCTTTCCTCACTCTGCTGGTTTTTGCTTTTCACTATGAACCCTCCTTTCTGACATGCCTTGAGCTGCAGCATCCTTTTTTTTTTTTGCTTTTGTTTTTCTTTTTTTAATCTAAGTAGGATCAGCCTTAGGAACCATTTAAAAAAAAAACAGTCATTTTATTTCCCAGCCTGCCTTTCTTCAGCCTCTCCTAACCTCAAGAAATATCTCTCAATTTCTTTATCTCTGTTGCCGGGATAGTTGCTTAAAACAAAACACCAACACCTTTATTTTGCTCTATTAAGCACCAGGAGACTAGGGTAAAGGAAGTGGACTTTGGAGTTTTGTCCTCATTCAAGGTGAAAAGCTGGTGTGTCTTGATGGTGCCCAGGCAGGCTGCAAGCTAAAGAAGGACCAGGTACTGGCAAGAGGTAGGGAAGGGCTGTTGAACATTCAGAGTCTACGGCCTGTGTACTGAGGAGCTGGCAGCCTCTATCAAGTCTAACTCCCTATAGAGGACACAGCCATTGCAGCACCCTAGACCAGCAATGCACAAGGGGACCAGATACCCTGAGTGTCAAAGAAGAGGAATTCTTTTTTTTTTAAGTTTTGTTTTTGTTTTAAGTCAGCACAAGAGACTTCTGGTGTACAAGGGCTCTTCGAATTGCTGGAAGACGTTGTTTGGGGCTGGAAAGCTGGACTGTGGCCAACCTCTGTAGATTTGGGGGAACCCTTTAAAGAAAGTATTGTCTGGAGGCAAGTTAAACCCTTGCATGCCAAAGCTTTACACCCATCTAATTCCTAGATTCCTGTCCTGCCCCAGCATTTGTCTCCCTTCCTTTGGGGTTCTAGGCATTATAAGGGTCCTCTAGGGGGCAATTTAAAGTCATCTAACACTGATAATTTGTGCTTCTCACTGTGGCTGGGCACTTAGGCTGCTCTGTGCACTGGGCTAAAATTAGAAGCACTGTTTCTCCTCCATGGGGTTTCCTTAGCTGGGAGAAGTGGATTCAAACCAGATATAAACATTTCTGCAAATGCAAAGTAGGAAGTGATGAAGACCAATGTCTGTGCCTAGCATAGCCTCACCAAGGGCAGGAGCGAGATTCCTCAGGCTCAGAAGTCAGGAATGATTTGTGGTGGTGGTCACCCCTTCTGTAGATTGTCCTATTCATTTTGATTCTTTGCTACAACTAGGAAGGTGGGTCTCAACCATCATTTCTATTTTATGGTCAGGATTCTGAGTCGAAGAATGTAATTTTCACAGAGTGAAATTAGTGAGTATAGAGATAGAGAAGGAATGAGGAGAAAGGGATCCCAGGAAAAGGGGTTGAAATAAGTTGAAAGGAGAGCATGTCACCGAGCAATAGAGGGTCATTCTATTGGAGGCCATCTTTGAATAGGCCATCTGTCCCTCTCTCTATAGGAGGCAGGAGTCACCTGAGACTCTTGTATGGGAAGGTGTTATCAGCAGACTGTATTCTGGAAAGAGTGGACTCTGGAGGTGCCAAGACCATTAACAGCCGACTCCTACCTAACGTGTGACAGGCATGCTGGATGTATAGGGGTATTATAATGTGATGCTATCTTGTCGATGCAAGGACAAAACTTTCCTTCATTGATAAGAGGCAACTGATATCAAAAGAATAAAGAAGGGCAGCCTACATTCCAGTTCCTCCCCACTCCTGACCCAAGAGAGAGCCTCTGGTCAATTCTACCTCAGCCTTTCTGTCTCTTTACCCAATTTCTTTGGCAAGAATGCCAGTTGTTTTGTAGATCATTCTCATGCAACTTCACTAGCATGGGTAACATCTTCTATGCCTTCATTTATTGACCTGAGGGTCAAAGTGGGCACATAGAGCATCTAGCTCACTCGATGAAGGTTTATAGTAGGAAGATCCCGGAGCTCAGGCTCTTAGTCTCATTTAGCAGCTCTTGTGCTTGTAGGCTGTGTGGTCTTAAGAGTTTGGGTTTCCATCCCTGCAAAAGGATTCTAAGTTATTATTAGTGGGTCCCAAAGTGTGGCCCGGGCTCCCAGTCCCAGAGATAGCTGGTAACTTGCTAGAAATGTCAAATCATTTCCTGTTGTGGCTGTGTGGTTTTACATTCACACAGCAGTATTCAGGGGCTGTAGTTTTCATTTCCCCAATGGCTAATGACATCAAGCAGGTTTTCATGTGACTGCTGGACACTGATGTGTATTGTTTGGACAAGTATCTTTTGAAGTCACTTGCCTGCTTTTATATGCCTTAGTGTTTTTGTTGTTGAGTTGTAAAGAATTGCTTACATGCCCTGGCTTCTAGTTCTTTATCACTTATTTGATTTTCTAATATTTTCTCTCATTTTGTCTATAGGTATATTTTAGAGTGCAGTTTTATTGAGATATAATGGCTCTGCAGTTAGCTACATTCTTCAAGAATATACTTTAAGAAGTTTGGGTAGCATCACAATCAACTCCCAAAAGTTTTCTCATGTGTTTGTCAAAGTCTTTGGTAATTCCTCCATTTTGATCTTCCTCTCCTTAGAGATTACGAATAACACCATGAGAGCCCTGCAGTTGGCACTGAAGCATGATGGGAGATATATAGTCTGGGACGCAGAAGCCTAGGTTCCCATTGCTCTGGCTCAAGGCTGGAAAATACGCGATTTTGAAATCTCTAAACTTCCCCAGGCCTGCTTCCTCATCTACACATGACAGGACTTGGCTATCAGAGGTTCCCATCCACTCTGGCTGAATGATTGAACATTTCACGTGAAGAGCATTTTAAAAAATACACTGCTATCTCCTGCAGACCATTTAAATCAGAGCCTCCAGGAGTGGGATCCTATTACCTGTATTTCTTTAAAATTCCTACACCCCAGGCCTCTGATGATTCCCAGCACATGCTTTGAATTCTAAAGTCCTGGATTCATACTTTATATTTCATATTGATTTTATTTCAATCTCTGAAAAACATCAGGAAATAGGAAAGGGAGATGTAACCTACTCAGAGAAGCAAATGAATTTGTAGGATCCACATTCGCAGATTCCACCAATTGCACATTAAAATGTTTAAAAAGTCAGCTGTATTGAATATGTATAGACCTGTGTCACAATTGCTTAAACAATATAGTGTAAAAATGGCTGATATAGAATTAGCATTGCAGTAGGTATTATATGTCTAGAAGTCTACAGATGAGTTCAAACATACAGGAGAATTGTGTACATGAAAATGCTGCACCATTTTGAATAAGGTGCTTGAACATCTGTGGATTTTGGTATTCAGGAGGATCCTACAACTAAATCTCTACAGGTACCAAGGAATAGCTGTGTGTGCAGATTGCAAAGGCAAGTTGAGTAGAAAGATACAGTGGGGACAGGAAAGTAGCACATATTGTTTCTTGTTTTATCAAAGTACTATCAACCAAGATGACACTGAGATTCAGTGAAAGTTAAACAATGGTGCTGGAGGAGCTGTCCTGGGTCAGGGTCTGTCTTTACTAGTGATCCCAGAGTAAAATATGTTTCCAGACTCAATTCACTCAAATCTAAGACATAGATGGTATTTAAGAAAGAATGTTGGATTATTCTCTGCAGTGGGTCTTATCCAGTTAATGAAGGCAAGAGAGTTTGTCCTAGACCCCTCCATGGTCTTCATATGATCATGGGATCTGGATTGCACAAAGACTTCCCAAGAATCCCAGTGTGGTGCTCTCAGCTGTTGCCAGAGTCAACGGTAGTGAGAGCATAAGGAAACCACAGGGCGGGCAGCTGTAAGATTAGTCCACAGCCAGCAGCATCGTACTCCAAGACTTCCCTCTCTCCATTAGCCATTGTGGCCACATCATTGATGTCATTCCCAGGGACACAGAAGGCTTCAGCAGTTCCCAGGCATCCCAACAGCTAGACAGATTAGGAAGAAACATACTTTCTTTGTCCAAAGGGTAATAACTGAATGTCCCTGAAGTCGCTAGCAGGCTTTCCATCACATCCAGTTGGCCAGGTTTGGGTCAGTTAAAAGAGAAAGAGATCATTATGGCTGACCCAATCCAGCCTTGGTTAGTGGATCTGACTGTGTATCTCAGGCTTATTCCAACTGTGTCTGAGCCCTGCTCCAGATGTGGTCCTCCAGCGGATAAACACTTGAATGAAGCTGTGAAGATACCAGCAAGAAAAAAAAAGCATACTGTAAGATGGCTGCCTGGCAGGAAACATGGCTTCAGAAGCAGAGCTTTCTCATCCTTAAGAGGCGTGTCACCCATAAAATGAAGCCTGACACATGGCTGCTATCACTCGGAGTTCACCTCTCTGGTGAGCCAGCCACCACAGCTCTCTCCCTGTGGATACTGTGAGCTTGAACTCCAAGCACTTCTTGCTCCTTGCTCTGCACTCCAGGGCACCACCCCGAGCTAGCTAACACCTTCTGTATAGTCCACTGTTTCCCTTACAGCCTTCTTGAGTTACATTGTTGTGCTGAGGATAAAACCTTGTCGCCCTGATTGGATTGCAGTTCCCCACTCTTTCTGCGGCAATTTAGGATGCCTCGTAAGGTGGCTTCTGCTGATATCCGGGGCTTTCACAGGGATGTCTTGATTGTAACTAAATTAGCTCTCAGAAGGTCACCTTATCTCCCTGTTCCAGAGGCTTCTTTCTCTAGCCTCCATATGCAGGCTTCATCAGCCACCTCTCAAGAGCTGTTTGAAGACGTTCAGTTGGGGTCAGGCGGATGCTCCCATAGATGTTGACTCTGGTACCCAGGCAATATGCTGGCAGGTGAGGTGTGAAGTTTGTTTGGGTGAATACAAATATGACATCATGTGGTTGGGTATCAATTCAGGCGGAAATACGGGCCATTGGTTGGTTGCCCCATTGATTTTCACAGGTTGAGCATTTGCCTTATTGATTTTTTTTCATTTTTTACTGCAAACTGAATCTTGTTCGTCTGCTCTCTGGAGATTGCTTCATTTCTTTTTCTTTTTTTGTACCTGTTTGGTGCTTTACTACATTGGATTGTTCTTACTCAGGGTCAATGCCAATCAGCTCTTTCTTAGGAGAATCTCTATGACCTTCGAAAAGACCTTTAACCTCACGGGGCCTTGTTTCCCTCATCTGCTAAATGGAGGTGGCGATTTTTGTCTAGACTGTTTAGAAGCTTGGTCGGGTACCAGGGAGAAGAGTTGGTGTTTGGTGGTTGGTTAGATTTAACCAGAGAATGGTCACCTTGGACATGTATATTAACATAAGGCTCAGAGTTTAGACTCTACAATAGGGAGAGAACTTCTACTTGAGGGGTGTTGTCTAAAGACTCTGATACCCACAGTTTTGGCCATGTTGCTTTTAAATGAGGGGGTACAACGTCCCGATAATCCTCAGTGAGTGTATGTCTAATTCTCTGTTGATATCTAATAGCACAGCTGAGACAGTCTGTGCATCTTCACTGGGTGTTTCCCACAGCACGGAGAGAAAGGGAAACATCTAGAGTTGCTATAATGAGTTACGTGTGTGGTATCCATGTTATACCTTATTTCACCTTATTGTCTCCTACAGTGAGGACACATTTTACTATCTGCTGTGCTAGGATGTCTGGTTTTTGACCCCCTCAGCAGACCCTCAGTATCCCTGGAGGTTTAGGCATAAAGAGATCTTGAGGAGAATGGGATGTGTCATCATCAGTCTCCGTGATCTATCGGGAGTCACTTTTTACCTGGGTAACATACCATTCTTAGGAAGCCACGGCAACCTTCACAAACAAGCCTGCCCCACAAATGAGGACAGAAGAGTGAGTGCCCTTCCCAGGACAGTCACCGCAGCCCAGGCTCAGGAAACCCCAAGTGAAGCCCCTCAGATGCTGAGTCAGCTCTTTGGGGGCATAACCTTGCAGGGAATGCCCTTGAGTTTGGGAAGCGGGGAGATCAGATGAAACAGAGACACCTATCTTTTATTCTGAAGACTCATTTTGCTTTTCACTCTTTCCTTTGTGTTCACCTATTTGTCTTCACAGTCTAATATAAGCATAGAAAACTGTGAGCCCTCTCTGCTATGCTAAGAGAAAACAGGGGAAGGGGGTTGTAACAGGCATTGGGCTCTAGGGGTAGGTCAAGAGAAGGAGGCTTGCACCCTGGAGTCATGGCAACGGGCATCACAGAGCTCACTACATCACTGTACCTTCACCAGAAAGAGACAGAGACCGCACCACCCATTCAAGTTGCTTGTCTCCATCTTGGGGTTTTCTTCCTAGATCTAAAATATTGCAGGCTTGGTAATTTGTTTGAATACATAAAACAAATTATCTTAAATTTCACAACTTGCACTACAAGGCTTTAGTAAGAGTTAGGAGAAATTAGGCATACATGTGCTTTTGGGATTGAAATCAACATGTAAGTATTTCCTGAAGTGTGTATCATGAAAAGGGCTTCTTAAAGATTGCGGTAGGTATGAGGCTGTAAGTTTTTAGTCAAGTTTAAGAAACCTCGGCTCACACACTTTAAGGAAGTTTCATCATTAGTGTCCCCCAGGACTTTGAGTGAGCTAAAGTGCATCATGCTTTCCCAGGTGACAGTGTTTCTCAACTTATTGAACAGGGCTCTCTTTGGGTTGGGCCTTGAAGGAATTGCTGTTCTTCTTAGCATTACATTAGGATCATATGGACTGCTGGGAGGCCGTTTTTTTTTTTTCACTCAGTATGCGTTGACAGACACCTGTCTATATGTTTTCTCTAATTTCACTATCCTCATACCCATAAAACAGCACAGCAACTACAGGCGTTATTTTGAACCCAGGAACTTTATTGGAAGGAGAACTGCAATTATTTAAAATTAAAATTCTCATTGCCCCACATTGGATGAATCTTGAAGACATTAGACATTATGCTAAGAGAAGTAAGTCAGTTGCAAAAGGGACACATGCTCTCATCCTGAGTTCACGACGTTCCTGGAGCCACCAGGGTTCATAGAGACACCGAGAAGAGTGACGATTGCCTGGCCTGGGACCAAGGAAGTGAGGATGTGTTTAACAGGGCAAGCTGGAGCCTGGGATGAATGGGTTCTGGGGATGGATGGATGGATGGATGGATGGATGGATGATGATGATGATGATGATGATGATGATGGTGGTGATGTTGGTGGTGATGATGATGGTGATAGCTGCACACCACAGCAAATGGATTCAAGGCCTGTGAACCACATCCTAAAAATGGTTGAAATGGTAAATTATATGCCATGCATTCTTTAACACACTTCTTTAAAACAATGGCGTAGAAAGAGTCCCTTCCTCAGTCTGAGTTCTTTTGATTTCTGTTGAATTTTCATCAGCCTGGCTGATGTTTGTCCACAGCCCAAGCTACTGCTCACGGTGTGACAAGGCCTTTTGCTAAGAACTATGTGACAGAGGCAGGGTGCCTCTTTGTGTTTGTTTGTTTGTTTTGTTTTAACCATTTACATTTGCTATTAATTTGGGTTGGAAACTTAACAAGTTTACAGAATAGGCTCCATTGCAAGGACATTTTCAATTTCTCTTTGATAAACAAGAAAAGTTGATAAGATATAAGCATAAAATTCTAGGTTCTAAAATTCTAAGTAAGGCATTTTAGTTGATATCACTTCTGCCAGCCTAGAAAGCTTAGTGCAAAATCGGTACTACCAAGGGATCGGTCCAGGTGAAAGAGCATGGTCCCTAGGGTCCTTTGGTACTGTAGGTTCATACGCCTGCCTCATTTCATCTCGATTATGGAGAGCTAGTTTCTTATCTAGATATGATGACGTTAGCATCCTCTTAGAAACCTTTAAATTCCATGCCTTCCAGAGACTTTGTCCTTTGTAAGTCACTCCCCCAGGACAACCGTTGTGGGCAGGACAGCCTCTTCAGACAATCTAGCTCTTGAAGGTCCAAACAGGGCTCTTGACCTTTTTTTATACACCATGACTTGTTCTTCAGCCTTTCCCTAATCATTAAAAGAATGCCACCATCCACTCAGATAGGTACTCAAAACCTTGGAGGCAGGGCAGGATGAATGCCTCTCTCCTCCTCCTCTCCTCTCCAGACTTACCAGAAAGAACATTGGAATAAGCATGCTTCATCTTCTGCCATGCACTCTGGCTTAGGTCTGCTAGCACCCCTCACTGAAAACCTGCAGGTCTCCTCTTCCAGCCAATCCCATCTGAACATCACAGCCAGGCTGACAGCCAGTCCCACGCCTGGCCAGGCCGCTCCCTTGCTCTGCCCTTTCTTGGCCTTCTCATGCTATTTATGATAAACACAAACTCCCCTCCATGGTTCAGTGCCCTTCAGTATCTGCTCCCTTCCTCTTGGGCTTCCCAGTCACCCTTCCATGCTTAGTCCATGGTTTCCGGTCTTCTGCCTTCTGCTTTTTCCTTAGTGGGCTTTTCCTTTTCCATGGTCTTTGCGATCACTTTTTCACTGGCCTAGACGACTCCCCCCAAATCTTTGTATGGCGGTTACCCCTGGTTATCAGTCCCTTACCTGTGGATCCCTACCTGTACTGTTTTATCTTTAGGGAATATTCCTGCTCCTTTTATTTTCATGTTAATATTATCTAAACCCAGCTATTTTTGTTTATTGTTTCCATTACTATTAATATAGTAATGATGGAACCCAGAGCTTTACATATGCTAGGCAAGCACGCTACCTTTAAACTATGTCCCCAGTTCCGTCTTTTAATTAATATGTGTAATAGGATCAAAGGCATTGTTGTCCCATCCATGGCTTCACTCTTAAAAGGCAGGCTACTGGTATACATTGTAGAGGGCTGCATATATGTTATTGAAGAAACGCTCAAATAGACATGAGACATGTCTTACTTGCTGGTTGGCTTTGACATACTGCTGTCTTCCCCCAAACTTCCCTAACAGGATTCACAACATGCAAACACCAATGTCTGTCATTGTAATAATACTTTAAAAGGTTTTCAGTATGCTAACATGGCCAACTATATAGTTGTCGGGGACTTCAAGAATCATTTCCACTCCTACTTTTGGTATACAATCTCCAGAGATGACTCTGATGGAAGCTTTGGACCATAGGGAAAAACAGAATCAGCAGAAGCATTAATATGGTGTGTTGGTCAGCTTTATGTCACCTGGACACAAGAGAGAGTTGTTTGGGAAGTTGGACTCGCCGCTGAGAATATACTTCCATAAGATTGACCTGTGGGTAGGCCTGGGAGGCATTTTATTCATTAGTGATTGATGTGGAAGGCCCAGCACCTTGTGGGTGATGCCACCCCAAGACAGATATTCCTCAGTTGTATAAGAAAGAAGGTTTATCAAGCCATGGGGATCAAGTCAGTAAGTGGCCCTTGTCCATGGTCTCTGCTTCAGTTCCTGGCCCCAGGTTCCTGCCTTGAACCCTGACTTCCCTCAGTGATGGAGTGACCTGAAAGTTGTACACTGCTTCCAGTCACGTCATTTTACCCTAACAATAGAAATCCTAACCAAGATATATGGGAAACTGATGAGCTTCTCTGAGGCTCAGACCCCAGCTTTGGGCACCATGAGTGTTCCATGCACTTGAGTGTTATGCTCATGAGAGGTGGTGGTGGTAATGCCCGTAGACTCTGGGACCATGTGAGGAGGAAGTGAACTGGCAGGCACTTCTCTGCAAAGGATACTGTGTTCCCATCTATGACTTACATGCACAGCAGACTCGGGGTTACTGGAAATAATGGCCTCTTGGGCTTTGCAGCAGACTCAACCCTCTGTGCCCCCTTAACTGACATGGCTCTGAGCAGATCCTGAAAGAGGGTATCAGCAGCATCCAATATTGTTCTGATACATCTGACCTTGCTCTGGGCCCTCTTTTAATTCTGAATTCTTGTCACCTTGTAAATGGGAAGGGTACAGTCTGTTCACAGGGATCTTGCAGGAGAGTACCAGTATACTGGTGACATTGGAAACATCAGAGGTCTGGACTATGCTGCCCTTCCAGTGATGATGGTCCCTGATAGAATGCCATAGCTATTCCCACTAGGTTGGACATGAGCATCATGGCCTTGGAGCAGAGCAGCTGTGATGAATATATGAGATCTGGTCTATTGACATCCCTCCCAAGCATAGGGAGGCCCACAAGGTCCTCATGAAGTCTCACCTCTGAGTTCCATTTGCCACTATGGGAAGGGTAAACAGTTGTCTGCGGTGGTATTTGGAGCCGTGGAGTTACCAGTGAGTCACCTGTGCACTAGTAAGTAGCCCTGGGCATTCACTAAACTGAATTTGATGAAATCCCCTCTGTGATCTGCCACTCCCTCTTTACCTCAGGTACATAAATGCTTCTTACGTCTTCCCAGAAGACACCACACAGCACCAGCCTGAGTTCCATGGTAGCAGGACAGAAGACACCGTTTTCTGCTGCTTGCCCCATGTGTGGCTGGGATAAATGCTGAAGTGCAGGGAGGTGTCAGCACTGTGGGGTTGACAGGGGAATAGCAATGGGAGATAGGAACACGTTAGTTCAGCTGGAGTTGCTGCAAGAAGCTGTAGCTTTCTGCTTAAGGATCTGACTAGCGTGTGTGTCCAGTACACGGGAGAGTAATGATGTCTTCTCATCCAGTGGCTGGGGACAGTGTCTTAAAGCACGCATCAGTGCTTGAGAGTGAGCAGAGGGTGAGTACAGAGTGACCTTAATAATGCTGGCATTACTTAACCAATAGGAAATGTTTTCAACAGTCATTGTTGTCATGGCGATGGAAATGGTTTCCAAACTTTAGGGACCAGAATCCCTTGTTCTTTCTCCTTTGCCTACTGCCAGGTAGTAGCAGTCCATGGTTTCAAAATTTTGTTGCCTCCATTCGGAATTTATTTATCTTTTTAGGGATATCTTTCCGGCTGCAGTGGGAGTTTCTGCCAGGATTCGCGGCACACAGCTGAAATACGTTTTGTGTTTTACGAGCTTTGCCTCGTTGTGGAATTAAATAGCACTAATCACATGAGTATAGACCGACAAGGCAGACAACTGTTCACTTCCTGATTTCCTCTAGGGTTGAAAAAGGAAGAGATAGATAGAGTAGGGGGACGAGGAAGGCATTTGAGGGAGACCACTAGACTTTGGGGTACAGTGGAGGTACCATCATCTGGCAAAGTGTGCCTCAAGTCAACAGCTCCTCTATGGCTTTGCTGTTGGTGGGGCTTTGGGTTCTCTGCATGAAGACTGTTGGGGATGGATGGGCAATGGCCGTTTCAGGGGTGGTAGCTAGAGAGACAGATACTCAGTCCCCAGGAATATAGACTCTCAGCTTTGATTTCCTAAAACCCTGCATTTATTTTTATTGCTTCCTAACCTGACAACCTTCTTGAGTTAGGAAAGTCTATTTCAGGGCCTGCAATGTAACTTGGTCACAGAGCACTTGATTGACATGTATTGACATGTCTCTGTACTCAGTCCCCAGTAACACACACACACTCACAAAAGAAAATAAAAGTCTAGTTAGAAATTTTGTACCTGTCTGAGGATGGGAATGTCTGCCTTTTTCTTACTTGTCAAGGGAAGGGGAAGAGATGGGGCAGAATTAGCTTATGTGAAGTTTCATATTAGACTGTGGGGATGCGGTAGAGGGGCCCAGGCTTACAGATCTCCTGTCCATACTCTACCACCAACTAACTGTCCTACTCAGCTCCAGGGGCCAAAAAAAAAAAAAAGCAAAGACATACTCCCTGGGTATTGAAATAGAGCAACACAAAAGGCATGACGTGTGTTCTTCCCCCTGATCCCTCCTCTTGAAAGAGAAAAACTTAAGCTCTAGGGAGAGTGAGTGGGCCCACTTGACAGAAGAGGACCCCGAGTCCTCTGAGGTCAGGCTGCAGGCTTAAAGCACGGTTGGCATGCTAGAGATGCCCACCATTTAGGTTGGGTAGCCAGCTGGGAAGCCAACTTAAGAAAGGTGCAGTGTCTCAAGAGAGCGACTTTAGGGTCAGCCGTATGAAACGCTGCTGGTTGTTGCGGGCATTACCGTCACGCAGCTCTGCCTGGCACCCCTACAAATGTGTTCTGGGGACCCCTCCTAAAATCTGTGACAACCTGCGTTCTGGGAAGTCTGAACCTTCTCACTTCTCCTGTGGTTTAGCAGAAGAGCAACTTGGGCATGCACTGATGTCTGCAGTGATTCTTGGTGGCTCAGAGAGAAGGGGCTTCTGGAAATGTTACTAGCATTGACATGAATGGTTGTAAGTTAAGAATGCTCAGCTTCCTCCCTTGCCTCTGAGAGGAGACAAGGTCTTCAAAGTGAGTTCGCAGCCATAAGACTATCCTGTGTGGCTCAAAACAAGCAAAAGGAGCTGGACTGTGAGTCTAAAGGGGGAGGGAAATGTGGGTCTTCCCCTAGATGAAAAGTACTCGACCATATAAGTCCTAAGCCTCATGCACAGGACAAGTGGTTCCCTTATGAGAGTCAAATGTCCACCATCTCTTAGAACAGCTTCCTACAGTTTCAGGATGACTTGGTCGCTTTTCCATGCTGTCCCTCCATTTCTGTGCCTCCAGAGGCCACTGCCAGTCTCTGAGGGTGGAAAACAGCCCTGGGAGCAGGAGAGCTGCCAAGAGCTTTCATATAAGCTCTGCTGGGCAGCTGGGATAGGAAACAGCAACCAGATCGACGCTAGTCTTCAGCAGTGGGGTCTGAACCCCAATTCCTGGCCAGCTTACTTCTTTCAAACTAGAAAGAAGTTGCCCATCATTTGCAGCTCAGATATGCTTCCCTGGAGAATCTTTAAATCTTCCCAGCTAGGCTTGGAGTGGAGAGAGCCATTGTGTATTGACTCCTGACTCCCCTTTGGCATCATAATACCCAAACTTTCAAAGGCTGCCTCCTGGTCCTAACAAAGAGCTTCACCAAAGTTAGCTCTCTGTTCATGACCTTCCTGCATGCTGGGGTGTTGCAGTTTCCTGGGCATGGCACTGTCTGCAGGACTAAAGGACATGGTGGAGTCCCTGGCTTCTGAGGAGGGCTGAGGAAGTAGATTTCCGCATACTTCTCCAGGGGACAGCTAGAGGCTCTCTAGGAGACCCCTAGGCACTGGAGAGCAGGGACGTTATAGTCTGCTCTAGGGGATCTACCCTTTGGTCCCAGTCAAGAATTCCTCTTATGCCATATCATCAATTAGCAATCACTTGCTAGGAAAAAAAATAGCCATTAAATGAATGAGTCCATGCATGCTGGCTTCTAGCAATTTCTATCTACTGCGCTGTTTCCCCTCCAGTGCAACTTTCTCAGGCCCTGCTCCTGTTTTGACTGCACTGGATTTCTTGATTGAGGAAGGGCAAGTTTAGTTTGTAGGCCCAAGGTGACTTGTGACAATATTTCAGCTAATGAACTGCTGATCTCCTTGCAAATCACGTATGGAAGGTGTCGCTTCTCAGATGCGTTTTTACTCATGTTTTAAAAGGACAAAATTGAGTATTTTAAGTATTTATAAGCCCTTGATTAGGCAGAGAAAGTCAACTTTGTCAATCCAGACCCTTTTTGACCTTGTTGGTCCAACATCGAGATTTAAATTGAATTTTAGCCATAGGTGATGCCCGCTGCCATCTCATATACTCTATGATGAGAGTCATTCATTTTTCCCCTCTTTCCTTCATACTCAAACATTTATTACATACTTCCTGTGTCTCAGGATCTAGGTTCAGAACTGGAGATATTCAGTGATGAAAAAACCCTATAATCTTTATTATTAACAAATTTATTACACATATTTATTCATTCTGTGTTGTGCCATGTGGAGATCAGAGGACAATTTGCAAATGTCTGTTCTTTCGCATCATGTGGGACCTAGGGATCAAACTGGGGTCATCAGCTTGGTGGCAGACACTTATCTGGTAAGTCATTTTGCCAACCCCTGATCCTTATTCTTAAGGGACTATGGATATTAGAGAGGACAACATAGCTGGACAAACTTAACAGCTTGTTATCTGTAAATCTCTGGTGGGCACTGATTCCTGTACTCACACACAATCAGGGCATCTTAAAGTCTTTCTGGGATCAGAGATAGCATCATTTGAGAAGTGAATTAAATTCCAGACTTGAAAGCCACGAACAGGTGGAAACCTTGGGAGGTTTGTGGGTACAGACTAAAGATGCGGGAAACAATGTGTGGTTATGAAAGTCGTTACACCCATAATGACCCCCAAATCTTACTTGGGACAATGCATCAGCACTTATAGAACTATAGTCAATCACCATGGACAGGGGGCAAATCTATTAGGCTGGTTACTTAACCTCACTGTAGAACAGTCTGGTAGAGAGGAGGTGGTGATAGATGCTTTCAGATGTCTCTCTGTGCGGCTTAGGATTTGCCCTGGTGAGTTTTGTCAACTTGACACAAGCTACGTTCAATTAGGATGAGGGACTCTCACTTAAGAAAATTCCATCACATTGGCCCAGTGCTCCCACTACCATTGGCCTGGGGGAAGCATGTAGGGCATTTTATTGATGAAAGGTTGATGTGGGAGTGCCCAGTGTGGACAGTGCCACCCCTGGGCAGGTGCTCTTGAGTTATATAAGAAAGCAGGCTGAGCAAACCATATCTTAGCAGGCCATCAACTCCTGCCTCCAGGTTCCTGTTCTGTTAGAGTTCTTGCCCTGACTTCCCTCAATGACATACTATGATGTGGAGTCAAAAACTGAAATAAACCCTTTCCTCCCTAGATTGAATTTGGTCGTGGTATTTCATCCCAGCAATAGAAAACAAACTTATTTCATTAATGATTCCAGAAAACTGAACCTGAGCTAGCTTATGGAAAGGGGACAACTTTTGGCTCATGTATTATCTGTGCGGGGCAGATACCCAAATGGTGTCATACACATCACATAGACATCTGTTTAACATGAGCTGGGATTCGGGCACCTCTGATTACTTCTGGTCTCTTATGACATACAAAGAAGAGCCTTCATCTTCTTTGTATGTGCCCCTTGGGTTACGAGATGGCCTCAGCCATTCTTATTCTGTAACATTCTGAGATCACATTCAGTGAGAGCCCGAGAGTCACGGTGAACAATAAGGTCAGAACGAGGTAATGTACACGAAGACGACGCACAAACTGTGAAGGAATTTGGTGAGCTAATTGCTATTTTAAACCGCTCTGTAATAACTTTCTTTCTGCCACTCAGGAATCTGAGAGGACGGTAGCACTTCATGAAAATTAGTTTGAGCTCTTCAAAACTTGCCATGTAAAACAAAGGCAGCCCCAACTGCTTTAATCAAAATGATGATCAGCTTCTAAAAATGAGTTCCCTCTCCCCCGAGACTACTCAGAATTAAAGTCTGATTTCATGAAGGGGAGGTGACAGGGTATTTAGGTTTGATTTGGTCTGTGGGTGTCCTGTCCTCTGTCCTGCTCTCCCTGCCTGGTTCAGGAAACCCTTTGGGAACCTTGGGAGTGATTTGCTTGTATTTTTTTTTATTTTAAAATCACCTAAATGGATATTTGAGTAAGAAGTGATAGATGGATCAAAAATTGGGGTAAGGCATTCCTGGGCAAAAGACAGTACTTATATGGGTTGATGCCCAGACATAGACACTTCCATCCTTTGGAAGTTCCAAATTTGCAGTTTCATGAGGTCAGAATAACCTTAGATGACCCTGGGCAAGAGGGGGCTAGTGACTCTGCCCTTTTGAGCTGGGGTGGGGAGACTGGCATTAGCCAGCCCCACAGTGGGGTCTTCATTGAGCCAGCTGGTGCCCACGTGCTTGTCCAAACTGCTTCCTTTTCCATTTCTCTTTGTTTCCTAATCAATCATTTTTTTGTGGGGAAAAAGAGAGGCCATTTATACCCATCATGTGTTACCATTTCCGTGTGCTCCCCTGCTCCTCCAGGAGCAGTGATTTCACCATCCCCAGATGAGAGTGATAAGTGTTTGAGATGCATAACTGTGTTTCATTTCGGTACCCATAGAAGACGGCGAGTGAACTGTGGCCCCTGCCTGCCCAGGAAAATCATGATCATGGCCCTCTTTGTCTTGCCTGGAGCGGACTAGGGAGCTGTGGATTGGCTGTGGGCCTGTGAGTGTGTACAGTAAGGTGAGCCAAATGTCAGGCACGTGGCATGCTCTGATACAGGGTCTGCTGAGCGCTCCCTCCCAAAGGACTGGCGGCTGTGCCCCAACCTGCCTATGTCTTCCAGCGAGTATACCAGTCCCTCTGGAATTTGGCTGTTGGCAGAGCAGCAGTGAGAGCCCTGTTAGCCAGCAGAGCATATGGTGCCCGAATAGCTGCCACTTTCTAAGCCTGGGGAGCAGATGTTGGGGGTAGAAGAGGCCAAATGTGGTAGAAAGAGTACCAAAGGGGAATCAGTGGTCTGTGCTGTCCCCCAGTGCCATCTTTTAGTTCTATTTTGTTACTGATTGATTGATTGTGTTTGTGTACATGGGTGGACGTGGGTATACATACATGTTCTAGTGCATGTGTATCTCTGCACATACATGGACAGATTAGAGCTCAGCCTTGGGATCCTTCCTTAGTAGTATTTTTTTTGAGATGGAGTCTCTCGCTAGCCTAGAACTCATTGATTGTATCAAGCTGGCCGGCCGAGGAGTTTTGGGAATTTGCCTGTCTTCCCCTCCCCAGGACTGGGATTATAAACAGATGCTGGCACGCGCTTGGCTTTCCAACGTGGTGTCCAGGGATCAAATTCAAGTTCTCATGTGTGCGTGGCAGGCACTTTACCAACTGAGCTAGCTCCCCCTACCTTCATCTTTATCTCTCATCCCACCTGGCCCCTTTCGATATCACCGCCATTGCCTCTGAAATCAGGGATGTGAGCAACATTAAATCAGATTGCCTAGTTGAGAAAGCAAATTTTTAGGATCTTCTCTGCTCCTTGGATTTGGAAAGATAGTTCAAGAGGAACTGTCTTTGCCTCATCGCTTGTCCTGAGATTCCTACTGTTTTATGAGCAGGAAGGAGTGCCCTGCCTATCACAGGAACTTCCATTTCTCTTGGTTTGATAGGTGACATCCTGGGACCACTGTGTTTGGGACTTACTAAATTAAATTTCAAGGACTCCATATTCTGGGTCCTGGAAGATGCATTTCTAGAAAGTATATGGACTTTGCAGTGGTTTAGACCTGGATCCTATCCCTAACTCTGCCCCTCATTGGCCACATATCTTTGAAGGACTCACTACTTCATCTGCAGACTAGGTAAAGCCATCTTGCTTCAGGGACAGCCATACTGATCCTATGAGCTAATACAGAGGAAAGCATTTACCTTCCATGGGACCTGGGATATAGCCAGGGCTGCACAAACATTGCTGTTCCTGTCTGCGTCTGGCCCCTCTTTCCGCCAGTTAAGAAATGGTTGTTGAGCCTCCACTGGGTGCTGGGCAGGGCTTTGGTGGTATGGATGCACTCTGTTTAGGTCAGAACCTATTTGGCTCCTGGATCTCACCAATTAGCTCCAATCACTCCTCCAGCAAAGAGGGGTGGGGGATTTCTCTTAGCTTTTACCAAAGTTTGTCCTCTTTCCTTGGCTCTATGCGGTTTAGTCTTGGCTTCTCAGTGATATCCTTCCAGGGCTCATAGCTTTCTCTCTTCTGCCATACCCTCTTCCCTATTCTTTCCTGAGCTGTGTTCTCTGTGCTGAAGCTTCCTCGTCCACACCCTGGTTGGCTGCTTCCATTGTGGATACTCTCCCAAGGAGGCACTGTTCTTCCAGCTTTGCCTGTCTTCTCCAAGTTCAATGCTGGGCTCAGCTCTGATGCCAACAAGGTTTCTGAAATCCTTGTTCCTTCTCCTCGAGTAAGACTGCCTAAAGCATGCTGTCATATGTCACACATCTCATGCATTAAGTAAGTTCTAGTGGTTGTCACCCGGATGGGCAGCAAGTTGACAACAGGCCCAAGAGTCCCACAATATCTTGCCTATGTTGCACATGCACTGAGTACACTCTTGAACTGGTCGGTAGATAAACAGAGGCTCTTTATTTACAGGACTGCCGTTAGGGTAGTGTTCCCATCGGCTAGAGGCTTCTTTCTCTCATGTCTCCTTGAGGTGTTTTTTCTTAGGATGTTGACTGACAATGTAAAGCTTTATTATTTTCTTCTTCTTCTTCTCTGGGTATCCAGCTGACTTGTCCTTTCTTCCTGCTGGGGTGACTTCTATGACTTTAACAATTTACTTCATCCATAACCTCATTTTTTTTCAGGAGCTTAGGGGAAAGCTGAGATGCCCCTAAATAAGATATTGGTGATTCTGGCCCTCATGCCAGCCAAGCTGGGAGAAATGTGGTGCTTTCCCCCAGAAACACATGTAGAAAGTGTATTGAATAGAAATGAAGGTAACAGCTAGGATGGATGGCAATTTTGTGCCCTGGAGATGATTATTTATTTGTTTGTTTGTTTGTTTGTTTGTCGGATCCTGGTTTCTGAAAGCCCCTTTTCTCTCCTTTCAAAGGAAAAATCATAGGAGCCGGAGGCGTCCCCATCATAGGATGCAGCTAAGATAGACCTCATTAAAATAATAGGAGATCCCAGAGCTGGGAAGTGTACCCAGGGTAGGCTGGTGGCCACTGCAACTTGAAGGGATGGAGGATGTAGGCTTTTACTGTAATTTCCCTGTACTATCTGAAGGAGGCGGTACAAAGGGCAAAGCGGGCCAGGGACAGCAGTTATAATGGGTGGCTTAGCAATTCTGTTGTGGACAATAGGAGGTGGAGTCCAGCCCTTGTTGTGAGAGCCTGGGATCAAATGAGACGGCTAAGGTCAACTATGGACTCCTTCAGCCACCTTTCCCGTTTTTGGTGGTACAAGCCACAAAAGTCCCCTAAGATCACATTCCTTAGCATAAAGTGTGGTGTAAAGTGCCCACAGGCTTCTGTTGGCAGAAGTTAAAGCTCTGGCAGGAAACAAGATATGCAGATTTGGTCTTTTGAGCAGAAATTAATAAGAATATTTATGAAAGACTGGTTTCTTCAGGGAATAGTGCTGGTTTTTCTTCCTCTTCCTCCTCCTCTTCTTCTTCTTCTTTCTTTTGAGGCAGGGTTTTTCTAGTTCGGACTGTCCTGGAACTAGCTCTGTAGACCAGGCTGGTCTCGAATTCACAGAAAAGTTCCTGCTTTTGTCTTCTGAGTGTGGGATTAAAAGTGTGCACCACCACAGCCTGGCTTAGAGCTGCCCTTAATTAGTAACAATGAGATCACGGTTCCTCTCTTAGGCCTGATGAAGTAGGCAGGGGATGGTCCCCTGCACAGGGAGACAGAGAGGCAAAGGAAGAACCCAGTGCAGATGCAGATGGCTCCTCCTCTAGCCTTTATTGATGCTGTTCCCTGGAATCCCTAACTTGGGACCAGTACCAGGGAACCCACTGACATAGGGTCCACATGTGTCAACTCTGTGATCACAGGTAAATGCAGACCTTAGCTCTAGAAGGGCAGTTGGAAGATACTCACCACAGAAGGGTTACTAAGATGAAATGAGACAGTATCCAGAGGTGCTGGCCAGGGAATGGTGTAAAACCAGACACTCAGTAGGCAGTGTTGTTTCTTATCAGCATCACCGCTACCATCCTCATCACCATTATCGCCCATCATTATTATTGATAAGGTATCCTAGGACTGCCACCACCAAGAGGACCATCTCATGCACCTACCCCGGGGTCTGGAGCCACTGGCCTCTGGCTTTCCCGAAACACGCTGGTTCCATGTTTGTACTAAATTCAGAAGATCTGTAGGCACCACAGAGCCCTGTCACAGTCCGCTCACATTTTTAATCTTTTCTCTTTCCTAGGGGAGACTGCCCTGCTGAGTCCTGGCCCTCCGGAGGGACGCCTGTGCTGGTTGCTGCTGTGTGGACAGGACCTCTCTCTGAGATGAAAACCATGCCCTGGAACTGGACTTGCCTGTTGTCCCACCTCCTGGTGGTAGGGATGGGCTCTTCTACTCTGCTTTCACGGCAGCCCCCCCAGCTGTCTCAGAAGCGGTCATTCGTCACATTCCGAGGGGAGCCCACTGAGGGCTTCAATCACCTAGTGGTGGATGAGAGGACAGGACACATTTACTTGGGGGCTGTCAACAGGATCTACAAGCTCTCGAGTGACCTCAAGGTCTTGGTGACTCATCAGACAGGGCCAGATGAAGACAACCCCAAGTGTTACCCACCTCGTATTGTTCAGACCTGCAATGAACCCCTGGCCAGCACCAATAATGTTAACAAAATGCTGCTTATAGACTACAAGGAAAACAGGCTGATTGCGTGTGGGAGCTTGTACCAGGGTATCTGCAAGCTCCTCAGGCTGGAGGACCTCTTCAAGTTGGGAGAGCCCTTCCACAAGAAGGAACACTACCTCTCGGGGGTTAACGAGAGTGGCTCGGTCTTTGGGGTGATTGTCTCCTACAGCAATTTGGATGATAAACTCTTTATTGCCACCGCAGTGGATGGCAAGCCTGAATATTTTCCTACCATCTCTAGCCGCAAGCTGACTAAGAACTCCGAGGCAGACGGCATGTTTGCTTTTGTTTTCCATGACGAATTTGTGGCCTCTATGATCAAGATCCCTTCCGACACCTTCACTGTCATCCCTGACTTTGACATCTACTACGTCTATGGTTTCAGCAGTGGCAACTTTGTCTACTTTTTGACCCTTCAGCCAGAGATGGTGTCTCCCCCGGGCTCCACGACAAAGGAGCAAGTGTACACGTCCAAGCTCGTGAGGCTTTGCAAAGAGGACACAGCCTTCAACTCCTACGTGGAGGTGCCCATTGGCTGTGAGCGCAATGGGGTGGAGTATCGCTTGCTGCAGGCTGCCTACCTGTCTAAGGCTGGTGCTGTGCTGGGCCGGACCCTGGGAGTCCGTCCGGATGCTGACCTCCTCTTCACTGTCTTCTCCAAGGGCCAGAAGCGGAAGATGAAATCTCTGGACGAGTCGGCCCTGTGTATCTTCATCTTGAAACAGATCAACGACCGCATCAAGGAGCGCCTGCAGTCCTGTTACCGAGGCGAGGGAACACTGGACCTGGCCTGGCTCAAGGTGAAGGACATTCCTTGCAGCAGCGCGGTGAGTCAGAGGGGATCTTATGCTATGGGCCTGGACAGTGGGGTGTGGTCAATAAGGACCCCAGCATTATAGTCTCCATCTTGGGTCTTATTGATTTGAGCTATATCACCAGCCGAACATCCTTGGTATGGAAGAGTCCATAAAAGCTAAACTGTAGGTTTCCTATTGGCGCCTGGTTCTGTTCTCTTTCCCCTTGCTGTCTTTGAGAACCAGGGCTGGGAATGGGTGGAAGGAAACATGTACACTTGATGTTCTTTGCATTTGGGCCCGGTGGAGCAGCTTAGAGAAAACAATGGAAGATTCAGGAAAGGAAAGTGATCACATGGAAGTCATGTTGCATTTGAGGTGGACATGGGATTTCAGAGAATTGTGGTTTTATTTTAGCTCCAGGCATATCTTTATGAATGACAAATGAGAGTAGAGGGGGATTAAATATCTCTGTGTTCATAGCACCGTGGAAGAGGCGTCTATCTTATGGCAAGGTTTCTATGACTATGACCAAGACCACAGCTAAAAGCAACTTGGGGAGGAAAGGGTTTATTTCCACTTGCAGATTACAGTCTTTCAGAATGCAAAGCAAGTATCCTGGAGCCATCCATTTGGGTCATCAAGAGGGCCTACAGGACTGTTAAGAATTTGGGGGATTTTGAACCGTTCCTAAATGTAGGGAGTCAGTGGTGAACTATATTTGTGCTGTGTGTGCCATGCTCTTTGTGTGTGTGTGTGTGCTTGTGTGTGTGTATTACACACTCAAACATAGGCCAGTGGGGGGAAGCAGTAGGAGACAAGTATAGAGAAGACTATTAGAGAACCCTCATAGTTCTATAGTGGAGCACCAAGACTGGGCCACCAATCATGAGCAGAAATTTATTCCACATAGTTCCGGAGGTTGCCGTAGTCTACAATCAAATGTTTGAATTTGTTGAGGACCCTGTATAATAGCAGAACAAGAGGATGAAGGGAAGGCAAGAGAAAGAGAGTAAGAGATGACTGATCGCATCCTTAACCCACAGTAAAGTAATTGATTCAAGCTGGGAGTGGTGATGCACACCTTTAATCCCAGCACCCAGGAGGCAGAAACACGTAACTCTCTGTGTTCACTCTTTAGGCCAGCATGGTCTACAGAGTGAGTTCCAGGACATCCAGTGCTACACAGAGAAACCTGTCTCAAAACAAAACAAAACAAAAATGAATCCTCTCATTAACCACCTCTTAAATATCCTACCTTATTTTCTTTTTAATATTTTGTGGAGGATGGGCATAAATGTGCAGATACAATGTATGTGTAGCCCCCGGGCTGATGTGGCAATCATTCTCAATCACTCTTCCAGCCTATTCTTTGAGACAGAGCCAGCTCACTCAGGGGATCCCCCTGTTTCAGCCTTCCAAAGTGGGTGTGCATGCACATTCAGTGTTTAAATAGGCTTCTGTGGACCTAAACTCAGGGCTCACACTTGTATAACAAGTTCTTTAGCCACTAACCTCCTTCCCAGCCCCATTATCCCAGAACCACTTACTACAGTTAACAGGCAAGTGAATCTAAATCTGCAAGTGGGAGGGGGTTAACTCTAATCCATGGCACCTTGGTTAAATCTTCGTGTTACGTTTGAGTACCCCGACACACTTGAATACATGCAATAAATGTCTTCACCGATGCCCTTACACACCCATGTGCATAGTTGCTCATGCCAGTAGTTGACATGGAAGCCATGCTTGCTTCCTCAGCAGGTAGTTCTCCAGAGATCAGAGGGTTTAGCAATGTCTGACAGTTTCCTATAGGAAACGCACCCAAAATTGTTTTGGGCTTGGCTTTTGGGAATAACAGTCCACCTGGCAGCACGAACAGGTATCTACCCTGCTCTTGCTCCTGCAGTAATACAAAAGCCAAGCTCAGCACGGGGCCAGTCGAGCAGTAGGCCCTAACACCGCATGGTATCCTCGGATTGAACAGAGGGAGCACAACACTGAGAGACAGACCAATGCAGGACGGAGAGTAATGGAGCCAGATAACAAGCTTTTGATTTTTTTTTTCTCTTTTGGCTTTAATTAGCCCTTTCAAGTTAGAGGCAAGTTCAGGGCCTAGAATAGAGAGGAGGAGGCCAGAAACTGCACAGGGCTAGGGCTGTCTCCCAGCCAGTCTAAAAAGGGCCAGGGCAGCTTTTAATGCTCAGTACCAGCTTCCTTTGATTTGCTCGGTCCCCACGTTACTTCGCTCAGGCTCTCTCGTTACAATTCATCTGGACTCAGCTCAGACCACACGTGTCCCATACAGCACAATGTCAGCCCCAGCCAGGCCAGACTGTGACAGGGCCCCCAGGGTCAGCTCCGCTGGCATCCTGTTTTCCCCTGACCCATCCCCTGTGCTGCTGTTTCTTCCAGTTTAAAGGCAGAGAATGGACAAGATGAACTCTGAAATTCTCTTTTGCCTTTCAATCGGGGGCTCCCTTGGGGTCTGTAAAGTGGGAACCAAATCTCAGATGGTGCCTTAGTTAGGTTTTCTATTACTATGATAAACCCCATAACCAAAAGTAAGTTGGAGACAAAAGGGTTTGTTTAAACTTACAATTTATACCACAATGAAGAACAGAAGGAGGGAGAACATGAGCAAGGAAGTCAGGACCGTGAGGGGTGCCCCCACCCACTGAGTAAGTGGGGCTGATCTATTGGGAGCTCACCAAGGCCAGCTGGACTGTGACTGAAAAAGCATGGGATAAATTTGGACTCTCTGAACATGGCAGACAATGAGGGCTGATGAGAAGCCAAGGACAATGGCACTGGGTTTTGATCCTACTGCATGAACTGGCTTTGTGGGAGCATAGCCTGTTTGGATGCTCACCTTTCTGGACTTGGATGGAGGGGGGAGGACCTTGGACTTCCCACAGGGCAGGGAATCAGGACTGCTCTTCAGACTGGAGAGGGAGGGGGAATAGACTGGGGGGAGGGGGAGAGGAGTGGGGGGGGAGGAGTGGGGGAAGGGGGAGAGGAGTAGGAGGAGGGAGAGGGAAATGGGAGGCAGGGAGAAGGAGGAAACTTTTTTCAATAAATAATAATAATAAAAAAAATTTATACCACAGCCCAGCCCCATGTGAAGCCAGGCTAGAAACTGGAGGCAGGAGCTGCCACCAAGGCCATGGAGGAGTGCTGTTATTGACTTGCTCAGATGACTTTCTTTTACAGCACCCAGGACCACAGGCCAAGAAGGGGCCCTGCCCACAGTGGGCGGGGCCCTCCCTTTTCAATCATCAACCAGGATAAGGCACTACACACTTGTCCACGGACAAATCTTATACAGGCACTTTCTCAGTTGAGAGTTCTTCTCATCAAATCACTGTAGCTTGTGTCAAAATTAACATAAAGCTAACCATCACAGCCGGATTTGCCCCATGGATTCTCTTTCCAGTAGGTAATAGCAGAAGGAGGCTAAAGCTTAAGAGGTTCCTTTAACTTTTCCTTTGTTTTGAAGAGTGGGGGTCCTAGGGCTTTTACTGTGGTTATAACTTGAGGACCTTTCAAAGGGATATGACCAGATTCATTTTGATTACACCCTTCGTTCTAATCCTGTAAGGTATTGTTAGGCTTATATGGCCCTTCCATTTCCTGCAACCCAAATTCCTTCCTTGAACTCTGAGCGGAAAGTAGCCTGAATCACTTGCCTATCCCACTAGGTCCGAGAATTCCCTCTGGCTGTATATGGTGGCAGGTGTGTGTGGAGGAGGCAGAGGATGTCTGTGTGACTCAGGTCACTGTGCTATGGGGCTTCCAGGGAACTGCTTGATGGGAAAGGTGTTGAATCGTGAGTCCAGAACCTTCTGACTGCAACTCTCAGAGAAATCAATGATGCTTCTGCTCCTCATGGGCCAGCAGGCTGGCCACATTCCTATCAGAGAGATGGCCGGGGAACAACCAGGAGTGGTCTCATCTGAGTGACTGAGAACACAGGAGCACTTGCAGGCATGAATCCCTAAGCTGTGTTGGATAGGGATACTGTGGGAGCCAGCAAAGCATCTCTAGGTGCTTGTAGGGATGGGAACAGCCTTCAGCTTTGCTCTTGAGCCGTCGTTCTTTCCCTGGGTCCCGAATGGAGAAAGCATCCGATAACAAGAGCTGTAGAGTCTGCACATCGCTCGAAGAATCTCATGAGGGCATAGGAGGCCTAGAAAGACCTGTCAGGCATCTCTGGTTGTGCTGGGACTCAAGGGCCTAAAGACAAGCCTGAGACCAGTTTGTTACTAAGGCATCTAGGAGTTCTAACCACTTTGGTTTCTTTTCTACTTCTGTAGCTTCACACTACCCAACTCTATCGCTGGCCCTGGCTCCTCTTGTAGCTTACTTTAAAGGTTCCCTGCAACTCTCAGTCACAACTCTAGGCCTCCATAGTGGGCTCATAGCCTAGTATTTTTATCTTGTGCTCGGACTCTGTGAAGGCCAGCCTTTCCCACAGAGACACAACAGCTCTAACACGTAGTAGGCAGCCTGCTCCCGGGAGTACACTGTTGTGAGCCCAAGATCTGTGTCCTCCACGAGTCTAGGAGCTGTCCTAGATTTGATCACCTACATTCCTCTCCCTCTTCAGCTTGCTGGGGTTCCTCACACAAGCCCTAGGCTCTGCCTCTGAGTAAGCTGATGAGGAGAGAAACATCCTAAGTCCTGGGAATGTCTTAGGCAACAGACTAGCCAAAATCAAGGAATGACCTCAGTCTCCAGGAATGAGAAGGGAAGTCGGTCACTATAGCCTGTAGATGGGACAAAGGTTGTGGTCAAGCGAGTGTCTATCACTCCCTTTCCTGAAGTCTGAGTTTGAAACCAGCTAAGGAGTGAAGGCAGACACCAGGCAGCACTGGCCTAGAGCTGATAATGGGAGGCTCACACAGAGTGGGTGCAAATCACTTCCTCTTTCCTGTGAGCTTTGACCTCAGAGTGACCTTTCAATAGAAAAACTGGGTCCACGGGGTGGGAACTCTTATTTAGAGAGACTGCTATCACCTGTGAGGCCCTCAGAACTGGGGGTAGGGAGCGATGGCCACCACACATTTGTACAGCCTTGCCCTGCCAGTGTGCAAGGTGCCTCACTCCCCTTTTATTATCCCTGGAGTCCTATAGGACCACAGAAGAGGCGGTCATCCTTTCTGGCTCCAGGGGAGGAGCAAATAGCACCTCAAGCCTGCTGCCCCCCTGGAGTGCTCAACTGTCCTGACCCACTGCAGTGCTGCAGTGTAAGGTGGATAAATTTGGCAGAGAAGGTGTAGTCCTGTGAGAAACATTCTCCAGGGGGAAAGTCAAGTACTTACCTCAGTTGAACAAGAGAACAGGAGCACATACTGTGTGTCTACATGCACAGCCCACTGTTTGTCCCATGGCATGTCCCAGTGCAAGAAAGGCAGTGTCTGGTTTGGCAGGTTCCTGCAAGGACCATCCGGGCAAGGCACATGCAATTCTGGGCCCTGAGTGTTGGGTACAAGTGGAACTCTCCAGTTAAAGCAGCCTAGAGAAATCTCCCACGACTCCAGAGGTCCATCTGGAAGAACCATGGCTAGGCCAAATTCCCATATGACTCAAAGGTTTACTCGCTGATCTTGCCAGTCCCATGGGTACAAGAACCAGCTTCATTTTCACTTCCTGCCCAACAACATACATCAGTGATATGAAGGACAACCCCATCCCTATACGCTGTCTGATTCATCTGTTTCCCAGACACAGCAGGTAGTCCTAGGGAGAAGACAGGGTCATCCCCTTGAACTCAAGCTGACTTTGTGTCCTGGCCTAGATGGTCACTCAGGTTTGCCTGGCGCCTGAGATCCTGAACTCCATAAAACGAGCATCCGGAACGGCCAGGCAGCTGTCCCAGTCCAGTCTCAGCTGGTTTGCTTGGGCTGTTTTCGTTTCCCTGTCAGCAGGAAGCTGGGCTCTGACTACATGGGCTTGTTTCCTGTTATGGTGAGAGGCAAGGGTTTCTCTCTTTGCTTGGCACTTACTCTCTTTTGGTCCAGGAATTCCTCCTCTTCCCTACCCAAGTTTATGGAGTTCCACAGTCCCAATAGGTGCACATATTGCAAGTATCCCCCAACCCAACCTGAACCCTCACTCCTTACAAGCCCTTTGAGTACCACAGTCTCCCTTATTTAAGATTTGGATGCCTGTTTTAAGACAACCCCAAGAGAGAACTCTCCTCTGTCTTCCTTCAATGTAGCTCCCATGAAGACATCCATAGAGCCACTCACCTGTCTTACCCATCTTGGTCAGCAAGGTTTGTAGTAGAAGTCTCCTCTGGGTCAAATGTCTTTTGGGATCATGTGATGATGGCTGAGACCTAGAGGGATGAGCTAGATCTAGTGGGAGGAAGTCTGAGGTTGGCCCCAGGCTGAATGTGTTCTCCCAGAATGCCATTCCCTGGCCAGCAAGTCCTTCGGGGTGGGTGGGGTGGGGTGGCTGCAGAACCCAAGAATCACACACACTGAGTTTTAACACTGGCAGATTCAAGAGACTCAGCATGTAAGTTCCCCAGCTGTGGATTCCGGACATGGAACCTCGCCATGCTGAGACGTCACTTCTTCAGCCCAATGTCACGCATGCTGCTACACATGCTCACGTGTGCACACACCTTCTGTGTGATTATTTCAGGAGTCCGTGCGGCCAGGAAATGAGCAGGCGACCTCCGCCTACATGTCTCCCCTCTGGTTGATGTCTCTCTGTTGCTCTCTGATTTCTCCATGTCTTGTTCTAAACCCTGTACCTCATCACCTCTTGGCCTCTCTTTGTGGCTTGTTCCCTCTCCTGCTCACACACTATTTTCAGCAGCGAACATAGCGAAAGTCCTTTCTCATGAGTCTGCATACGTACATGTATATATGAGCACACCAGCCTCATTCGGTATGGCACAGCACAGCCTGAATGGAAGGCTGGACATCTTGTCACGGATCACTCCAGATGTGGAGTTCCCTTTAATTCTTTTCATCTACACAGGGCAGTGTCTTGGCAGGGATGCCCGCCAGGGAGTCTGGACCTTTGGGTCTCAGCCAGCTCACGAGCTATCATAGGGCCAGCAAACAGTTTCTCTTCTGCTCTAATTTTATGCTAAAGAAGGAGCCGGTGAGACAATATCTATTTAATAAGGAGCAGAAAAGAAGCGCACAGACATTATTAGGAAGTAGGGAAAGGCACAGAACCGCTCGATGAATCCAGATGAGCTCAGCCCCACCCTGCACTCACTCACTCGCTCGCTCGCTCACTCACTCACTCACTCACTCACTCACTCACTCCCACCTCTGGTTATACTGTCCACATGATGTGTTGCTGAGTCTTCGCCATCAGTATCTTCCTTGGAGAGATGTGGGCTCTGCCTAACTGAGGTTACATACAGCTTCTCAGTCCCATGATGTACTTGTTGGCTGGCCTGCCTTCCTTTCTCCGTGTACACTGGATGAATGCTCAGAGAATGCACTAGAAGGGGACACCTTTTGAGCCACAGTCTTGCTGCTCTTAATATTTCCGGTGTCCTTTTATTTTTGCAAGGCCAAAGGGAAAGATCACATAGCCACACGTTGGCAACTGCTCTTATTTCATTAACGGAGACAGAGAAGAAAGGAGCAACCAAGGTCACTCTCCTCATTCTGTCTGTCCGGTTAGATCCCTCTTCCTAGTGAGTCTGCCCTAATATGCTCTCCCCATACACACACTTGGGTCTGCGCGAGAGCAAAGAAAGCCAGTATCGCGTTCCACGCCATTACTGTGTCTCTCTGTCAGTGTTCCAAAATATAATGGGATCTGTTCTGCTGATTTATCCTGCATGCAGGCGACATTACCCAGACACACGGGCCCGAGGAGCAAGAGAGGAAGATACGCAGCAACATGAGTGGGGCTAATAAAATTTATTCCCACTAACAAGGGAATGACCTACCCCATAATTCAGCCTGGCGAGCAGGGCCACTGCTTCCCTGTACCCGCCAGGAAACACACAAACTTAATAATCGTGGCATTCCTCACTTCAATTATAGTTCGAGTGGTGGCTGTGGCTGCCTGCCTTAAACTCTGGGAGGGAGAGCAAGAGCTGGGGATGGATGGGCGGGCTGTGTGGGATTTATCTACCCTTGACAGGCAGCTGCTAGGGGCGTGTAGAGCTAAGGTCTGGAAGGGGAGGAAAGCTTCCAGAGTGGTATTGCTCCCAAGGCTGAGAAACTTCTCTGGGAGTCCCCAGGGGTCCAGCTGGGGCCACTGGGTTTGCTTCCAGCCTAGTTGCCACCTGCAGCGTCCTGATTCTCTTTCCAAGCTGGCCCATAGCTATGGCCTGTGCAAACCTCCATTGTGCCATGTCCTGGCTGCTTGTCAGAGGGAGGAACCTGGGGCCCTCAGCAGCTGGGCT
Source organism: Microtus pennsylvanicus (assembly GCF_037038515.1). Taxonomy (NCBI): domain Eukaryota; kingdom Metazoa; phylum Chordata; class Mammalia; order Rodentia; family Cricetidae; genus Microtus; species Microtus pennsylvanicus. The sequence goes on along the minus strand of NC_134597.1, from coordinate 26,103,029 downwards.
AATGAGGAGGCCATGGGTCCAGCCCCCAGGATCCTGACTGAGCTCTCCAATAGCTCTGCTCAGCAACCCCTTGGAGGGTGCATGGCAAACACTTGCTGTTGGTTGTGGCCTGGCTTGCAGAAAGCAGGCTGGGATTAATGGTCCTCTCCTGGAAATACAGCAGAAATGACTGGCCTTCGTTCCCTGTCAGAAGGCTAGTTTGTTATCATGACTAGCAAAGGACTCTTTAGATATCTGTTGACATTGGGCCATAGTTGATCCCCAAATACACAGAGATTTCAAAATGAGTATACAAAGAAACACTGCCCTTGTTTATGACTCCCATTGCTCCATAGGTATGGGAGCTTTGGAAGCTGCCCCAACTCCCCACAAAGTTCCTTGGACACAATTGGCCTTCTTCTGTCCTGATATTTTGCCCCCTCCCCTCCTTTATGAGATGCCTGAAAGGAGGGCTCTTGGTTCTTGGGAACCTTGGCTACAATTTGCTGGGTTGTTTGTCCAGCCCTGAGACACTTTCTACTGAGCCCCTTCAATAACATATTTGTCTAACTAGGTTATTGTGGTTGTGGCTTGCTGGCTCCCCCTCCCCTCCTCTGTACACACTCATTTTCCCTACAGTCCCTTTGAAAAGGACACAATAAAGAATCACTCTGAGATAGTGCATTAGGAACTAAGTGGATGGCGGCGTTCCCCCACTCCCGTTTCTGCTCTCTATGTTCACAGCCTGGCTTCAGGGGCAAGTTTCACCTGTAACAGTGCCTCTCTGGCTTTCGTCTGAGAGTTCAAGGCAGTGGGAGTCTCAAGAGAGCTTACAGAGGGGGAGAAAGGGGAAGATATACAGATCAGGAAAGTCATCAAAGGACTGGAGGCGTGTGTGTGTGTGTGTGTATGTGTGTGTGTGTTATAAAAATGATCACTTCTTAACAAGGTGAAACCAAAGCCTACGATAGTCTCCTGGAGTTCTTTCTAGGCTCCCGAGAGTCCTCTCTGTTTACCCCTGTGGAGACAGAGTGGAGCATATACAGCCTCCTCTCTAGGGGCCCGTGCTCTCTGCGCTGCAGGCCCTGGTGCATTTATGAGCACCTGAGGGGTCAGCAGCCATATTTGAGATATGGTTCCTAATAAGTGGGTGATGATTATCAGCCTGTACTGCCGGGCTTCACAATCGAGTCTGTATTTAGACATGAGCTATTACAGCTTATCTGATCAATACCAGCCTTAAAAAGAAATCCCCCATGCTCTATTCATTGAGGCTGGCTATGGGCAGCTCCTGGTGTGTGTGTGTGTGTGTGTGTGTGTGTGTGTGTGTGTGTGTGTGTGTGTGTGTAGTTTTAATTAATGCAAGGAGATCTACGGCTTGTGAGGATGAGGAATTCCAAAGGTCTTCTGTCCTGAGATGCCTTGGCTCACACAAGTCTCCCCTTTTCCTCAGGTCTTGTATTTCTTTGCAAAGCTTCCACTCCCACTTCCTTTGGAACATATGGACACAGGAGAGGAATATTTGGAGTTTGATGATTGACCTGGGACCTACTCATGAGGGGAGGTTTGGTTATGTCCAGGCTCTGGAGGTGGCAGAGGGCAGAAGTCCCCTCCTTAAGCTGTGGCCTCTCTTTTCCCTGAGTCTGGAAGATGCCTATTCTAAGGCTGTTGCCTAGTAACATGCTGGACACCTGAGGTTTTGTTGTCGTTTGTTTATTTGTTTTCTCCTTCTAGACTGGGAATTTAGACTTCTGTTTTTTCCTGTAACTTCAGAGGCTACTAAGGCAGCCTTATCTATGTCTCGATTTTATTTCCTGTAAAATGGGTTGATCTGGCCTGGTGACCTTACTTTCTTCGCTGGAATAGTATAAAACAATGGTGGCATGCTGTGTTCTAAGCCAAGGAACATGACGCAGAGACCAAATCACCTCTGGACAGAGTTACTACCTGTTTCCACAGTAGCTGGTGGCCTCGCCCGCATTCTCTCCAGGGACGCCTGAAACAGGATCCCAGCAACTTGTCTAAATATAGCTTAGGTCTGTGTCTCCCCTGGAGAAGAACAATTTGGGGGACAGCAACTGAGACTTTTGCATCTTCATGTTCCTGGGACTTCCGTTAATACTTGGTCTTCTATAAATACCCAGAAGCAAATTGGCAGATGAGAATCTGTCGGCAGCATTGTTTTCCCAGAAGCCCCAGTTTCCCTATTGTGCAAAGTGAGGAGCTCCTCTAGACCAAGGAACACCAGCAGAGCCCCAGACAGCCCCACACGAGGCATTTGGGCTGTTTGCCTCCCTCATTTAATGGGCAGGGTGGTGTCTCAGGGCCAAAACATGCTGTAGACGTACTCAGAACTTCACCCGTGAGGCTGGGCAATACCCCCTGACCCAGGAAGGGAAGAAGGACTGGTTTGTTGCCAGGTATTTGGACTCTTCTGTTTGCTATCCTCAGAGAAGGTGAAGAAGAACCTGGTCTGGCCTTTCATTTTTCTTCCTGGGATCCAGAGCAGCCTGGCAGGTATGCCCATGGCCAGAGTGGTCGGCTGCATCCATCCGTCACACTGGCTCACCTGACCTGCATTTCTGGGCCAGTGTGGGCTATTTGTAAGCACTGGATGCCTGGGATGAGAGGGGTAGCCTGTGGCTATGGAAAAGACTATATCCCAGAGCTCAGCTAATTGGCCCACAGGGGTCTGGACCTGATGACCCCTGGCTCGTTAGCACTGCCTTTGGACTACTGAGGTCTGGCCTAGTTCTGACCTTTCCGTAATAAGGGTTCACTAGAGTTCTGGTAAAGGTAAGGCAACTGGGGGCCAGGGAGAGCATCTCTCTGTGGCAGGGAAGGGGCTGTGAGGAGTGGACCACGGGCCTGCCAGCTGGCACAGGGCATCATCAGGATCAGGTGCCAACCCACCTCCTGCCTTACCGTCTTCACGATGGACCGGCATGGCTGTCAGCATGATGGTTGAATCCTTAAGAGATGATCCCTGGACCTGGGGTTGGAAGGTGATTCTAAGGAACTGAAGGAGAACTCCCACAGTTTCCCAGCTCTGCTTCCAGGCCTTCTCTGGTCTGGGCTCCTCAAGTGGCTGCCTTGTGGTTCTGTCCCAGAGCCAGGGGACACTGCTGGAGGAAGGACGCTGGCAGCCTCTTCGATCCCCTGTGTGGAGATGATAGAGTTTTCAGAGTGCCAGTCTCTGCAGAGTGGGAGCAATTTCCCTGTAATTGGTAAAGTAACCGTAACTGCTCTGTCATTTGTGTGTAGCGACACATAATTGCACGGTAACCTTTGCTGCTGTGTGCGAGGGAAGCGCGGTAAGCTATTAGATTGTAATTTGGAGTGTCAGCTTTGGCTCCCCGTGCCACCTCACCATGGCTGCCGGGGCTTCGCAGGCCACTGGGTAGCTGTTGTGGGGCCTTTGGCTTTTAGGTCCAACTTGAATGGGGTGCTCCTATCTAATGAGCTCTGTTAGGGGATAAAAGCCAGGGTGTGGATGCCCATCCCCTCCTCCATGGGGATAAAGGTCACTCTGGCATCTCTGAAAACACAGAAACACTAAGGTGGTGAATATTTATTGTCTTGGCCGCACTCAGATTTTCTGATGAGTGGTTCTGGTTGGGATACAGGTTTTGCTGTTTTAAGGATGTTGTTCCATCTTCTGGATCAAGAAAGACCATTCCTTTGCTTCTTCATTTAGCGTCCTGAGTCCAGTTTCTACCCCATCCGTACAGACAACTCTAGTCCCTCCGTCTCCACAACACTCCTGAGGTAAAAACCGTGTATTTCCTCAGCACTACTGAGACTCACCAAAGTTGGCAGGTTTGTTCCTAGCTGGCACATTATAGAAGTCATAATAGAGTATACTGTGTGGTGGGTAGTGGTCCGAATGGACCAGATGATCCAATCATCACCACGGTGCTAGGAAATGTGTTCTGGTATTCCCATCCTTAGTTAAATGATTTGCCCGCGGTTACAAAGTTCAGGTGGGCACACTTAGCTCTAAATCATTAGCCACTGTGACACCAAAGCTCTTACTTGCTCATCTGTCTACCTGTTCACCATCCTGCTGTCCGTCCACCTCATGTTTCATAGCCTAGGATGCACTAAGCACTAAGATAGGAGTACAAAGATGCATCAGGCATAGTCCCTCTCCTCCTTCTCAGGGTCCCTGGGACACAGTGAGTCACCCATCTTAAGTTATAACCTACACATTGAAAAAAATTAAATAGAATTTATTATTAAAATCCTTGCAAATAAATACAAAGTGTAACACACCAAAATCAATGAGACCCAAATTTTATACAACTTAACAAACTTATATCTGTTTAGAATTGGCATTCAGAATGGAAGCTATAAAACTTACATTAAATTTCTCACTTTCAGTATCAAGTAGATTTTATGCACTTATCCAACATGAAAGATCCATGACAAGATTCAAACTAGAAAAACAACTTTATATTCTTTATCATAACTTGTCTCCTTCATGAGCATTCAGTCCTTTCTTATCTCCTAGTACTCAGTTTTTCTTGCTCTTGTTCCTTCTGCCATACATTTGTATATACACACACGCATATATATATATATATATATATATATATATATATATATATATACATACATACATACACATATTTGCCTAGATTCTATACTGTTAACTACTGGGAAAGCAAAGCTTTTATTTGATTATCCATTCCCCTATCCCCTATCTGTCTGTCCATCCTTCTATCCATCTACCTGTCTGTATACCATTTGTATGTCTTAACCTATTATGAACCTAAGCTAAGAGTTCAAAGATGCTTAAAAGCATGTTCCCTTGCCTCACTGTTAGAGTCCCTGGGATGAAGCCAGCCTAGCTGAATCAGTGAACTCAGGTTCAGGCAGGGACCCTGAGACTCTGTCTCTAAATATAAGGTGGAAAGCAATTGAGGACGATACCTGATATTGACCTGTGGCTTCCACATGCCATTTAGACCTATGTGTACATGCACATATGAACACACACACAAAATGGGGGTGCGTGAGGAAGATGGATCATGCTGGTAGCTGTACCATCCTCACGGGCACTTGTGGCGGGACTGGAGGGAGAGGCCAGGCCTGGGCCTGCAGGCACAGCTAGACTTCTGATTACAGCTAAATCTTGTCCTGGTTCCTGTGACTGGGGCTCTAATAATACTGTTAATGGGACCCTGGGGAAGACCCAGTCAGGGTCAGAGCAAATACCCTGTATCCTCATCACCCAGGAGCTCAGGAATGCATGGCATCCTCACCTGCCCAAGTCCTTCATCAATTAGCCTGGAGCACTGGCATCTGCATTCTATGGGCATCTGCAAGTCTTTGGGCAGAGAGAGTCTTCCAGATCCTTTCCCCAGACTGTAATTGCCCTGAGGCTGCAGTGCAGGAGCCTGCAAGGACCTCTGCTCCCCACAGCTATTGGTCTGTGAGGAACATGGTCCTCCATTGCAGGCTGGATTTCCACTAACAAATCCACAAAACTTCCCTCACTGAAGTGCTTCCAGGTCACAGGTAGCCTTTTTCATTGCCCCATCTGAGTATGCTGGCCCCACCTTGCTATTGACACCCCAGGGAGGTGGGCCTCAGAGGATAGCAGTAGCAAGTTACACCTCAGAGAAGCAGTTCAGCAGCTATGCAGCCTTGCCCTTTGATCTTTTCTCAGTATTTCACTGTGGGAAAAAAAAATCCCAACCCAAGGTGCTTTAGCTTTGGGGAAACTAAGAAAGGTGACTTCTCAGGATGGCTGGGGAACCTCAGCAACCCTGCTTGGTTATTCCTGGATCACACCCTCACCACCTGGGGTCTCATTCAGAGGGCAAAACTGAGCCTTGGGGAAGCCAGGGGTGGAGGGCGTCATTTTCCCATCATGTCATCCATGAGCCCTCAGTCTCCTTGGAGCTGAAGAGCAATACTAGGGCAGGACGTGTGGGTGATGAGTGTCATGGAGACAGAATCCTGCCTCCAGAGCAGAGCCCCCAGCTCAGACAGCCAGGCTGGGCTACCCTAGCATCCTCACTTGAGGCCCTTTGCTGTAGCCAGCTGCAGCCAAAGAGGCTCACAGCTAGTCCACTTTCTGCCTCTGGCAGCATGGCTGGCTTCGTGGTACCGTGGCTTGAATGTGTAGTTTGTTTTTCAAGGTGACAGTCGACTTGTTTGTGTTCCACTCAGCTAAGGGGAAACACTGTTTGGTACCCGTGGCCGTTCAAATGCTTTTCTAGGTAAAAGTGGAGAAGCCTACATTTCCCGCTGCCTCGGGCTAAGTAGGGGATGTGTAGATGATGGCAGTAGCGGACTGTGACACATGGGCTCCCTCGCTCCCTGCCTCAGTTTCCCCTTGTGTACAGTAGATCATCGTTCAGATTCAGCTACCTGGAAGAAGGATCAAAATGGGCAGAAAGCAAACTTTGCTGGTAGCAGGGATCTGTGAGGTACAACGTAGGCTGAGAAAATTCGGGCTGTGTTTCCTTTTGTGAACTGGAATTAGCAACATTCAAGGACTGTGAGACTTCTGGGCACCCCAGGGTGCCCTGGGAACCTGGCAGGATTGCCATAGTTGCGTCTAACCAGGAATAGGCATCATGTCCTCCTAACCTGGATCTTTCCCTCCCTCTTGTTTAGCCGTCTTTTATCTACCACCCGTCTCCTTTCTCCTCATGATAGGTAGAAAAATGCAGCTGAGACTAGATCTTGAAGCTTCATCATAAACTTCACTGCTGTGGTTTTTTTTTCTTGTTTTTGTTTTTAGAGGGGAAGGGGAGAGTTTTGTTTGTGTTGATCTCTTGAACCAGATACCTGTAGCAGAAACTGGAGGTATCCAAAGGCAGGGGGCAGACATGCGTTCTAGATGTGGAAGAAGGGGAGAGGTTCCAGAACTTGCAGGGCTCAGTATGCTGTCCTCCGTCCGTGATGCCTATTCCTGCTCCCCTTCAGGCAGGGAGTGGAAGAGCCCTAGATCCTGGAGAGCTGAGCTGGCCACTTTCACAGGGTTGTGTTGGCAAGAGTCTGCCTGCTGCTCCCCAGATGCCTCTTGCTCGGGCTGGATTTTAGCCTTTATAAAAGCGACACCTTGTATTTTATTTCACTCCATTCTCAGGAAGGTCCAAAGCTGTTTACAGGCCTGAGCCTGATCGGCTTTATGGTAGCCCATCAAAAGGCAGGGACTGTGTCTTCCAGCTTTATAGTACGGGAACTAGAGAGCACAGGACAACAGAGTAACTCTTTTGAGGTCATACGGTGACGTTCCATAATAAGTTCCCAGCACCATCAAGAAGCCCGGACCAACCAGAGCTGCTTGAGAGAAGTGTGAGAGCTCTCATCAGCCACTGGAGAGGTCTTTACCCTCCTGGGCATAACAGAACCCAGATGGGGGCCCCACTGTTGCATGGGGTCCCCTATATTGGAAGTAACTGTAAGTCTGGCATATAAAGGGTATATAGACTGAGTGGAAAGACTGAGAAACTGGCGCAGGGACCCCTTCCTCCTGATCCCTGGAGGTTATATTTTCTTGGAGTCTGGAGAAAAGCTGGGCCATTTGTATCGCAGGCTGTTGAAGAGCCTCCCGTTTAGAAAGTGCTCGGCAGTGTAGACTGGTTTGACAATGAGATGTTTGGGGAAGCCCAAGACCTTTCTTCTTAATGGCTTTTCTATAACTCGCATGACATCAGGCTGTTTCCCAGGCGATTATCCAGGGCTCCTTTGATGTGGGGACCTTGACTCACAGATCCTGTTCAGGGGAAGGTTGCTATAGGCCTGACAAGGCTACAGCTGCCCCTCTTCACTGTGCTCTAGGAGATGGGGACCCCGAGAGCAGCAGCCTGGGCAGATATACAAGCCTTGCTCCTTTGAACCCTTGCCCTTTGCCGATCACTTGGGTGTGTCTCTGTGCTCCTGTTGGCCACACTTTAAGTGTCCAGGCTTCCTTCTCTTCTCTCAAGCCCTCACTAGCACATCGTCTCCAAAGCCGGTGTTTAGACACAGTCATGGAGGTTGCTTCTCTCTTACACCAGAGTCCAGGGGTTGGTAGCCCATGCAGGGTGCTAGCCCCGAACTTTCCATGCGATGGTGGAGGTGGACAGTCAAGTGCACTAAACTAACACTTAGTACGGGTAGAGGAGATGCAGTGGTATGGGGTGAGAAGCACCTTCCAGGGTCTGCACTGCTGCTATTGGCTTGCAGCTGTATACCAGGGGAATCAGGACAAACCATCCAGCTCCTCTACTGCTGAATGTCTCATGCAAAAAGTAAATAAATAAATAAATGGAGATTTGGAACAAATAGTCTATTGCTATTGCTAAGGAGTCTTCTAGTTCCAGCGTTTTCCGCCTTCCCCCCCTTTCTCATGTCCCCCCATGCTCTTTTCTAATTTTCTCCCATTTAATTTTCAGCTCCTAACCATTGATGACAACTTCTGTGGCCTGGATATGAATGCCCCTCTGGGAGTGTCTGAAATGGTACGTGGAATCCCGGTCTTCACGGAGGACAGGGACCGCATGACTTCCGTCATCGCGTATGTCTACAAGAATCACTCTCTGGCCTTCGTGGGCACCAAAAGTGGCAAGCTAAAGAAGGTAGGAATGAGGTGCGGTCGTTTTGATTGTTGCGCAGACTGTCTGTCCCTGCTAGCGTCTCACTGTCGTGGGCCTGGAAGACAGATTTGAGGAGACACTCGTTGTTGAGGTTATAGAAGTCGCGTGTCCTTTCTCTGCCTTCATTTGTAGGTTGTCGTGGGAATTGAGCTGCATGAGTGGGTGGATTCACCCTTGCCGAAAGCTGGCGTGCACATGAGACTTGTTAGCCCAGCCTTGCTAGGTGGTTCCAAATGGTTTATTCTGTTCCGCTTGGCCTTGTGCCCTTAGGCAAGGGCTCTATTAAGTCTAGGTGGCTGGAGAAGGTGGACTGGGGGGGGAGGGCTGTGCCTGTTCCCCTTGTTCCAGCCCTTATGGGCTGGTGCCTCCATCTGGAATCCATTCAGGGAACAGATGGAGCAATGTGCAGACCTGCTTGAGAGTGGCTAATGGGGCTAAGAGCCAGCTTGCACGAGGAGGACGCCATGGCTACAGTGAAGACACAGAAGTGGCTTATGCATGGATGGAATCGTAGGGTCTGGGAACTTGACCTGTGACCCTTGTCTTGGCACAATGGGCAACCTTGGCCCTCTGGCAGCATTGGCTATACTTGCCCATTCAGAAATATTCTCAGCCATGGATCCCCAAGGGAGGTGGAAGTGGTCTGTTGTGAGCTATCTTTGATGGGTTAGGTCTTCTAACTCCGGAAATCAGAGGTCCTGCTTTCTGTTGGCTGGTTATTAGTTGCTCTTTAGTTTGTCTTATGTAGGTTTCCCTGGCATTTTCCAAACATTGTGAGATTCAGACTAAGTAAAATAATGATGACTGAACCTTGATCCCTCCTTTGATGTGTTCTTGGCATTAACTTTGAATGGTCATGAATACATATTCTATGCAAGTTTAGAAGGCTGTGTCTATTCTACTGTCTTACTACATAACACCATAGTCAATAAATACTCTTTCATGTGGAGCTAGTATTCAAGCAAAAGTTGTATATCTGGAATGTAGCAATGTGGAGGGCATATGAGACAGGATCAGGAGTGAGTGGTGGCTGTATAGATAATTATTGAATATCTGGGAAATACAACAGGGTCTACCGATAGAGTGCCATGATGCTTAGAAGAAAGCACACGTGGTACTGTGTGCCTAATCTCACACCTCGTTTCCATGTCCTGTCTTCACTGCCACAGCTGAAGGATAATCTACCCATTGCCTGTACATCCTCAAGAATTATATTTCCTGGGTCCCTGCCCGTTCTGTGTCATGCATTATGAAATCCCTTCTCACTGGCTCTCCATAAGGGTTCTGTTTTCACTATTATTCACTTGCTGGAAAGGTGAGTTCTAAATCCCAGAGTCATGCTATAGTTTGGGTCATCTGTGAAATGCTTGGCCATGCCAGAAGATGAAACCTTTCGGGGGTGGGGGATAGCACAATGCCCAGTGGTCATCAGGTCTTGCCCTTAAATGGAATGGCCTGATCCCATACCATCATTTCTCTCTGCCTGCCTCTCGCTCTCTCTTTTCCTCGTTTGCTTCCCAACTTCTGCTGTAAATTCTTCCCCATCGCATGCCGCTGCTGTCATGCTGTGTCAACTTACATTCTCCCAAAACAGTGAGGCCAAGTGAAATTAAACTGGAACCTTCTAATTGTGAACACTTTCTGTCTTTATAAGTCAATTGCCTTGTGTATTTTGTGATAGAGCTAAGTCACTGTCCAATACAATCACCATATACAATTCATGCCATGACGGGTCTGTTGGCTGGCTCCATCCGCTCCCACAGGGGGAATAAACACTACGGAGAGTAAATCCACAAGCACTTTGGGGTGCTTTCACTCCTTTCTCTGGTGAGCCCCATATTAGTACAATGAAGAAGCATCTTTCTTCACCCTAAAAGACTGTTACCCATGGAAGCTCAGACTAGCTGTCCAGACAGAATAGCCTCTGGATGAGGGGTAATTTTGTGTCATTTCTGGAGTTGTTTAGACTGTGTCGCCAGTGACAGGAATGTGGAGAGTTCTTTGCACATAACAGAATGGACAGTTATTGGTAAAAATATACTTTTTTTTTAGACTCGACTGCTCTGTAAATCTGAGATGATTTAGAACAGTGCAGAAACCTGTCCCCTGCCACTGATACTCAATATCACACCACTCCATGAGAGGGTGTAAGCACACCCCAGGAGCCTGTGTAAGCAAATGCATGGACACCATCCTTCTGGGGGAATGTAGAGGCACAGCCATGCATGGGTGACAGGCAACACCTAATGGGAAACTTGGGGGGCATTCTCAGCCACATGCAGACTGGCATTTCCCATCTTCCCCTTGGGTGGGTTTGTATAAGAACGGTCCAGCTTGAGCCACCCGAGATGTTATATTTAATTTTCAGAGCGGTGGTGTGGGGCTGGCGAGGCATAACTATTTGAAAGCTAGGGGTAGAGGTGTTGCATAGGGGGAATGAGCTGACCCTTCCCCTGGGCAGGGGCGGGGAGTGGGGGACGTACCACCCAGGCAGCCAAAGTTTCTGCTCCATGGGTTCAGAGTGGCAGCCACTTTAATAGCTTTGCTCAAGCCTGGTGACTGCTTCTGCAGACTCAGCACAGCCAGCCCAGGGGACAGTCTGGGCTGGAAAAGAAAAGCAGGACTGCCGTGTCTGTTGTTAGAAATAATAAAAAGTGAAAGTGGCCCATTTGTTTATTTTCCTAGACAATAGAATTTCCCACCGCCGGTAGCTCCAGGGCGCCACACCCCTTCCTGTGCAATAACTCCGATTTGCTTTTTCTCAGAGGTTATCAGACCTGCTGCCACCTTTCTGGGCAGAAGCCCAGCCATAGCTGGCTGGAGGCTGCCGCTGAACTTTGCAGCAAGTTTTGTGTGCCACCAAGCCCAGGGTGTGAGAATAATGAGAATCATACAGCAGCCGTAATTACAGAGCTGGCTCTTCTAGCCTGTAATAATCTCCTGAGTGTACAAGGGCCTTTCAGAGATCTTTGCCGCCTGACAAGGGACGTGAAGTGGGCAAGGTGGGCGGAAAGGGGCTCGGGTGGTTGCTGAGAGTAAGGGAAGTTGGCTGTGGGCTTTAGAGACCCAAGAGCTAGACTCCAACTATCCATAGGCTGCCCTCGAAATGACTGACTTTTCATTTTGTTTGAAAGGTATGGGTTCCAATTATTCGCAGCCTTGCCTTTGATGACCATAATTTCACTCCTCGAGTGCGCATCACATGAGGCAAGGGGAAAGGAGGTGAGGAAAGTGCCAATTTGGATGTCTTTTGTGTTCTCTGGTGTGTGTGTGTGTACGTGTGTGCGTGTATGTGTGTGCATTTGGAAGACTTTCCCTGTGGTGAACATAAAAGGCATGTTCTGTTAAGAAATCTGTCATATCAATTCCGAAATCATCAGGAGGTGCCCAGGAACTCCGAGGAACCCACAGCCTGTTAAAATTTCATCTGCAGGCAAAATCCACGAAGCAAACACCATCTTGACTTGCTTTAGGGTGTCTGTGTGAATGTTGGGGTATCTAGATTAAAAATCTGTTTGCTTAAATATCTCCGCCGCAGTCCTTTCTGACGCTCTCCCTTCACTAAGTGATCGTATTTCATAGCTGCTGATCAGCACTGAAAGGCTGCCTGACAACAGAGGGAGAGACTGACGTTCCTCGTGAGCCACAACATCACAAACTTCCGCTGGAGGTGTGATCGCTCCTTTCGTTCTGTGCTTGTGTTTTTTCCCAAGTGCTTTCTCTGCTGCCGTACACTGTTCCTAGCTAAGGGGCGGAGCGCTCACCAGTGTTGGTTAAACAGAGCGCTGGCTCTTTCTGCTCTGTGCCTGTATTCCTGTCGCTCCTGGCTGTGTTCAAATACCTGCAAGAAGCAACTTGACGGAGGCGAAGTTTCATCTGGCTCTTGGTTGGGGGATACAGCCCAGCCTGGATTGGGAGGCGCGGCAGCGGGGTGGGGCCTGTTCGTGGCAGCAGATGACTGCTTTCTCACATCTCTGTGGATCAGGATAGAGAGAAAAGGGAATGCCGAAGCTCAGCATTCTGGTTTTCCTTTGATTTCATCATCTTTTGTTTCCTGGACTTGTTCCTGGGCCTATTAGGGGGAAACCAGTCCCAAGTTGAGGTGGGTCATGGGGACTCACACTAGGTGTGATTCAGAGCACAGCTTCTCGGGATTGAATGCTGTGTGCATGTGTGTGTGTGTGTGTGTGTGTGTGTGTGTGTATGAAGAGAGAGAGAGAGAGAGAGAGAGAGAGAGAGAGAGAGAGAGAGAGAGAGAGAGAGAGAGCACTTGAGCCAGTAGGGTCTCAACCACACAGTTGTATCATATCTGAGGCTCCGGTTCTGCTTCACTACTCCCCAAATACATCTGGGAGTTCTTTTCAAATTCTAAACTCTGAAAATTTGAGTCTACTTTAATTAAAAATAAAACCAGGAGATTGGCAAAGTGTCCCAGAGGGTAATGATGCTTGCCATACAAGCTTTCTTCCCTGAGTTCAGTCCCCAGGAGCCTACGTGAAGTGGGGGAGAACTGACTCCACAGTCCACACATGCACCACGACATGTGCGTGTGGACACACACATACACACATGCACACGTGCACACACACACGACCCCCCAACTTTTAATAAATAAAATACAAAATGAACTCATACCATGTAGAAAGTGTCCGGATATCTAGCGCAGCCCAGTGTTGGGGCTCCATGTGTTGACCAGGAGCAGAGTAGACATCAGACCTTGCTGATTCAGGATTGGCGGTTGTGCTATGTACTTTTTCGTCTTGAGCTGCTGCTATTGCTAGTATGCCTGAGTTAGGAACGAACAGAAAAGAAAAGAGCGCGGGAGGATTGGTACTGAGCCATTTCCCCAGTGGGTGGGTGGGGGAGCCTCTGAGAAGCCTGCTGATTGTTGGCACTGTGCGTTTTACAGGTCTTAGTCTGGATTTTGCTACTATGAAACCTTAATGAGTTTTAACCTATGCTTTATACACAAGATGGGGAAACTGAGGTTGACGGTGCTGCAGCCAAGGACCCTCCTCTAACCAGGAACAGAGCCCATTCTGCCACTAGGCACTGAGCCTAGGCATCCCAAGCCTGGCTCTTCAGGATAATTTTGCTCTGTGTTGACCTGTCTGCTTCTGGGCATTCCTCTCACCTCATCTCAATCTCTGCCATGTTTTAAGCTTTCTCCTCATGTTGTACCCAGTAAGCAAGGAGAACGACCCACTTGGCGAATGCCCTCTTCAACGTATTTTGTGTTTGATATCATGAAGTCCTCAACCGTCCTTTTATCAATATTTCTCCATTGGTCTTATTTTCTTCCCTTCTCTCATTTTTCATGAATTTGCCCATGGGTCCATCTACTTCCTCTGAAGGGATCTCAAGTGGTCATTTAAACGTGACTGAAACAAGCATAGGGCATGTCCTTACTGTGGTCTCTTCTGTAGCTCCCTTCAAGGCAGTTTGACAGCCATGGTTGGATTTTGGTGCTTCTGGCTTCCTGCAGAAACACACACTGGGATCCCCAGAAAACAGTGCGGGGCACCTGTCATTCTTTTCCCCAGGAGACCAGTGTTAGAGTTCATGCGTGAAGGATGGTGGTAGAAATGAGTTTTGCCAATTCAGAAGTTACTGATACACATGTCACTTCTTTGAATTGTATGTATGTATACCCATTTATGTGGTAAGATCCTGATCACATATTAAAATGAAAAGACATCGAAATTGAAGAAAATGCCACTGAACCACCCCAAATCATAGCATGCATTCAGACAACTGATACCCAGATGTCAGGCACACTGGAGGAATTTATCCAGTGACACATGCAATTGAAGTAAAAGATTATGCTTTGCTAGAACATATCATTAGGAGGGAAACTAGGAGTCTGGCCATGTAACCAAGACAACAAAGATGGGAGAGGATGAGAGACGCGATGTACAGAGGAAGAAGGGAGAGGCAGAAGGCAAGAGACGCAGGCCCCAGCTGCCATTGCTCCGCTTACCTGCTGGGCTCTTCACTGCTAGACTCTCAATTGGAAGAGAATAGTACTTAGGGGCTCAGTACAGACAGGGACCACAGCAAGGATGGAAGGGATTCATCACCACAGGTTTCTGACTTCCTGGGCCACTTTGATGGAGAAGGCAATATCATCTGGATTGAGTCACAGCGGACCTGTTGACGTTTTCATTAGGGATCTGCTTAGGGTCTTCTTCTTCTTAGGACACATCTGAATGTGACTGCCAAGCTTGCTTCTCGGTGATGTCATAGTGGTTTTCCTAGGAGCTTTGATTTATTGTAAAAACATCCACAGTGAGTTTTTTTTTTAAGATTTACTTATTATGTACATAGTGTTCTACCTGCAGGCATACCTGCACACCAGAAGAGGGCACCAGATCTCATTATAGATGGTTGTGAGTCATTGTGTGGTTGCTGGAAATTGAACTCGGGGCCTCTGGAAGAGCAGTGAGTGTTCTTAACCTCCGAGCCATCTTTCCAGCCACCACAGTGACTTTTTACAGCACTATCTCCCACACTGATTTCACACCTTCTGTCCTAGTCCAGGAGACACAAGCATATTGCTCCCCTATAGCTGTGGAACAAACTCTCTCCAACCCCCAAGCCCAGGGTTTAGAACAATATTTGTTGCCATATAGTTTTTGGGGTTTAGGAACTCAGTGCAGCTTAGCTGAGTCCTTGGCTTATGACCACTGTCAAGCTGAGGTGTCATGCTGGGTAGGACTGCAGTCATCTTGTGACTCGAGGCCTGAATGGCAGAGGACTCACTTTTAGGGCTGCTCAGGTCCTCACTGGAGATGTCAGCTCTTCTATGTGGACCCATCCTTGAAGGCTGTCTACACACTAACAAATCAAATCATAGAGCTTAATTCTCCAGATTAATGGGAGAAAGGGAGGGAGGTGGAGAGGGAGGGAGGGAGGTGGAGAGGGAGGGAGGGAGAGAGAGAGAGAGAGAGAGAGAGAGAGAGAGAGAGAGAGAGAGAGAGAGAGAGAGAGAAACTTTCTTTCGAATCTGATTCAGAAATGACATTTTACCAACTTTGGCTATCGGAAGCCCACCATCTGGGTTCGCATTCAGGAGGAGGGGTTACTTTAGGCCACGACTACCAGGAGATGGTGGGGATTCCCAAGAGTCACTGCAGGGGCCATTTACCACACTAACACTGAAGTCCTGGCTACTGCGGGGACTGGAACCAATACTTTCAGTCTTCAAGTTAATTTTTTAGTCAACAGTAGTGTCCCAGACTCTGCTCCGTCTTCTGGATCCTGAACCTTTGATGGAACACACATAGAGAGTCAGGATGATGGCAGAGACCAAAGCAAGTGTACCACACTTTCCTCACGGTGGAAGGGGCAAGTTCAGGGATAGTCGCCTAGGGAGATAGTGGAGCTTTGTGAGGGATATGACCAAGGCCAATCTTCCAATCAAGGGCTCTGTTGGTCGTGAAGATCCCAGCCTCCTGACTAGGGCTTCTGGCTTCTTGTCAGGTGTGTGGCTGGCTGACAGGAAAGAGGGTATGGTGGGCACTCACTAGACTAAACATCATCCATTTACCTGTTTTCCCATGTATTTATTATATGATCCTTATCATTTCCTTTTGGGGGACATAGTATAGCCTCCTGCTCATGTGGAAAGGACTAGCTGATCCTCCTGTGGTTAGAATATTTAGTCTAAAGTTTGCCTCTTGTCTCATTTATAAGGAAAAGCCCTGGGCTTTGCCTCTGGCTGATTTCTTGGCTGTGGGCTGAGTCTCACTCCAGGACCCTAAGGGAAGTGGTCTTCCTGGCTTGTGTACCTGGTCCATGTGGCCATGTTTATCAGAACCTTGCACCTTCTCTCTGCCCTGCTTTGACTTGGACGCTTATAACGGGTTTTCTTGTCTCTAAGTGCTTGTCTCTTTAGTCTAACATACACAGGGTGGCAGATGCATCTCCCAGAAGCAGCCCATTCCTCTCATTCTCAATGTTAAGAACAATACATCCCACTTCATCACTGTCCCTGCCTAAAGCCCTGTACAATGGTCAGACCTGGTGAAGAAACATGTCCTGCTTAGCATTTTAGTGAATCTCGCTGCACCTACATGATTTCAGTTCCTAAGGGCCTTGACTAAAGTTCAGTACCGAGGAGGGGTGCCATCCTGAGAAATAACAGTTTCCTATACATGGGGACCATTCACATTCTACTGTCTCCTTCCCTCTAGCATGGCTTTCTATCCAGGAGCTATTGCACCCCCAGCTCAGACCCTCAGGAGGCTGGGGGAGGCTGAGCGAGTCTGGGGGAGGAGGAAGGAGACTGGGGGAGGAGGAGGGAGGCTAGGGGAAGCTGAGCAAGTCTGGGAGAGGAGGAAGGAGGCTGGGGGAAAAGGAGAGAGGCTGGAGAGCCATAGTTGTAAGAAAGCAGCAAGTTCTGCTTTTTGTCTTACCATTAACCTGTGGCCTGGGATGCACTCAAGTCTTGCTCAGTCTTTGCCTTGGTGTTCAAACTCCCACTTAGCATTCCTTGGGACACTGTGGCTCTTGCTTCTTTTGCCTGTGGCAGGTCACCCAGGGTCCCTGTCTCTCCCCCTTTGGAAGATGGCCATCTCTACTTAGCCATGTCAGCGGTGTGAGGGTCAGAGGTCTGACGCACTGTCCTGTTTCTGTGTGGTTCTGGTTTCCTGTGGCTGCTGGCCATGGTGAGCATCTCGCCACTTTTAGACAGCCGACCTTGCCTTTTCTAAATGCCCTGCTTGATCCCCAGCTTCTTGGGTACATTGCTCCACACCTTCCAGGCTCTCCTCACTTCCTCTCACCCCTGACATCTTCAGCACTGTCATTTTAACGTATGGAAGATCTACTCCCAGGCCTGATCTTCACCCATCTGTCAGGACTGCTGTGGGTTTAACAAGGTCGAAGGCAGCCATGACTCCACGAGGCCTCCACAGACTGTGTGACTGGAGGGGGCCTTGCGAGTCGGTGGTAAAGAGACTACATTTCAGAAATGCATTTGCAAATCCCTTTAAAATTTATTTATTTGTTTGTTTGTTTCTTATTTTGAGACAGGGTCTTGTGAAGGCCAGTCAGGCCTCAGACTTACTATATAGGTAAGGATGACCTTGGACTTCTGGTCCTTCTGCCTTTACCTCCAAAGTGCTGGGATTACAGACCTGCATCGTCGTGACTGGTTTTATGCAGTGCTGGGAATGGAACCTAGAGCTTTGTGTACGCTAGGCAAGTATCCTACCTACTACGTCACACACCCAGGCCTCCACAGTTATTTCTATAAATGTTTTTAAAGCCAAATGTACATGTCTTATGTCTGCAGGGGCTCTGAAGGAGCAACATAATCTCTACATCCCACGCTCACTGTCCGTTGTGGGAGGCATGGCCTCCACTACTCATGAGGAAGTCTGAGGCTTGTTAAGTAAAGAGAGGGAGACCACGCTTCCCATATCCTCTGTTCCTGAAGCAGCAGGGTGGGGGCTCAGGTCTGTGTTGTTGGACTGCTGAGTGCATTCGGTACCCTTAGGATAAGTTGGCAAAGAGCTGATCTATTAGAGGGTCACACTGTTGGTAGATTTCTGCTTCTCCACCCATAGCTCCTTCCCCACCAATATCGTTGGGAGGGGCTAGGGCTGAGGCACTTGGTCACAGTGGAGTGTGTCTCAGAATAGCTGGGCATTAGAAGACAGTAGAGTACCAAAGCCACCTTGCCACTTGCTCTCAGTGTTGTGTGTAGAACGAAAGCCCGATCCTGGTACTTCTGGTCATCCTCATGGGACACTCAGATGTAAGCTGTTGAGTTCCTGGCAGCATGACACCTGAATTGTTGTGGGCATCTTATCTATACTGTGGGTTAGTGCGTGCACACATGCATATGTGTATGTGTGTGTGTGTGTGTGTGTGTGTGTGTGTGTGTGTGTGTGCAAGTACTTATGCTCCTGTAAGTGTGCATTGTCAAAAGTGATGATGCTAAAAGATCTGTAGGACAATAACTTAACTTTATACTGGTCTTTTTATAGCAGCATTTTTATTGATTCTTTGAACAGTTTTTACTATGTATTTTGAACATATTCACCCCCCTTCTGTAACTTCTCCCAGGACTTCCATCCCATCCCTTCCACACAACTTTGAGATTTCTTCTTTGCTTAGTCTTTCTAATAAGTTATCAAAATTTTCTCCTGCGATAATTAAATTCTACCTTTCCCGTAGAGCATTGAATGTACCTGATTTCTTATGAGGAAAAAAAAAAGATTCCCCTACTAAAGGTGTTCTTCTTGATGGACAAGGAGGCTTGAAAGAAGTTGCATGTGACCACAATCCTATTTCAGTGCATCAAGTTAGCGTATATAGATGCATCTATTTACATAACATTCTTTCTGATGCTGGAGGTTGAACCAAGAGCCCTGCACACAGCGAGGCAAACTCGCTACCACTAAGCTCTCTCCCCATCCCGGAATATCTTATTTAGTGTTTATGATCAAATTTGTTCTGGGCCTTTTTCCGGTCATGCCCGATTAGCAAGAGGAAAAGATGCTTATAAGCCTGACTCAGATGAGTCTTGCTTAGGTCCAGTGAGGCTTAATTGAGCAGGATGGGCTAAACCCTGTGTGGACCTGACCTTGCATATAAATGGCCCTCGGCGCCCAGCTGGCTGGAGCAAGTGTGACTTCTGGGACACTAGACCCCACCTGGTATGCACAGGGCTACAGGGTATGAGATGCTGGTTGGACTGGCATTGCTTCTCTGCTTCAGCGAGGCTCTGGGCTTCTACACCTGCTGAAGTTGATGGGCTTTTGCATGGGCGAATGTAGCTTTATTGAAGAAAGCCAGTGAGCACTTTTTAAAAATGAACAATCCATTTCTGGAATTAATGGCCTTGTGATGAATCCATGTTACCAATTTGAATTTGTATTTAGTCACATCTTGATTACCCAGAAATTACAGGAAATAAGCTTCAACATTCGTAGTGGAGCTTTCTTTTCTAAAAGGAATGTGTTATCCAGCAAAATGAAATAAATTAAAAAGGGCGTGCTTACATTCTTCAAATGGAAAACACGGCTCATTGATATAGCCGCTCTTTCTTTCTTGATGCATATAAACACTTCCTCTCATGAGAACACAGGATCACCAGATTGCTTAAGGACACATAAGTCCATGCAGGTTGAAAAAATATATTTGGAGATTGACTGTAAGTAGTTACTGTTTTGCAGTATCTGCCTGTGCAGGTTTGTAAGGGTGTATCAGCTAGCTTAGGCTAAGTTAGGATGAGGTAAGAAATGATTCCCAAATTTACGCAACTTGCGGCAACAAAGGTTATTCCCAGCTCCTGTTCGTAGGCACCTAAGGCTGGCAGAAGGTTTGCTCCACTTTGTTGGGGGACAGAAACTAAGGTCCTGTGTGGGATATGCCAATCTCATGACAGAGAGAGAAGTGGCTGCATGTCCTCTAGTTTGCTGCCCAGGCCAGATTGAGAATGAAGACTAACACCACCAGAGGAAGGGGCTTGCCGTGTATGTGGGGTAGGCTGAGGTGAGGACAGAGAAGAGTATTTGTCAGTACAGCTTGCTGCAAGTCTTCCTGGCATGAACAGCAGCCTTCGGGCTGGGAATAGCACATTGCTCTAGGATGTGCTAGGTGTTTCTGGAGTTAAAGAACTCATAGCTCAAACTGGAAAAAATTTTTCTAAAGGGGAGGGTATGGCCATGGTGTGCCATCAACTCCAGATACTGCACTGCAGATATTTTTATTAAACTGATTTCTCAAAGCTTGTTGTTAATTTACTTTTTTTTTGCCTCCCGAAACGGTACTGAAATTGTTCATTTTCTTCCATTAGTCAGGCTCTGGATGTTTGTATCTCCCCAAATTTAGTTTTCTTTGAGATTGAGGGTGTGTTCTGACTAAAATGCAATGATTAGATTGTGTTCAGCAGATGTCTTTTGGGTAACTAAATTATCCAAATTTATTGAATCATTTCTTTTACCTACAATTAAATAGAACCACCCAAATTAATTTTTCCTAAGTAATGTAACTTGCAAAGATCCTCTCACTTTCCCTCTGAACTGCCTCAGTTGATCATGATTTTCCAGAAATCCACTCTGGATGTCACTAGGACATTTCCCGTTTGCTGCCTTTCTGGGGATGGGAACCTAAAGCTAGCTGTCAGTCAGAACCTAGAACATGGTTCTAACGGTGTTGGAACCTGAAGCGGAGGGAGCCAGCGTGCAGATTGAGAAAAGTGGACTTTTACCTCTTAAGAAATTTTTGGCCGAAGTGTATTTATCTAACTTGCACAGCATCGATGATGCCCGAGGAAGCACTGGAACAACGTTCACTGGAACACAAGATAAGCATGCTCGCCACTGAGCCAGTAACAGCACTGCAAGGGCCCTGGCGAAGCCCACACTTGTGCTAGGAGGTGCGCTCTGGTTCTTTCTGAGCTCTTCACGTTTTCGGGTCAACACGCACGTGCTGGTACATGCTTTCTTATGCATCACGATATGTCTTTGCATGTGGTTTCTTCGGCATCACGGCATCTCCTCCCCCTCCTCCCCTGCCCTGGAGGACTCATCCTCAGAAGTGTGCACATGGACGTACTTGACTGATACAGCCACAGTCACCTGGTGTAGCCATGTGGCCCACAAATGCTCAGGACCATGTACAGCCTTCTCTCTGCAGCCGAAGCCTGGGGCTAATGCCCCTGGGCTCTAGCCCTCTTGGTTACAGCCACTACTTCCCTTCTACACTCCCCGGGAAATTAGCAGCCCACCCTCTAATCCGTTTACCTCTGACTCGAGCCCACTTTGGCCTAGAGATGATGACAGAGTACAGCCATTTAGCTGCCGAATGCTCTGACAATAGCCCAGATGGACAGCATCTCTGACATCGGAGTGGTTTCTCCTTCCTCCTGGTTGGGGGAGGGGGGTAATGGGTCTCCCACTTGGTTTTTTCAAGTGTTTCCTGCATCTGCCTTTAATTTTCGTGCCTTTTGCTTGCTGACCTCGCTTCCCAGCAGCCGGTCTGAGTGTGATTCCCATAATTAGCTTAGTGATAATTTAATCTCTCTGCTTTAAATTTGATTGTTTTTGAGGGACTTGGGTCTGGGGGTGGGGGAAGGAGACCTTTTCTTTTGAATGAACTCTTTCTCTGTCTAGAGGCAGAGGTGAAAGGAAGTAGTTGGGTGGGTGGGGGTGGGATGGGGAACACGGTGACAGATGCTGGTGGTTCATGGGCAGATTCTGGACAGGAAGCTGGAATGGAGTTCATTTCTCTTTTTCTGTTGCTTGCTCTCTTTAGGGGTTTCCCTTTCTTTGTTCTCATTTCCCCACCTAAAAGTTCAAGGGCATGTAGGTACACTCACACAGCACATATGGAGCTGTTAGCTGCTCAAAAGAGCAATTTAAGAACAGGAAAACACAGGCTGGGGCAGAAGCATGAGGGAAGCCCTGGGTTTGCCTCTCAGCACAGCATAAACTTGGAGCAGCGGCACACACCTAGAGTTCCAGCACTTGGGAGATGGAAGCAGGAGGAGCAAGAGTCTAGTCTCATCTTGGCTATATGAAGCCCTCTTTTTTTTTTTAAAAAAAAAAAAAAAGCTCAAAATAGGAAAGCAATGCATTCCTTAGGTGGTCATGGCATTTGTTCCACAGGGAAGAGAAAGAAGAGTGGGTGTCAGTGAGTGCCACCCCACTGCCTCCTGATTCTAAGACACTCCAGCTGTGTTCCTACTTATGCGGCTGCTTGGGTCTGAATCTGCAGCTAGCCACGCCTCTGAAGTGTTTATAGGCAAACCTGGGTATTGTGGAAACTGCGTGGCAGCTGGGAAATCTCAGCTTTGTTTGTGGCTGCACTTCTGGTTTGAGACAAGTTGGTCACGCCGATGTGCCAACCTTTTTCCTCTTGTGTGATAAAGCTGTAGAATGTTGCTTATTTAGTCGATGGGTGCACGTGTGTGGGTACATGTGTGTGTGTGTGTGTGTGTGTGTGTAAGGTAAATATATGTGGGCACACATGTGTAACAAGGCCTGTGGAGGATGTCAGGTGTCTTGCTCTCCACTTTATTCCTTTGAGACAGGATCTTTTATCGATCCTGTTGGGGTTTGTTTGTTTTTTTGACTAGGCTAACTTGCACGGAAGATTGTACTGGATGTACTGGGACTACCCATGTTCATAGTCACCATTCCCAGCTTTTGCATGGGTGCTAGGAACCTGAACTCAGGGCCTCATGCTTGTACACCGTGTACTCTTACCTACCCACCAGGCCCTGGAGAGGGTTTTTGGTTTTAATTATTTGTTTGTTTTGTTTTTGATACAGAAGGGGAAAAAAACGGTAATAAAGAGGATGGTGATGATCCCTATGCCTTTGTTTGGTATACTTCTAAGGACGGACTTCAACCTCCATGGATATAAACAGCCATGTGAACTCAGGCAAGGTAGGACAGCAGAGTGTAGGAAAGTCCCCAGAGATCAGCATCTCCAGGGTATTATCAAGTCCTCCAAGTAGATGCCTTAACCAGCCTCGTGGGATTGGGGTTGCAGGGTGGGGGGGGCAATGATATGTTGTGTGTATCCTAAGGAAGAAGAGGTGATGTGGCTCAGCTGAGCAGCCCTGGATCCCTAGATGAGCCCCTGGGAGGGAGGCATTGAACCTGGAGCCAATGGCCTGGGGGACCAGCAGGTTATGAGTAGCTGAGACACCAGGCTCTTCCCTCTACATCCTGCTGCCTGGATACAAGGACCTACATTGATGAGCTAACATTTAGTTAAGAGAACAGAAAAAAAAATCTCATTTTGACTTTTTAGAATGAATGTAGCATAATCAAACTAATTTAATCCCCCCCCCCCCAAAGCCTCAGGATCCTAGGCTCTGTGATCTTGGCCTAGTACTGTGGTTCTGACCCCTTCCCCTGTTCTTCATGACCATGCCTGACACTGTGGGCCCTTCCACTGGCTGAAACATCTGCCCCAATGTTGTCTTGCTCTGGATCTTGCCACTCTTCTTTGCGACTTTGTCTGAAGTCTTCACTTGAAAAAGATGTCATCCACCCTGTTCTCATGATCAAGGAACTTCCCTCCCCTTTGTAACAACAATGCTTACACCACCCTTGGCAGAAATGAGTATAGCTTGATGGTCACCCCAAGTTCTCGGTCTCCTTTGATTTCTCTGATAGTCCCTCAGTTATGTCTAACCATGAAACACGCTAAGAAATCTTGGGCATTTCCCACGATGGAATTGAGCAGACAGGAGGCCTTTGTTCTTGAGAACTGATTTCCTCTAATGTGACCGAGACTGACACGGGTTGGCCCTGGTGTGTTTAGATGCAAGCCTGGCCCTTCTTATATGACAATATTTATTCCCCATCACTGTCATCACCTTAAATAGCATAATATGGATTGCACTTGTGGGTGGAACCTACTTCCTGGAAGTAGCTGTCTATTTTCACATTTAGAGGTCTGTTTCCTTCTTTTGTGTAAGGGCCATGTCCATTCTCCTGAGTTACTTCCATGCCATCTTCAATCAGAAAGGTTTGTGGGATGCTGTCCCTTGGTTACAGAGGTAAGGGACAAGAAACCTCATCCTGGCTAAGGAACCTCCCTGGCACTGCCTCAATGGCTGCTTTCGGGCAACGTTGCAACCCTTGGGATTTCTTCCAGGATTGTCAGGGCAAAAGTCTAACCACAAAACACACTAAGAAACCTTGGGCGAACTGATCAGCAAGTCACCAGTAGGGCAAGCCAGAAACCCACAGAGCCACGAAAAGGGAGGCTTCTGCTGGTGGAGGAACTGGGGTCTGCATTTGTGATGAATTTCCATCGAAGGACAAAGGACAGCCCCTTTGTTGAGCTTTGGTCTTGTTGGCAGAAGACAGAGCAATAAACTTCAGCCCCTTCTGCCTTGTGCCCACTGTTGGATCTATAAATACGCCACCACATAGTGTCCTGATGGGGTCGGGAGGAGCATGCTGGGACATCGGCCCTGACTCTGCAGTGGGAACGCTTGGCCTTGCTTGCTGTTCATTTGGATCTCAGTGCTGATACCTGTGATCTTGAGTCTTCAGCACTGTGTGCCCAGGTCTGGGAGAGCCCAGAAAGAGCAGGGTATCCATATCTCAGGTCCCTTAGCCTGCCCCCTGCTGGCCACACTCTGGCCAATGTTCCTCAAGGGCTTAGTGTTCCTCTACAGGGAACTTTGGGCCTGCCACCTATGTTGTAGGGGCCAGAACTGTCTGTCACTTCTCAGATTGTCCAAGTGATGCTTCCCTGAGCACTCCGAGGCCCCGAGGCTGCTCCGCAGGATGAGATCATTGGTACTAAATTTATCTCTGCTGACAGCCCGGAACTGGGTTCCAGGGCCCCAGGCTGGCTTGGGAGGTAGTCATGTAGAAGGGGGATGGGTGACGTTCCAGAACGATCTGCCCTACCTTTTGCCGTGGTCAGTGTTGGAGTTTTCTTTCTTCCTTAGAAAATTCCCCGCCCTGTCCTGTTTTTCCCCCAGGGTTCTCTGTATCAGAAGTGTGATTTTCTGCCCACAGCAGATCTTGACAACTTAAAGGGTCCGTCTGAAAGTCACGCGAGATGACACAGAGAAATTGGAAAGATCCTGATGTAGGAAGAATGGGCAGGTGTGAGGGACCCATTAGAGATGGCTAATTCATGTTTGGATCAAGCAGCCAGGATAAACCTCGGAACAAATAAGCAAGAGTCAGGGAGGACAATATTTCTGAGCAAAGCACGGTCTGGATTTGCACTTAGGAAAAGCTTTCTGTAGTCCAAGAAAAACAAATAAACATATGCGGGAGGGGGGATCGTTAAAAGCAAGAATGAGGGAAGCGAAGGGAATCTGATGGGAAAGAACCACCAGGATGATCCCAGACCTCTTGGGCTTCTGGGAGATAATGGAGGGGTTTAAAGCTGGCTTTCTGGGGTTTTTCTGCTGCGTGCAGGTGCTGAGTAGCTCATGGCCCACAGAAATGCCTTGGTGCTTGTTTGATCTGACAGTGCTGGAAAGGCTTCAGGTATGTAGGTTCTGCTTGGTGCTTCCATATGGCGCAGTATATTTAAGAATCTGAATCAAACAAGTACACAATTAACAGGGTAGAGAGTGCCGGCCAAGGTGAGCCAACACACACACACACAAACACACAAACACACACACACACACACACACACAAACACACACACAAATACGCACACACAAACACATGCACGCACACACACACACACACTTCTCACTTTGTTTATCTTCATGTAGTCACTTGGTGCCTAATACAGGAAGGGTGGTGAGGTGGGTGAAGTTGGGACCGAGGGTGAGAGTTCCGCTCCTCCTCGGCCCCCACCAAGGCACTTACGGACTATCATTCTGACAAATCATTTGGATCTCCAAGGAAGGGTCCCAGGAATGGTAATAAGAACTGGTGGATCCTCTAGTAAACCAGTCCCGTGAGCGTGAGGGGAAGATAGGACTATGTTCTGTGGCAGGGGCTGGGGAATGTCTCCCAGCTCATCCCCAGGAGTTCCCAGAGAGACAGAAGAGCTTTTGTGCAGGGAAAACTCAACACGGCTTTAGGGATTCCAAAGACAAGGGGAGGGTGGGACCTACGTTGCTATGGACCAGCAGTGTGTTACTGTCCTAATGCTGTTAAGACATATAGCCAGTTCTTATTGAGTTAAAGCAAATGTTACTATCTTACTGCTAGAGATCAGAACGCTACACAGGTGTCATTGGGCTAAAACCAAGGTGCTAACACAGCTTCATTTCTTTCTGGAAGTGCTTGAGGACAATCTATTTCCTAGCCTTTGCCAGCTGTTAGAAGCCCTCACATTCCTTGGCCAGATTCTTCTTGCTCTATTCCTAGAGCCAGAAGCGTTGCGTCTCTCCAACTGTCTTCACTGCCATAGTTCCCTGTGACTACAGCCAGGAAAAGGTCTGTGCTTGTAAGTCCTGGTGTGATCTAAGCACGTCCACTTGTATCATTTAGGGTACTCTTGTCACTTCAAGGTCTTTAACCTTGTCACCTCCCAACTCCCCTTTGATATGTTAGGTGACAGCCTGTGCAGATTAAATGTAGACATCCTTGGGGGAGTCACAGTTCTCCCCACAGCAGAGGTTCCTGCAAAGTACCTGCAGAATTACCAGGGAGAGAGTGAGGCTGGACATGCCTTTGGGGAACAGCTAGAGACAGTGGGGCAAGGTTTTACAAAGACTGAGAATCCTGCCCAGTTGTTCTGTGGTTCCCAAGTAGAGTACTTGGGGTTCTCTGATCCAAGCTAGGTGGCTTCCAAGCTTCCGAGATATCAGGCCACCCCAGATGAAACACTGGCTCTATCTCTCTCTCTTGGGCACTGAGTAAGAGGACCCCTCTGCCAGCCTGTCGTTTTCATTGACTCGGCTTTGGCTTTTACTGCGTTTAGGACTGAAGGCTTCCCTTTGGTGTCAGGAGAGACTTCAGAATGGAAGCTTCTAGGAATCTCACCAGGGTCTGGATTCCATAAGACAGCGAGACTTTGGGGTGTCTGCCTACAGGGCAGCTTTTGAGGTTCCATGTAAAGATCTGGGGTAGCATGCAAGGCTGGGGATGACAGCTGCAGATGTCCCATTGATTCTCCATTGAGATTCTCCATTGAGCTTAGTTATTTACCATCAAGGGGAACCATGATGTCCTGGCTCATGTTGGCAGACTTCATTTTCTCCTGGTGCCACTGCCATCTTGTATTAACATTGTATTAACCACGAGGCAAGACATGGCTGACTAGATCCCTGAACCTTTTGGTTCTTCTGATGCGAGGCAAACAAAGCAGGTAGAAGGGTTTGTGTATAAAGACTCTGTATAAGAGTATTGGAACAAAGACTGCAGACTACTTTCTGATTGACAGTGTGTCTCTGCCTGGCTTTTTAATCCTTGTTGCTGAGCCCTGTTTGGGGATGGGTAGTACTCCAGCTGAGTGGAGGTAGACTCCAATCACAGGAGCAAGGACCAACTCTGCCACCAGGTAAACAAGTGGGGCCAGTTCTACTACAGAGGCAGAAACCACTCAGGGCTGGGGAAGGGAAGAGAAGGAGATGGAAAACAGAAATAGCAAACAGCTGCTCTCTACTGGGTCCTGGGCCCCCAACACCTTATACATCTAAGGACTTTGATACTACCCTTAGAGGGAAGCAGGCTTGCTCCAGTTCTCCTGAAGAAGAACCTTTATACCCAGGGTGGTCCCGTACTTGTTTGTACACAAACTTTAAGACCCATGTCCTTTTTAGACGGTGTGGGAGGGAAGGAACGGGGTTCAGAGCTCATATGTCTTTACATTAATTACCCACTTTTTGTAGATCAATTTGAAGTGCAGAGTATGAGACATATGTGTGTGAACCTTAGCGAAGCCATTGGTACCAATACCTAAGGTAGGCCTCCAAGAGGATGCTCTGGGCCTCCCAGGGCTTTCTGACCTCCAGGGAGGAGCGTTTTCCTCTTGGCCCTGGACTCTAGCCGTGGGTTTCTGTACTCACAAGACTGAGTGTACTCCATTTCGGTCAGGTCTATGGAAATGAGCAGCTGACATGTTATGTAATTCCTTTTCTGCTCGAATGTGTAATAGTGTGCGCATAAATAGAGTGTACGTGTGTGTAGGGGGGTTGTTCCTGGAAAAGCTGGAGGGGACCTGCCTGCCATTTATAGCCACTTCTTCTCAGCCTTTCTCTGCCTCCGCTCTCATCTCCCTCTGCTTCTAACACCTCTGTAGTAGAAGGTACAGAAGTCCAGTGTCCTAACCCAGAAAAGAGGCCTTACAAGCATTGTTGGTGCTCCTAGTCCTCTTCCAGTTTTTTTTTTTTTATAACATCACCCTGGGATTTCCCCACTTGACCTAAGTTCTTTTGAGTCTGATAACATTTTCCTCTAGAGTTCACAGGAACTGGTCATGTATGGCACTCACACTATCTGGAACAGCGGTTTGTGCAGAGTATGAGACATATGTGTGTGAACCTTAGCGATGTCTCCAAACAGGAACTGTATTTTGAGTTTCCAGCGCTATATAGCGTGTGTGTGCACACACCGTTTAGAGCCTCGCCAGATGGAGTGTGCAGCTTTTTCTAGCTCGGGCATAATTACTTCAGGGACATCTTAGGCCCGGTTGAAATGAGGTGACCAATGTTTGTGCCACTTTTTCCAGACTGAAGAAGCAGAAGAGACCCTTCCAACTCAGTAACGTAAAGATTGTTCGGTGACATAAAGTATACTCAGGGAACCAGCTGCGACACCAGTTTTAGCAGTGTGCACATGAGAGCTGGGTGGTGGTCATGTCTAAGGATGGTAATAGGAACAGGTGTTTCTTGAGGTCTGAGAGACTTGGAGCATCTTGTCATTACAAGGTGATCTGGGGACCCATGGCCAAGAAGCCAAACTTCTAGTAACCCCCCCAAAAGTGTATGCTACTACTTGGATATCACTGTCCTAACTAATAAAAACATCTGAAGTATTAGAAAGCTCCAGGCCACTTTCTCTCATGCTACCTACATGGACGTTCTCTTAAGTCCTCACAGAACTAGGCAAAGAGTCCCTTAGTCTAGAATCTCTTTAGATCATAGGAAGTTACTATTTCTGCCCTCTGTGCTGATTTTTCCATTGTCTTGAGGTCCAGAATACATGTTTGGTACTCTTACCTCCCTGTGAGTCTTGGTGAGGTAGCTGATCCACGTTTGGGAGTCACAGATCCAGGATCCAAGTTATCTGAAACAGGGACATCCTAAGACCAAGACTGTTCACATGTTCCTTGTGTAGGAGACAGCAAATGGCTCTGGGTTGGCCTGGGAAAAAAATCTGCACTCTTGGGATTTTGCTTACAAGAGAGTGTGACTAATTTCCTAATTCCAAAGGGAATGCAAACCCCATGGCCTCACTATTGTAGGTCACATCCTCTTCCACCTCGGCTTTACCCCAAGACCACTTCCCCACAGAACTGTGGGATGGATGCGACCCTTGCAGCAGCTGATTCCTTGATGAGCCCGGAGCTTGCCAACTCTTGCCCACCAACAATGTCTCAGGCTGTCTTGCATCTTCTCCTTGCGTGAAGGAAGCAGTGGGTGTCTCACCTGATAGGGCTGCTTAGGGAGCTGCTAAGGATTACGAGGCTACCTAAGAGGCAAGGATGCTGAGTGTTTGCCTAAGAAGTTCAAAAGCATCCCAGACAAGTGATTTGCCCCAGGAAACCCAAACCAAAGGAGACTGTTAATGGTCAATTGTATCTATGGTCATGCATTACCTTTAGGAGAAGAATCACACAGATTCTTCTCACACAGAGAAGTTTGTTTTGGGGTGCTGTTCATACCCTATCTGCTACTCTAGCAAGTTTACTTGCCCCCTTCCATCCTTAATTAACAGGACTGACCCCAAAAGGGCCCTCCAAAAAAGGGGTACTCTGACCTTTGTAGTCAGCATGTGTTTCGATATCATTAATTATACAGACTACTCTGAGTAATTTGCATTGTTAACTTGTTCTGTGCTCAGAACAAACCTGAAGAGTAGATACACTTATTATTACCACAGGTCTTTGAGGGCCCTGAGACCCGGAGAGGTTAAAGAGCCAATATAAACCCATGAGCGTGTCCTTGTCATGTCCCATTGGGCTTAGGAGGATAAGAAGGCCTGCCTAAAGCC
Organism: Microtus pennsylvanicus; assembly: GCF_037038515.1. NCBI lineage: Eukaryota > Metazoa > Chordata > Mammalia > Rodentia > Cricetidae > Microtus > Microtus pennsylvanicus. The sequence continues at coordinate 26,072,836 of NC_134597.1, read as the reverse complement.
TGCAGCTTCTAAAAAAATGTCAAACATCCCCCTCCTCGACTGAAGCTTGTCCATTCTCTCATATCCTCTTTGCCCCAAGGTCTTCCATGATCAACAAATAATACAGAACACTACCAGCTAACTGAGGAATGGCTTCCAGTTGTTCCATCTCTCATGGGGTAAAACTGAACTGACAGATGTTTTCATGTGCTGGCCTCCAGATGCTTCCCATGTTAAGATCAGGGCTAAGGGTGACATGGTGACCTGTTGTGACCCTGAGTCTTTCTAACCGTGTCGTTCTCAACCTTTCTAATATAGCAACCCTTTAATACAGTTCCCCGTGTTGTGGTGACACCAACTATAGTAATTTCATTGCTATTTCATAACTGTAATTTTGCTACTGTTATGAATTATAGCGTAAATATCTGATATATGACTCCTTCCAAAGGAATGGTAGCCCTCAGGTTGAGAGAACTACTGTAACCTCTTTGAAGCCATGCTCTCGGGCTCCAAAATGACATCCATGTTTCTCTAGCCTTCTCTTCCCAGATCCGTGTTTTTTCCAAAGCTGCAGACAGGTTTCTGGGCCTACTCCAGCTGACTTCTCCAGCTTCCCAGTAAAAGGTTGTCTTCTTTCTGTGTTTCGTCTTGGCTTTCCCACCACACCTGTTGGGTTCCCTTCCAAGCCTGAGAAGGTGCTTTCCTCCTCTGACTTTAGTTAACAGTCACGCTCTCCAGGATCTCTGGACCAGAGTGCATGGAAGAGACAGATGGACTTAGTCTGAGAAGTAGAAAATTCCTTGTCCTCAAGTATCATGGGCACACGCCCAGAGATGCTCTGGATGCTGGTACTGGAGAACTACAGCTTTCTCTTAAGAAAACATGGTTGTTTGAGTAGGCGAGAAGGCCCTTGGATGACTTTTCTCTATCAAGGAACCAAGGGGCTTTTTCCCTAGACTTCCTTTGGACATGATCCTGACTAGCCTTAGGACCAAAGATGTTGTGACTCTTCAGACCTTTCTTCCTGTACCATCTTATCTGGAAGGCAGACATAAAACTAATGAAAGTAATTTCACATTGAAGGGGCAGGTGGGAGGTGGAAGATGCTTTCAGAGCTCTCTGTCTTCCACAGATCCTCTACCCCAAGGCTTTAGACACCTCATAGAACTCAGAGGACCCCATGCAGCACAGGCCCTTCCTTAACATAGCTACCTGCCTTGTAAGTGACCTGGATTCAATCATGACGTTCATTTCAATGGTGCACTGTAATGGTTAGGGGCCATGAGTCTCATGTTGTAGGTGAGGAATCCAGCTGTCAGGATATTTGACCTCAGCAAGGTTAGAGGTAAATGAGGGCCATTGTTGTATCCTGTGTTGTTAGGTAAGGCCTAGGAATGGGGGAATACATGTAGGTAAGCGGATGAAAAGAAGGAGTTCTTCACTTCTTCACAGGAAGTAGCCTTGAGGCTCCAGGGGCTGGCTCAGCTCTTGGTGATTCCAAACAGAGACAAGTCAGCCCTTCTTCCCTCCAATTGAATCCAAATTATGAGAAAAGGGATCGCTTGGTGACTTTTGTCTCCTTAAGCAGAGATGTTTCTCTCTGAGAAACATCCATTAAGACTCACATGTCAGGGAGATATGATTGCCAAACATGAATTCCGGTCAGGACGATGAATAATGTCTGCGACCTTGACCCTGGAAAACAGGTACTGCTGGAATTCCATGCATCTTGCTGAAAATGAGTTCTCATTCATGGCCGTTGTCACTTGGGTCATTGAGAAAAAGGTCATGTTGACGAGTGCCTCACTATTGTCACCAGACCTCCAGGGACCTATTACATTTGAGTGGCAGGCTATAACTGGCCAAGTTTCTCTAGGTGACTGGGGTCACAGGTCTTAGTCACACTGCAGATAATGAATGTGACTAAGAGATGCTATCTACTCAAGCGTGGCCACAGGACCGACCAGCGCTGAGATGGGTGTCCAGGATCAAATCCTCTAATCCCAGGTCCAGTGCCATTTCACAATGTGGCAGGTACATTTTGTTGGAGCATTTGGTGACTTAGATCAGAAGAGCATGATGATGCAAGGCCTTTAATTTCTAGACGGTTCTCTGTCCTCTCCTCAATCTCCCATATCCATGCTTCTCTTGCAACCCTTTGCAGGTAAGGCAGAGCAGACTCTTCCAGAATATATTCCCATTGTTATAGTTTGTATCTCAGCACCACGTGTATTGCTATTTTTATCCCTGTACTAGAAACTATTAAGTGGGGGAGAAATGTTAATTGGTATTATTACAGCAAACTGTGTCCTAGTAACATTGAATTCAGAGGTAAGCTCCCCACCCCCTCCCCTGCCTTTTAGGCATCTACAAGAATCTTGTTCATTTTGCTGACAGCCAGCATAGATTTTTTTTTTCCTGATGCTGTGCCTGTTGGGAGAAGTATTAAGGACTCTGACATATACAGAAGTGGCTGGGCCTCCACTCTGCTTAGGCACCAGGGAAAAAAGTGAGGAAACTGAGACTTGCCATGACTTTAAGTTCAGTTTTAGCCACTGAAACTAGACCAGAAGAAACAGCATGGCTGTGTGGGAAGAACACATGCCGTGTGGCTCACGGGGCCTTTGTGAGAGATTCTGGGGTGTGTGTGTGTGAGCACACGTGTATGTATTTCATAGTACTAGGGATTCAACCTTAAACCTTATGCACGTGAGGCATGTGCTCTATCTCTGAGATATAACCCCTTTCTTAGGGTGTTTGTATTTATGATCTAGCTGAAATAGATAGCAAGCAACCTTCATGGTTAGCATTCCCCTAAGTCAGAATGAAGAATGGGCAGGTCAGAAACCCATGGTGAAAAGATCCAGGCATGTTTCCCTAACTTCTAGGGGTCATATATGGACTGGGCCCAGGACACATGCGACCAAATCTTAGCAGTTTTCCTTTCTGGCTGTGTGGTCTCAAGTGAGTCTCTTGTCTTCTCTGGCCTCTGTTTTCTCACCTGAACACTGGTTATACCTATGCCTCTGGGTTGCTGCTCGGTAAAGCATGCCCCTCCAAGCACAAATTAAAATCTTCTGATGATGCTTCCTGAATTCTGAGAATCTCAAGTGTGGAGATTTGCTGGAAGCATCAAGAGAGAGAAAGGTCTAAATTCTAATGCAGTAGTGTTCACTGACTGTGTCAAGCTGACTGCAGATGCTAGCATCTTCTGCATTCTCTTCATCTCTTCCTTTTCTACCCAAATAAGCCAATTTGATTTCTTACAATCTCAAAACGCTTCTCATATGTCATCTGATTTTTTAGATGTAAAGACATTCTATATTGTTTGAATAGAAATTTGAAACAAACAAACAAACAAACAAAAACCACGAAACAGAATAGCCCGAGAGGCTGAAGAGACGGCCCAGCAGTTGAAAGAACTTTCTATGCAATCATGAGGCCTGGAGTTCAGATCTCAGAACCCGTGAAAGAAGCCAGGGATCCTGCAAAGGTTGACATGCTAGCTCTGAGGAATCCAACCCCCTCTTCTAGTACGGGCATGCCCTCCTGTATGCAGAGGCGCACACACACACATAATTAAATATTTTTTAGAAGCTAAATATAAATATCCTGAAATCCTACCATATTAAAGTAATATTTATTGTGAGTGTGTCCTGGGCCGCCCCCTCCCATGAACGTGTACTTTAATCATGGCCAAAGGTGAATCCCACAACCAGGTATATATTGGTGTTTCACCCATCACTTTTTATTGTGAACATTTCCTCCTGTGACTCAGTGTCCTTCAGAGCTATGATTTTTAACAGTGGCTGATATTTCACGGTACACATCTTGCTTTTTCATTCGTCGTCATCTAGTCTTCTGATTTCTTTTTATTTTTTCGGATGACTTATTTCCTGTTTCCCTTTTATCCTTCATTCATTTTTGTTATATGGATTGACTGAATTTCCTCTGCTCTCCATCTCTGATGACTTGAACAATAGTCACCTATTTTAATTTCATAGTGATTACAATTACTTTTTTTGAAAGCATGCTTAAGGTCATATTCCCTCAGCATCCAAGTTAACACCACACACACAGACACACACAGACACACACAGACACACACAGACACACACAGACACACACACACACACATTATGATGTTTATGCCTGTCTCCTCTCTCTGCTTTCCAATTATTACAATATAATCTTGCTTTTAGGGCCCATAGTAGTAGTTTCATATTGTGATAATTTCAATATTCACTCATCCATTGCAAGCATTGTTTTTTGACATTTCTACATCTGTAATTGAAATCACACCAAGTGTTTTGACATCTCCACTAGAGTATCATGGCTCATAGCCGTAGTACATTGTAATTCTCCACCTGTGGCTTCTTAATTTTGATCTGTCTCCTGGTAGATTGGCATTTATTATTAAGACATTCCCCCCCCCCCCCCACCCAATGAAGGGATACAGGTAATAGAAATTTGAAGCTCTTGGCAACTGAGAATGTCATTCTGTTGACCTCACATGTAAATGCAAACACAGCTTGGTCTTTTTCTTCCCTTGAAGTTATGAAATTGCTCAACTGTCCCTGAGCAGTGAGTGAGGGCAGGGGAGAAGCCTGGGGCGAGGTGAACTTTGATCCCTCTGTAGGTGATCTTGTCTCTTTTTCTGTCTGAGGCTTTATAGAACATTCTCCAGATATCAAAAACATGTTTTGGGATAAGTATGTGGGTTGACTTAATTTCTTTTGCACTGCATTTAAATACATCCTTCTAGTTGGCAGCCTTGTGTTTTGTATTTTCCCTGCAGAGAGGTCTTTGTTTGCCCACCATTATCCTTAAACTGGCCTTGTCTCTCTTCTGTGCTCTTTCTGTATTGGAGGATTGTGTGTGTGTGTGTGTGTGTGTGTGTGTGTGTGTGTGTGTGTGTGTTGTGTGCGTGTGTGTATGAGAGACAGGTAGGGAAAGAGAGGAAGAGGGAAAGAGGGTGACTCTCTATGTCAGCCAGGCTGGCCTTTAAATCACAGTGTAGACTCAACCTCACAGAAATCTTGCTGCCTCAGCCTTCCAAGAGCTGGGATTATGGAGATGAGCCACCACACACTGCTTGGGTGGTTCTTGGTGTGGGTTTGTACCCCTGGCTTGGTCCTTGAGGTCTCTCTTCTCTCTCCTCACTCTCTCTCACTGTCATCTAATTTTGCGTATGTCTTCACTGCCTGCTATTTTAGTGATGCTGTGACTTCAGCCGCTCATGCCACCTGCACACCTTCCCAGCTGCAGGTTCTTCCAATAGCAGGATGAGGCCAGATGACAGCTCACATTTGAATATGCTCTGCGTGTTGTTTACATATTGCTGCTGTTGTGGGGAGACCAATTTCCAAACAGCCTCTGCCTCAGAGCTGCTAGTGCTGACTCTCTGGCCTTTTAAAGAGAAGTTTGCTGATCTCTGCTCCAGGCATTTTTTACTTGGACTTTACTTTTCAAACAAAAGTCTTCTTGAACTGTATCAAAATAGGAATAAGAACTCCTAAACGTTTTCTTTCTCTCCTTTCTCTCTTATAATAACTTGCTTGTTGAGGGTGTTCCCTGTGATAGGCCTTTTTTAGACGTGGCATCTTTTTGCTCCTTTGGTAGCTCTTTTCGGTTTGCTCAACCTTACAAGGAGAGGTTTGGTAATTCTCTCGTGGGTCTGGTATGGGTTCTCTTTTCTGAAATGTTTAAATTCTAATATCTCTCCCCACCTCCTTCCTTCTTTCTTCCCTCTCCCTTTCCCCATCTTCCTTCCTCCCCTCCCCTTCCCCATCTTCCTTCCTCCCTCCCTCTCCCCTTCATGTGTATATGTTTTCATCCTCACAGTTTTTAACATTTGAGACTGGTGGGGACTCATTCTTACCTAGTTAGCTAGTAAAGGAAGGGAAGGCTAATGGAGGCACAGAGAGCCTGTCGTGACACCCATTTGGGGTTTAAGTACCATCTTTTATTTTGAAGGCCCCCACCCCCTTCCTCAGCAGAAGGCCCTTCAACTATCCTGATTTCACTTGCTTCCCACTGGGTGGAGCCTCACTTAGGGTTCTTCAGTGCCTACAATTCTAGAAAGACGTGATTGGAAGGAGCCCCGGGAGGTAAACTGTGCATACAGCTAATTTTTTTTCCCCAGGAGGCGATTTTTCAAGTTATTTGCAGTATTTATGATTTGAGTTCTTTTTATGTTGGGCCTATATTAGACACAGCTGTAAGGATTCTTGCTATTGTTTGCTGCTGTGTAAGTCACATAGCGGGACTTTCAGAAGCAGGAGGTGGGGTTGCCAGATGCACACAACCTTGTGTGCTTGCTGCTTTACCTAACAACATGCTCCCTAAAGATGGGACCTTGTGCTTTAATATGGGCTAGGGTGTGGGGACTGGCTTGTGAGCCCTTGTGACTGTTGACTCATGTGTGTGTGTGTGTGTGTGTGTGTTTGTATATGCATGCACTCAGGGTGTGGGGGAGGTGTGTATGGGGTTGTGGGAACCTGTCTGGGTGAAAACATGAACTTGAAGATCAGATACTTTTGTAACTTACCTGCCCTTCTGGAAGGGAGATGTGCTACCAATGTCGTCAAAACCAGCAGATAATTTTAAAATATTTTCCACATGGTCTTGGGGGGTTATGTGTTATGTCATGGCCCTCTCCCATCAGGCTCCCGAGGCCTTCCTATTGCAGAGCTGTTTTCTGATTTGTGCCTTCGTGGGCCTAAGATGAAGTAAGTAAGATTTGCTGACTGGAAGCCTGAATGTCTGTGGGAGTGGGAATGTGAGCTAAAAATGCCTGAGTCCAAGGAACGCTCAAGAGCTTCGGGGCTGGGCCCTGTCAGTCTCTTTCCCTGGACATCCCCAACACCTTAATGTGCTTCAGCATGACAGAATCTGCAAAATCAAATCTGTTCTGGCCTGCCTATTGCTCATGGGTTTCCCAGAATTCCTCTCTGCGCTGCCAAGAAAATCGCATCCTTCTGTTTCACGCGCTCTGCCATTCATTCGCTTCGAGCACCTCTTCAAGGAGAGAATGTGACCACAGATTGAGGTTCCGACAGAAAGAGAAATGAGGGATCTTTTCCCCAATTAAAAAAAAAATCTTCCTGCTGCTAAGAAGCCCTTGCCAGTGGCGACTACTTAAGCATTTACTTCACAATTCTTCATGCAATTTTTAAATTAGGGGCTCTGCCCCAGAAAAATGGTCTGCTCAGGGGAATTTATCCCCAAAGTAGTCTATGTCCTTGTTCAGACTGGAGCCCAGAGGGTCAGGGAGTCTCCCGGCAGGGTGGTAGGAGGCAGGGTGAAGGTTGTACCGACTGTCTGCTTTGGTCATGCCGTGTAAATATACATGCTTCACTTAGACCTGTGTAGATATATGTGTTTATGCCTCCTAAGTTGCATATTTCGGGGCTGTAATTGCATCCTGTGTCCCCACAACATTACAGACATGAAGGGAAAATGAGGGCTTTGCACGTTCATGGAGATGTAATTATGATAATAGGCAGGCCTTGTTTGCTATGCTTGTCCTGTGAGGCATTTAGCTTAGCTCTCTTCTGCACACACAGCTTTGTGAGTGGATGGGCTTGGCAGAGGGACAATTTGTAAAGTTGAATTTCTTGGGCACCTTACACTGTAATATTGTCAGACTCATACAGGATCATGTGTACATCCCAAAGATAGATCTTCCTAGAATCTCACCCGTTCAACTCCTTCATCTTCTAACCTGCATCAAATCAAGGAACCTTCTAGTACCCTAAGCCCAGTCCCTACCCTCCAGGGGCAGCCAAGCTCCCATGCTGATTCGCTTCACTGGCTATGCACTTGATCCTCACGGCACCATGTAGTCCAGACCACGCGTGCTCCGCTATCCCACGTGGCTTGTCCTACTGTATGGGTGTGAGAATGAGCTGTGCCACGAATGTATTTGTAAGCGGGTTAAACTCTCATTTTATTATTGATGAGGCTCTGAACGGTTTGTGATCCCCCCCCCCCCCCGCCTTATAGGAGCAGAGCCTTCTTGATACCCAGTGTAGGTCTCTTGTGCGTGTCTTCTGGTGACTTTATCTATCGATTTCTTTCCTGGAAATATACCACCCAGAAGTGAAATTGCTGGGTTATTGCATGTATTCAGTTTTTATGGATATTTGCCAAATTTGCCAAATTTGGTCTAGATCACTTTAAAGAGTCTTGTAATTAGAGAAACTGGCAAACAACTTTACTCAAGAATATCTAAAAAGGGGAATCCTTTTCATTTTCATTTCCAGACTATACAGTATAATGGGTTTTAGAAGGAGACTTATGCAATCTAGCTTTTGAGTGCTTAATGTCTAAGAATGTTTAGACATATTAGTACCCTTTAGCTGCCGTAACAAATTATCACAAGTTTGATTGCTTCAAACACCCCCTGCCCCTTGTGTAATAAGACTGTTCTCTACTTCTCATGAGGATGTTGGTGACTGTGCTTAGGATCAGTGCAGCTAATATGAGGTAATCTGCCCTCCTCCAGGTCCTTTACAGGATCATATCTGCACAAGGGGTTATGTAGGGTAACCTTCATAGGGTCTATAAAATAGGACTTGGATGACTTGGAGGGGGGACACCATACCCTGAGTCACTCAACTCTGCTGCCCCTTTTGATCTCTCCCTTTGTTCTCCCCGTTTTGGCATCATGGAAGAAGGTTGATAGACTGGATCAGGGACGTGGACTTATAGTATAGATGACTTAAGACTTCTCTCATCAAATTCTAATTTGCTTTTCTTAGTATGAAGTTTCAAGGCACATGGCACCCTCCGTGAAATGTGGAGCCTCTGATTGGATCCTGAGACAGCAAGTGAACATTAGTGCACAATGTCCTCCACAGGTTCACATATCTATCTCAATACTTGATCTCTAGCTCGTGGCCTCATTTTAGGAAGTGGTAGAATCATCTGAAGGTAGGGTCTACCTGGAGGAAGTGGATCATAGAGACAGAGTGGGCCTTGGGGATATAGCCCAGTTCACTTCTGTCCCATTTATGTCTTGTCCTCTGAGGTGTGTGGAGGTGAGGATTTCCTTACACTCCTGCCAGCACGGTGATCCCACCTGCTGCTGTTCCTCCCCCCCCCCCCACCATGGTGGATTGCCCACCTAATCCATGAACCATGATAAGCCTCTCTCCTCCTAAAGCTGCTTCTTGCCAGGTATTTTGTCACAGAAATAATAAAAGTGCCTGAGATGGTGGGACATTTGCAAGCATATCAGTAGTTCAGCTTTCGATGATGTGTTAATTTGACAGAAAATTACTTTCCTCCATGTAAAATATTAGTATAAATGGTGTCTATGTGCAGCCTAAGCAGCAGCTTCATTGGTTACCTTTTTAAAAGTCATTTCTGGTATTCACAAAAAGTAGATGGAAATCCCCAAATCCCCTGATTATGTAATACAAACAACAAGGTCCAGCGTTCACAAAGTATGTTTAGAAGATGAAAGAGAGAGAGAGAGAAGAGCAGAACAGAGGAGAGGAAAGGAGAGGAGAGGAGAGGAGAGAAGAGGAGAGTAGAGGAGAGGAGAAAAGAAGATTGCTTCTGCTTCTTTGGTATCTCCTTACAAATGTATGACTCATGACTCAGTTTCCCCTAAGGTCTTCCAGGGCAACAGAGTAAAGTTGGTCCTGAGACACAAGTGAACAGGTCCTGCTTGCCTGCCACTTTGGGTTAATTCATAATCTACCCCCTGGTGGTGTTAGGTGTTCTTCTCATTGCTTGCTGTGTCAGGATGTCTAGCAAAGGGTTTATTTGGCTCATGGTTTTATGGAGCACAGTCTATCCTGGCCGGAGAGGCATGGTGGAAAGAATGTAGGGCCGTTAGTTACGTTATGCAGTCAAGAAACAGAGAGGGAGTTGAATGCTCAGCTGGACTTTGCTTTTTTCATTCAGCCTGGGACTCCAGTTCATGGGCTGACACCACCCACATTCAGAGTGGGTCTTCCCCATTCAGTTAATCCCCCACCCTGGAAATTTCCTACAGACACACTCGGAGATGTATCTTCTAGATGGTTCTAGATTTAATCAGCATGACAATGAAGATTAGTATCACAAACCCACCCTTGTCAACTTGACACCCAAACACATCACTTTTAGACATAACATTCCATTCCTGATCCCGAAAAGCTCATGGGCATCTCATAATTCAAAATGCACTTATAAAGTTTATTCTGAGGAGTCCTCTAAGTCTTAACAATTCTGATATTGTACAAAAGCCCCAGGTACAGAGACTCTTCTGATATTGAAGGCAATCTCTTATTCATGAGACAAAATAAGTAAATCCTTTCTTAAGCTGCAGTATGCTAGATATCTGGTCACAGCAACAGTTAGGAAAGAAGGCAATACATGTGTGCTGTCCCCCCTAACCCGCCACGGCCCATCACGGGCTCAGTCTGTTAAGGGCTCCCCAGTGGCCTGCTGGCTCATGGCTGAGTTGTTATCTTCTCGTCACACACTTATCTGGGCACAGTTAGAGCTCTGTAATAAAATTTGTCGCCGACTTTAATCCCATCGCTGTCCAGACCCGCTTGATTAGCCGCTGGTTGCTGCAGCTGAGTCCTGCACCTCCACATGCCTCTCGCTCCAAAAAGGCAGAGAGAGGGACTCAGAACAACTGCTCAGGCTTCAGGAAAAGAAAACAGAGAAGACCCCAAGCTGTCACAACATGTAAATACAAACAACGCCATCTCCCTCTTGCCCTCTGTCAACCCCTTTTCGGTCAGTCATAGATGAAAGAGCTGGACCTTACCCTCATTCTGCCAAAATCTGACACGCTCCCACCTTCCTCTGAAGTCTCTGGGGATAAGGAAAGGGGTTAGTGGACGTGGCCAAGCAGGGGAGCTGAAGATCTGAGGTTTGATCTTAGCCTACGAGAAACATGCTTCACTCTCACCAAAAACTGGCTGTGGGCTCTCTGGACCCCGCTCCCCTCCCTCCCTTTCACTAGGCCACATCCACGGTCCTGGCAGCCATCTCTGCTTGCCTAGCTCTCTTCACAGCTGCACATTCCATGCAGATTTGTGCCCAGAAAGAGGGGTGTGTGGAGAATGCAAAGTGGGGATTCTCCAAGGAGGGTGCTCACTCAGCATACATACAGTGGGCTCCCAGCAGATGTGCAGGCAGAGCATGTGTGTGTTACCCAGGGTGTGCACATGTGCATGCCTGGGCGTGAATATATTGGGATTTGGCCTGTCTCCAGGTATGAATGCAGACAGTCCTCCAGTGTATGTAAGTGAATGTAGGTGTGTGTGTGTGTGTATGTGTGTGTGTGTGAAAGGGAGAATATGTATATGGGTGTGTATATATGAATGTGTACAGGTATGTCTATGTGTATGTACAGGTATATGTGTATGTCCATATGTATGCGAGGGTGTATATGTGTGTGTACATATTTATGCATATATATGTATATGTGTGTGTACATGTATGTATGGTTGCACTTATGTGTATGAGCATGATTTAGTCTGCCACAATTCAACATAAGTTAATCTTTTCATTCTTTTTATTTTCTGTTTTGAGCACAAAAGCTGCCAGCTGCCTCTCTCCAGTTCCTTTACACCATCCTTAGGGCCAGTGCTTCTCTGGGCCTTGTGAGCCTGTTCTCTGGAAAGAGACCTTCTATCTCTGCTGTGTAGGTCTCCAACCGCAGGCTTCCCATACTCTTCGGCACCTGTGGGAGGGCAGCAGACAGTAGAATGGCTGCTATGGCACCCCAGGTGATGGCATCATAGGGATGAACAAATACAGATGTGGCTTGAGATAGCAGGTGTCCCAGGCAGACAGCCCATCCTGTCTCTCAGAGCAACCTGTCTCCTTGAGGCCTGGTTACCTCCATCGTCCTGCCAGGGTAAAGATGCCCCGAGCCTACACTGCAGGAGCAGTTGGCTGCTTTAACAAAGAACCATGGACTACATCTTCTAAAGCACCAGCGTGGCAGCTGGACATTGGAAGTCTAAGGTTAAGTATCTCTGGTTTTTCTTAAAGTCTCCCTCCTCAGCTTGGGGATGGCTGCCTTCTCTCCGCATCTTCTCTCTCTCTCTCTCTCTCTCTCTCTCTCTCTCTCTCTCTCTCTCTCTCTCACACACACACACACACACACACACACACACACACACACAGAGAGAGAGAGAGAGAGAGAGAGAGAGAGAAAGGGAGGGAGGGAGGGAGGGAGGAAGGGAGGGAGGGAGGGAGGGAGGGAGAGAGAGAGAGAGAGAGAGAGAGAGAGAGAGAGAGAGAGAGAGAGAGAGAGAGAGATCCTAATCCTATTGGAAGGATACCAGTCTTCTTAGATTAGGGTCTGTCTAATTATTTCATATTAATTTAATTACCTCTTTAAAAGCCATTTCCAGATAAAGTCATGATCTGAGATTCTGGGCAGTAGGGTTTGTATATAAACTTGGGACAGAGGCACAATCTAGTCCCAAATCAGTCAGATCGTCTTGACACTCTTTCTTCCTGGCATCTTTCCTAGCTGGCTTCTGTTAGTACCGGCACGTGTATCCCAGAACCTTAGCTCCTTCTAGGTGTGTGATGAGACTGCTTTGGTCTGGGATTTGCAAGTAAACTTCAAAGCAAATGAAGAGATTTGTCATTTTAACATTTATATGATATCGAGAAGGCAAAAGCAGGAACTTTGAGATGACTCCTCTCTTGTGGCCCTTACTAAGCGACACTGCTGCTCAGAGCCTGCTTTCTTCTGAATCAGGAAAGTTGAGTGAGGTGGTGTGTGCGGAGTACCGAGGACATGTCCCGGTACACAGTAGGTACTTGAAGCATCCTTGACTTTCAATTACAGCATTAGTGATGCCTACAGACCGCAGTACATGGTGATAATGAATACCCAGAGCTCAGCTGGCCACTCAGCAAGCAAGCATACACTGTCCACACCAGGGAGCAGTAACAAGAGTCTGTTCAGCTCATGGTGAAAACCTAAATTTATTCCCAAAGAAACCTCGAGCTCAGAGACTATTTCTGCTGATGGAGGATCCAGGACAACATTGCTGAGTACCCGTGAAGGTGAGGCCTAGTCTCAGGGAAGAGCTTTAAAGGCTTGCGGTGGGCAAAGAATGGAATGGGAAGGCAGAGTTTTCTTTCCTTGCAAGCTGGTTCTCAGAGTGTGAGTTTTTTTCAGGGACCTATTGCCTTCCTTGCACACTCCTAGGTTTCTGAGCACATCCCCGAGTAAACAGAGTTGAGGTGGGCCTGATTGGTAGATATTTTAGCAAACTCTGAGGAGCTACTGCTGTTCTGGGGATGTCTGGGACTCCCGGTCCACAGTCTCTGTCCTAGCTTAGGGTTCATGGGACTTTGTATCTCTAGCCTCCCTGACCCTCTGCTGCCCTGATCTAAATGCTTTACTTCCATCCTTTGCTGGAACTTCTCCGGCTTATCCCTCATTTGCATTTGATTCTGTTGGTGAGAAGTGGGTTCTTTAGCCCTTACCCATCGTTCTCTTTTTTCTTCTTTCTCAACAGTTTTGAGCTTCCAGACAAGTAGGAAACGATAAGACAATATACCCAGCTCCCTAACTGGTATTCGTGGTGACCCTAATTAGGAAGAAGCAGATGCAAAAGGAGTGGCATCCCCACTGCCCCCCTCATCTTCGGAAGTCCCACGTGACTCTACCCCAACATGTATCCATTCCCTGGTCCCAAATTCCCTAATCACTTTGCCAGAGTAAATAATTGCGGGTGTGTGGCGACCCGAGGTCATCGCCAATGGAGGAATGTAATTAGGACCTTCATTTCCGACCATCTTGGGAGCCGTCTTGCAGCTGATACTTGTTCCTCTGACCCCTTGCGTTGATGCTCATGTCTCCCTGACCCTTCCCCTTCCCAGCCTAGAAAGTCTGGACTAGAATAGAGTTGCCCAATGAAAAGCACACACGCCTCTCTTTGCTTCTTTTTCTATGGGTGTGACTGGTAGGGGGCCATGATCCATGGAGTGAGAGCCTTGGCCCTCACCTGGCAAGCAGTGTGAGCATGTGTGTATGTGAGTGTTCTCCAGGGACCATTTCAGGGAGGATCTGAGACTCGAAACCACCTCTGTCACGTCTATTTAAACACCCCTTCCCCCAACCCATCATGGCTACCATTGCTTTTGTGTGTGTGTATGTGTGTGCGTGTGTGTCAGAACACCTTTTTCTTCTTGCCTTTTGGCTAATGCTAATACATACTTGGTTGATATGGGCATGCTTCCAGCTCCCTGGGTACAGAGGCCTTGAAGTACCTTGAAAAGTATCCTAGAGGGTGGGATACAAATGTAGGAGGCAGAAGCCTGGCCCTTCATTCTTCTCCCCTCATCCATTTCTTCATGCTGGTCTGCCTCTTCTCGCTCAGTGCGCAGTGCCAAAATGCCTGGCTGTGGAAGATGAGGACAGATAAACATTTTAAAATTGTTTTGGAAATGGTCCCCTGGTCAGAGTAAGGGGTGGGGGGCATCTTCTTACCTTCCTTCTGACTCTCATGGCGAAGCCAGATTTGAGATAAAAAATAAAGCCAAGAGACAAGGCTAAGGCTTTCCTGAGTGTCCTCCCAGGGTTCCTTGCTGGAAGGGGTGGGGATTGGTGGGGAAGAGAGTTTGATGTCATGGTTTGCTTTCTGACACTTCGAATTTACCCCAGGGTGGAGGATACAACTGTTTTTGAATTTAGGGAAGAATGGGACCATTGACTGTGTCTCCAGGGAAGTACTTCCAACCAGTAAACACACACAGCTTACATAGCTCCACCTCTGCAAGGTCTCACATACCCAGGCTGCTCCAGGCTGCACTGGGAAGCAGTGTAGGAGCCTGCTTACACTCAGTCACTTAGAGTCTCACTGGGACGGTGAGACTCTTGTCTCCTCTTAAGGACAGACCCTCCACAGGCAGAGACATTTTGTCACCTGCTCAGTCCACCAGGCACATCAGAGTACAGTCAGAAATACAGTGCGAGCCCCCTTCTCCCCCTGCCAAAGAAAACAATGCAAGAACCCTTTCTAAAAATTCCACTTGGGAACAGACTTTTCTGTTTTCTTTTCTTAATATTTATTTTCATATTTGTTTCTATGTGTTGTTTAGCTCTTTGATTTTCTGGGATCCATACCCATTATCCCTATTATTTTATGTTCCCCAAATGCCTCCTGCATTGCCCAGCATATAGGCTCTTGTTGGTAAAAGTGCTGTGAACTAAAGTAGTTAGTAGCCTCTATCATAGCTCCCTGCAATAACCCAAGGAACAGCACAGGGGTGTAGCTGAGAGGGAGCCCAATTCAGGGACATCAGCAGCAAAGCTGCTGGAGGGAGAATCCAGCTGGCTCAGAGTCACTCACCTGCGGAGGACTCCTGAGGCCTCAGCTGTGGAGAGTGAGTCTGACCTGGAGAGAACAGGGCTTGACCTCTCCTCGTCTTTTAGTTTCCTTCTAGACTTGATCTCTTGTAGGGTGAAAGGGTCCTCTCCGTTTTTAAATGAGCATGGTAGCAAGTAGGACCCTTGGGCTCATGCGTTCCACACCTCAGGGGCTGAGGTCCAAAAGGGAACAGGACCTAAAGGCCTTCTAAACCTTGAGTGACTGGGTGACCTTTGAAAGAAAGAGCCTCTGCTGGTGCAAGAGACATAGCGACTACATTTACAACGCGGGGCCTCTGGCCCTCCAACTTTCCCAGAGAGCCCAGGTCACAATAGAACACAGTTCTTACTCAAAGATATGCAGAGATTATTCTGAAATTCTAGAGAAAGGACTGATGAGACCCTCCATGGGGGCAGGGTGTTAAGTCCCTGGGGATGCTAGGTGTTTCTACAGCAGGTTGAGTTTTTTGTTTTGTTTTGTTTTGTTTTGTTTTGTTTTGTTTGCTTCAAGGATGTTGAGACGCTTCCCTGACTGGGGTCCTAGCCTCAGTGGTTCCCCCACCCCAGTTTCATTTGAACTGAATGACTAAGGAGAGGTGGCAAAGGAAACAAGACTTCTCGCTGCTGCTGAAACAGTAATAGAACTAACGGACCCTTGAGTTCCCCATTAAGAACAGAGCTCGTGTGTTAGAGTTGTTTATGGTCTTCGCCTTCTGATGAAGCCCGGGATAGTGCCTACCTCTGTGAAAAGACTTACCTACATCCCAGGAGAAGATCCCCTCCTCTTTGGAAACCACGTGGTATGGATTCCTAGAAGAGGAGGGGGAGGCTAGGGCTGCCTTGCTGCCTCTCACTTTTAGGAAGACAAACACTGGGTAATGACATCAAGTAACAAAAGAGCCACATGCTCCCAGGCTGAGGCTCCAGCTCCAGCCCTCTCAACAACGTCCTGTGTAAGCCTGAACTCACTCAGCTGCTGTGCTCAGCTGTATGTGGAGGAACCCAAGGGACAGTCATCTTCCTTGGTGTGTGGGAGAAAGATCTGAGCGATGACAAGCAGGAGTTAGTATCCAGGAAGGAAATGGAACTGAGATGGGCATTTCAGCACATGTTCAATACCGGAGAACTCCTCCAAACACATCCACAATCAACGGGCGTCATATGATTTTCTTTAGGAAATATGAAGAAATGTCCAGTTACCTCCAAAAGGGAGAGATTCCATCCACTCCGATCTCCTGAACCAATTGGTTATTGGGGTTACTTACTAAAGCGTGGGCCACTGAAAGGTGAATACACCACTAGGAAATGCCCTGGGCAACTTATGTGCAACTGCTCCACTTAAGAGTACCACCTGAAGCACGGCTGACCCATGAAAAACTACACCAGAGAATCCTGGGCAACTGTTTACTTCGCATGTGACCTTGGGGAGGGGGAGGGCCTTGTGAGACCCTTATGAGGGTGTTTGAGTTCTTTGAGCCCCTTCCTCCTTCTACGAGGAAACGTTAGCGATCTCCAGAAGTTCTCTTGCAGCTGACCATAACTGCTCTGAATCAAAAGGGCAACGATCACACCCAGTTGTGAGGAAACAGTACAACCCTGGCTTGGAGAGACTGCTGAACTCCACGTACGGTGCGTGAGTGGGCATCTTTTAGAACACGCTAAGCAGTTCTCAGATGTCTGAGTCCTCCTAGGGGAGCACCCACTGGCATCTTTGACTGGAAGTAGCCTGGATTTCTCTTGATCACTGGATTGAGAGAACGATCTTGCCTCAGCAGCAACAGCATTGTTAGACAATTTTGCCCCGTGTCCAGGCACCAAAGGAACCTCCGTTGTGGCTCTGGGTAAAGATGTCAAGGAGCCTGTCAGAGGGAGGCAGCCCCACGTGTCAGGAGAGCCCAGTGAGAGAGAGCAACTTCTAATCTAACACTCACTCCTCTTCTTAGGCGCGGCAGCTTCATTTCACACAGGTGCGATTTCTTCTCTGAAGAAAATAATTACTGGTCAGGTTCTGGAAACTTAACTGAAGAGACTGATAGTAGTGGCGGCGGTGGTGGGTGGGTCCTGTCATCTCTTAAGAAGCAGAAATTGTGGGCAGAAGACTGGCAAAGAGCTCTCGGCTGCAGATTGGATTCTATGTGCTCCTTGTCTCCAGCCCGCCCCGAGTCTCTTCAGCTTGTAGAAATGTTTACTCTCCATAGCTAACCGATGGATTCATGCCTTTTATTTCTTATAAATCCTGGATGGGTCCTGGAAAGGTACTGAGGACCTAAGCAATTACTAGGCACTTTGGTTAGTCATTGAAATTGAATTCAACTGTGTGGGTAGCAGACCCCTGGCTTATCATCCAAGATCAGACTTTGGTTAGTCATTGAAACTGAATTCAACATTATAGTAGCAGACCTGGCTTATCATCAAAGATCAGGCTTTGAATTACATTTTGTTTTCCAGCAAGGTTAAAGTTATCCAGCTGACTATGCCAACAGCCACCGAATGAGGTTCAACCTTGACCTTCTCTCAGTCTAGAGTTCACGCCTCTGTCTCTCCTCATTCCTGCCCTGCCATTTCTGGTGTCCCTTTTGTTTGGTTGGAAGTGTCACCCCAGCCCCTGACATCCATTCTAAAATGTTTTGGGTAAACTTTCCATCCCAAGTCCCCTCCCCTGGGAGTTGTCTCAGTCCAGACTCCACCCCAAGAAAGCCCGCCAAATGGTGACTCCTCCCCAGAGAGGGTCAAGACCACTCCCACAGGCTATTTAAACTGTACCTCCAGAGAACAAACATGTGGTCTTTCAGGTTCTCCTTTCCTTTCTCCGTGGTTTCCCGGTCTTCCTCACTGGGGTGCCCGAAGGGCCACCTGGGAGCGTTGGCATCCATTAAACCTGGGCTTTTTCTAATTCGGTTTGATTGGATCTTATTTGGATAATATGACCGTCAGAGAGACTTACTGGGCCACAAAAACTTTACACCTTTCTGTAGTTTTCTGGGCTTCTGGTCTCTTGTTAAGATCCATGAGCTTTGTGACATGGGTTCTCAGTAAACCGAGAGTAACAAGGTCTCTGATGATGTGGGACTGTAGCCGGACTACTCCCAATAGCACAGTCTAAATTCGAGTCAGGGCAGCACAGCAAAGCAAGCGCTACCATTAGAGGGGGCTCAGAAGCAGGGAGGAGCCCTCAGTCCAAAACTTCCTACCAAAGACCATTCATTTCAGGGGCACTGTAACCCAGGGACAGGGGGATAAATCCTGCCCCATGGGAGTGAAAAGGCAGCTGGACTTCTCACTGTGGCTCACCACCTCCTGGCCTTGCTTTCTAAACTATCAAAGATTAAGGATTCCTCAACTTGCCTCCATCTTACCTGCCCTTTCCATGCCCCTGCCATCATCTAAGTTGATATTACCATAGCTGGGTTTCTTCCTTACTAAACACTGGGGTAATGGGGGGGCGGGGTGTGGTATATAGCAGAATACAGTTTTTATGATGTAAAAATTCTGACTACAGTGAACACAAGCTATCAGTTTAACAACCTGACACAGTATTCTTAAACCTAATAGTCCTGTGTTCACAGCCACTAGCCTCTGTACAATACTGTGGGCCCAGTGGAAGGTGTCGGTAGAGTGGTAGTTCCTGTACAATGCCCCCTCAGTAACCCCCAATTTAGTATCCACTGGGAATGGAAGGTCAGGCAGGAAAATGTTTCCCTGTCTGTACCTAGTTCTCTACATATTTCTCAGAATCAGAAATCAGGGAAAAAGAATGTGTGTGTGTGTGTGTGTGTGTGTGTGTGTGTGTGTTTTGGTTCTTATACTTGTTCTTGAGACGAGCCTTCTGGTGGGTTAAGAGATGATGAGATTATGGTCCCTCTGTATACAACAGCTGGTTACAGCCCTCTTCCACTAAGTCCAACTCATCTTCCATAGACCCTGAGGACCATTTTTTTTTTTTTTGCTCCAGAGTAACCTCCTCATCTAAAGAACCCAAGTTACTGCAAACGTTAGTGCTTAGATCAAAACTCATGGACTCCCACCTCCCAGGACAGGCATTTTGTGGGGACCTCGTCCTCTCCCTATTGAGGACTTTGAAGGATAGACGTAGAGTATATAGCCATCATTGGGGTAATAAAGATGGAGTCCAAGGGTCATTGTGTCTTGGCCCTTGAGATCAAAAAAAGACAGGACAAAAACCAATTCAGCTTCTCTGGGTGATGTGCTGTTTCATTCTGGGCTCCAGTGAGAGAGCCTGTTGAGTCAGCTCAAGGTCTCCAAGGGGGAAATCATCCAGGAATGTCAGTCAGGCAGTGGAGCGGGGCCAGAAAAATCAATGCTGAATTCGAGATGCCAGCAGGGGAGGAGGGGGGAGAGAAGGCTGGAATGAGAACATTTGTTTGCAATTCTAATATAACAAAGCAACAGATCACTGGGCAAAGAAGCTAATGAAAACGTGCATTATGGATGTGAGTGGGTGGGGAGGTGGGGGAGAGAGGATGGAAGTCCAGGCTCCCGCTTGCTGAGTAATTCACAGGTGTTTGCTTGCATCCATGGATTGTGGCAAAGGACCCATGGGGTCCCAAACCTGGCAGTCCTGGGCTGGAATTACAAATCTTTCTCACTTAGGTCAAGTGGCCTTGGCCATTTCCTTCTCTGTGAAATGGAACCAGCAGGAGTCAGACAGGGAAATGTGGGGCTTTGCGAGGTTATAGTGAGACAGAGGCACATGTCTGAATGTGTCCAGGGGAAGATGTTTTAGAGAAGATTAACTGAGGCAAAAGACCCACCTTGAATATGGATGGTACCATCCAGTGGACTGAGGGGAGAAAGTGAGTTGAAGGTCAGGTGTCAGGTCAGGATTCCCTGCACACTGCTTCGCCATCTACAGGAATCTGGCCGGCTCCAGCCTGTACCTCCCTAAGTGTAAGAGCATCTCATGCCTTCCCATCTGTAATGGACTGGACTCTCTAAAATTGCCAATCATAAGAAATCCCTTAAAAAGAAAGAAAGAAATCCCTTTTTCCTAATTTCCATCAGATACTTTGTCACAATAAGAAAAATAGCCAGTACAGTGTGTTTGAACTGCTTTGGCCATGACATCAAGAAATCTTGGTAAAATATATATGCACCCTCATTTCCTTCCTTCCTTCCTTCCTTCCTTCCTTCCTTCCTTCCTTCCTTCCTTCCTTTTTAATGTGGTAAAATTTCAGAGCATTTTGTGTGTGAAAAACACTGGCCTCTACCCATAAGTGAGTGCCATAGTGTATATGGCTGACTGTGATTTGCTCTAAGGTCCTTATTTCTGGCTCACGTAATGGAAATGCCATCCCTTCTGCTATGGCAGTGGGCAACCAGGGTGCTCCATGGGACATAACTGAGGCTGAACGAGTTGATACCAAGGCTTGGACATGTACCCAGATGCCGCTAGGAGCAAGCTCTGGGGGCCCAAGAGAGACAGAATCAAGCTGGTGTGAGGTATGAATTCCTCCAGACAAAATGTTTCGTTTGCTTTGGAAATCACATGCAGAAGAAGCAGGAGGTAGGTTTGGGTGCTAGACAGTGTGTGCCAGGGCACAGATGGTGAAGCGGTTTGAGTGGCTGGATCTGCTGCTGTGATGATGCACTGATGTATGATGTAATGAGCACGAAGTTCTGGAAAGGTGGCCTTTAGTGGACCTTGTGGGCTAGCTTTCAGGAGACGAATATGTTAAAGCTATTGCCTGGTTCTTCTGCTCTCCCAGGAAATCGATTCAGCAAGCAGGCTCCACGGAGGGTGGTCCGGAGAATGCTCTAACGTGAGGAATACAGAGGATTATGTAATTGCAGTTATAAACCCACTGCTAGACTCAGCCTCATCTTAGCCAGCCCACCCCAGTCAGCACAGACATTCCAACATGCGTTTCCTTCTCAAGATTTTAAATCTAATTGATGTGTGCAGTGCTGAGGATTAAACCCAGGACCTTGCCCTTTCTAGGCAAGTGCCCCGTGACTAAGCTTACATACACAGACCTTCACGTAGATGGATGTCTATGTGTATCAAGATATCTGCAACATCAAGGCCTGTATCATTTTACATGCTAGCTAAAATTACCCATGATCAGAATGCACACAATACAGAATGGGGACCTCCTTGTCAGGCAGTGAGTCAATTTCTGGTTAACCACTGAGTAGAAGGACATTGCAGAGAAGGTGAGATAGTTTGCTCAGTTTTGAAATTTGAGGAAGAGGATTGAGTATGGGGCAGAGAGAGTCTTAAAACAAAGGACTTCCAGACCCCAGGAAGCAATATTAAGGAAGGCTGAAACCCAGTGAGATTGTGTGTTTGAGTTCACACAAATGACCTTGACCGGGCTCAGGTATTTGAGGAGAAGAAGGAAACTAAGGTTTGGAGGGAATGCATGAGGCAGAGCTTCATTGGTACTGGTAGGTCCGCAGCTCCCTCTGCTCATGATGGGATCCTTCTGTTATTGTGTATCTTGGAATGAAGGCACATATTTTTAAAAAAGAAGCTGTGCCAAAGCCATTTTAATTTGAGAGAAGTATCAGTTTCAGAAACGAAGGGGAACCCGAGAGAGGCTGGATGTCAGTCTTGCGAAATTCCTGCAGTGTGTCCTTCGGCAGCAGTGTCTTCCCTTTCGCATCAGAAACAAGGGATGCAGACAGCTGGTTAATTAAGAAAGACATATATAGAGGAAGGCTGAGTTTAGGGACATCGGCAGCAGCATCGTGACCAGAAGCAGCAGTAGCAGAGGTGTTGGCAGAACGTGCAGAGGAAAACAGATGGCTGGCTGCCTGCAGCTGGAAATCTAGAAACATCCAAGAGAAGAGAGCATAGGGACCATGGTCCTGGCGCTGCCAGGTTGTCTTCTGTTCTGAGGGAAGAAAATACACAGAGTGGTGGCGGTGGTGATGGACTCTGAGGAGATGGGTCAATGGATCTAGACCTTCAGTAGCTTGGTGACTCCTTAGACAGGCTTAGGACTTTGCAACCACCAACTGAAAGCAGCCCAGTAAATAGTAAGGTTCCCCCTAAAATAATGAGATGTAAGAAAAAAAAAAGGCTACTATTGTAGTGATGTGTCCTTTCAAAAAGTTCATGTGTTAAAGGCCTGGTATCCAAATGGTGGCACCACGAATTGGTGACTGGACCAGCAGGGCTCAGCCCCCACTCATGCTTTAGTCCATGGACAGGTTCGTTTCTTAATTACATTATTTGCAAGTGATAGAGATGCAGGAAGTGGGGCCTGATGGGGGGAAGCAGGTCATTGAGAACATGTGCTTGGGTGCCATATTTTTCTCTTCCCGTCATTCTCTCTGCTCCCTGGATGCCATGGGGGTAAAAAGCTCCCCTCTGCCATGCCTTTCTGCCAGGGTGTTCCACTGTCCCGTGGGCCCAGAAGCAATGTGGCCAGCTGACCCACGGACCTCCAAAAACAGCAGCCAAAATAAACCTTCCCTCCCCAGCTGTTTCCTCAGGTCTCTTGTCATAGTCATGAAAGATACGGCTAACATGTTGCCAGTGGGGTTAGCCTTTGCTATCAAAACACAGCCACAGTGAAAGGAAAGGCATGGAGCATTGAAAGGTAGCATCTTCCTGTTGAGCGTGGCTTCTTGTTCCTCCACAGACTTGGAGGATTTGGACCCCAGAAGAAAGAAAGGATGAAATGTGAGGACCCCTGGCCTGGGACAGCAGGCCACAGCTGGTCAAACTTCTTCGCCAAAAAGTCAGGAGGACCTTTAGAGGAAAATGGCTGCAGTACAGGGTCAGAAAACAGACCTGGCACTTCCTCTATCCATAGTGGTTCTCAACCCATGGGTCATGACCTCCCTGGGAGTTGAATGACTCTTTAACAAAGGTCACCTAAGACCATTGGAAAACACAGATATTTATTTACATTATGATTCATAATAGGGCAAATTTACAGTTAGGAATTAAAAAAAATGATGTTAGGGTTGGGGCCACCACAACATAAGGAGCTGTTTTCACTGGTCGCAGCATTAGGAAGGTTGAGAACCACCGTTCTAGTGCCAACAGGCCAGCTCATGATGCCCTTCTTGTTCCAACATCCTATACCTTTAAACCTGTTGTACCATGGCAAGTTATAGCAATAGAGGTCGGAGAGAAAATTTAGGGGGCAAAATATCACTTGTCGGGAAATGGGGTCCCATGGTTAGCTGCAATTTTTACAGCCATGTGTAAGCTTGACCTTAGAAGGTCTAGGGCTTGGTTATTATTCTACAAGTTGCATTCCAGCCAGGCCTGAGTCATAGGGCACATGTTATAAGTACCTCCTGGATGTGATGGGGATAGACTAACAACAAAGGTCAGTGTCTAAAAGAAAATGAAAACCCACAAAGAACAGGAAAGATCCCATGGTGAAGCAGCAGGTTGGAATCCAGAGAGAGAACGTAGGTGGCAGGGAAAGATGCCCATTTGAGAAAGTCAGAATCTTGAGGCATTCCCAGGAAGATAGGGGGTGGGAGGACATCTGTTAGAACTTGGGAGAACATGCTGGGGGTGGGGGATGTTTCTCTTTCCAGGCTCCCTCTCCCTTCGTTCCTGGTTCTCTGCTTGCTGACATCCAATGTCATATGCACTGGCAGCCTTAGCTGCTGTTGGCCTCTGGGACCTCCGTGGCCCTGACCACTAAAATCCAGGCCAGTGGCACCTCCATGGCTGGGCACTAAAATCCAGGCTAGTGGCACTTACAGAATTTTAACTCTGTCTTTTCCAAGCTGGATTTGCCCTCTCTTTTGTCTCTGTGTCTCCCAGAGAGTCCTGAAGGACAGGAGTGATGATCATGGGGGTGGGGGGACCTTCCTCAAAGGGAGAGTGAGCCTGTGGTTGCCCAGCCTCAAACAGTGACATTTCCTCTTACCTCTGGCTCAGTGACTGATGGCTCCAGGGACAGGGGCATAGCTTCAGTGTGCATTTTCACTCAAGGGGCTGAGGGCATATCACTTCATGAGGCACGTTGGCACTTCTTGTCCTGGAGGGGTCTTCCTAAAATGGAGCCCAGACAGATCTGTGGCCTTGTTAAGTTGTCACCTTTGGAATCGTCCTTCTTTGACACTCAGCATTTGCTGGCCTCGGGTAGACCATTCTTCTCTAATCTCTCCAGCTAGAGCCAAAGCAAGAGGATTGCTACTTGACTAAATAGGTTTTTATACTGTGGTAGAGTCAGGATATTTTTATACAAATATGATACGAAATGTAAAAAGACATGAAATAAACTCTGAAAGCGGAGCTTAAAAAAGGATCTCATTCATTACTACCCCCCAAAAAGCTGAGCTTCGTGGAATGAGCGCATGGAAATGCTGAAGTCTACAGCCTTGAGCTCTGTGCGTGGTGGCCTGTGTTTCCAAGCACAGTGTGCTCCTAGCTAGGGAAGGTGAGTGTGAGCTGGGAGAGTCTTCTTGTTATCTTCAATTCGATCGAATAAGCATTTGTGGAGGACATGACATAGTCAGACCGTATAGATCCAGAAGAATTAACCATGACCTTGCCAACGCCCAGTCTGACATGTAGACCAGAGCTCTGAAATACTAAAAATGGAGTAAACACCTTAGCCAAGATCATATCCCAAGGTCAGTGGCAAAGCCAGGTTTAGAAAGCCTGAAAGTTCCATGGCTACTGCTGTTTGAGGGATATGCAGCAGATGCTAGCTGGAGGGGATAGAGAAGCCCCGTAGGGGACTTGGGTTCTATCTCTGTCCTAGATGAGGGCTCACTATGAAACTGGGGCCATGCACATAGATTATTGCCAGGAGGAGCCCAGGCTCCACAGTTGCTATTCTAGGGTTGAGTAGATGGGTCTCTGATACTCCCAGTCTTGGCAGATTTTCACAGAGACACAATAGAAATTGATAGTGGACTACTTACCAGGGATGAATCTTAATGAATTAAATGGGAGAATAGCCATTAGCATATTTTGAAAAAAAAATGAGTCCATAGTGGTCTTGAACTCTGCTTTTAGAAACAAGTGTTGTCTCTTTTTATCATCCCCTTTGGCTCATCATTTGTGTCTGTCCCAGGTGTCTGCCTGAAACCCTGGAAATCCCAGGAGGGTGACTGCAAAGAGGTCAGATACAAATTTTAAAAACAGTCTACTTATAGACAGACATTCATTCCACAGCAGCTCCTATGCCCTGACCCCCTTGTAGTTAGCTCTTTCCACAAAGAAGTACCCAGTAATCACCCTTCATGTTGAAACATTTGATTTATTCGGCGGAGGTCCTTTGAAAGGCCTTTTTCAAAAGGAAAATGTGTAAAAACATTTGCCTGGTAGCTTTAGAAAAGGGATGGAAGAGTCCAAAGAATTACAAGCCTGCACACTTGGAATTGTTATCTTATTAAACCTGTGTTCCCCGAGCGTACAGATTTTCCAATGCAGTTGGGTCTCTTGCCTCTGGACAATGAAATTGCTATCCTTTGCCATGGAATAAATTACCTGTCAGGCTCCTTTAAGCGATTTCAGGATGGGGAGTTTAAAGACAGTAGCATAGGCTTCAGCAGGCAGCAGGTGTGGGGTGAGAGCGTTGCCCAAAGTCGCTGTTGTGTGTTGCTTGCTGTGCTGTGTTGGTCTGGGGTGATTTGACAGCTGCTCTGAGAGGCAACAGCCTCCGAGGACTGAGAGCCCATCTCTCAGGGACTTCAGGGGATGGTATAGCTTTAACACCAAATATCCCCATGTAGCCCCAAGAAAGGTAAGCTAAGGCTAAAATCTGGAGAGTCTGGTGTTTTCTTTCAGGTTGAAGCTCAGTCGTTTTTTTGGCTGTCTTACTTGTGGGCGAT
This sequence comes from Microtus pennsylvanicus, assembly GCF_037038515.1. NCBI lineage: Eukaryota > Metazoa > Chordata > Mammalia > Rodentia > Cricetidae > Microtus > Microtus pennsylvanicus. The sequence continues at coordinate 26,046,726 of NC_134597.1, read as the reverse complement.
TTGGAGTGTGTAAATGACCCCACTATGAAGATAAATATATGTCTATGACAGCATGGTGAAACCCACACAGACAGATTCATTTGCATGCACACACAGAGTAAGGTTTTCCAATTAGCCAGCCAAATGCATTCGTCCTCACTCATAAAGCTTCAGAGAAACCATACTGCTCAGTCAGTGTTAGGAGCTTTTCTAGGGTCAGGAACCAGATGTTTCTCACCTGGGTAATCCCCCAGTCAGCAGAGGGGTGTGTGTGTGTGTGTGTGTGTGTGTGTGTGTGTGTGTGTGTGAAGCTATTTAGGGACTTAAAGGAAAAGGAGAAAGAGTAGAAAGAATTACAAACGCAAACTTGGTTGGTTGCCTGTCATGTGGCCCTCTGACTTTAGAAATTGCACCTTCACTAGCATTTTGCAATGGTTTGATTCTGCACATCGTTTGAGCAGCAGAAAATGCCTCTCATTCTCGCACCAACATCCCTAGCAAACATGTTACCTAAGGTGAATGGGATGGGTTTCTATGTGAATCCTTTTGTATAAGAATGTGTGTGTGTAATACAAAAGTGTATAAATATATGTGTATATGCATATATGTATACTGCATACTTATCTTCACATACATCTGTGTTCTATAATATGAACAGCCAGATAGCATGTTCATATATTCTAAAGTGCGATGGTCACACATTCTGAGAGATCAGTGTGTAGAGGTGAGGGCCATCGCCGGAGCTTCTGAGAAATGACTCTGGCAAGCATGGCTGCTGCGGTTTCTAGGTAGGCCTGACATATCTAGGAGCCATGTGCCCGCAGCTCTAGCACCTGCCAGCTGCAAGTGTCGGGGCGGCTGGATCTGGCTGAGACTATTTTCTGCATCTCAATTCCCTCCAGGTCAGAGACAAAGATGAGAATTTCAGCTCATGAATGGTGCCAGAGCATAAATGAACCAGAGAGCACTAGCGTTCTTAGCAATATTAAAGCATGTAAGACTTGGTAATAAGCACAGGTTCATACTCGCTGCTTCAAATGGAGTGTAAGGGGACATGCCAGTTCATCTCGATGTTGACTGAGGAATTAGTGTGGCCACCTGTTTCACACAAACCTATAAAAGTCAAGTGGGCGCACGAATCTTAATTCTGTCTTTCAGGAAACAAAGGAGGATTGTGAATTCAAGATTGAGGCTAGCCTGTCTCAAAACTGTCTCAAAGACTCTGCTTGAAACAACAACAGTAACAAACAAAACACCAAGTGAGCACACAAAGAAACCAAGACAAGTCCATAGGTGACTTACGGTCCACGAGCGACCACTTATCTGGAGCAGATCTTTTTAGTTTGCTATTCTGACAAAGGCAAGGACTCATAAGCTTTTCTTTATCTTTGATTGACAAATATTCATTGTATATACTTACAGGACACAAAGTGATGTTTTGATACATACACAACACTGTGGAATGATCAAATCAGGAAAACAGAATATCCATCATTCCGAATATGTATCATTGCTTTGAGGTTATTACATTTGAAATCCCTCCTTTCAGCTATTTACAAACTTATAGCAAGCCAGGCACAGTGACTTACACCTATAACTTCAACACTCGAGAGGCTGAGGCAGGGGAATTGCTGTAAGTTTTATAGCAGGTAGTCTGGGCTACAGAGTGAGACCTTGTCTCTCTCCCCCTAAAAAAGGGAAGAGATATACAGCATATATCATGTTGCTACTAACCATATTAACCACCTATATATCTCCTGCTAATGCAGATACTATGATTTTGTACCTGTGGAAAGATATTAACCTCTTCCCTAATCATACGCTTCACTCTGCTTCTGGTAGCTACCATCCTAAGATCTCTTGAAGGAGCAGTTATTAGACAAAGAAGAGGACTGCGAAGATTACAGCGCATCTAAATCTCCACAGAACCTTTTGAGTTTTTGCCAAATGTTGGACTAAAACCAGCCCAATTACTAGCAAGTAGCCAAAAATAATTTCACAGTCTACTATCCGAGTCCCTGTCTTACCAGCACACTAGAAGATGCTTTTAAATATCCACTAGACTAACGCTGAGATGATCTAGGAAGAGCTGTCAACCAACACAAAGATCGCAATGAGTGGTTGAGGAACTAGCCGATTCTTTGGTAAACTGGGCAACGGAACAATAGCTGTGTGGTAAGTAATAAATCACATTGTATACATATAACCTCATCCCTTTCTGGCTGAGTCATTTTAAATCATGGTGGTGGGAGGAGACTGGGAAATTATAATAAAGCAGATGAATATTTATCAGCTCTTACTATGCCAGGCACTTTTTTATGGGTTTTCATGAAGACCACCCTATGAGCATCAATTAATATTATTTCCAAGACATAGATAAAGTCCCGGGTGGTCACAGACTACAAGGCTGGTAATATGCCTAGGATCTGTGGTCGTAATCATCATAGAACCCAAATTTACAAACATGCTTTCGTCCTGGGATGCACAAAGTTCCACACAAGCTGTTTTGCGGAGATGTGTATCAGATGCACAGAAACACCACCCCGAAGGTCCACAGCTCGGGACCAGCTTCTTCCCAGGACACCAGCTTGATCCTCCAGGAGCATAACCACAATGGATGTAGCTCAGCCTACCTCCAGGCCTCCCTCCTCCCTTGTTCATGGGCTCCCTTGTCTCTTTCACTTCTTCTGTGTCTTCCTCCCACCTCTTCTTTCTCCATGGGGATGGCACTGTAGGTGGGGCTATCTGTTCAGTGTGAAGAGCCCCAGCTTCAGTTCGTCAGGCTGCCCTTTCTGCTTTGTGTGCCCTTCTGCCAGCCGCACAGGGCAGCGACAGTGGCTGAATGCATTTGTGTGCCTACATCTCTGGTGTTACCTCTGGGTTTCTCTGCCACTCAGGTGCATTAAGTTAGCAGCATGGGATTGATGAAGGAGGGAGAGAGAAGGGAGAATTCTGTGACAGACAGAAGTTGAAGAGAACAACCAGGACTCAGTGGGCTAAGGGTTTTGGGGCTAGAGTTACAGACCTAGGTTTCTTTGCCTCAGATGCAACTCTTCCTCCACTCGTGATCCTGAGTTTTGCATAATTACATGCATAGCCTCCCCCACTCTCACACATCCACCCACACGTCACCAGTTACTGCTATTTCATTTGTGAGAATGTGCATTTATGTATATGTGTATATATATATATATACACACACACATATACACACATACATGCATACACACACACATATGTGCAGGGTGGGGAGGGGAGAGAGAGTTCACATAGTCTCCTGCTAGATTTCTATATTATAGGAGTTAATTTCATTGGTACCCTTAATGGATTCATCTCAGGACCATGAGAAGGAAGGAGCCTGCAAATACAGACTCTGCAGAATCTTTCTGTCCTGGCCATTGAACTTCCAGGGTGTCCCCCCAAATTGTAGAGTAGATGCCTTGCATTAATTGGTGCCTCACAGGAACTAGACTTTCTTCGTGGCAGGGCCAGCACAGTCATCCTCATCTGAGAATTCAGAGCACAAAAGAAAGGAGAGCCTGCAAGGATGCTCTGGAGGATGCTCTGGAGGATGCTCTTCCTCACCTATGTACTGGGTCCAAGGTTGAGATGGGCAATAATGCTCTTAGAATCACTCTGCTGGTGTTTGGATAGAGCACTCACAGGACCCTAGAGCTAGACAGCCCAGTAAAATCCAGTCAGAGATGTTCCACGTCTCCTGCATTTCTGAGTTGATCAACAGTCTAAATCGACGACAGGTTCCCAATATCTTGCCTAAGGTAGAGGATGGAGCCCATGCAGTTACTGCACATAACTGTGTCACAGCTTGAGAGCATGGGTAAGAATTACAGGTCCTTCCTAGCTGATGGCAAATATCTTTCAGTCTCTCCAATCCTGTGTTCATCTAACCTTCTCACCGTGTCTGCCATATGCTGATTTTAGGTCCTTCTAATCTCGTAACTCATCAGTCAGCAGGGGAAAGTGAGCATCCCAGTTCTCCATGGGACAATTTGGGAGAGGAGCATGGGGATTTGCATGGGGATTCTTCTCTGGAACTCTTCAAGGGTTAGAAATGGGATCTCCTGTCCCTTTAGCTCCTACTGTGTTTCTTGAACACACAAACACATTCCAGAGGGGACAGTTTCCTAAGTGGACTGGTTCTGTCCCCATGACTTACAATCCATGGGCAAACCTTCCTCTGCACTCCACCCCCTGGCTCCAGGACGGCTGGGTGAAGTCATTATCCCAGACAGCTGTGCGGGGTTCATGCCATCGCCTTACCTCATCAGCCCCCCATTTTTCACTAAGCTGCTTAAAATATAAACCAGACCCCTTGTCCCCAGTAGACAGACTCGCTTCAGAGCAGGCCAGAGTGGTGTGTCAGATGTCATCTGATTTGCAGTGTGTTGGGGGTGATTGCCAGATGGGCATGAGACAAAAGAGGGGGTGTTAGCTATGAGCATTCCCAGAGAAACGAGCTTATTTTTCTGGGGATAAAATTCCTAGACTGACACCTGACCCAGCAGTTGACTTTGAAAAGCTTCTCACCTCTAGAATCCATCTATAGAGTGGAGAAACCTGTAAGTCTCCAGTCATTTCCTGGGAACTTGAGGTGTCTGGGGTGGGGGAGCCCCTGCGTCATAAAGCCTTCAGGTCAGCAGTGACGGTAGAGAATGCTACAGCTGCACTTGCCCACCCCAAAACCGGCTCAAAAATAGTGGGAAGTGGCTCCTGTCTCCGTCCTGCCGGCCGTTGGCCTTGGCCTTTACCTCAGAGATTTAGCCTTTGGTTTCAGCTTAGAGTTTTGCAGAAGGGAAGAAGTCTTGGTAGATGTGTCCAACATGGCCACACCCACAAGGTGGCTGACATCATGCGGATGCTCAGGGCTGATCATCATAAAGACATGGATCCCCATGATATAGGTGGCCCCAATAGCAGCTCCCAGTGATATCCACACTAACATCAGGCTTCGTCTTTGGTGTCTGTTCTCCACCACTGAATACTCCTCTGCCTTTCCCATCCTCCACAGACTTCTTCCTGCAAAGCTTCCTTCTCCAGGTGTGCTCTTTCTATGGAGGGGGTGGGGTAATGGGAAGGTGATGGTGGTCCTGCAGATGTCTCTGGAGCTCCATTTCTTCCTCCTGAGATAGAGCAAGGCCAGGTAGGGGCCATCGCCCAGGCTGGCTGAAGGCTATATGCACAGAGCTGATTGGAACAGGCTGCAGTTTGAGCAACTGTAATAAGGAGCAGTTGCCATGGAAACAGGCTCTTGATGTTGTCCAGATTTCAGAATCTTTCCCCTCACCCCTCCTTGGTTATTTTCCTTCCTTCCGTGTTTTTTCCCCTGGGGCTATGGGTACACATTGAGCAGGAGTTGTGGACCAGCAGCCAGAGAGCCAGGCCTGCAAGTCTTAGGGAGACTTCAGTGAGAAAGCTGGCCCTTCCAAATGAGAAACTGGCCTAGAACCCTGAGGCAAGGCATGATTATATTCAAATATTCTGTATCCCAAAGATAGAGGATGATGTGTCCAGATTGTAGAAGACAATGATGCTCCCAAAAGTGCCTTTTATGAGATGCATAGGAGAAGATGGAGCAGACTAGGAAGCTGGACCTCAGGTCTATCTCCTCCAGCATAAGAACTGAGCAGCTGGAAGGAGGGGTTTAAACTGCTATGTTTGAATTTCTCATTATCGGTGAAAAATCTTCATGGGGACTTTATGACCACCCTCATCCCAGTATTCCATCTGTACAAGCAGCTGGGTTTCAACTCTTTTATCCCTACACTTAGTCAAGGTCATGCCTTGCTGAAGGTGGTCAGAGCAGAGCAGATACTGACATTTAAAATAGCATCCGCAGAGACCACATGCCTCAGTGTCTCTGAGTACAGAAGAATGGGGCTCGTGTGTCTTGATCTGATTGCATCTGGCCCAAGGATGGGGTGAGGCTGAAAAGAGACAGCAGATGGCAAGCTCTTAGGAATGGAGCAAGCATTACATAAAGGAAAAGGGGAATTGTTGAGAATCCATTGTTAAAGCAGCAGAACTTAAAAAGAGCCCCACACTGATTTGTGTCTTAAAGGATCTGAACATCAAGTTTGAGAACTCATGATGTAAGGGATAGACTGTGTGATGCCTCACCCTCTTGCCTTTCACCCTGGGCAGCTGGAATATCCTAGTTAATATGGACTGGACCCCATCCATGGATGGCAGTGCTAATACCTCAACTGAACAGAAAGCAAGCCATGGGACTGAGGAGTGAGTGCAAACTGTGACCGAAATGAGACCAGTAATGTTGGAAGCACAGCCTCCCGGTGGATGCTGGGAGTGCAAAATTTGATAGCAAATCTGCTACTGGTTAGGATCCGCAAACAGGAGACAAAACTAACCCACCAGAAGCTGAGGAAACATAGGAACAGAAGGAGAGTAAAAACAGGTTGGAACGTGTCCTCGGAACCGGGCAAGGCTGTATGGTGGTGAGTGAGTTGCGTGGTATGAGGGCCCAAATTGGAGCTCTTATATGGTAATTGCCTCTGGTAGGTTCTAAGCAGGCTCTCATTGGTTTCTTGGCACCGATCATCAATCTGCGGGGACCTCAGCCATCAGCTTTTCTCTCTGTATATCCTTAGCTTAAGTTTCAACATGTTGGCCATTTTTGTTTCTAATTTTTCTCCTCTGCTTACTCCACTGAGCAGAGTGATGTTTATGGATGGAATTTTCCCACTGAGTAGTTCTTTCTAGAATTCTAGGAGGCATTGCATGATGTATGCAACAGTCAAAGGCTGGGCCTAGTCCTTGCACCTTGTTGCTAAGGTCTGGGGTATCCCAGGTCCGGTCTGCTGCCTGGGGACCCCTCCTTCTCAGGGACAGGATGCACAGAGCTGTCAGTGAGGAAAGCAGTAAGACAATGGTGTGCAGCTTACACACCAGCCAGCCCCTCCCTCTCTTCCCTTGGTGGTGTTTGTGCTGGCTCCAGAGGGAAATGAACGCTGTGCACGGCATTGACAGTATTCTGTTTTAGAGCAGTTCTGGCTGTGGCCGTGTGCTTTCTCCTTTGCTTTTGTTTTATTTGCCGTCCTCTTACCTCCAGCTGCCTGTGTGTGCAGCACTGACTAGCAACGAAGGCCCCTAAGCCTTTGCCGGGTGTTTAGGATGGAAGGCTGTGTATGCCTTGTCCACTTCAGGGACCCCAAAGGCATGCTTTTAGTACTGCTTTTGTTGCTGGGACAAAAGAATGCCATCAAAACCAGTTGCTGGAGTAACAGGTAATATCACATAGCTGTCAAAAGGGATATGCATGTTTTCTAGTCACAAACACTGCCATGCCTTTCAGTCTAGTAAGAGGATGTTCACAGAATTTCAGAGAGCAAATGTAGCTCTTGTGGCCGAGGATGTAGCTCAGTTGGTAGAGCACTAGCCTCATATGTGAGGCCATGAATTCAATTCCTAGCACAGCAGGAAGAAAAGCTGTTCTGTGCCCTCGTTGCCCTTGTGGCATATATATTAACTAGAACCAGAAAGAAGAATTACGTGTGTAAGAGAAACTATGCCGCTCACCATAAGATAGTGGAAGCATTTTTATCTGTGTGTGGATAACTTACAAAAGAGACACAATAAAAATACTTTGTTTTAATTCTTTGAAGAGATGCTATATATATATAAAAATATATATATATATATTTTTAAAGCAGCTACTCAAAGAGACTCAGAAGACCCAAGTTCTAACCCAGGCAATGACATAACAAGCTGTGTGACTCTTCTAGGCTTTATCTTTAAGAAGAATCAAATTTTGGAGAGTTTGCTTCTAAGAAAGGATGTCATAAAATTAAATGGGAAAATGTTAGAAGCATTATCCAAATGCTACTCACGGTTAGAAATGTTTCCTAAATCACCTTTTTTAATAATTGCCTCAGTTTCCCAACCTGTTAAATAGTTATCCTCCACTCCTTATAAATAGACAGCCCCCTCCCACCCTCTCCCGTGTTAGTAAAGAAAGAATAATAAGTAGGAAAAGCTTCAAGCTCTTTGAAACCAAAGAGTGGGATAAATACCCTATATTGATTATGATGATTATATCTGGGACTAGAAAAATGTGATTGCCTGGTTGCCAATAGCAACCAGATAGAGATGCAGGAGTAGGAAGCTGTGCAAAAAGGTTCCCTGGGAATGGCAACGGGTTCTTTTCTTCTTCTCCTTCAAAACTGCCATCCCTGCTGCCTGGGCTTGCTCTTCTTGCTCCTGGAGACATGGCCATTGGTGAACGGATTTGAAGGGAGTTGCACAAAGACTGACTAGGGAATGCCGTGCACAGTGGGTGGGTCCTCCTTCACCAGTCATGTGTCATCAGAAGCGGAAATGATATCTTCAGCTGGAGTCAGAGGTGTGTGCTTGGGGTGGGGGAGGTCGTCACTACCATTGTGAGCGACACAGAAACGTCAAAGGACAGGGGTCATGAAATAGTGGCAGGGGACAACTCACCAGGCACAGTGGAGAGAGTGGGGTTTGGCTTCGCTATGGGTTTGCCTTTACCTCTTCCTCCCAAGCAGAAATGAAAGTCTAAGGCAGTGTTCTGTAGGAAAGAAGGAGGCACATCATTGTGGAATTTGAATCCAAAATGTGTCCCGTGGTTTATGTTTTAAGCTCTGGTTCTCCAGCCGGTTAGTGCTGTTTTAGGAGGCTGTGGAACTTTCAGCAGATGGGGCCTCATTGATGGAAATAGGTCAAGAGGGTTTTCCTTCTAGAGATCACAGTCCAACCCTTATTCCAGCTCTGTTTTCTGCTGCCTGGTCCTCTGTGAAGTGAGTCAGCAGTACCACATGCTCCCACCAGTGCAGCAAGCCACCCTGCCCTGACTTTTCCCTCATGTATCACCATTCTCTCTAACTGCTAAGCCAAAATGAACCTTTTTCATCTCCAGTTGTTTCTGTCAAGTGTTTTGGTCACCCTGATGCAAGAGTGGTCACTGTAACCATCCTCCCATCATGGGGTGAACAAAACTTCAGCCGTGACTCTGAACCCCAGAATCTCCCATCTGTATGTGAGAGAGTTTAGGGAACTAGACGACAGTTCATGTTGAACACACATTATTTGCCATACCCTCATTGGCTGTTGATTATATTGTCTCATGGTCCCCAGTGAGTGGCAAGGCCAGGCCCAGCATTCAGCTGGCTGCATTCAAGGCTTGTGTTCTCTATGCCATGATCTTAGACTCTTTACCTTGCAGGTCAGAGGCCTAACAACTACTTGGTCACTACATCTTGAGAGTGAGACTTGCTGAAATGAAGTCTAAAGATTACTGTCTGACTCTCCTGTGGTCAGAGCCTTCAAGTTTCTGTGCAATATTCCTGTGTTGTAAGAAGGCATTTGGCTTCTAGTTCAAGTCTTTTCTCTCACTTTTGCGTAGTGAGGGCTATGGGTCCTTTTCTGACCACTGGTCACTACTAGCTATTGAGGAGGAACTGTGTGTGTGTGTATGTGTGTGTGTGTGTGTGTGTGTGTGTGTGAGTGTGTGTGTGTGTGTGTGTGTGTGTGTGTGTGTGTGTGTGTGTGTGTGTGTGTTGGCTCTTCCACCCAGGAGAGATTGGACATTACCCTTTTATTCCCTGGTGAAAACCAAACCAAACCAAACAAACAAAAAGAACAAAATCAGAAGCACAAACTGCTCTGACCTCAACAGTCCCCTGACAAATGGATAGAAATCGATCTTCGGCCATATACTAATAATGTCGTATGTTTCACATCCACTCAGAGAGCCTCGTCCCTAGGTGTGGATAGCTATTCTGATGTAGAGCAAACAGTGACAGCCTATGTGTCCCGAGCCTCTGCTCTGTGCTTGAGGCTGCAGCCATCACTTCCCGTGTATAACCTCATCTACATGCTGTGATGACCCATGTAATTGTGACTCCATTTCTTACCTCCATTGCGCAGACAGGAACACTGTGTGGGAGACAATCGGCCATTGAGAGCTGTTGCTGGTGTTGGACTTGAGCCCAGTTTAGCTAATCCCAGGCTCCACTCATAAATACTAATCACTTTGCAAGTTCCACTGTATTCCAGGTGCCCAAGACCACTTCTTTGTTTCTTCTCATTGTAGCGTAACCTGCCTGTTTCTGTCTTCCTCTAGTCCTTTAAATGGACTCTTTGCTCTCTACAGACCAGAGGTTCCCGGCCATGGTGTTCATTTTCCTCATCTCATTGCCACCCCTGCACTCTGGTGAGGCCGGTTAAAAGTTCTTTAACCTTCTTGGTCCCCTGTGAACTGCAGGCTGCTTGACTCTGGACTCTTAGTAGTTGACTCTGGTGGCCAAGCTTCATTGTGACTCAGCAAGCAGAGTTCTGGGTGTAGAGGCTCCATCATGCCCAGGCCTCTCGTCACTTCCTTTCTTCTCTGCTTCCTCCCTGCAATCCACCTGTACACCCCTGAATCTCATCAGGTTTAGCTTAACTGCTTCTACTGCTGAGGAGCTAGGTACTGATTCTTTATTCTTTTAACCTACATCAGATTCATCCTCATTAGACTAAACATTTCCATCTCGCACAGAGGTTCCTTTGCTCACTCATTCATGCGACCTTGACCGAGTCTCTCCCCCGTGCCCCTACCCTCAAGGCACGAACACCACAGACACTTGGTTTCAGCAGGTGGCTAATATCCCAAGTTGACTTTTTGACTTGGAACAGTGCCATCTGTAGTGGGTCTGCCACTCATTCCTTGTTTGAAATGAACAAAGATGCCTGAATACTACCCGTGTGTGAAAGGAGAGGCAGTAGGAGCAAGGGGAAGCTAGATTGTGCTGCATAGGAAGCCAGACCTGCTTGGACAAAGCTGTGCTGGGGCAGAGTCTCTCTTCCATCTTATTCTGGGGAACAGTTACTTTTCTATCTGTGAAACCTTTCTCCCGTTTTCCCAGTCTACTCCTGGGGACTGAGTGCTCATAGATGGAAGGAACATATCTAACAAATGTTGTACAGTGATTGCTAACAGCCTGATTGAACATGCCAGTGGGACTCAGCAAAGACTGGTCATCAGGACTTTTTTCAAAGGCTACTCTGGGTCTGAAAAGCCTATGTCTACAACTTATTTGTACACAGTCCATGAGGCAAGAGTGAGTTGCTTTTACATATTTGAAGGACAAGAGAAAGAAAAAGGAAGGAAGGAAGGAAAGAAAGAAGGAAGGAAGGAAGGAAGAAAGAAAGGAAGGGATTATTTCATGACACAAGAAGTATCTTAGTGTCCACAGATAAGTTTCCCTAGAACATAGACAGCTGCATGTTTGTTCATAGACCATGGCTGCTGTCCTACCATGCAGCAATGTGGAGTGTTTGCAACAGAGCCTCTCTAGCCCGCAGCGCTCCGGCTACCTATCTGGACCCTTGCACGAAAGGACTGTCAACCGTTTGTCGGTGTTTGAGACAGGGTCGCATGGATCCTAGGCTGGCCTGAAACTCCTTCTGTGTCCAAGGGGGACCTTGAAACTCTTATCCTGCTGCCTCTACCTCTCGAGTGCTGAGATTCCAGGTGTTTGCCACCATGCCAAGTTTATGTGGTACTAGGGCGCAGACCTGGGGCTTTGTGCACGTTAGGCAAATATTCCGCCAACCAAGCTATATCAGAGCACCAGGATATCCTGCTCTCATGGTATATCCATCTGCTCCAGTCAAGAGGCAAGGACTTCCCTGCCCTCGCAGTGGCTATCTGCCAGCTGGGGCATGTGTTTAAGAAACTCATGAATGGGTAAGGTATTGCCCAGACTTTGGAGCCTTGTGCTCTCTGATCTGGACATGATTTTTCCTTATCTTTGTTCCCCATCTTGGAAATGAAAAGCTTGGACTGTAGGATCTCTGAACCTGTCTTTTTTAAAGGTATGTGTGGTTGTCTGCTCCAGAAGGCCTGCTCTATAGAATGTATGGTAATGATAACCTGTGTCATTCTTGAGACTGGATATCACTGACCAACAGGTGGACACAGCAGTGTCTGTCCCCTTCCTCCCCTCTAGCCTCCAGGTCATCCTAGTTCTAATGCTGTGAAGACCAACCTTTTCCCCCACACCCACACACCCATACACCCATCCTTGTTTGGACCCAGTACAGGCTTTTTTTTTTTTTTAATTTTGAAGTGCCTGAGATCTAGGCGGACTGTAATTATGTAATTCTTCCTTGTTATCTTTTCTAATTGTTCTCAGAGCTGTTTCCTAAACTGATTGGAAACAATTGCAGACAGGGAATGGAGTGGGAGGTGGGTAAGGATCTGGCTGCTGGCCAGAGTCAGGCAGTCTGCCGGAGGAGGCTGGGTCTTTGTAGCAAAGATGCCGGAGTGAGTGTGAGGGGATCCTTGGTACCCAGGCCACCTGACCAGTTGAGTGGTGGGGGAGGATGCATGCATGGAGGAGCTGGCTTACTCATTTAGAGCATGGCTCCCTCTTGTCCCCAGGCTCCAGAGGCCTGGCTGTTTTCCCTTTCCCTGCTGCCTGGGTGACGTGGATAGGGCTCCCCAATGGATGCTGCCAGGGGCCAAGAGAGAGCAAAGCCTCTCCCTCCTGACTTCGAATTGTTTATGCTTTCTTGATAGAATAAAAATATGCAACTCTTGAGCCATCTATCACCCCCAGAAAGCCACGGAGGGTGAATTTGTGGAAAAAGCTTGGGGACTTGCTAGTTGGGGCCCAAGTGGGATGGCATAGGGTCCCTGGAAGGGCAGCCATGGCTGAACAGGAAAGGTATGGTTTTCTTTGGTTCTGAGCCCCAGAAAAACAATTTAAATAGTGTTCTCTGGCACCCCTTTACTGTGAGGACAGTGTCCTGTCTCTGCATGGAGCCCTGGAGCTTCTAGTAGCTACAAGACTGGCCTGCTGTGCACCTATTCTCTCTATCTGCGACGAGCTCCCTCCTCCCTGCTTCTTCTCATCCACAGTGCAAGTGCAAGAGGCTCCTAGATAGGAAAGGCAAGATGGGATGGGGTAGGCACCTTCACCCCACCCCAGCAACATCTCTTTAAACTCCCCCAGAGCTGGGGGAAGGTTATTACCCTCATTTTTCTTTTGTAAAGACATATAACCAAGATCTCTCTCTCTCTCTCTCTCTCTCTCTCTCTCTCTCTCTCTCTCTCTCTCTCTCTCTCTCTCTCCCTTGTCATGATGTAGGGACACTCCAGAAGGCAGTAGGAAAACAATCTAAGGTGAATCAGAGCCTGCCTCTGGACCAACAATCTCCAGGTTCCTTGAGGATCCTCACGCTGTGTTGGGTTCAGCCTTCAAAACCAAGTGTACCTGACTTCAGAGTTCTTCCATCTGGCCTTAAATTGCTCTCAAAGGGGAGACTTATCAGGCCAGAAGCTTCCCCATTTGGAAGGTGGTCCAGAATTATTGGGGTTTTTTTTGTATGTTTGTTTGTTGGTGGTGTGTGGGTGGGGGGGTAGGGATTTGTCATTTGCTTGTGTAACAGGGCTGGGGACAGCTGTCCATCCCACATAGCTAGTTCTCCTTACAGGCCACCAGCCTCTGGAGCTGGTTGAGTTGGGGGAATGTGGACAAAAGCGGGAAATGAGGGATACCAACCAGCATCAAGGACCCTACGGCCACCACCTTGGCCTCTCTCTGGAACATGCCCTCTGCTCTGGCCTCTTTGAAAGCCTCGAATCCTCTCAACTTCTTGCTCCGTTCTGTTGCCTGGGGAATTTACTATTCTGTTTCTCTCAGTGGAGAATTTACTATTCTGTTTCTCTTAGTGCTTTCAGGATGAGACTGGGTGGGCAGAGACGTCTGAGATCTTTGGTTTCACAGACATTCTCCTCTGACCTGAGAGAATGCACACTTCAGGATCTCCCACAGTTGCACTAGGAAGGCCCTTCACCTCCCACCACCTCAGAGAGCATTCTGGCTGTGCTGGGAGCAGAGCCTCTCCTATGCCCCGTTTCTTGTTTCATCGGCTGTGGTTGGTCTCAAGCGAATCTATAGAAGTCAATCCATCTCTGATCATGTGGCCTACATTGTGACCTGAGGGACCTTGTCTCTGGGCCAGCACTTCTGAACTTATTTTTCATTATTACCCTCTTCCCTTAGAGGAAAATTAAATTCAGATTTTTCCTAATGAGAAGACATGCACATTTTCTGGAGAGGGTGAGCTTCGGCAGACTTTGTAACCCATTATACAGGTTAAAATGCTGCTGTGCCCTCTGGCTTTTGACCTTTCTGGGGGTGCTCTATTCCCCCCATTGGGAACACATGCTCTGGGCTTTCCCAAATTATAATTTCTCCATAGTCTCATTTAACATGTGGAAACTAGGGTCTTCATGAATGAAGAAGGTTCCAGCAATCCAGCCTAAATAATGTTTGGCAGAGACCCCCACTCCTTGGCCACGACAACCTTCCAGGGCCATCACTGTAGGCTAGGGAAGGGTTGGTAAACAGTGGTGGTGAGATCTTCAGGGTGACAGGGACATCTCCTTGACATGCCTCCAGATGTGCTGTGACCTCTGTCTGGGGGAGCCCTCTTGGCCCGTTTGCCCAGGGGAAAAAAGATCCAGGAATAAATCCAAGCAACGGGAAGGTCAAGACGGAGAGGAGGCAGAAACTGTGAGACGCCACCATCCTCCCAAGCAGGCAGCCTGGAGCTTCGTGCCTGTACTTCATAAAGTGTTTCTCCAGTGTCAGTCCTGGGAGCTTGGGCAGGAAGCCTGAGAGCCGTGGAAGCCCCGTTTGCCTCCAGTTCAGAATGGGTTGAGCGTGTCCCCAAGTTCAGACTTAGACCCCCATTTGCACCGAGGTAAAATTTAATGGAGCCCACAAATGAAAAACAGGCTCCTGGAAGTTAGTTGGGGCTCTGTTCTGTTCCTTCAAATGCTTCTTTCTTCTTCGCATGCCAGCCCTGTGCTCTCTGTCCTGTTCTTGATGCTGTTGTCTGGCCATGTGTCTGCTCACCTGCCTTGCTCATGTCGTCAGCCTAAAGTCGGGTCCCCTGAGCAGGGCAGAATTGAGGCAGGGGTGAAAGAGCTAGACAGACAGGGCGAGGAGGAGCAGGAGTCGGGAGGGGCCCAGATCCAGCACCTAGCCTGTGGAGGTCACCAAGTCACCCCCTTCTCTTCTCACCCAGGTCATAAAATCTGTTTCTAGCTTTTACCAATTCCCCTGTTGTACCAGAAACACAGTTAGTTAGCTTTAAAAGTGTCTCCAAGCTGTGGCCAGCTAGGAATTTATGACTCCTTTTTTTTATATTGTTTTTAAAGCTTTCCTTTAAAGTGGCTAATTAGGTATATTTCTCCAATGGTAATTTAAAAAATGCTAATTGGTCTGCACTTTAGAAGGAGGAGAGAAAACTTTCTCCCTTATTATCTCAGCGCTAGAGAGAGGCAGAAAGGGGTTGATGCTGCCCACGCGGTTAGTGCAGCCTCTGAAGAGAGAGACGGGGTGCCGCTTTTGTGGGCAGGGGAGGGTCAAGAGGGGAGGGTCTCAGTGGCCTTGGAAATGGGTTGCTGCAGTGTCTGGAGGATAGTCAGGGGCTCTTAGTGTCTCACTCTTGGGGGAGCTATGGTACCCATGCATCCAGCCCTAGGGTGGTCTTGCCAGGAGAATAGATGAGCCAACAGGATTTATGGAGGGTGTAGCTTAGAACAGAACTCAGCAGTGACCAATCCACGTGCTAGCAGAATATGCCAGGTTGAAGCTCATTTTCCATGGAGGCTTAGAAGCTGTATGGAAAGGAAGCAGAGTCTGAGGCTTGCCATGTCCTCTACTCAGAGATGTTCGAGTCAAAAGGAGCACTGACATAGAACCACTGAAGCAGGGAGACCCTCTGACTGTGACCTGGAAGACAGGGAGGGCCTTACATCAAGGATTCCCGTGGAAGGATGGACATTTTGAAGGGCCCAGAACCCTTAACTTACTCCTAAGGGACTCTCAGGATGAGCCCTTTACTAGTTCCTCTAAACTGGTCAAGTTGGGTATTGGAAGGTGGCAGTGACTTTCTTGGATTTACGTCTTTTCCAAAAGTTACCCCAAGATGGGGCAGAATACAAGCCCAGAATCTGGGCCAGCTCATTAGCACCAGGGTGGGAATCCATACCTTTCCATTTCCAGGTCAAGAGTGAGACTCACTATTTTCCACTTGGGGCTATAGCGTTCACCGGGGTCCAGCTCTGGAGGTGGCCAGGGTCAGTCCCTTCAACATCTTCATGGTGGTTCTCCATGGGAAAGCTGAAGGGTCTCAGGTGGTTCTTGTCCTGTGCTCAGAAAAAAAAAAGGCGTGCTGCCGGCGCGACGGTGGCTCACGCCTTTAATCCCAGCACTCGGGAGGCAGAGGCAGGCGGATCTCTGTGAGTTCGAGGCCAGCCTGGTCTACAAGAGCTAGGTCCAGGACAGGCTCCAAAACTACAGAGAAACCCTGTCTCGAAAAAAAAAAAAAAAAGGCGTGCTCTGAGAGATGGTCCAGCTGGCATTGCCTTGGTGCTCTGTCTGGTGTGCAGGCTTGGTGATACACTGTTCCGGAACTGCTGTGTGGTCCCTTTGGTCCCCATGCTGGTGGCTCTCATCCTGCCATCCCTGTGTGTTGCTGTGTGATTAACATAGCTAGGCAGACACAGACAAGGAGCAGGGAGGATTCGCTAACATTTCTGCAGCAGGAGGGGTGGGAGCCGGTCGCAGGAGCTGTTCACTATCAGACCATCTTATAATGGAGCAGAATCCCAAGGACAGAGGCCAGGTTAGCTTAAAAGTCCATGGTTATGGGAAAATGGAGGGGGGGAAGGGTTCCATGCTCTCCAGACCATCCACAGCAGAGTATCCCAGCCCCTCACTTCAGCTCCAGTCCCATCTCATGGAAGGACAGAGTGTATCTTAGGATTCTAGCTCTGAATCCCTACAGTTCTCCTTCTGCTCTGCTCGGGAACTTAGTTTTATCCATTGGCAGAAATGGGACGGAAGAGAAGCCCCCTTCCCCGTGTTCTCTACACCGTAGCAGTGGGCATTCAGAATTTGGGCTTTGAGATTTCCCCACTCCCAAATGATTTTGGAAGTGTCATTTCGGCTCATAAGCTTGGGTCTGTTGGGAAAGTTCAAATAAAATAATGTGTCAATTCTGCAAAATGGAAATATCGAGCCAATGTGATTATGGTAGACACGAAGGGGATGAGCGATGTGGATCTGGCATGCAGGCATCGTGGCGTCCCTCGACGGAGCAGATTTCATTTCCCTACCGGGCCTTCCTGGCCAATTCTGCAGCGTGCACACTGAATGAGGCTGGGGATGGGGTCCACAGCTCAGGAGCTGTGCAACCAATTCTGAGCTACTCCAAGGAACCAGGGGAGGGGGGGGTGCAGAATGATAAATGTTCCTAATCAGAGTCCACACGCAATTCAATTTACTCTCCTCTGCTTTTCTGAATCTGGTTGGGTGGAGAAATTCTGGCTTCTTGAACAGGAGGTTTTGCTTGGGCTTCACCTTCAGGAGGTTCTCTCATTTGTACATCTCCTGGGGGTGTCCAGCATTATTTAACCCTCACGACCCCCTTTCTGTGGGGTAGTAATATAGCTATTTAATCAGATTAGTAGGAGGATAATGGAGATTAGGTGTGATCAGGAGCTCTTGGAGCGGCTTTGAAGGTACTTAATGAATTCCTTTCCTCTTCCTGTCTCCACACGAGCGAGCGCAGTAGCCATCCAGCTGACATGGGCATGCTTAGCTGGGTCATCAAGGAGGCGGATGGGGGAGAAAATGACATCAGTAGGCGTGGCTAACAGAGATCTGCCTCTAGGTGGAATACTGAAGGACAGGTAGGCTTCCTGCTGCAGTAGCTGCTCGGAAGAGTTCCCAAGTGCACAGATTTTGGAATTAGACAAATCTGTCTTTGATCCCAACTTTATAGCAACCAGCTATGTGACTTTAGATAGGCAGGACAGCCGTCTGTGCTTCTTATCATGTCCTCATGTATGGAGAAGGTTGAACATCATGCTGGGAGTACACACAGAACCCTAGCATGTGCCGTCTGTATTCCCTCCTCTGTCGGGCACAGGTTTATCTGTAGTACATGGGACTCGCCCAGTCTCAAGCATGTGGAGTCGTTCATGAGGGTAGGAGGAGGTTCCATGTTCCCCTCGTTTCCTTGCCCCTTAGATGGGGCCGGGCATATGAAAGACTGAGAGTGTTCAGTGGGCGAATTACTCTCCAAGTATCATCTGTCTGTAGGTGTGTGTTTGACAATGAGTTCCCTGTAAAAGGCTCATGGTACTTGGAAAGCATGACCTCATTGCTGGAAGGATTTTAGAGGCATCATTTGATCTGCTTCCTAGACAAAGCCTTGCTGGGGTCATGTGGAGGCCATGATGTATCTGTGGCCCAGGACGTAGCTGCAGTGCTTTTAATCATAGTTCAATTGCCACCTTAAAAAAAGAGGTTTCTGGTGTCGGTATTATGTGTGCATGGAGCGTGGGAGGGGGCATCCTTTGCAATAGTAGGAACAGTCTGTGGCCCTGAGGGGCATTACTAATTGACTACTACTAATAATTGTCATTATTTTGAGAACCAAAAGCTAAGCTTTCTGTTAGATATTTCATACTTTGAAGTTGTTCAATTACATATAGGTAGCCTGTTTCACTTTGTTGATGAAGTTATAGGCAGAAACTTTAATAAAGCGCAGAGCCAGCTAAGGATGGAATTCAGCTGGTGTGATCCCTAAAAAGCCCAGGCTTCTTGGTCATCATCATCAACAAAGGCAAGGTGGGTACAGAGAGATTCTAGAGGGGAAGAGATATTGGAAACCCCTTGGCTGGGGGAATACACAGAAAGCTGGGTCAGAGCTGGGGAAACACAGCTAGCTATTTTCTTATGGCTTAGGAGAATTTGAGAGAATTTGAGCCGTGGAGTATAAAAGTGAACGGGCTCCTATTCTGCCTAAAGTAAGAACAAATGTGACACGGATGAACCCTGAGGTTACACTGAGTGGCATAAGCAGTGTAGGAGATTCTGATGTTTTGAAATATCTGAGTAACTATAGCCATAGAAACAGAACATAAAAGGGTATTTACCAGGACCTTGGGAGAGAGAAATGGGAAGTTATAATAGTGGAATGACTGTAGATTTTCAGTTTGGGAAGACAAAAATTCTGGAGATCAATCATGCTGGGTTGTATAGAACTGAAACTGTACTTAACTCCACTGACTTAAAAAAGGTTAAAATGACAAACTTGTTATGTCTGTGTATTAGTTATTTTTATTAAGCTGGTAAAGGCAGCTTAAGGAAGAAAGGGTTTATTTTTGGCTTAGTTCCAGAGGACACATAGTCCATCGTGGCGGGGAGGGCATGGCATCAGCAGCTTGAGGCTAGCCTGTCACATCACATCAGAAGCAGAGAATAAACAAGACATGAGGCTATGCTGTAGACCCTCAAAGCTCACCTTCAGGGATGAACTTCCTCCAGCAAGGCTCTACTGAAGATTCTGTAATCTTCCCAAACAGGGTCACCAGCTAGGGTGTTCAAACCTATGAGCCTATGATGGGGGAGAGACTTCTGTTTTGTGTTAATTTCATTGGTTAAATAAAGAGACTGCCTTGGCCCTTTAATAGGACATAAAATTAGGTAGGCAGAGTAAACAGAACAGAATGCTGGGAGAAAGAAGCTGAGTCAAGGAATCGTCATGATTCTCCTACCGGACACAGATGCAGGCTAAGATCTTCCCTGGTAAGACACCTCGTGGTGTTACAGGGATATTAGAAATGGGTTAGATCGATATATAAGAGCTAGCCAATAAGAGGCTGGAACTAATGGGCCAGGCAGTGTTTAAAAGAATACAGTTTCTGAGTAATTATTTCGGGTATAAAGCTAGCCATGTGGGCGGCTGGGTGGCGGGACACAGCCCCACCGCTCCTATTACAATAAGCCTATGGGGATATTTCACATTCAAACCACAAGGGCTTGGGAATGAGGACCTCACTGGACAGAGCACACACAGGGGCAGTTGGGGTCCTATGCTTCAGGTGGTCTGGTGAGGCTACATAGTGCTGAAGTACATGATAGCAAGCCAAGGAATAACTTAGACCAAGTCTGGGAGCAGGTTCTCTCGGTATGGTTTGAGCATAAATATCCCCACAAGCTTGTGTTTTTGGACATTTGGTCCTCATTGTTAATACTATTTTGGGTTGTTTTGAAATATCTACAAGGTAGATTCTAGCTAAAGGAAGTAGGTTAGACAGGAAGCCTTGTGGGTTACATGTAGCCCATGCTCATGTCTGGTCCAAGTTCCTTTTTCCCTGATTCATCATGATGTGAGCAATAGTCTCCTTCCATTGCCATGGACAGGAGACTATCTCATGGTCATGTCTTCCCCTTCGTGAGGGACTGTTTTCCCTCAAACTGTGAACCATCATAAATCCTTCCTGCCTTAAACTGCTTCTTGCTGGGTACTTGATCACCATATGAGACGCCACTAATGTACCCACTATATCAAAAGAGGAAGACTTTGAAAAATGGAGGTTCTCCCTTCTATACTCCATGGGTGTCAGGAAAACTCAAGAGATACAAAACTAACTTAGTAAAGTCATGACAGAGCAACACACTCTGATAACAAAGTTCAGGCAAATGATGACCCCTGGTTAAAAGTGTTCACACACAGACTAACACAAATGCTCAAGACCATCCTAGATCTGATCTTGGCACATGGGCAGCTATAATTAAGCTTACTGGGGCTCCCCGTACCACCAGCTAGTTGTGAATGCTAGAACCCACAAATGGAAGGTTGACAGCATGTCATAAGCCTTGGTCTACGGTATATTTTCTACAGATTAATAACTATGACCCACAGGGCATAGCCTGATTGCCCTTGATTTCCTACAGCCTATGAGGTATGATTCTTACAGTATTTAGTGGCTTAGAAAGATC
Source organism: Microtus pennsylvanicus (assembly GCF_037038515.1). Taxonomy (NCBI): domain Eukaryota; kingdom Metazoa; phylum Chordata; class Mammalia; order Rodentia; family Cricetidae; genus Microtus; species Microtus pennsylvanicus. Next base: position 26,025,892 of record NC_134597.1, on the reverse strand, counting down.
AAAAGCAGAATAGTATTTCCTCTTACATGGAAATGAATGCCAGGCTCATAAGAAAGTTTTGCTGGGCTGCCTTTGTCCGCATCCCATCTGTGACTACATTTTATGCTGCAATGGCCCTACTGGGTCATGACAGAGACGGTATGGACTGCAGAACTGACAGTAACTCTTATCTGCTCTTTATAGAGAATATTCCTGAATTCTGATCTAGTCCATTATTTTTTTTTCTAACCATGGGCCATAACATCCAGCTATAAATCAACTTAGAAGAACATGACCAGAATTCTAAACAAACAAACCAAACAAAGTGTGAAAGGAATGGAAAGAAAATACTGGAGCACGTTGCTTGTCTGTCAGGCTTCTCCTTAGACCGCCATCTTTCTTTTAATTCCTATGTTAGTCAACTAGGAACGTGACTACTGGGGACATGACATGGATGGTATCTGTTATGCAGGGTCTTGGTGATAAAACTTGAAAAGCTAGTCTGGGTGCACTGGGATATTGACCTCTATTCCTCTGGTATGTGGGACAAGGGCTAGGTGATTTCCACTTGGGGTCTTCTGCCCACAACACAAAGCCCGGATTCGGGGAGGATCCTGACCTTGATATCCCCAGTTTTCTTCCACATGGAAAGGGTTCCCACTTTTTTTTCTAGTGGGAATAAATGAATGCATAAGTAAATGTTCATGTTTAGGCAGAAAGAGAAGCACATTCCAGGGCCAAGGACACAGAGCTTCCTTCTTGACCCCATTGATTGACATCTGATAGCAATAAGGGATGTCTCCCAGACAAGGTGACAAGAAGCCAGATCCAAGAAACCTTTGTGTTTACAAACATATTGCTTAAAGTGTCATGGATATAATTGAAAGACATCAATAGCAATCAATGGTGACAAGTCACTGTCCCCGGCCATTAAAAACTAAATCTAGGCCAGGAGGAAATGAAGGGGAAGAATCTATTGAGGAAAGTCACATTGCGACATACTGTTACAACTCTTCTTCTCCCCCACCTCCCCCCTTTCCCTCTACTGTCTCCATTACCTCCTACCCTCCTGCTCATATTTTCACTTGAGATGCAGTGAGGGAAATTTGCAGCTCTATAAAGCCCTCTTGGTCTAAGTCTTTGGGGATGGTTAGACCAGCCCTCCCTGCTTTTCTCTTCCATCCTCCCAGCTGTGCCCAGGTGGCTCGTGAATTTCAAACTGAGTTTTTAAGCAATAGCTCAGCTATGCTGCACGTTCTCTGGATGTGGCTCTCCTCTGTTCTCAAAGGCCGTGGTGGCTGATGCTTTGTCAGACCGCATTATTCCAGAATTCGAAAGTTAGGCTGGATTGGGCCCATGCATTGTGGCTCAGAAACTTTCAAAGGTCAAAGAACTGTATTTACAAGAGGTCTTTGGTCTTGACATTGACTCACATGATTGTGGCAGGAAGCGGGAGTGGTTGGTAGGCATTGGGTTCCAGAACGGAGGTGGAGATGCTGCTAGATTTCATGGGACCAGTGCAGACACTGGGGCGAGGCTCAAGGGCAGGAGAAGTGGACCCTGCTGTACAAGGAAGACTTCTCTTTCTTTCCTTCCTTCCTTCCTTCCTTCCTTCCTTCCTTCCTTCCTTCCTTCCTTCCTTCCTTCCTTCCGTCCTTCCTTCCTTCCTTCCTTCCTTCCTTCCTTCCTTCCTTCCTTCCTTCCTTCCGGCTACTCTACAGCTTGCAAAGGTGATGTAATCTTCTTTTTAAAAAGTAAGAATATAATATACAGCAACCTCAAAATGATGGCATTGGTTCGAGGACTGAGCCAGTTTGGAGGTATGGGTATACCCAGCCATGGCCAAAGTGGAGTTGGCTGGGTGCTGAGCTGCGGGTGACCATGGAGAAGTCTCTGTGAAAACTACCAGGATAAACTGAAAAGACCAAGGAGGAAAGATGAGTACATGGCAGCTGAAGAGAAAGTGACAGAGAGACTAAAGGAGGGAGATGTGGGAAACTACAAGAGAACAGGGACCCAGGACTAGGACAGAGCCAGCAGTCGTGGAAGCAGCAACCTGGGTGTGAAGCACCATTCTCTCCCCATTCTCTCTCTCTCTCTCTCTCTCTCTCTCTCTCTCTCTCTCTCTCTCACACACACACACACACACACACACACACACATACACACACACACACACAGAGACACACACTCATACACATTTCATTCACGCACACATCTATCCCTTCATCCATTGTATTGGTTGTTTATTCTTCTTGACACTTTTCTGCATACTGGGAACTCAGGTGTAAAAGGTTAAGAAATAAAATCTTTGCTCTCAAGGACTTCATGAGCTAAAATGTCACCTCATTCCTTACCCACCGAACAAAGCCTGCGTCTGAGATTGCTGTTATAGCTGCAGCGTTTCACTGGCTGAACATGGGATTTAAAGGCACACTGTGAAGAAAGCATCTGGAGAGAGGCCGAGGAGGCAAACCCAGTCTGCCCAACATGACTCTTGAAGAAGTAGAAAAAATATAGGATCCTTGCAGATGGTGTGTGTGTGGGGGGGGGGGGTTACTTTAAGAGCCTTTCAACAGGAGACACTCTCCAACTCCCTCTGTGGCTTTCAGAGCCATCCTCCACGCTCTAACTAGTGAGACACCAGGAGGGTGGATTGGTCTTGTGCAGTAAGGAAGGTTATGGTTGGTCAAGGTCAGAAGGGAGCTGACCTTCGCTGAAGGCAGTAAAGTCAGCCTTGAGAGTGTCTTCGGATTTCCAGAGCAGGCAAGACACTCAGCAACATTCCTTTGCAGCAGCTGAATTCCATTTTTTTGTTTTATTTTTTTTTAATTCATAAAATTATTATTTTATGAGCCTCTTGCCTGCTTGTGTATATATGTACCGCATACATGCCTGGTGCTCACAGAGCTCAGAAAGGGGTGTTGGAACCTCTGGTATTGGAGTTTCAGATGGTTGTGAGGCATTGTGTAAGGGCTGGGAATTGAACCTGGGTCCTCTGGAAGAGCAGGCAGTACTTCTAACCACTGAACTAACTCTCCCACTCCCTTCTTTGTCTCCCTACATGAGCAGATACAGTCACTTTTTTCCTACTGAGGCCTGAGATGCAGTTGTATATGTTCTGCATTCTGAGACGTTTTCCTTTTTAGTGGCTGATTAGGAAGCATCTGTGAGGACGTCACTAGCAGTGTTAGGGGGTGGGAGAGCGGGGCAAGAGTCTATGAAGCAGCTAAAAGACTCCTAGACAGGTGACATCCATCAATTATCCACCCATCCAGCCACCTACCCGTCCATCTAACCACACTTTAGTAGGTTTATTTGAGATGTTTACCAACTGCCTACAATATGCCTAGTCCACAGGGAGTAGGGGGGAATGAGAGTCTAAGTTTGCCATTCCTCACTCTTGTCAATTGCTGCCATTTAGCAAACATCTGGCCTCCATTCTTGGGCAGCCTTGTGCCATTATAAGAAAGGAGGACACAGCCAGAGGGGTAATACCTGGCATCTCTGCAAAGCAAGGCTTACCTGCTATGAGTCAGAGTAGTGTGATGTCGTAATAAATATTACCTCGGGCTCCTCTGGTGCTTTCTGGATGTTGAGAAGGACCTAGAGTAGCAGGCTGTGGTGGGATAGGAAAGGCCCGGACTTAATGGATCATGTGATCCACACAGGTTCCCTCCCTCATTGTCATTCTATCATTTGTAAGTAGGGGTCACACATGCTAACTGTCAAGGTCGCTTCCTTCTATGACAGCGAGTGAAGTCATACTTGTTAGTGACACCAACCTATTGATCTGTGCCCAGCTGCTCTCTGCTCCCTGCTTCCCTAGTCACCTCCTTTCTTCTCCTTTCAAGATGCAAATAGCTCCCAGGTAATGCAGCGGCTCCTCCACCTGGCTTTCTGGACAGCGTGTCGGCTAGCTAGCCTCTGCTGTTCAATAGCCACCATTGTCCAGTGAGCATTCAGTGGTGATGCTGATATGTGTCTGCACCGGACATTCTGCTAGTATCTTCCATGAGGTCAGTGTGGCTGAAGAACCGCACTTTCAATTGCATTGAATTTAAATTTATTATCTTCGAGTAACTGTGTGCAGCTAGTCACTTCATTTGGCAGCACAAACTCTTTTCCTACTGGCCCTTGGTCATTGTTGAATGCATTAAAATCCATCCTAAATCACTGGTTAGGAATTAGGTAAGTGCTGCTGGAATTCACTGGTTCCAATCCTTATTGGTTAGTTACTATTCAAGGACTTTGGAGGCAGTTGATATAATATTTCCAAGTCTCAATGTCAGCACCAATAACTGGGTGTGTTTATTATCATGCCTGATAAGATTAATGTGGGCATTGACAGAGATACTGAATGGATAACACCGATCACAGAACCTGTTACTTTGTGTAGTGGCACAGCAGAGTTGACCGATTTTCATCTTCTTTCTGTTAAGAGAGTTACATCTTGAGTTCCATATTATCCAAGCATTAGTATCTTTACTTCATATGTGAAGACAACCCTAGCTCCCTCAGAGTTCATAGGGACATCCTTTTGATTTGACACATCCTCTTGCCCAACTTTCTCTATATCTGTGTGTCCTGGGCCAGGGCCACACAAGTCTGTTAATAATATCTAATTTTAATGTGAACTAAAAGACCATATCCCTTCCTTTACACAGACATATGTGCACACACTTGTATGCACGTGCATTCGAAAACACACACACACACACACACACACACACACACACACACACACACACACACACATCTTCCAAGGCACAATGGCCCATGATTTCATTCCTTAACACATATCTGTGTCTTCTGACTATGGCTATGACTCCTTTGGGATGGGGAGTGGGGTGACAACCCCATTAATTCTAGCCAGGCCCTTGTTACTTTGCAGGGCTCAAACTCCCTTCAGTCCTCCCCTTTGGCCAACTTTATCTCCCCAGTGACATCTCAATCCTGCCCCAGGAATCAGATGTCTAAATAGCAAATGAAAGATTAATGCCAGTGGCCAAGATTAGGGTGTGAATAATTTAAAGAGAAGAAAAGCCAGCTCCACTTACCAACATGGCTGCCTGGCAGAGGTTGGGGAAAGGGTTAGGGCCAACTTAGGGCTAGGGATAGGAGCTTGGGCATTCCAGTGCATTCATCAGGGGGAGGGTTTGTGGTCACTGGTGTTGAGAAGAACTTGTAGCTGCAGTCTCCCCATGGATCCACTGACATTCTCATCAATCTAAACTCTCATGTCAGTTCCCTGCATGGCTGCCATCTTTCTGCAGACTTTGCAGTGCAACCTCTGCCCATTAAGATGCAGACACCTCCCCCGTCCCTTGAGATACAGACATCTCCCTGTCCCATAAATGTGGACGCCTCCACTGCCCCTTAAGATGCGGATGCCTTCCACGTCCCTTAAGACGTGGATGCCTCCCACCATACATTTTTCTTGTTGCTTTGAACCTGCTGGGCTATGGTAGTCCGCTTGCCCAGGGAGAGTAGCTGCCTGCTTGACTTCTTCCACTGTAATTGGTGAATTATTTCCAGGGTATGAGGCACAATCAGGAGTGTCTATTGATATCTGTAAAATGAACGGATACTTTATCAAAAGGTAGCTGTTGTCCAGGCATGGGATCTCTGTATGGATATTTCCTTTTTGTCTTCCTGCCATTCTGGTCACCTCTCTGCCACCCCAGCCTCCTGTTAGGTTCACCGCAGCCTTTCTTCTGATGGTTTGGGGTTTGATAAATATTTCCCCCTCTGGAAGTCTTTAGCAGTACAGCAAAAAAGGTTACATGATGGATTCTTCCCATCACTTAATTGAAGCCATAAAAAATGAAAAGAGAGTTTCCAATAAACCAAGCCATTACTCACTGGTGGCTAGCGAAGAGAACCCAGAACAGAGCCCTGGGAGGCACAGCTGGGAAGCCCTCCAGCTCACTGCCTATTATGATTATTAATCACAACAGCAACAGGGTTCATCTGTTCCAAGCTCCTTAATGAACTTGGACTCATGTCCTTACAAGGTTGTAGCCATTACAGCAACTGGGGTCTTTCCGTTGTGAATCCCTGCAGGGTGTGTTGTTTGGGACGGATGTGCAAGTGGATGTTCTTATGCTCCCCAAATCATGAGATGTGTCTAGCGATGTCTAGTCCTGAGCAGTGGCAGGAGAAAATTATATTTGCTGTGAATGGCAGATTTGGGTGGTAGTTAGTGGTGTAGGAGTAAGGGCATATGTGGACAGATAATGGCCATGTATCATAAATGGAATAGTGAGTTTTGTGTCCTGGGTGGTCAATATTGGGGTGGAAGTGTGCTGTATATCATAGGAACAAATGTGTACTTGACAATGGCATCCTTTCTATGGGTATATCTATGATATTTGGGTTCAGGGTATATGATAGGTCAGAAGATTCTAGAATTTATTGTCATCACCTCTTAGAGGCCCCATCTCTTAATACCATTGCATTGGTGACACTTGAACTTCTGCACCAACCTATATCAGAGAATAATATTGACTATAAAGGCAGGGTCTTGCTAGTAGCTAATAATAACTGGAGACAGCATTGGAAACACTCCGTGTGGAGAACCATGCCTGCTTAGGCTGTTTCCCCCACTCTTTCTCTTCATATCCTGAGCCCCGCAAATCTTTCATCAAGTCATTTTGCCTCCAGAGCTTCTGGATTGTTGTCCTCAACATCCCCAGCTCTTTTCTGACTGTGGCTGTCTATTTCCTGAATGACACCCCGAGGTCGGAGTGGTAAGGAGAAGGGGATGCAGATAGAATGTCAGGTCAGTTTTTCTCCCCCATGAAGGTCCTTCCAGTGATCTAGGCTCACTCTTCCTTCCCCACTTTCCTGGACCCATAGTGGGCAATGCCCTTAATAAAATGACAGCCAGAAGAAATCTCTCTCAGCTGCTTTTTTCTAAGACCCTCGTTCTTCTACCTTCCACCCCAAAACCTAAGAACTCCCTTGCTCTGCCAGCAACTAGATAGAAACAGAAATGAATCCATCTGTGAGAAACCTCAACATGTCATCTGATCCTTATCCTTGCCTCATCATCGCCTCCGAGGAAGATCTTATTATATTAAAAAGCAATTGCCCTCCATGCCCGTTGTGCTAATAGATTCTGTGTGATATATATGCAAGATTTCATTTTCAGCACATGAGAGGCTGTTGCCTCCTTCCAGCCCGTCCTTTACTTCTGCCCAAAGCGCCTGGAGTTCCAATTTTCCACTAGACTTCTGTCTGCAAGGTGACTGCCTCCAGGAGGGCAGTGGATGTTGAATTCACGGTTGTTTCCCCAGTACAGGAAGAGAGCCTGGCACATAGTAGGCATGCAGTATCCATCCTTCTGTCTGCTGATCCAACAACCTCGTTTATTTCATTTTATAAATGAAGCAAATGATCAGAAGGAGAGAGCAGGAACACACACACACACACACTTTTAAAGATACAAGCAATTACTAAAGCTTTGAAAGCAATGAGGAGACTGACTTGGCATAATTGGGAGAAAGAGGATCTACACAGAGTGGAAATCTGTAATATTCTTGTGAGATCAAACCGACGATGAGTGACCCAGGTAGAACATTCCGAGTCATGGAGAAAGCTCTACCTGGAGGGTAGAACATTCCATGTCACTAGAAAAGCTCTATCTGGAGATGTGAGATGGAGAGGGTCCTGGAGGGGCTCCTGCGGGAAAGCCTTTGTAGATGAAAAGCAGAAGGAATGGACTGAGTTTGTAGAGGCAGTGGAGGACTAGGTCACTTTCCATAATATCTCTGGTCAGGGCATTTAGGCTTGGGACCATGTGATCTGTGGGTGGAGCTGAAGACCCTCATCCTCGAAATCTATGCAATTTAGGGTTGAAACACATGGTAGAGAAACATAAGGTGAAGGTGAGGGAGCAGAGTGAACCAGGGATGCCAAGCCGAAGATCACCCAAGCAAGATGCCAGGATTTCTGGATCTTTTCCAGCACTGCAATGGGCACATCATTGCCTAGATATGACTTTGTTTCCATGATTATAGTAGTAGACACAATGCAATCATGAGTTCACCTTTGGATTCATATGCCTCTTGTTCATGTGAATAGAACTTGAAATCAGGCCAAAGACTTATGATAAGTTGAAAAGGTCCAAGTTTCACATACACACACACGCGCACACGCACGCACACACGTGCACACGCACACACACACGCACACACTCACACCCCACACACTGCTGAGGTATTCGAAATCCCAATAATAGCCTGTTCTTAACTTCTGTGTTCTAGTGTCAGTAAATTTAAAGTAGTTTCAATTGGACATAGATTTAGAGTTGAGAGCCAAAGCCTGTAAAATATCCTTCATCAGTTACGGTCTTGTCAATTGCATATCAGAACTAGCCTTTGATGCGGGATTTTGGAGCCAAGACTCAAACAGGATGGAGAAGCGCCAGAACCCAGTCTGATTGGTTGGAGTTTCCCATAATGATGGGGGGGGTGGAACCTTTGATTCCAGGAGCTTGGGCCTTCCTTCACAATGAGAGGAGAGATGGGAACATTGTTTAGACAAATGTAGCAGTTCATTAATTAGAACTTAAATGTCCCCCTTGCTCTGCCAACTCTGAATATAGTAAAGTAAAAACATGTGAGCACAGGCTCATTCTTTAGTGTTTATTCTCTACTTCTAAACATTTCCTTACATTAAGCCCACACATCTCTATCACTTAACAACCAGATCATGCAAGGGCATACATGATTGGGATGCTGGCCAAGGTCCTGAAAATTTCCTTGGATGTTGCCAAGGACCGGTATCTCTTTTATTACTCATGAAGCTCGTGTCTATGGCTCCGAGTCCTTGTGGAGTGCCTTCCTAGCAAGGGTACTGGTGCACATGGATGATGCATGGCAGGATGGATAATGGACCATTAGAAGGAGGAAGGTGCCTGGTATCTCTTACCTTTGGGTAGAGTTTAGTAAAAGAATAATTATGATGGCCTTCCCTACCAGTGCCTAGAGGACAATGGTGGCATGTGCCTATTTTTGGCAAAGTAGTTGGGACAGCCAGCCCTCCATGACTGTCTTGTCAAGAGGCAGCATTCATAACCCTTCTCCCATGGACTCAACCTCCCTGGTGTCCATTGCAACACACTTTTCTCCCTCTCACAGAGAAGAAAATGCTATGCTGTCAAAGCCGTGCACTGCCCACTGGGGTGGAGGTGACAATTCTAATGATTATCCCCCTGGAGGGGTTAACAGTGAGGGTGAAGGGCTTCCCAGCTGTGAATGTGACAGGCAGGGTGACCTGAGGCCAGAAGCTCGGCCTCTCTGTGCTTCTTTCTTGTCTTGGACAAAGCCTGGAATAGCATCTTGGCTACCTCCTGCAGATGTCATGTGAGAGTTGTGATTAATGCTCGTTGGAGCGCTCAGAAGAACGGCAGCACGCTGCTCTAGAGGTCAGAAGAACTTCCAGCTTGGTGTGAAGACAGGAAGCATGAACACTGAACATAGCATAGAGGACATGAGAAAGAGGCACATAGCCTGCCTTTCCCAAGTGTCCACCAGTCACTGTTGCCGTGCCCCAGCCTTGAAAACCTTAAGCAATAGTGGCAACTTGCAGATCACTGTTACATCTGAACTGTCCTGGTTATCCTATACAACTCTCTAACCCAGGATGTACCAGCAGGGTCTTTCAACCTAGTGGACTGACTTCAAGAAGAGAGCACACAGGTGAGCCAAGTACCTGACCATGAAGGGTGTGATGCTGGTCAGAGGAGGCCCCCTTCTGGGTAAAACAGGAGCCCTACCATAGGTTAGAGAGGTAACCGGGGAAATGCTGGTGGAATAACCTGCCCTGTTGAGGTGAAAGACAGTGGCCATTTACCAACTGTGGCAGAAACACACTGTGTTTTGCCGTCTCTCCATCCTGTGCATGCTGTCTGAACATCAGATCCCAAAACAAGATGTAGTTTTTCCTCACTGTGAGAAGTATGGATAGAGTCTTGGGGTAGGGTTTCATCAAGGAAGGAAAAAGATCCATTCAGCTCTCATCCAGGGTAGGAAGACACTTTAGCTCCTTATTTTCACTCCCAGGTGACCAACCCATCAACTGGTAGGGAATTATTAAGGAGTGACAGCCAATACCACTCAAGATATAAGACTTAAAAACATGAAGCAGGCAACTTGTGAGATGAGTCTGTACCCAGCTCATATGTATACACACACATACACACAAACACACACATACACAGACACAGACACAGACACACACACACACACACACACACACACACACACACACACTTTTCCGTGGAGCTTGACCAGGAGATGTTTGTGGATGGAGGCTGTAGGACAAATGGGTTGAGTATCCCATTGTCCCAATACAGACCATCAAGTCCCTTAGCCGGCATCTTGGGAAAAGGACTCCTTGGGTGGAAGCCTAGTACAGAGCCCCCAACCTCTCCCAGCCACGAGTTCTTGGCTTCACAGCACAGCTGCCAGAGACCCCCTTAATTTGGATGTTTGGCTCCAGCTGTCCAAACCCAAGGACATCATGTCAGCATGTTTCTCTGCTGACTGTAAAGGAGCAGCTGCGTCTTCCAGAAGACCATCCAAGTCCATCACTCGTTAGGATGATTATAGTATTTTACTTGTAAGATGGTTACGCCTCTTGGACCCCTTTTGAGATCTCATTCTCTAACACAGAAGGATGATATTTTGAGATTCAGAACATTTCAACAGAATGATTTCAGAGATCATGTGATCCCACATACTCGTTACAGAGATGGTGGTGAGGGGTGAAACAGTAGTGGTGGGGAGTGAGAGGAAGGCAAGCAGATTGGAATCCCAACTTCCCTGAGGTCACCTGCAGAGCTGGTAACACACATGTTACTAGACTGTCCTGTGAGTAATGTTCTTCTGCGCTCAAAGCTAACAAACAAACAAAAAACCAGTGTACTTTTTTTACTTGGGAAAAAACCAGAAATATATAGGAAAAAAATAACAAGAAATTATACATACCGAGTGCCTCTGTCTTAGGGACTTTCACATATTTTCCATTTTTATGGCAATTATTTTCTTTTCAGATTCAATTTTGTGTGTGTTCTGTATGTGTGTATGCACTCTAGCGTGTGCAAATATACATGCACCTGTATGTGCAAATGGCAAAGAGAGAGACTGACTTTAGCTATTGTCTGTCATCCTCTGCTTTATTTTATTGAGGCAGGGTCTCACCACCAAATCTGGAGCCAGCAATTTTAGCTAGACTTGCTGGTCAGTGAGCCCCAGGCATCCATCTGTGTCTGACCGCTTAGGTCTCTCTAAGGTACCCCCGTGCTCAGCTTTTGTGTTGGCGTTGAGGATCAAAGCTCAGGTCCTCATGCTTTGCCTACCGAGACATCCTCACAGTCCCAAGATTATGTTCTATAGGTAAGAATATGCTTTCTCAGAAAATTAGGAAACAACCTCCCTCAAGACCCAGTAATACCACTTTTGGGTATATATCCAAAGGATGCTCAGTCATGCCACAAGGACATGTGCTCAGCTATGTTCATAGCAGCTTTGTTTGTCATAAGAACCTGGAAATAACCTAAATGCCCCTCAACCTAAGAATGGACAAGGAAAATGTGATACATTTACACAATGGAGTACTACACAGCAGAAAAAAATAATAACGACAGCTTGAATTTTGCAGAAAAAAATGGATGGAGCTAGAAAACATTATTTTGAGTGAGGTAACCCAGACACAGAAAGACAATTATCACATGTACTCACTCATAGGCAGTTTTTAAACATAAAGCAAAGAAAGCCAGCCTACAAACCACAATCCCAGAGAACTTAGACAACAATGAGGACACTAAGGGAGACTTACATAGATCTAATATATATTAGAAGTATAAAGTAGAAAAAGACAAGATCTCCTGAGTGAATAGGGAGCATGGGGACCTTGGGGGAGGGTTGAAGGGAGGAGGGTTGAAGAGGAGAGGGTTGAAGGGGGGAAGATTGAAGAGGGGAAGGTTGGAGTTGGGGAGAGGCAGGGAGGGGAGCAGAGAAAAATGTAGAGCTCAATAAAAGTCAATAAAAAAACAATCAGGAAAAAAGAATATACTATATATGTGAACCCCCACCTATTTAGCAAACCTTGTAACTCAATTAATTTTCCCAGTTGTTACAAACCCTCCATAAACATAATTGTGAGCATCTGCTTAATACTCTAGTATGTGAATGTATCCCGATTTACTTACCTACTCTCCTTTGGTTTGTAAGATGTTTGTTACTTTTCATTTTCAAGTTATAAATAATGCTAATATGGAAATTATTGTGCATGAAGATTTGAGGTTGTTTTTTTTTTTAATTCCTGCATTGCTGACTGTTTCCTCTGGTGAGATTCCCAGAAATGGTATTTTAGGTCAGAGAGTATGAACATGTTAAAGACTGGTTATCTAGTACTAAATTGTTTTCCAAAAGAATTGTTCCAATTTATGTTCCCAGTTGAAAACTATAAAATTTGATTATATCCTTGTTAATTTGGTAGACAGTCCTCGTTTCTGATGTGTAAAATTTTGAGGCTTCTAAGTTCAAGGGTAGCTCTGATGTAACAAAGACTATGATTGGAAGAGGTTCGCTGAACATTCTTAAAATTCGGTAAACCCTGAATTCACTCTACAAAGCAAAGAATTAGCCCACTTCACACAACTGACTTTGACCTGCTCCTCAGACTGATGGCTGCATCCCAGGTCAGGAGCGATGCATTGATATAACTCCCAAGAATAAAACACAGAACAATGTAGACTGGTCCCTAGGCATTTTCTGAATGCAAGCAATCGATGTCCTTTGCCCATATATATGCATGTGTCCTGTGTGTGCATGTGTGAGAATGTGTTTGAGAACATGCATGCCTATGTATTTGAAAGTGTGTGTGTGTGTGTGTGTGTGTGTGTGTGTGTGTGTGAGATGTATATAAAGCATGTCCTTTACTCAGAAGCTAGTGTATGTGATCAATGGACTCAAACACACATTCCCCCCTTAGAAATCATGAACAGTGTATCCTTGTGAAAATCACTGTGGTGGTTTTAGCTGTGTTGATGACTGTGTCAGGTCCTCAAGCACTGCTGTTCAGAGGCCATTTCTGCCATACCTAAGGAGAGGGCCAACTGAGAGGAGCAGCCAGCTTCTCATCATGAAATCTGGCAGGTCAGACCCTCATAGGGTAAGCTGAGTCTTTTTCCAGATGCAGCCTCAAGAGCAATGGCCAGGGGTCTCTCTAGAGACCGCTTGCTGCCACATTTGATGGCATAGTGGGGACATTGGGATGATCAGCCCTTTGAAAATGGAAATTCTATCTGGACTGGTCCTTTTTGTATCCCACAAAGGAGAAATGTGGCCTAGAAAGTGGAGTCTGTTTTCAGGGTCACTTTTCACTTCATTGTGGTTTTCTAGAGCCTGCCACAGTGATAGAGCTGGGGAGCACTGGGCATATAGCCCTGCTTCCTTTGTTTATGGAGAAGTCATTTAGCAAGCCAGGCTGGGAAATAGATCCCCTAATGCCGACTCTTTCTAGTCCTGTGTGTGACTGTCAGGAACCCTCCATCTTCGTTGGTCATTGTCTTCTAACGTTGAGGTAGGAAGCTCAGTTAAGTGACTCATGGGCTTTTATATATATATTTGAGTTTTATGAAGTTCCATTGTGATAGAAATCAAGCCCTCCTGTAGAAGAGACACTTAAGGAGGAGCTGGGGGAGTAGTGTTTATTCTAGTCCATGGAGTCAGGAGGCTCCAGAGTTTTTGGTCCCTGAAAACATCCAAAAGGAGAAGTTCAAGGCAAACAATGAGTGACTGACAAAGGGCCCAGGTACTACATTCCCCAAGACTGCAGAAGTGAGAACAGAAAGAGCCTCCGTTGGACTAGTTAGTAACGGAACACAATTCCGAGGCAGTTCTTGGAGTAAGCGCTTGAGTGACTTATCACATGTAGGCTTCATTCATGTTCCACAAAGGAAGCACTCGCACTATTGTGTGGCAGGAGTGACATTCAGTACCTTTTAAATGAACCAACGCGAGGCTGTGTTCAGAATTAGTCTCTGGAAGGATAGAAATGGCTCTCCACGGATTGGCTGGCGTGAGGATCTAGGCTGTCCTTTTAACCCTGTGTGTGATTCAGCCCTGGGGCTCGCCGGGCTCTGAAGTCTGCCCCTCTGCAAAATGGGATCTTGGCCAGCTTTGTGGCCACATTGAGCCATTGTCACTTCCCTGCCTCTCCAACAGCGCTTTCCAAACCATGGGTCACAACCTCTTAGTGAGTCAGGAAGTTAGTGGTTGTTAAAAAAAAATTAATAGACTAAAGAAGGAAAATGTAAGTCCTTGCAGGTGTGGAGAGGAATGCTTGTTTTCCTGCAATCTTTGCTTTAGTCCAGTCTGCAAGGCTGGTAAGATCTCTCAACAAGCCAAGTCTCAACCAACAATTTCTAAAGCTGTTCTTGAGGGGGCGGTGAGAGTCTAGAGGTGCTCTGTGCACCCTCTGCAGTGTGTGCTTCGTGTCACATGGGGACATACAGTGGAACACAGGAATATGCAGGGAGCGGCAAGAGTCTAGAGGTGCTCTGTGCATCGTCTGCACTGTGTGCTTCGTGTCATGTGGGGACATGCAGTGGAACACAGGAATATGCAGGGGGCGGTGAGAGTCTAGAGGCTCTCTGTGCATCGTCTGCACTGTGTGCTTCGTGTCACGTGGGGACATGCAGTGGAACACAGGAATATGCAGGGGGCGGAGAGTCTAGAGGCTCTCTGTGCATCGTCTGCACTGTGTGCTTCATGTCACGTGGGGACATGCAGTGGAACACAGGAATATGCAGGGGGCGGAGAGTCTAGAGGCTCTCTGTGCATCGTCTGCACTGTGTGCTTCGTGTCACGTGGGGACATGCAGTGGAACACAGGAATATGCAGGGGGCGGAGAGACTAGAGGCTCGCTGTGCATCCTCTGCAGTGTACACCTTGTGTCATGTGGGGACGTGCAGGGGAGCACAGGAATAGTACTCCCCGAGCCGTGTTACCAACGGGTTTGGGGATAGGAAGCATTTAGGTAGCTCATGTCCTTCACTGTGTGGTCTGAACTTCTGACTCATGAGACCTACAAAGCCAGTGTTTCCTTCTCTATGGACAGGGATAAGGAGGAGGAGCCTATAGCTGTCACTAAGCTTCCCAAGGCTGGTGGGGAACTGTAGCTATTTATTCCCCTTTGTTTCCTGTTGTTGGGATGGCCAGGGAAGTTGAATTAAGGAAGGATAAAGGAGGAAAGATGGGGCTCAATGGCCAAGCATCTACTATGCTATCAGGGTCAGTTTTCAGAGTCATTTAAGCACAGGAGCTATAGAAACTGAACTGGCCTGTGGTGGCTCAGTTCACTGGGACCCAGGAGCCCCAAAAGCTAAGGATGTGCAGCTTCCTGTAGCTGGTTTAAAGCTCAGGCTTAATCTCCACTGTATATTGGCCTCTTCCTGGCTTGGAGGTTCACATTTCAACACGCAGCTATGAGAGCTTTAGAAGGAAAGCTCACCCCTCACAGGGAAGTATGCAGCACACACACACACACACACACACACACACAAACACAAGTGCACACACACACCTTCACTCACATTCACACACATACATGCACATACATACACATTTGCTCACACACATACATACACACATATGCACACATGCATACACACATGCATGCACCAGGCTATGAATATTCACATGTGAAATATCTCCCACAAGCTCATGTGTTTCAACTCTTGGCTGCCAGCTGGTGTAGCTATTTGAGGGATTGTAGAAGTTGTAGAACTTTCTGGATGTGGTACCTAGCTGGAGGACACAAGACCATAGGGGAGGGACTTGAAGACTATAGCCTAGACCTTGCTTCTGGGCTGAGCTTTTTGTCCCTTGGTCAGTATCATGGCCATGTGAGAATCCACCTCATGTGCCACTGCCATAGTGAACCATTCCCACCCAGTGTCTTGCTTTCTTCACCATAATAGACTGTGTATGTAACCCTTAAACCATGAGCAAAACAAAATAAAAACAAAGCTCTTCTATCTTAAATTGCTTCCACTAGGCGTTTAAAATCAAAACAATAAAGTAACTAATAAATACACCTATAGTCACCTCTCTTGTTTAGGTTATTCTGAAGTAGCCCCAATACTCTCTCGGGAGCAGAAGATCAGAAAAACATCTCCTAACAACTGGTAAGAGGAAGGCTCATGTCTCCCACTCTGCAGCTTCAAGACTCCATCCTCCCATACCTGTGGGTCTCCCTGACCCTGGAGTAGTATGATATTATCAGGGGGTAGTTGGGTATGATGGCTTTTAATCCCAGTACTTGGGAGGCAGAGGTAGGCTGTGAGTTCTAGGCCAGCCTGGTCTTCAGAGTAAATTCCAGGGTGGCCAGGGCTACATGGTGAGACTAGACACTGGCTCAGACTGTCACCGTTCCTAGGAATTCCTAGGAACTGGCTTAACTGACCTCTCTGCCCCACAAGCTGGTGATGCCACTACCACCGTCCTATCAGGGGTCAAAAAGAGGCACCGGAAAGTTACGTAGTAAGTCACCATGTGGATGTCATTGAAGCAGTCTGACGTGAGAGTCCCAGCATTGACCACTAAATGACTACCCTGTAATAAGTGAACCCGTGTCACCAAGTTCACTGCCAGATCCAACCTGGCAATGCCAAGCAAGCTGCACTAATGGTGTGGCCAGTCTGTTCTGTCAGAAGGTGAGAGTGGCCCCTGCCTCTGTCTCTCTCTGGTCAACAAAGGGTAGAAGGGGAAGAGTCAGCTGCTACTCTGGATCTCAGCCTCCTTCCCCGTGAGGGTGGACAAGATAGCCCCAAGTCTAGTGCAGACTGGAGGGTGCTGTCACTGGGGGAGTCTCCGGTAGCTCTTCAGCAGGCTTCAGAAAGCTTTTGAGGTCTTGCCGAGGGTGGCACCAGAGGAGACTTTCCAAAACAGTAGCACTGTGCACAGCTCGGTTCCCAGAGGGTCACAGAAGGTGCATGCTTCTCATGTGCTCTTGGGTCGGGGCCTCGGGGTTAATTCCACAAGGGGAGCAGACCCTTGTTGCATCATGGAGGTGCTGGGGAACCATGGAAACAAAAGAAGTGAAAGAAACTCTTCTCTCTCAACCACCCACAGAACCTAGAGGAGTTCTGGTCCTCAGGATTTACAGGGCCCCCTGCAGCCCTCTCATCCTGATTAACTGGGAGATTGGCCCCTCCCTCCTATACTTCCTGCACAAATGTCTTTGGTGGCACCGGGATCTTGAGCAGGGGTTTGTGTTGTAGGAGGCTGGCTAGGAGTCCGCACTTTTCTTTCTGCTGGTCACTCAGTTCTGTAACCTCCCTCAAGGGCCCCCATACACCCTCTCCTCTCTGTGTGTTTCTCTTTGCCTCCCACCAAGTGAAGCCACAGACTTACATCTTGGGTCTGCAGGCAGATTCCCTGTCATCACTTTCTGTGGTGAGGGAGAAGGTTCTTGAGAAAAAGTAAAGGAGGGAGAAAAAAGCCAGCGGGAACAAAAGTCCCCATTTACAACCGGGCCAATTGGAGAATTCAGCTGATGCAGCAAGAAAACAAGATTGGGAAGAAGTGAGAGGGGGATGATTTATGTTTCACGCCTGAAATGCCACCGGAGACTTTCAGGTGTCTCCCTGGCTGCCCAGGGATCTTTAACAGCAATTAGAGCCCTCACCCCAGCCCTGACCAAACTCTATTCTTGCCCTTACCAGCCTACCTGGGTTTCTACCTCTGCTTCCATAGTGTTGTGGACAGGGCATTTCAAACCTTGTTCTTCCCTGCTCAGCTTACTCTTCTTTGTATATTTGGGTGAAATCAGGACACTGGCCCCAGAGAAGATACTACTGAGAACCGAGATCCTATAAGAAGGCCGTGCCAGGCTGGGCATCTGGAGGCTTCAACATGCAGCTTCCATTCCTCTTCCCTTGGTTCTCAGTCACCATGTGTCCCTCATGTCAGGCCTTTGAGTATGGGATAGGGACCTGGTTTCTGTTTAGCAGGAAAGGGCAGCCTTGGCTTTCTCTCAGCTCTGCCTCATGGGGTGTGAGTGTAGAAAAGTCACCACACCTCGTGGACATTCCCAGGGCAGAGTTATCCTCTGGCTTTGATCTTTGACCTTTGAAGCTGGCCAGGGCAACCCAGTTAGCAGATAGAGACTCTGAGTTCCAATGATAGCATTCTATCAGCTGTATCGATCAGCTATATTATATTCCCCATGCTTTACTAATGAGTAGTAAAGTCCTCCATGACAGGGAGCGCTCGCTCAGCACAAGATGTAACGGGGTTAAGGACATGCAGCGTTTCTGATCACACTAGAACTGGAGTTCACAGCAAGACCCATGGCCCTCGAAACACTGGGACTGTCACAACGGCACAGGAGGGGCTTCTTTCCCTTCCTTAGTTGCCTTCAGAAAAGCCTGGTTGATGCCATAGGCTGAGTAACTCTGGGGAAACCTACCCTTTGCTCTGCTTGCCCTGACGGAACAATAGGCAGCACTAGAACAGGCACGGGATGAACCAGTGTTTTGGTGATCCCGAGATCCGAATGATTAGCCCGCTGTCCCCCACTGGTCACTTGGAGCAGGGCTCTGTCACTCACTACCCTGCACAAGTCGGGTCAGTTGATACCATTCAGACGCTAAAGAGAGGAGACTATCTGGGGCTTTTGGAACTTGGGTGGAGCATCTTAAAGCTCTCCCTCTGCTTTGCAGGGTCTCTCTTGTGTTCGGTGAGCACTTCCGGCAAGTTTGCATAGATGTCTCCCTTCCTCAACCATCACGGTGTCTGTCACCTGTCACTGTTCATTGTCATTAGTAATCTTCTCTGACGTAGCTCTGCCAGTCCTGTTTAATTTGTTCTTTTTAATTGGCTGTGAGCTTGGCACCAGCCACTCACATTTATTAGACTTGGGTATAAAATAAGAATAGAGGCATTGAGCGGTGAGTGACTCAAGAGACCCTGTAAGTCAAGAGCATTAACTTGGTATGCGGGCACTGGAGATTTCTGTTAGCCTTTCCCAGGTCATGTCTAGGATTTTCTGGTACATGGCTGGCTTTTCAGCTGGAAATATCTAAGACTGTTATGTGCAGACAGGCAAAAGGACATGAGCCATGACGAGCACGGCTTACCTCAATCCCCATCAGTACTGTATCTTGAAGTGACTCTAAGGTCTCCACGTTTGGTTAGCTAAGAGATGCCAAGTGTCTGCTGGAGAATTGGCTCTTTGCTGGCGATTACTCCTGACAGTTTGCAAGGGCTTATAGCTGGGCCAGGATGTACGTAGGTCCACCTGTTCCGGTGCCCAGCAGGAACGGGACAGGTTGTGATTTTTATAAACCTTCTCTCTATAAAGGCCCCCACATCCTCCCCTTCATCATCACAGGATAACGCATTCTCCTTTACTGGCCTAGGATGGTCTTTGCCCATACACTGTTTTCCTCTCTTTTGCTACATCCCGAATGAATTCTATCTTGTGATGATACCCTTCAGAGGAACCCAGCCTGACTTCCTCTGACTTCCGTACATGTTCTTCCCAGCAGACCTTTGACTTCTTCCACAGCTAAGCCTTTGGTCCTAAAGGCTTCCTAGTTTTATGATCTTTGACCTTCCCAGCCACCATGAACAGGGTTTTATAGCCCCTGCATCCTGGCATTGTAGGACCCTTTCAAACTCTGATGCTGAGACTATATTCTAGCACAATTAACTCAGGCTTAAGCTTTTTAAAACTATTTTAAAAACAATTATAGAATTGCTCAAAATTTCAAAACATTGTGCAAAGAGGTCTCCTGTTCACTTTACTCAGTTTCCCCCATGGTAACACTGGGCAGAACTACAGTACATGACATGGCCGGGGATCTTTCTGCAAATCCACTTGGTGCTGGGATAGTGTGGACTGGGTTCCTGGAGACCTCCGCTGGCCCGCTTGCATAGATAGCTATTTGCAGGGCTCACAAATGAAATTGAAAATAGACCAAACAATGTGACAGTTTTCTGCTGCTATTTTTTCTTCCATGAACAGAATGTTCAGCATTATTTTTTTTCCCCTCTTTGTGCAATCCTGCAAGTGAGAAATAATCTGACTGGAATGCTGGCTGATGCTGCTGAGCAACCCAGCAAAGAGAGAGTGTGTGTGCCGGGGACACATCTGGGGTCTTAGAGGGCGGAAGGGTTGGTGTGTGGCCAACTATGCCATACCTGGGTACTGAGGAGTCTGGGAAGTCCTCGGATCTCAGTCTGTAGATGTTGGTCTTGCAAGGCCTATGTCCTCTGGGGATTTGTGAAGGCTTTTAGCTGGAGAGCCATCAGGCAGTAGTGTGGCTCACGAGCACAGACAGCAAAAGTGAGGGTACCTGGGACTGGGGCAGATTTTGTCTCAGGCTTGGTCAACTGAACCGTTGAGGAATAAATACTCTGGGCTACCAGCTTGCTTTGCCTGAACCAAACATGAGATGTTGTAGAAAACAAGGCGGGTGGCCAAACACAAAAATCCTCTTCCATACTCTGATGAGGACTCTCAACATTAGCATCACACAGGAGAAAGGGGCACACTGTTTCTTTGGGGGAGTTTACCCCGGGAACAGTCATTCTTGCCTTTATTTACCAGAAGACTTGGCATCACCCACTCAAGCTTGCTTCCAGGCTTACGAAGACGAGTGATCTAATGATCGACTAGGCAGTTGTCTCTCTAGACGGGCTCGGCTTTGTTTTCTCTTCGCTCCTGAGAGGGGAGTAGGTCATTCTGATGTATTTTAGGTCACAGGTGCCCAGCAGATGTGGATAGTGAATGATCAGACTTAAAGGTTACGTTCTTATTCTTCATCCCCCACAGAAATATCCCAGATCTTGACACGAGTTTCAGCTGCACAGGTAAACACATTTGTCAAAAAACCCATCACCGTATACACTTAAGATCTGTAAGTTTGTATTTTATCCCTTAAAACATTCACATCCTGGGCCGATATAAAAGAGAAAATAAAAGCCACCGTTAAGGAAAAACCCTTTTAGTCAGGGGTAGAACCCCGATTTTGAAATCTCATCCGGTAGCATTTCCCAGGTTGTAGCTCCCCGCAAAATGAAATGTGACCTCAAACCTCTGTCCTCCAAAGCATAAATGTGTGTCCCTGGCCAACTTTCTCCAGCCCTGACCTGGGATGCACTGCGGTCGTGAAGACCCTGTCCTCCTGCATGAAGCCCTTTCCCATTTCTGAATAGCTCAGTCCCCCTATGATGTGGTCCTTTATTCACGGTCTTTCCCTTGTATTTTATAAAGAAGCTCACGCCCGTAAGAGCTGGAACTCTCTAAGTACTCAATGAACCATCATTAGTATTTCTGTCATAGTTTTTGCTTACACAATCAGTGTCTTTCGGTCCACATACGAGTTCAGCGGGGACATATTGTATCCTTTGGTGGGTAAGCATATGGTGGACACATGTCACCATTTGAATCCTTTAAAACCTGCATAGATATGTGCCAACTTCCGGCAAACTCAAAGCTCATGTCTGGAAGAACCTGCCTGTACCAAGGAAGTGACTGGGGGAAGATTCTAGAAGGAACTCACTCTGTGCTTAGATAGAGCAGCAGACAGGTGTTGTGGGGAGGGAAGAAATGCCCAGAGTGCCAAGCCCTTCCTCCAGGTGGTCTGAGGGAGCTGGAGACAAGCCTGCACCCAATGACAATAGAGGTCAATGGCCCTCAGGACACTTGTAAATTATGCTTTATATTTTTCTGTGGGCATTCAGGGTGGGGTAATAGGATGCCCTTGGTGACAACAGCCCTGCCTTTCAAAGGGCCATGATGACAAGAACACCTGCTCATCTCTCCTGCCCATATCCAGTGGGCACAGGCTGGGCCACCCTGCTCATTAGGTCAGCATCTGTCCCCACCAGACTGCTGCCAGCTGATGCTCATTAATCCCGGAGCCCCGAGCATGCCGGCCGAAAAGGGCTGAGCTTTTAGAGCCATTTATGGCTGTGAGCTCTGTGAGAGCTGCTAGATTGATTTATAATTGCGCTAAGGGGCCTCCCTGTGTCCCTGGAGCCCGGGTCCTAAACGGAGCCAGCCCAAGAGGGTAGTCTTGGCTCACTGACTTCCTGAAAAGGTCCACGGTAGGGATGAGGTTCTTGCCAGACCAGCGTGGATGGCAGCTCTGCTGACATGATGCCAGCACATTCCCCGGGGGCCTCCTGGCCCGGCTAATGCAGACAGGAGGTTCCTTGCTGAGAGATGAAGCGGAGACTGTACCAGTGAGAACGTAGTCCCCTCAGTGGGCATGATGCTCCACAGAGCCTTCTTGGCTGACCCTTAATAAGTCTTCTAAAATCATAGCATGATTTTGTTTGGTTTTGCTTTGCTTTTGAGAGTAGCAATGGAACCAGCAGATAATGCTTCCTGACTGCGTTGCGCTGAGGCATTCGATATATCACCTTATCCAATGAGGTAAGACTTGTTTGGCAGGTGGGGAAACTGAGGCGCAGCAAGTTAAATAACCTGCTTAGGAACACATCTTCGTAGAGGCAGCGGTTGACTTGGGGTTTTGATCTCTCTTCTCCCTATTGCCCCAGGGCCAAACTTGGCTCTGTCAGCTTGGGCAACCTGTAATGTATCATCGGAGATGCTGGGAGCATCCCCAGGATAGAAGGTGAGATCTGATGGCAGAGAAAGGAGTTGGGATGTTAACCTAGGGTTATAATTGCAGTCCAGCCATTGGACCGCATGCACTTTAAGGATCTTTTGCCTCCTTGCTCTCTGCCCTCAGTCACATGGGTGCACTGCCCACCACTGCAGTTTTAGGATGAGTATACCATGCTACAGTAAACGGGAAAACTGTCCTTGACCCAGGAAAAAGGAAACACAAACTTGGATGGGACATCATATTTCAGGTGGTAGGTGGTAAGTATTTGAAAGTCTGGGTGAGTTTCATCCTGGACCAGGGGTGAGTTCTGGCTCTCTGTTGTCTTTTCCTTCCTTGCCTCATGGTGAGGGACAGGCATCTGGGAAGTTCAAGCCTATGTCAGCTCTCCTTCTCTCTGGTGTGAAGTTGTCTTGAGAGTGTGCTGCATAGGTGTGCGACTCCCCCGCCTGCTCCCCTGATCCTTCGTGCTCCCTCTTTCTGTCTCCCCTCTCCTCTCTTTCTCCTTCCTGCTGCTTCACTGTCATCAAAGACAAGGCTCGCTCTCCAAACTGCGCACCCAACTGTCTCCACTGCTGCAGGTTTCAGAACAGCCCGAGTGGCGGTGGTGCTTTTCAGGGCAACAGAAGCTGCTGATGCATAATTCAACAAACAATCCAGAAATGCACCAGAATCCAAATCGCTCACATCAGAAGGCTCTTGATGTTAAATGGTGTTTCTGAAAAAACCCACTCCATTCATGCCGATCCCCGTGCTTTTATCTTCCGGCATTTGTACAGTTTTCGGGAAGACTGGTTACAGAGAGGAGTCTCAGCCTCCAGTGGATAGCTGGGTTTCCCAGCAGAGCGTGGGTGGTGTGAGGTCCCAACCCCTACCCCTGGGCAACTGTCAGAGTGGCAGGAGCCTGGGGACGAGTCTGTTGGGAGGAGTCCCCCAACGTCAGGTGAGCATGGAGCCTGGCCAGCCTCAGAGTTCTTACTCCAGGAAGGCAGGGACAGGCCCTGGAAAAGCCCCTGGCCTAGTTCACTCTGGAGAGGTTATAGCTCATAGTGGTTAAGAGTGCAGCCTCAAGCTGTCAGTATAGCTCAACTGGTAGAGCGCTTCCCTCGCAAACCCTGGGGTTAACCCCCAGCACCACATAAACCGGGCTTGGTGCTACACCCCTATAATCCTAACACTTAAGATGCAGAAGCAGGAAGTTCAGAAGTTCAAGGTCATTCTGGGCTACATAGTGAATTCAGGTCCGTCTAGGCTGTATGAGACTCTGGGAGTGGGGGAGGAGTGCAGTCTTTGGATGGAGCATCTCCAAGTTCCAAGTCTGACTACTGAGAATCTGTTGTTTGCCTTTAGGCTTGACACTTAACCATCCTGGGCCTTAGTCTTTGTGACTATCGAATGGCCTTCCTATTGTGAAAACAGGAATTCAATGTATGTGAGTGCAACATAGGGTGCTGGCTTCTATAGCTTTCTAGGGGATTCCTGGGTTTCCCCATCCCCTTAAGGGATTCCGTCCTTGCTTTTCATATCATTGGCCTGGCTAGGCCTCCTTGGTGGGTGTCTGGCTGAGTCCCCTGTATACGGCCCTGTCAACCATCCTGGCAGGGACATCCCAGGGTAGGCTTGATGCCACAATATCAGCTACCACCTTTGTATTTTTGGGATGCATTTGATCCAAGCCATATCAGGTCTAATCATATGATCATAGAAGGCCCTAGGCCACATTATTCTTCTTGGTAAGGCTCCAGAATCAGTTTATGCCCCATTGAACTAGAACATTCTTGGGGAACCATCTTCCATAACTAGGGAGAAAACAGACAAAAAATCTCCAACAAAAAGACTTCTGTGCACTTGAGTACAGGCAGGTGGGTCTGAGGGGGCCAGCCTTGCACTGGTGATGGACTGGTTTCACCATGCATATCTTGGCCATCAAGGCCCTGGTACCCACCATCATCTCTTCCGGCTTCAGAGGCTCCTGGTGGAATTTGCTTCTGTGCTTTCTGCTTCTTCTTAAAGGCAGAGTCAGATGCCATTTTCCCATCCTTCCAAGGAGCTGGCCCAACATCTCTTAGACCTTGTCTGTAATTTGGCCAGCCACAGTTGCAAGATGGTCTATCTTAGTTCTACTTCCTCTTGCTGTGAGAAAATACTACGTCAAGAGGAACTTAAATGAGAAAGGGTTTATTTGGTTCATAATTCCAGGTTGTCATCCTTCATGGCAGATAAATCAAGATGGCAGAAACTTGAAGCAACTGGTCACCACAGTCACCAGCAGAGAGAGATGTATTAATGCACACGTGTTAGTACTTAGCCTGATCTCTCCACTCTTAAACAGCACAGGATTCCTAGCGTAGAGGATGGTGCCACCCATAGTGGGTGGATCTTCTCACCTCAATTGACTTACTCTAAACAATCCCCCATAGACATGTCCATAGGTCAACCTAATTTAAGCAATTTTTAATTGGGACTTCCTCCCCAAGGGACTTTAGATTATGCCAAATTGACTATTAAAATTAATCAGCAGCCAGGCTATGGTGGCACACGCCTTTAATCCAAGCACTCGGGAAGCAGAGACAGGCGGATCTCTGTGAATTGGAGACCAACCTGATCTACAAAAGCTAATTCCAGGACAGGCTTCAAATCTGCAGAGAAACCCTATCTTGAAAAACAATAAAACAAAAACAAACAAACATACATACAAAAATCATCGAAGGGTCTATCAGAGGAATTGGTGCATCCTGTTGGGCAGGAGGGTCTTCCTCTCTGCTTCTGCATTCACAGGCCTTGGTGACCACATATCACATATTACACTTAGCTTGGAGGTATGTGGCTGCCTGAAAAAACTTACAAAGGATGCTACCTGGCTCCAAGATGCTGTCCCCATTTTTTTCTTTCCATATCTTCCCTCTTCTACAGAGTTTCTCCAGATTTTGATTTATATCCTCTGTTCATAGTATTGACTTTGAAAGCAACTTCCTGCCTATTCTGTCCCATAAATCTACCAATTTCTCTCTGCCCAGATGACCAGCAACCACTCTCTCGCTCCACTGTGCTCAATAACATATGAGAAACAGATTCTCAGTCTTGGCATTTCCCAGGCATCTGGAGGTCTTGCTAGGCCAACGTCCCTATCAGCTCAAATCCAGTTCTCCTTGTTGGATTTTTCTCCATCCCATCCAAGTGGGAAAGATGCAGTTAAATGCTCAAATGTCCTCCTTTCTGGCTGGTGTCCATTTGCTGTAGGTCTGCAGAGGGAGGCCACTCACATCTACAGGACTGTGAAGCTAACCCATTGCTCCCAAAGGGGAGGCTGTGTATAAGGATGTGATGAGGACCTGGAACCCCAAAGGCCCAGGTAATTCCCAGACTGAGAACTTAGTGGCTGACAGATCTAAGCTGCTGATGGCCATGCAGAACTTGGGAGAGAGAGAGAGAGACCCCTGGAACGCAGCTCAGAACAGGATAGGCATGATGGGTGGGCTCTAGACTGGAATCCTAGGCAATGGAAGAAATAGAGAGAAGAGCTTCATGGATTCCCCTGACTCCTTCCTGGGTTCAGGGGTGGCCTGTGCCCTTTGTGTTAATTCCATTTTGACCCCATTCTGTATGGGATATGACTTCTCATAGTTTGCTAACCTTAGCATAACGAGGTGAGAAAATTGGCCCGGGACTACACAGCAAGTCAATTGTATAGAAATGAGGACCTGGACTGTGTCCTATCAAACCAGAGCAGACTCAGATCCCAGGCACCCCCAGGCTCAGAGAGGTGTCCCTGTGCAGTGTGACGTGTGCAATGTCATCAAACAACCCGCTTGTTACAGAACCGGGATTAGAACCCAGGTTTCCGAATTTTAATTTAGTGTTTGTTCCACTTCTCCCCCTTGGTCTGGTCCGCTGGTTCTTTCACCTGCTCCCTCATTAGCCAGGAGGAGGGAGCTCCCCTGATACTGGCATCTGCCAGTGCCATCTGCACTAGTTCAGTCTGGCAGTCCCTAGAGGGTAGGGCAGAGGCAGCCCTTCCCGGCTGGGCACCACTTCAGAGGCGACTTGGCTGCCCTGCGCAGGGGCTGAATGGAAGAGCAGGTTTAGCATAAGCTGAGCCCCTCCCCCTCTCCCCGCCCTATCCCATGTGTCCTGGGTCTCAGCCAGGGCTTGGAAAAAAAATAAAATAAATAAATTCTGGGTGGCTGCTAGCCAGACAGACACCCAGGTCATTGGAGGATTGGGGAAGGTCAGACGGGGAGGCCAGTTAGCATGGGAAGAAAAAGACACTGGGGTGTGAATGAGTGGCCTGGGTCTCACGGGCTCTCTGCCTGGAATTGTAATGGGTCTGGTGGCGGGTGGCTTCTGGCTGCAGGGCCAGGTTTCTCAGGCAAGCCCTGGCTTATATCCTTACTCGGAAGGGAGATCCATGTCCTGGTATCTCAGCTGCACTTGGCTTCCATTTAGTCCACTGAGGGGGACATTCTTTGCATCCATGGGGTGTCTGGAGCCTCAGTCATGGGTACTTAGCACAGTCTTTCCTATTCTGTCTTTCCTGGTTCTGGCATCTGCAGAGAGTTGGTGCTGTGTCTTGCTGCCCTCTGTGTTCTCAGAGCACAGCTCAGTGGCCTACAGTATGATCTCAATAAGTGAATACTTAGATAATAACATTGAAAGCTGAGCAGTAAGCTTGGTGGGGCTCTTGGCCCTAGCTACTGGTGCCCAAAGTCCAGTTGCATGTGAGGCTGTGTTCTTTCCGTTCATGGCTCTGACACTGGGTCCATCTCTCTCTCTCTCTGTCTCTCTCTGTCTCTCTCTCTCTCTGTCTCTCTCTCTCTCTGTGTCTCTGTCTCTGTCTCTCTCTCTCTCTCTCTCACACACACACACACACACACAAAACCCAACCCCAGTCAACAGCACCACTGTGTGCCTGACACTTAGGTGCTTGCCTGATAGCCTTATAAGAAGGGCAGATTTGCTAACTTAGACGGCAATGTCTGGACAGGGAGTCAGACTGACTACCTACAGGAGCCCCTGCTAGAGAAAGAAAGTCTCCCTTTGGACTGGGGGGGGGGGGTGAGGGCTGCCTCTGGAGTAGGCAGTGGTGATGGCAGGTGGGGGTGGGGGTCAGGGTAGGGTGTGTGGAGATGTCAAGTAGGTGCAGGAGCAGAACAGAGAGTGCAGGGCAGCTGTGGTGGCTCAGTAGACAACTCCAATAGCTGATGGGGAGCAGTCTCTGAAATGCCAGAGCAAGACGTTGACGGTGCAGGGTTCTAGCAAGGTGCAATGTAACTGTTCTATGCGGCGAGGAGGGGCAGGCAGGGCCTAACTGGAGAAGGTTGGAGTGGTCCCTCTTCTCGCCCCGAGAAGAGACTTTTCTGTGTTGCTATTCCCCCAGCCTGGCTGCTTGCCTGGTCCAGAGGCAGCACATTTGAGCACCACTGAGGTTTTACGAGCAACACTATCCGTGTGTGTGTCTACTGACCGGCCAGGGCCTCAGCAGAATTTGGGCTTCTGTGACCACTGCCTTGGCCTGCACAGTGACCAGGACAGCTGTGATTTATAAGATATCCACAACCTCTGACAGGGTTCCACTGGGAAGGCCCAGGGGAGGTTAGATACTGGCTGTTGCCACAGTAACCACCAAGCCAGGCACTTGGCAAGACAGAAGGGAACACTCCAACACACATAGACACACACTGAGACCAGACAGTGACTTGGGACCTCCGGGGTTCCTGATTCCCATCCAGAATGTCTCTGTCACTGGAGCCCCTTGTCAGGGTATGGTGATTCTTAGCTGGGTACTCAGAGACGAGAACCCTGGAAGGAGACAGTGGGTAGGCTGGGGAAAATAGCTCTCTTTAGAAAGACTGCTCTAAAATAAGGGGTGTCTGAAAAGAATACATGTCATTCCGACTTGGAAACATATCAGGGCCCCATTTGTCCCCATTGTGGTGAAGTCACCCTCCTTCCTCCCTTCAGATACTCATTCACTAGTCTTATAATAGGGGATGAATATCTAGGGGTTTAAGTTCAAAGGAGGCTAGAAACACAAACCTGTGTGGCTTTTGGCACGTGCCTGTCCTGGGTCTTTTATTGAGTCCAGCAGTCTTCATACCCTCTGTGGACTGCCAAGTCACCTGTCCCAGTGACAGGGAACAATGAGGAGCCTCAGCAGAATGGCAATGGAAAGGAAGAGCTAGGGTTTTGTCCCCCAGGTCCTCATTACAACTGGTAGCCTGAACTGGTTATATCCATCCATTAGGTCTCTCCTTAGCATGTTCTACCCGTTATTCCTTCCTCTTGACCTCCATTGGCCCTGCTCGTTCATTGCTTCTCCAGGCCAAAGGGTGGCCAGGTCCTTCCCACCTCTGTAGCCTCAGGGTAATGTGTTATTTATCCCCATGGTTCATGGAGGGGAGCCCAAGAGCAGAATAAGTAATTGTGAACACAGAAACCATGCTTCCAGCAGAACCCCAGCTCAGGCAGGCTCCACAGGCCTCCCCCACCTCCTGCTGGCTGCTCCTTTGCCCTTTTTACCTGCAAGGGCATAAAACTAGAAGAGCTTGGAAGGAAATAGTCAAGGATGCTGCTGTCCCAACCTTCTCTGTCCTTGTCTCGGCGCTAGATGGTTCCCATGTCTCATCCTGCTGACGTCACCTGGGAAGGTGGCCACACCAAGCGTTCTGCCACACCTGCTGATCAACTTGTGGCCTGCTTCACACTCTTAGCTGGATGTGTACGGTCTTTCCCATCATGCCTTCTTGTTTCTGGGGGAGACCACACACAGGGATCCATCAGCCCTTTGTTCATTCAGGAGGAAAGGGTGAGGGCAAGAGGGAACTCCCTGCGACTGTGGAGCCTGGGAGAAACGACAGAGCTAGCCCTCTGTGTCCGTTACTGCTCCACAAGCCTCCTCTGCTCCCTGGCTTTTGAGTCACCAGCCAAGAATTTCCTCTTTTACTGCTGACATCACTTTCTAAGACTGAAAACACAAAGCGTGAAATGGCAAAAAATAAAAAAAAATAAAAAATGTCACAGCCTGTGTCATGACCAACCAGTGGAAGTCCTGAGCTGAACGTTCTGGTTCTCAAATGAGATGCTATGTGTGGACAAGCATTGCCAGGGAAACTCTGAGGGTGGGGCGCTGTGACACATGGGACAATTGTGAGAAGGTCACACTCTGGCTGGTCTGGGGACTTACTTTGTCAGAAGTTTGCGATGGCTGAGATTACAGTTATGCTTTCCAGTGGGAGCTGTGGGTAGGCTACCAGCTCCCATCTGAGCTGCTTGCTTGGCACTCCCTGTTATTCAGGGCCCCCTCATCTGTTATAGGGCTTGGTGGGAAGGCGCCCCATCTTGAAATGTGGAATTATGAAGACTACTGTTTTCCCAGTGTCTCACGGGGTTAGAAGGGAGGAGGGAATAGGACAATCCCATGAACCTCCACTTTGAAATCCTCAAATCCTGAATTCTAAACCTGTGTGATTCTTGAAGCTAGTGTGCCCCTGCATGAAGGCCAGAGACTCTAGGGACAAACACAGAAGAACAGTGGGGCCAAACTCACACAGTTTTATCCTCCGGGGGCTTGAATGCTAGAGCCCCATTGGGAGGTTAAGATACAAGGCCAAGGAAACTGGAATAAATCACAAGGAAGTGTTGTGAACACAAACCGAGAGTCAGGGTGGATGATAGGGACATGATGTTAGGCACACAAAAATGTCACTATCGTTTGGTGACCAAGCTTCGTTAATCCCTAGACTTTGAAAGTATCCCTTTCCTTCTATTTTGGTCTCAGGCAGGGACACAGACTAGCTGGGTGACTTGTGGAAGAGAATTCCTGGAGACTCAGTTTCAACGGTCACCCAGGATTTAAGAATGGATTATATCAGAGGAAGAGAAGGGTCTCCATTGGGGGTCACACTGAAGTGAGCATCAGACTTAGAGGTGCGAAGGGGATGCTCAGAGAACTCAGGGGTGGCTGAAGCCATCATGCATCTCTTGGCATTTCTGGGCAGGTTGAGTGTGTTCATTAAATGCTAATGTGTGACGTTGATTGAAACAAGTCTGCAGTCCCAGGCAGAGATGGAAGCCTGTGAGAGAATGGAGGGACAGGGAGGTCCCCTGGGAGTATGCAGCCTCCCTGACTCTATACTGGAGACAGTCTAGGATGTGGAGAGTACTACATGGTCCAGACAGGTTAGGGGAGAAGTTACAGCTGAGGGTGCACAGCCTTGTGACTGATAACCAGTTCCGTGAATAGGAGTTGGCCAGCCAACAGACACAATGTAAATAGACTATGGTCTCTGGTCAGGCCAGCTCATTTAGTTATGAAATCAACTGTCCCCTTTCTTCGCCTTGGACTTCCCAAGTCACCCTCTGAAATGCTCTACATCCTCACAGCAGTTCAGAAACATCTCCCATCCCTCACACTTACTCTGGTGGACGGACGCACAGTTGATCTAGCCTGTATGGCATCTCTTATCTAGAAGCTTCTAAGCCACAGTATCATCTGGCCACAGCTGGGACGTTCATCCTCAGCCTTTCTCTACTCTGTTTTTGCTTAGTTACTGACTATTCATAAAATGTTTCAACTTTGAGACCCTGTCCATCTTTATATCTGCCTTCTACTCAGTGTAACTGAAAAACTTTGGAACACATGTATATGTGTGTCCATATAATGCTTGTGTATGCAGGCATACATGTACATGCGTGTGTGTGTTGTGTGGAGGCTAGAAGACTACTCCAGATGTCATTCCTCTGAAACTATCTACCTCCTTCATTCTCCCCACCCCCCTGACCTCCCTCCCCACTCGCTAGAAACTTTCATTGGCCTGGTACTTGCCAAGTAGGCCAGGATGACTGCCAAAAATCCACAGGCATCAGTTTGTCTCCACTTCCCCAAAGTTGGGATTATAAGTATAGGCCACCTCATCTGGTTTTTGTTACATGGTTCCTAGGGTCATACTTAGCTCCTGTTTGAAAGAGGAGCTCTTTACCCATTGAGCCATTTTCCCAACCCCTCACTTAAGACACTTTAATGTGAAGTACAATGTTTGCTCAAAGACGTCTCTAAAGTTGAGTGTGAAAAAACTTTTGTAGTACATTAAACAACAAGCCTGGTCAATTTCAGTGTATCGGAAATGTTGACACACTCAAAACTCATGTGGGTTTTTTTTTTTCAAATGTAAGACTCTCACCCAGTAGGTCTGGGCTGGGGCATGAGATTGGGCTTCCCTGATGAGCTTCCATGTAACTCTGAAGCTCTGGGTACCGGACACCACATACTGAGTCTTGACTAGACCGAAGTGTGGTCTGTGAACTCTTTGTCCATGGTCTGTGCGGGGACAGACATCAGAGAGTGAACACTGGGAAATATGCACAGCATTTTGCTATTGTGCAGCACCGTGGAGTGTGCTCAATGAATTTGCATGGTGTCATTTTCCATTTTATTTTTCCTAGTCATTTTTCTGGTATTTGACAAAAGTACCCTACAAAAGACTGGAAATGTTACTGAATAGCTCTTCTTTGCCACAGATAGTTTGTGAAGCCTTGGTTTAGACGCTGCTGCCTCTGAGACGTTCAGTGGCTCTGCACTCACGCACAAAAGTTCCCCTGTCTTGGGCAGCATATCCTGGAGACGGTAATCCCTGCTAAGGGTTTCCAGCCAGGTTTTTGGCATCATCCCATCTCCCTGTTTTCCAAACTCAGCTCAGTGTTTTCTTTTCAGGGGCAGAATTCCAGGGATCTCAGACAAAGGTTAAGCTTATGGGGGTGGGGCTATGCCAGGAAATGCCGGGAGAGTGGGTGCTGGGGAACCTGTGTGCACAGCCCTGAGGTGCCACCCAAAGCCTGGGCGGCTCATTCTCCCTTCCCAGCAGGCTCTCCTTCTACTGTGGCAACCATCTGCCCCACTTCTGGGAAAGAAAAAGCCAGTCTGAAAAACAGGCCGGTTGAGGTGGCTTCCTGCCCCACTGGCTGGAAGGGGAGGGCTGGGTTAATGAAGCCAAGTGCCGTTATGACGGGACCAGGGCCAGCTGGAGCTCACCCAGGCTTGACCTACGGGTCCTTTGGCAGGACCCAGGCTGCTAGGGGAGTGGCTAGAGACAAAAACATAGTCTGGTTTTCTCCCTTCAGAGGAGGGCTTTGTTGCTCTTGGACTACTGTGGGCTATCATGCATGCTGGCCAGGCCCTGGTGGGATGACCCTGGGGAGTCAGGACTGGCAGGTCTCTTTCCAACTAGCATTCTTCCTTCCATTCCCAAGCCTTGGTGTCTGGTCCTATGCAGAACAGCTGAGAGGTCCCTCTATCTATCTATCTATCTATCTATCTATCTATCTATCTATCTATCTATCTATCTATCTATCTAGTGGTCACTCAGTCATCTAGGTTTCTTGTTTTTGCTTTGTTTTTGAGACTGAATCTCACTATACAGTTCAGGCTGCCTTAAACTCATGACCGCCAACCCCAGCCCCAAATTCAGGGATTGCAGTTGTACACCATTGTGCCCAGCTGCCACACCTGTTGACGTCTGGGATCTTTTGCCCTTCTCTTCTGAGCTTCAGGGAATCCTCTGCACGGGGCCGCTCCACAGATCATCTCGCTATCTTTACTAGATGCCAATTAAAGTAAAATGACTCGGAGAGTAAAGAGATCAGGGTTGAATAACTATGATCTGAATGAGCTCACATCGTTTGGAAATCAGCCACTCCAGTGTTCAAAAAGGATGATTTTGGTCAGGCCCGGATTTAGTTGAGTGCTTAGATTTGGATGTGTGCTTGTGTTTTATTGAATGACCTCAAGCTGCTTCATCTCTCAGTTTGTATAATTTGTGAGTGAGATGTCAGGTTGGTCAACAGGAGGACTTGTCATTGAGAAATGACAAGTGTGTGTGTGTGTGTATGTGTGTGTGTATGTGTGTGTGTGTGTGTGTGTGCATGAAGATACACACGCACATGTGCAAGAGCACCCATGTTTCTCCTCCTTTATAAAAAAGAGATTCTAGATATGGTAAGCTTCTAATATTTTCTTCTAGGGAAGGGGTAAACCATTTCTGGCACATGGTTACAGACAGGCACAAGGAAAGGTGTGGCTTGACCTCGGGGCTGCTCTGCTCTCCCCGTCAAATGTGAATGTTTGTACATTTTGTTGGTCTCAGCGTGTACGTCTGCCCACCCGGCCTCAGAGGCTGGTGTGGTTGTGAACCTTGTGTTGTTCCCTCTTGCTATTTGTGACACAGGTCACTTACTCAGATTACTGTACCTGTTCCTGGGGCTGGGTGTGACACACAGAGACCCAGGATTATATACTAAACTCTCTGGCTGACCCAGGATCTGGCTCAGGGCAGTGTGGCCTCATTAACGCTGTCCTATACCAAGGGTCTCACCATATGTGCTGACTTCAAGATTTATATTTTCTGGCAA
The DNA here is from genome assembly GCF_037038515.1 of Microtus pennsylvanicus. Taxonomy (NCBI): domain Eukaryota; kingdom Metazoa; phylum Chordata; class Mammalia; order Rodentia; family Cricetidae; genus Microtus; species Microtus pennsylvanicus. The sequence goes on along the minus strand of NC_134597.1, from coordinate 25,991,850 downwards.
AGGAAAGCAAGGTGGTGGGGTGTTGGAGACACTTCTATGTGCCAGGGCCCCATTCTGCAATGACACTGGAAGTTATCACCTTGTTTATTACTGATACTAACCTTCTTTCTCCTCGGGGCAGAGAGCCCCAGCTTCCACTGAGCAACAGTTTCTCTATGTTCCTATTCTCCAACTGTTAACCCCACTGGGAACTTCAAAGCCATATGACCTTAGTGGCATCGACCTTGGATACTGAAAAATGGAAACAGGCAAGCCAGCATCTACCTCAGCAGGATCCTGGGTTTGCATCATAGCTCATCCCTTGCCATCCTATGGGCAGGGGAAAGGATTCTGTCGTTGTCTCTCTGCTTCATTTGGTTAAGTCAGGCCTCTTGTCCCTGCCCTGGGCTACTTGGACACTGGAATGTGGGCCCAGTCAACTTTTCTGGTATAACTGCTACAAACATCGGATAGACTAGGTGACTCCCTCACTGGACTACAGGTGTCTCTCGGATTTGGCTTATGGCTTTCCTCAGAGATGAGGGATCTGCTCACGGTACCACTTCTGTAGCCAGTCACCTGGACATGGTGCCAGGGAATGGAGGAGCCCAACTTACTGTGGTAGCATTAGGTAACTAACTCGGCCTCTAGGGGCAGGTGGCCAGACGCGCATGCCGAGGCCAAGCGTAAGTGTAAAAGCTGCGTTCTTGCCTAGTACACCAGAACACTCCCCAAAGTTAGTTCAGCCTCTTTTCCTTATGTCTGGCTGTAACCACATGCTGGCAATGTCTCCTGCATGGTCAGGGTCTGGCACAGTTCTGGAATTCTCCATGAGGAAAGCTGGGGAAGTGAGTGGTGCGGGAGGTGAGAAAACTTGGCGTCATGTCCTCTTATGATCTCTACTAGATGCCTGGGAAAACAAAATGAGAACATAGAGACGGTTGGTAAGATCGCTCAGCGGGTCACCTGCTGGACACCCATAATAAAAGAGAAAGAACCAAATCTGACATACACATCCATGTCGTGGCACATGGACTCGTGCACATACACTGTACCTGTGCATACACATACATGCATTGCGCAAAAGTAGAACAAAACAAACAAAAAACAAAAAAGAAACCTGTAATAAGCATTGTTTCTTAAATTCAGGAAAACAGAATCTAATCTAATCTAAACCAAAGTTAGAGACTACAGCACCTAAGCGGAAGTGAAAGGGCTACAGATTTGGTCCTCTGCTAAGAACCAACAAACTAAACAAGGATAGTTCCCCGGGGAGTACACAGAAACATCATCCTTGCTAGAGTGTTCCTCGCCTGTAGGCATGGATGGCTAAGACAGTTTCCCAAGGACCTCATCTCATGGTTGCTATGGACATGAGTCTTCAGGATGGGGACTTTGTTGGAGTGGACCCTCCCTTGTGTGACAGTCTACATCTCAGGATGGAGGTTTGGTGCGGCCCCTCTGTAGGCACAGAGGGGCAGGTAAAGCAGGGAAGTTGAAGGCGCTGAGCAACATCATAAGCCATTGTTGATAAATGATTCCCAGAGGTGCACTTCCAAACTGGCTCTGTTTGCACTGAAGCGTGGCTGTGGGGATTCTAACTAGCGCCACACTCTTAGGAAAACAATTCACAAATATTTAGCAACAGCCTCGCAAACACTCAAATCATTTGAACTAGTGGTGGTTTCTGTAGGAACCAACTGTGGATTTTAGTCACCTCGGTACCTATTTCAACATTACTCAGCATACCAGAAACTGAAATTATGCTGGTCATGGTGGTAGATGCTTGTAAGCCCAGTTCTTGGGAACCCGAGGCAGGAGGATTGGCCAGTTTGAGAGGACAGTTTGGGCTACAGAGTTAGTTAGTTAGTTCCAGGCTAGTGTGACCACATTTAAAAACTGAAATTGATTTAAATACTATTTATAGGGAATGGCTAAATAGATTTTGTATATTACACAGCCCCTGGAAATTTAGTCTCTAAAGGGCAATCTTGTAACTGAGTCTCACGAAATAGCAATAAGCAAAGACCGTGATACAATTAAAGCCTTCTGTAGTGCACAAGTGAAAACTTGAAAGGAATCCACCAAAATGCTAACTGTAGCTGGGTTGGAGAAATGTGACAACGTTTGCTTTATTAATTTTTTCCTATTCATCCACATTTTTCTAGAGTTTCCTTAACGAGCATTTATTACTTCTGTAATTGAAAGAATTTGTAAGAAATAAAGAAAAATTTTGGGTCTTAGAACAAAGGCGTTTAAAAGTCCAGTGTCCTGTCCATGCCAGTTATATAGCTAACTGGCCAATTCGCTCAGTAACGATGTCATCTTTTTCTGAATTGTTCATTGGGTTTTCTTGGTGGCTCAACTGTCTCATGACATATTCTAGGAATGGAATTCAAGGGATAGGACATGAATGGAGTCTGAGCCTTCCCAACTTCTGGGCTGAGTTAGCTACCCAACAGTGTTTATTTAGAGTTATTTGTTTTAAACTAAGGATAATGGCAAAGAACTGCATGGGAAAAATCATTGCCCCTAAAAAGGTGCATTCCCCGAGGCTGGGGTAATCACTCAGTGGCAAGTGTGAAAACTGGAATTTGGATCCTAAGCCCCACAAAAATGATAGATAGACACAGTGGCCTTTCTGTAAAGCACCTAAAAATCAGAGGCAGGAAATCCTGAGGGCAAGCTGACTAGCTATTCTAGCCTATTGGCTAGCTACGGATTCAACTGAGAGACCCTGTCTCAAAGAATAAGGTGGAGAGAAATGTAGGAGCGACCAACTTCAACCTTGCGCCTCCATGTGTGTACACATACACGCATGCACACATGAGAACATGCATACACATAACACATGAAAAACCAACCAACAAATTTCCTAATTATATATGAATAAGATGTTTATCCATATATAATACATGATGACATGTAACTACATTTGTGTATATGTGTACTTGGATGTGTGCATTTATATAACGTACACACGTGCAGATATATGTACTCACAAGCGCACGCCTCAAGCACCCTCAAAAGTACTAGTAGATTGGACAACATCTGATCCTTGTGCCATGGAAAATAAGCACTTATTATACCATGTTAACTGCATTGTCTTTGAACACAAAGGACGGCATATCATTGCAGATCATTTTGACAGCAGTGACAATGACTTCAGACCATGTCAATACTCCCTCTTTTATTAATGAGCCGACGCTGGAGCGATCTTCCATTGGTGAAATGCCAAACCTAGCAATGTTAAGCTCTCCACCCCTTTGCCAAAGTTGACTACACAGGCTCAGCATGAGAGACTAGCACGTTTCTCACTTGGGTCCCTCCAGGTGAGTTGGAACAGCTCAGCAGCTTGGATCCAAGAAGGGCCCGAACATGCTGCAGGACGTTCCTAAAAGTTGGCATGATATGGAGCTCCTGCGTCTGCACCATGCTTCTCAGCTGCTCAAATATCACCCAGGCCATCTAGGCAAACAAGCATAAGAGGCTCCTGTTGGAGCCCGGGTCAGTGGTTCAGGCCCTGCAGGCGGTGGTGTTCTTAGCTCTCCGGCAGCTGCTTTCTCCAGGGCCTTCAGGGAAAGAAGGACAAATGTCACATTGCATTAGGAAGCACATCTAGCATCTGCCCTTACGCCTCCCAGAGAGCCCCTGGATTCCTTCTATTCCCACCCTGTGTGGCCTTTTTTCTTTTCTTTTATCTCCCTTAAAGAAGGCAAATAAAAATGTGAACGTTTGATTGAGAAAGCTCCGGCTGGCTGACAGTTCTGGAGGGAATTATGAGGCCTGTGGAAGACAGAGGAGGCGGCTCCTGTGATGGCCAAACCTCTGGCTCCTGCCCTGGAGGGGTTGCAGGTTGCAAGGGGCCTCCAGTGCCCTGTGACCACCTGCCCGCCTCTGGACCTTGCTCAGGACTCTTGAAACTGGCCTTAGACCTGTGTCAGTGCCACGGGGGCCTGGAGGTGGTTTTCTCTTTTAATCCAATTTGGATCACACCAGACATGGTGTCTCTGCTTACTGAATGTGTCTTGAAGTGGAATGTGGGTTTGTGGTTAAATTCTTGGCATTATTAATATGTAGGCCAAAGGTTACTAGGCTGTTTTCTCCATAACTATGTCACTAGTTTATAAATAATTCTCCGCTTAGATACCTTTCTCGCGTCTCTCTCAGTCTGCCCTGCCCCCTCCGTCACAGTTTGAATCCCAATCTTCATTCCTGTATGCTTGGCAAGTTCTCTGTCATAGAGGTACACCCCCAGCCCTCTCATCCACCTTGAGAAATGTTATAAGCCTCCTCTCTGAAAGTCACTGTATACTTAAATTTTATATTAAATAAACTATCTGATAAAGCTTTTTTATTTTTTTATTTTCGGAGATTATAATTACATCACTTGCCCCTTCTGTCTTCTTCCCCCAAACCATCCCTCATACACCCCTTATTCTCTTTCAAATTGATGGACTGTTTCTCTTTGAATTGGTTGTCTCTCTGTGTATGTATGTATGTATGTGTGTGTATGTATCTGAAAATATGAATATTACCCGCTCAATCTTTATAGTGTCACTTGTATGTATATATTGTTTAGAGCTGACCATTTGGTATTGCCTAACCAATTGGTGTTCTCTTCCCTGGGATAGATGATTCCTCCTGATTTCAGCATTCCGTAGTTGCCTGTTGTTCTTAGCCTAAGGTTGAGGCCTCCTGAGCTTTTGCCTGTCTGTGTTAGCAAGACAGGTGTCATCCTTGCTCAGGTCATGGTTAGGCAGCCATGTTGGTGAGACTTCATGGGAATAGTTTCTGACTTTTCTAGGAGACACAATCTCACAGAATATGTCCCTTTCTCTGGCTCTTACAGTCTTTCTGCACACATACACACACACCCCTCCACAATGACCTCTGAGCCTTAGGTGAAAGAGTTTAGTGTGGAGGTATCAGTTGGGACTGGGCTTACCGGCTCTGCATTTTGATTGGTTGTGGTTTTCTGTAATGGTCTCCATCTGTCACAAAGGGAAGTTTGTACAAAGGGGATAACTACATATACCTGTGGGTATAAGGATAAGTATTTAGAATGCAGTTAGGGTTTATGCTGTTCTTGTAAAGTGGTCATTGGAGGTTCTTCTCCAGGATCCATGCCTTCACTGCCCCAGGTGGCTGGCTTGGTTTACAGGACCAGGCATGACTTCTTTCTTGTTTAGTGGACCTTGTGTACAATTAGAGAGCTGTGGGTTGCTGCCGGGATACGTGTGTCATTATTGTAACCTTAGGGTTACCACGCCATGTTGGTTATTGTCATCATAGCTGCTGAGGACTATTGGTTGCAGCCCTCCTTTGGAAGCTCGCATGGTGCCTTCTGGTATCATGAAAGTTCAGGAAGAAAGCTTTGGGGTCAGATCCAGCTTGAGTGCTCTGGGCCCCATGTCAACAATAGGGACTTGCCTTTCACATCTGTGGGTCAACTAAGGCTGAAAGTAATAGACTATGATGCTTTGGGATTGCCTTTGACAACCCTGACCAACAACTCAAAAGAAGACTCATGCCCTGTGTCAGTGTTTTTGTTAGATTGTCCCTTGCTCCTGGAGGGAGCATTGTCAGCCCAGATGGAAAATAGGCTATTAGAGTATATATATATATATATATATATATATATATATATATATATATGTGTGTGTGTGTGTGTGTGTGTGTGTGTGTGTGTGTGTGTATACATATATATGTATATATACATATATCTATAAGTGATAGATGATTATAGTATGTGTGTATACACTGACACATACGTATGACTTTTTTATAGACATTCTGTTATTTACCCTCCTTCCTTCTTCTCTATTTAACTCCCCCTCCCCTAACTAAAGTCCCTCTCCCATTTCCACAGGCAGATCACTTGTACCTGCTATTCTCCTCTAACCAATAGATGTGTTGGACTATGAGGATACATTTGGGGTCACCTTAAATTCTTTTTGTTTTTAACGTCTTGAGGGCATTGTCTTAAGTTCCTAACTGAGGGACATGTTAGGGTGTCTAGCTCCTCTCCGCACCTTGTATCTTACTTCAACACAACTACAGATGTGACTTTGATTCCTGTGTTATCTCCCTCCTGCCAGTTTGAGACGTTGTAGGACTCTGAGTCTTGGGTTGTTTTTTTTTCTTTCCATCCACAAGGATAAAAGACGAAACACACAGTTCTTAATCAGAACCTGCTATTACAGGTGCCGTTCCCAGTACATGCTTGGAATACAGCAGTTACCCCAACCCCCATGTGAAAAGGGGGTTATAAACACAAGTTATGGCAGGTAAAGTTACCTTGCTACTAAGAGGGACTGATTTGGATCCATTTGGGGAATATGAGTCTTCAACACAGACTTAGGTTTCAACAACTCTCCTTATAACATGATCTCCTGTCCAGCCCTTAACCTGGACAGTGGGGAGTTCTACTGATACCCCCTTATTCACTGGTGTTGAACTAAGGCCATTTCCCCTAAGGCATAGCTCCTGAGCCAGTCACTTTAGCATCACCTGGGGGCTTAGTTAAATATATACATTCAAGACCTGGGCACAGTGACTCACGCCTGTTCTTCCAGTAGTCAGGAGGCCGAGGCAGGAGGGGCATCATGAGTTTGAAGTTGGCCTGGGCTACATTGTGAGTTCCAGTTTATAATACAGAGTTGTATCCAGTCTTAAATGCTCTCTCTCTCTCTCTCTCTCTCTCTCTCTCTCTCTCTCTCTCTGTGTGTGTGTGTGTGTGTGTGTGTGTGTGTATGTGCACGCACACAATGGGGGAGAGGTGTGCAAAGTTATGTATGTGTGTGTGTGTCTGTGTGCATGTGTGTACAATATCTTGTTCTTGGTAGCCTAAACTTACCCTTTCTCCTTGCCCCAGGGTAGAATACTGCCCATTTCTTGGGATCTTGGGATGTAGCCAGGTTGTTTAAAATCAGGATTATGAAACTGTTTGATGCTGACAGCCATCCATCCTTGAGCCTCAGCCCAGGATGTGAGGGCCACATCTTATCTGCACACCTCTGGGCAGTTCCTGTGATATCACCCATCTGTGCTAGGCACCAGGATTGAGCCAAGAGGATTGAGCTATTGCAATGGAGGGAAAAACAAGCTCTCTGGGGGAGGCGTGCTGGATAAATATGTCTCCTTGTTATCACCATGGGGCCTGGCGCTGCCCTTCACACATGACCACAGCACAGCAAATTCCACAGGCACCTCTCCGTGGGGAGCTGGGCGATGGATAACAACTGTCAGGAGGGTTTTTTTTTTTCCTTTGGTATTTTGGTTCATTAAAAAAGTTATCTGTAGTTCCCAGAAGTCCCGAGAGGATGGGCTGCTTTTACTCCTGGAATCCCATGTGGGGCCAGTTTCAGTGACTTCTGCCCAATTCTCAACTGTATGTCAGCCAGGACTACGACATTACTCAGTGAACCCTGCCTTGGAGTGTGAGGGCAGGGAGGCGAGAGAGTGGTGGCGGGTCCAAGACTATGTCAGCCAGTAGTAAGCATCAGACATGAGTTAAATTCCTGGTCTCTCCCACAAAGGTCTTTAAAGCTGCAATAGTGCAGAGACTAAGCAAGCTAATCATTTAGATAGTGTCTCTCATTCTTATGAAATCAGCTGTCACTGGATAAGCTACATCCCAGGGTCTGGAGCCTGAGCTTTTCTGTCCTTTGTCACTGATGGTTTGCGGCCTTGGACAAGACTGTGTCTTCATTACCCATTGGATCTTTCCTTCCAGAAAATGTGATTTGACAGATGCTGACTAAGTTTGTTGCTGGGTGTTTATCAGACTAGATGCATAGCCTCTATGCTAAGAGATCCCACAGTTGAAAGAGGGAGGTGTTTATAAAAGCATACAGTACACAGAAAACTCAGAGCAATGGCTTCCGTGAAGCATGAAGGTCTGTACCAAGTCCAGGGCATACCAGAAGAAAAAGTCATAGATGCTAGAGTAGCATTTTTTTTAAACATGGTTTTGAGATGCTGTCTCTAATACATCTTCCCCTTCTGGGGTTTTACAAACGCCAGGACACATCAACCTAGCGGTAGCTGACCCATAGCCCAGACATCTGGCAGTTCTAGTAATAGAGAATGCTGGCACCAATGGTACGGATATCTGTTATAAACAAGATAAAGAGTTTTCACATCAGGCCTTTTAGACCAGAGGATAGGTGCTCATTTCAGGATTGTATTGGCTGCCATATTGGTTTAAAGTAAACTAAATCTCAAAGAGCAATGCTGTTATGAGCAGAATTCCAAACTTCAGTGGTTCAAACACTATCAGAAGTGGCGGGGATGTTATCTATAATGTAAATCACCCCCCCTTCGTTCTCATTCTTCAAACACCATTTTATTTTGCATTTCTGAGACAAAGTCTCATTCTGTAGCTCAGACTAGCCTAGGAAGCACCGTGTAGCTCAGGCTGGCCTCCAAATCATGACCATCTTCATGTCTCCATTCTCCAAGTGAATCACAGGGGTGAGAGCCACTATGCTCAGTTAGACATCGTTTTATATGCAAAATTTCTGAGACTCAAAGAAGTTAGCTCTCTGGCCCAAGTTACTATTTGCCTTGGCTATTCTCTGTGAAACTCTTGAGAATATCTGGTAGTTTTTCAGAGAATGGGGCGATGTAAGAATGTGAGAACGTTGCTCACATGACAGAGTTGGGTAGGGTCCTCATGAGTTAGGTGGCCGTAGCCTAACACAGCGTGCTGCATTCCCGACCCCCACTCACACCCCCTATTTTGGAGTGGTTAATAATATCCAGTAACTCAAAAAGTAATTTCTCAGAGCATTCTGTCCAGCCTTGTGTGGGGGTGATAAGGAGGCAGAGCCTTGAATGAAACCCTCCACTCTGCCCTAAGCATCCCGGGTTCTGAAATGGTAACAGTAACCAATTTCGTGGCTTCAGAACACCAGCCAGGTGGCACAGGAGACCAGTTCCTGGCATAGTCAGGACTTCTGAGACTAGCATAGATGTTTCTTAGAGAAATACAATTAATGGGGAAGCTAAAGAGAGATTTCACAGGAGCACAAGATGAGGGTGCCAGTGGGGGTGGAGTCTCCAAGATGCTGCACATACACTGTCTCCTGATTGTCAGAGAAGAGCACCGTTAACACAAGCAGGAGGATTCCTCCGAAGGCCCCTCTGGCACCTCTTACACCACAGCCCGAGCCTCCTCCTCTCCACATCCAGGGGCCCTTTACACTGTGCAGTTGGTGTGTTTTTCTTTTGTCCCATCCAAGACCGCATTGTTGTGGGAAACGACCTTTCTTCGCTCCACTCAGCCCCAGGCCTCTCGGACTCCACTTGTCACTGCCAGCGCCTCTCCCTGCTCACGCAAGGCTCCTGGAGAGCAAAGTGCTTCTTAAGTAGAAAACCGAATGGCTATGCCGTGCATGTTGGGGGCCACAAAGGCAGCTAGAAAATCAAATAGTCTTCACTGCTAGATAGCATAGGGCTGAGGGGAGGGGCAGGCCCTCAGTGGGTATCGGGAGGGAGAGGAGTTGATGCTGCAGACACTGGAAAGAGGGGAGGATGAGAGGCTGCACACCAGGCTTGAGGCTGTGTCCATTTCTGGGTGCTACCCGACAAGATGTATAGAAAGGATACAGAGAAGGGATTGAGTTTGTCACCTAAACTTTGTTGTTCACTGTTTGATTGATTGGTTGATTGGTTGGTTAATTGATTGATGGATTTTTTTTTCTGGCCTGAGACTGGCCTTGAACTTGCTATGTGACGTGCTCAGAAGATAAAACGAGGAAGGAGGTGCTTTGTGCTGGTTTTCTGACTCAGTGCCTTATGCATGCTAGGTGCCATTCTGTCTACAATGCGACATCACTAGCCTTGTACCTTCATTTTCCAACCTGTCAGAGGGAGTGGGTTTTCTCATTCTTTCATCTTCTTTTTCCTGTCCTTCCTCTTCTTCTGGAGGAGCCAGGTGGGGAAGCTCTGGACTTATCAGAGAATGCCTTCGGTTTGTACCAGCCTCTGAGAGTCTATGGGCAGGAAGCAAAGGGCATTTAGCTCAGAAAAAAATGATCCCCTGTATTGAGATCATTTGAAGCAATTTTGGTAGGAAGATGAGAGGATTTATTTATTTGGGGATCTGGTTCTTTTTCAGCTGGGTCCCAGTAAGCAAGGCTAGTAAGCTATTTTATAGCATAAATATTTCATATTCCACAGCTTTTTCTAAATAACAGGAGAAGGAAGAGAGAGAGAGAGAGAGAAAGAGAGAGAGAGAGAGAGAGAGAGAGAGAGAGAGAGAGAGAGAGCGAGCAGGCAATTGTCTCATAGAGAATATCTGGGGAATACAGTGTAGGTTTTTTTCCCTTGTGTTTTGTTTTTTACAAAATTCATGAGGCTTGCAGAGAAGTTTTTGCTAGCATTCATGTTTGATGAAGAGAGAGCAATGCAGGCAAGAGAACTTTCATAAACAAGCATTGCCAAAGGCACCCACACTGCTTGCAGGGAGGCAATTAGCCTGTCTATGCAGGTGGACATGGCAGAACAGGCGGAACAGACACCGGCAAGCATCTGGAAGCTTCGAGGCAGGTGGGCCAGATCAGCTTATGCTCAGTCTGTGTCCTTTCTAGAATATTCTTGGGGACGGAGGATTGAACGGTGATGGGTGCTGCCCCCCTTGCATGATGGAGCTGTTGGAGGGCTGGGGGCATCTCTTCTGCCTTACCAGTGGTCGATCAACCCCCCCCCCCCCCCGCCGCAAGGAATGGTTCTCATGGAGTAAATCTCTTCTTGGTAGCAGAAATTTAACAGCTGCATTTATTTCTCTTGTGGTTATTTCTTGCTGCAAGTGCCTTGCTTAATAGTGTTGGTTTTATTCCTGAAGTTTGGAGGACCCTCAAATACACCCTTTAAGGGAAAATACCTGGGAAAGCTGAGTAGAGCATAAATGAGGATAAACACCTACTTGCTCCGGAAGCAGTGGGTACTGGGCCTTATTTAGCATCAAGCCCTGCATGGAGTGCAGCAAATGGAGAGATGAGCATCCTCCTTCCCGTGCCCTTGACTGGTCGTGCTTTGCATTTTGAAGAGAATGGGTGCTTTCTTTTAGCATATAAACTCCTAAGATTCTTTAGTACAGATTGCTCAGTCCCGGGCCTGTGCTCAAACCCCCGCTGGTGACGGATAGCACCTTCCTGTAGCTTTCTACTTTTTTCAGTTTTCAAAGCAGCAAAGCTTTGTTGGTGGAGCCCTGTCCACATTTGGTTCTCAGAGCAGAATGGGAGTCAGGCACTGTAGGGGGATCATCTTTGTCTTGAAGATTGGCCACTTGAAGATCGGCTCTGTGGTGTCCAGGCGTTGTCTGAGATCACACCCAGAGAGCTGAGAATCATACCCCACTGTCAACCTACGTTAGAATATAAGTCTATTACCTAAACGTATTATTTATTGTGCATGGGTGTGCACGTGTGTCACATAGCTAGCTAGTGTAGAGGTCAGAGGACAACTATGGGGGCTCTCCTTCCACCATATGGGGCTTGGGGAACATTTTTAGGCTGTTATCCTTGACAGTGTTTGTCTGTACCTGCTAGAACATCTTGCTGGCCTGTTCACCCTTCTTTCATCCAGGGTTCCATGAACTGGAAGGGCGGTCAGCCCCTGCTTTCCTTCATTGCATTAATTGTTTTTCTTCCTAAGTATCATGAAAGTTCCACCTTCACTCTATCCTTACACCTCACCAACTCTCAACTGCGCTATTCACCCAGAAGCACACTTAGGTGCCATTCCCGCCTCCCTAACCGAACATGGCATAGCCTCTGTCCACAGCATCTTTTACCCATCCACTTGCCCATCCCAGCAGCTCTTTCTCAGATATCACCTCCCATGGGAAGCTGCCTTTGGTCTCCTCAGTCCTTTCTTCCCTCTCCTGAACAGACCAATTCCTTCTTGTCCTGCTGGGCCTTCCAACATGCCCACACTGGACAGTGCTCTAGTTATATAATCCACTGTCTGCCATTCTTATTCCATTCTGTGTTGGGCAGCCGCATGATCTTGGAGCCCTCAGTGCCATGTGCCAACTGTGCATATGGTACAGATACTTCTTAACTTCTGGACCTGGAGTTATGACCTGACAAACCCATTGTAAGCTGAACGGATCCCCAGTTTCAAAATGCGTCCCATTTTAACTAATGAATTTTAACTAATTTTAACTATTGATTTCCCTGGCTTAGCCTCACCACTTACCTTATGGCCTGCCACAGAGCAAGTCCCGTAACACGCAGCCCACTTGATAATACGCTGTGTACCTAGTGTGATTTACTGGCTGCCCTCCTGAAAATGGTGAACAAGATGCTTCTGATGCTTGTGTGGGTGAGCGTTGACACCCTCATAAGGTCCAGAAACCCTAAGCTAAAGGGAATGAGAACTGTGGGTAATTTGGTTTTGATTAACGCAGTGAAGTGTCAATGGGCCGTCTGTGTGGCCTTGCCCTTCGGTGTCCAGAGCCCTTTCTACTTCACGAGGGCCACCAGTCTGCTTGACTCCAAGGAGAGGATCTCTGTGAGCTTAACCATGCTACATGAAATCCTTCCAAGGGTTGGGTTCAGGATGGAATTAAGGGTGCTTGGGACCTCTGGAGAATGTTAAAAGGTAAGGAGATGACAGGGAAGATAAGAACACACCTATCACAGGACACCTGAGAAGCCACGCCCCCTCCCTGAGTCCCTGTTTGCCAGGTGCTCCCACAGCATTGGTCTACCCAGGACTCTACTGGGAAACACTGATGTGGAATGGGGACAGAGATGTCATATGTCAGAGGACTCGTGACAATCAGAGGGACAGGGAGACAGCCTTCTCTTTGCTGGTCTTTTCTCCCACACACTTAGACTTGCGATCAAAATCACTTCCCAGCACCCACTCCTCCTGCCCATCCCCAAAATGTACAGAGAGCTTGTTTCAGGGCAGATAAGATGGCCATTGTGACCACCTACAGCCTACGTTATTGTTTTTCTCTATGGAGCTCCTTTGGCGAATTTAGGAGCAAGTACGTCTCTGCATTGATATAGAATTGCCAGATAAAAACTACACGCTCCACGTTACTGAAAGGACTTCACACGGGCTCGTTACACCAGTCATAGTATTTCTTCTTGTCTTGGGAACACAGCTAGTGTGTGTGGAGTATAGAATCACTAGAAGCTATGTTTAGAATTCAAGGGTTTAGCAAGCAATGATCCCTTGGCAATAGTGGAGGAAGAGCCCAGAACAACACCGCTCCCATATCTCATACTGGCTATGGGTGTGTTTATCTTTACAGATTTCTGATGGATGCATTCTGATACCCACCAGTGACTTCTAATTATCAGCTGCTAACTCTCAACTTCCCTCCAGCTCTCACTGGCTCAACTTGGCATCTATCAGCAGTTCCTTTTGACACCCCCCCCCCTTGTTTTGAGAAGGTGCCTGTCATAGAATATTAACGCTCAGTGGATCACTCCCCTCAGAACTGAGAGGGAGACCCCCCAGATAGAATCGAATGCGACAGGAGAGATGAATTCATCGACATCAACAGCTCCTAATAAAGACAGTGGCTGGGCGTTAATGGGAACCTTAAGGAGCTAGGCTTGGATTAAAGGCGCTGCGGCTTTCCAGTGCAGATGTCCCCTAATAAATCACATGTTGGAACTCATCGCTTACTCCTTGGGTCCACTTTTAATGAAGACCATGGTGAGCTTGCTCCTCAGCACGGGAACGAACGGGAGCCAAGCTGCCATCTTCACTCGGCCCAGGTCAGCCTGGAACGGCTCATGATTGTTCTCTGATGTGCAATGAGTGTGTGCTGCCGGGCAGGCGGCTCTGCAATCAATCCTGGCTGCTGAGCTGTGGGCTGAGCCCCTCGCCACCTGAGCCTCAGGTTGGAATCATCTCTTATATCCCCATTAAACCCTGGCCCCCCTACCACATGGGAGAATTTACAGGAAAAAAATGAGGTTTTATTAAAGCTGGGGGACCTCCTTGACAGTACAGAAGGCCTAATAAGAGCTATATGGCTCTCTTATCTTGGACGAGACTTTCCATTTTCCCAGAGTCCTTCCTTTGGTTGCTGCTGTTGCATGTCCCCATTTCCACGGGCACCTCATTATTTGGCTAAAAAATGCCAAAAAAACAGTTAGTAGCCAAACTATCCAACCGCTTTTTCCCTCTAATGAAGGCCCCATGGCTTAGAGTACATGTGTTTTAATGTCTGCGCACAGTGACTTCAAAAGGTGTGTGAGCATCCCAGTACTTGTGTGATCTGGATTTCCTAGAGGGGGAAAAAAAGAGGTAGGCCAGACAAATGGGTCCATCTTTGTCCTGTGACCAGGCATGCCCAATCCAGCCTCTCACAGTGGCTGCCTCGCGGTTCTCACAGCATTTTAAGCATATCTACAACTAGAGAGACCCAGCCAGCCTGACCATAGCAGCCTGTATTGGGGGCACCAGGCACACACTTTACCTTTCCTTGATTTCCTCTGGCTTTGTCTGAGCCTTGCCGAGAGCATTGCAAGACTGCGCCGGCCAACCACTGGGCATCTGCAGCAAGTTTTCCTGCAATCTCTGTACTAGGACTGCAGATAAACTCAGCCAGATACTTGTCAAGAGTCAGACTAGCTTGCCTGCTTTACAGATTCGCCTTTCCTTCTGATGACTGGTCACACGGTACTCTGACCCCTTGCAAAACTCAGTACACTTGTCTGTGTCAAGTGGGAGAGTGTGATGATGGCCTTTACTAACCACACCATGTTTTGAAGGTTGGTAGGGATTACGGATGTGTGACCTTTAGAAAGTTTTCAGTATTACGTCACTGGCCTCATGAACACATTTCATTATTTTGCTAGTCAATGCTTCAGAGATGCTGGTTTCTGTAGCTCTTGTGGATGTCTATGCCAGACCCTCTGCCGAGCCCCCAGATAAAGCTTACCTTCTTCAGACTTCCCAGCTCTTTTCCCTTATCGGTGAGAAAGTTGAGGCTTTTAGAAACTGTGCAGCATCACAGTGAGTGCAGAGCCAGAATTTCATTTTCCAGATGCTTAACCCGTGACTCCTGTGGGCCAGACTCCGGTAGCGCTGAACTCGACCTTTGTGGGTTTATTCCAAAAGCCACATTTCCAATTCATCTTTAGGGCTCCCAGGGTTAAAACAGCGACAGGGTGGGAGCAGACATCCTGCCCTAGAAAGCATCAAGTCAGGAAGTGGGCACGCCGGTTGGCTCCGTGACTTCTCTTCTACCACGGAGCCTGGCTGCCGTTCCTCAGCTCATGCCACGAAGAGAAGAGATTCTCCCAGGGCCCATCCTAGCATACCAGAGGACCCCAATCCACCAGTCCTTAGGGAAAAGATGTATTTGCAGTGAGAGAAGAATGGTTTATGTCTTTGTTACTCTTCTAGTGTGATGAAGAGATATCACAACCAAGGGAACTTAAAAAAGAAAGCATTAAATTGGGGGTTTGCATGCAGTTTTGAAGGCTAGCTTGTGATTATTGGTTATTGTGACTATTGAGGTAGAAAGCATGGCAGTAGGCAGGCATGGTGCTGGAGCAATAGCTGAGAGCTTTACATACTCATCTAATGGTAAAAGGTGGCGGCGGGGGATGGGGTAGGGGAGAGAGAGAGAGACTGGGAATGGCACGGGCTTTTGAAACTCAAAGTCCATTCCCAGTACCACACCTCCTCCCATAGGCTATACCTAATAATCCTTCTTAAACAATTCCAGCTGGCGACCAAGAATTTAAACACATGAGCCTATGGGGTTCATTCCCATTCAAACCACCACCATTGTTTGAACAGGGCACCAACTACATCATGTCCAGGATTGGTACGGTGCATTTTGTTCCAGGGAATTTTAAAAATACCAAAGAAGTTGACTACTCAATGTTATCATCTCTAGCTTGGATTCAGTCAATCTTTCTGCTCCTTTGGGGTTGGGAAATTTGAACTTTCTGCTCGCAGAAACAATGTATGCCTATGTGGCATAAACTTTTCCCAAAACATCATGAGCATGATAGTGGGGACCATGGAGGATGAATTGAATGATAAAACTCAGCTTGGGACAAGAATCAAGCAAGAGTCCACCCTGAGATGATGATCAATGATCAGTAACCAGAGCTGATCAAAAGTTCATGACTTTGGTACTGGAAGGCCCAGTGACATTTTTCATATCTATCAAAACTTCCCTTTTCACCCAAGGTTATAAATGTCAGCCTGTTTACATGGACCAAGGTCCTCTTTAGGAGTAGAGGTGGCCCAGCTCTCTATGTAAGACATGAGAAGAGATCAGAAATATTGCCGTAGGCCATGATGAGGGTCATCCTGTCCCTGAGACCATTGCTTTAGTTCCTCCCTACTAGGTACTGGCATGACAATCTCTTGCTCTTGTACCTTCTCTATACTCTCTCCTGAGTGGCCCTCCCTTACCTTTTAGCCTCTTCAAGATTCTTTTGGGAGCGCTATTCAACCATATGCTCTCCCATTGGAGATATTGGAGGTCCTGGTGAGAAATTCTCCAGAATCCATTTACTGTCACAGAGATGAACGGAGAGCTGTAAGACCCTGGTGGCAAAGAAACGGAGATGCTGAGGCTACTTACTTGGAGGGTGTCTAGGAAATACCTGGTATGCTCTGGGAACACATTTTGGTAAATTTCTCCTTGGATACCCAAAGGTTAACTTCTAGGGTTTCCCTCTCATCTCTCTACCCCTACCTAGTAGCACATATGCCTTTATTTTACTGCTGACCCCAGAGGGGTGCCAATCCACCACGCTTGTCTATTCTGGGATTTCCTTTCCACTCTTTTCTTTGCTGTCTGCCTCGGTCCACCTGTGGGACCACGATTTGCAGCAAGGACTCACATAGCCACCAGCTCTCATGTGTGCCGTGGTCTTCATAAACCCTCACTGGGGAGCCTCAGAGACAAAAGTAGGTTGTCAACTTTTGGGGTGAGTTTTGCCCTTTCAAGAAACAAAGTCCTGCTGAAAGCAAGGAATGTTCTAGCTCGGTCCCGCCTGTGAATACCTGATGTGGGAGCAGGGTAGGGAGGGTGGGAAAGGAGGAGTCAACAAAACTCAAAAAACAGCTGTTCTGCTACACATGGGCGTTTGTTTGTGTTCACTTGTGTTAGTGAACAAGATGAATGGGAGTAGGCAAACCACGCCCCCTGAATCCAGGAGAGCTGACATCACTAAGGGTGACCATCCTTTGTATCTGTAGATTGACTCCAGGATCCCCTGAGAAGGTACAGAGTCCTTTACATAACGCAGCACAGTGTTTGTACCAGCCCTGTGCACACCCGCCTGCGTGTCTGTAGCATGTACACTCCTTGACACAAAATGAATACTCTATATAAATAGCTATTAGACTATTGCTTAGGGGGAAATGATCAGAAAAGCTGTACATGTTGAGAACACGGCTCAGTGGTTAAAAACCCATCCTGCTCATGAAGAAGACTCCATCTCAGATCCCAACAACAGTGTTAGCAGGCTCACAACTGCCTAGAACTCAACACCAAGAGATCCCACACCTGTTCTTTGTGGACACACACACACACACACACACACACACACTTAAAAAATGAAAAGCTAAAACTAAAATCAATTTTAAAAAAAAAAAATTCTTCACAAGGCCAAGGAGTATCACCAAAGGGTGCCACCAAGGAAGTCATATCCTGGCTAAGAAATCACATGACCCTGACTCTGGAGGCCGGTAACCCCCTTGTCATCTGTCTTCTACCTTGTCACTTCAGGCTAGGGTCTCTCAGGCCAGCGAACCGACACAGTAGAGCTTGGTTAGGGAAGAATGTACGTTCTGCTTCCCGATCAGGAACTGGCTTGGGAGGAAGAGCAACCAACCTCAGCCCACCTTTTCAGCCTGAGGTGCTTGGGTTCTCTGTAAAGTGGCCGAGCCTCCAGCTGGTTCTCTGGAGCCACACAGCATGCCACCCGTTTAAACGGTCCCTACTGCTCAGGGAGCTGTCTTGGACCTATTAGGCATCAATATCATTTCTTTCCAGAACACCTATAAAAGCACACTTTGTTTGATGAGCTTGTTATTGGCAGTGACGGTGTCCAAGCAGTCACAAAATGCCTGCCTGTCTGCTGAGGCTTCAGCGGGACATTTGTCTGTCAAAGCTGACTATAGGTGCCTCTTTTTGGGGTGTATATTATACCCGTGGGAAACGCTCCCTGCATTCCGCACAGCCCCCTCGCTTCTTCCATTAGCGGAGCCAGTACAATCATTATCCCGCCCCCTTGGAAGGCTCCTCAGGTTTGTGAGCAGATAACAGGAGCCATCGACCCTGCTCTCGCTCTCTCTCTCTCTCTCTCTCTCTCTCTCTCTCTCTCTCTCTCTCTTTCTCTCTCCCCCTCCCTCTCTCTTCTCCCCAGGCCTGGGAGCTTCCTGCTTACTTCATCTTTGTCTCCAGAAAGCCTTGTCCTGTCAATTTGCTGAGAAGGGAAAATATGCTTATGATATCAGCAAGGGGTCTGCTGATGCGTCTTAGCAGGTTGCTGGCGCCTGGGTGGCTCTTGGGGCCTGAGAATCAAAGCAGGGGCTTAGGCCACTAGGCTCAGTGTTGTCTTTGCTGCTGATTTTGCCAGAGGGGAAGTCAGGAGTTGAAAGGCGCTTTCTTGGTCCACTGGCAGAGGCACTATGGATCCGGGTGGGAGAGGGTTCTATGCAGACAGGCCAGGTCGACAGACCCAGGCAAGGAACTGAATGCAATAGCATGAAGGATTGCAAGGCTGGGGATTAGAGCGAGTGTGGGAAGCAGGGCAGCAGGGGGAAGGAAGTCCCTCATGAGGTCATGAACAGCTGACACTTCAGACTGTGCTTGAGGTGAATGCAAGTCCAGGTACATATCTGCATCTGGTTCCCAAGGTTACTGCTGGAAATCCAATGTGTTCACATGCCTTGTGGCTGACACCAGCTGAGTTCATCCTGGCAACCACACAGCTAGGAGGGCTTTGCTTCAGGGCTCTGCAGACAAGTGCTTGTCAGTTTTCCGCAGCTGATGTCTGAGATGGGCGCGGTGCCCAGGGCAGAGTCGGATGTCCTTGAACTGGGCAGAAGGAGTCTCACCTGTGCGCTTGGATGTCAGATTCTCGGAGCCCAGTCCCGTGTGCTCTCCCACGTGTCAGAACAGGGGCAGCAGTGACAGAAGAAGACAGGACCATGGCTCCTCCTCCACTCCTCATACCCACAGGGGGACCCCAGCATCTGGGCTAGCGCCTGGACATCTGCCCGACAGGCTGTGGCAGGGAAGAGCAGAACAGAAGGAGGAGAGCCTGTGTGTGCCTGTGTAGAGGCCACTTCCCTTCTCCTTTCTCGTTCCCTGGGACATCACAGCTTCTCTTTTCAGCGGGATCTGAAGAGTTGATCAAATCCTTTTTGCATGCTAACTTAAAAAGGGAAAAAAACTAACTAACCAGAACAAAATACACAAACATGCTCCCTTGTACTGCCGCACAGGGCCCCTCCAATCCTTTCCCCCACAGCGGCCACACCGCCCCCTGCCCGTGGGTTACGCTGTCAGTGTTTGTTGTGGCTCAGGTCAGCACCCTGCCAGGAAGCCCATTTCCTCTCTTTCTACTCTGCTTATACCTAGATGTTTCCTCTGTTGTCATAGAAAACTTGTCCCACCCCTTGAATTCTGCTGTCCCTCAGGCCTGCAGTCTGAGCAGAAGAGGACATTGGAGAGTAAGCCTGGCAAAGGATGACAGTTCCAGCGGGAGAAGTGGGCCAGCCACCCGCCTTCTCCCTAACAACTGTGGTAGGACCCGGTCCACCCAGGGCCAGAGACTGGCTCTCGGTCATCCTCCCCTCCTTGGCTCACTCCTTCCTATGTTCTCGGCAGGCCCTAGATGTGTGTCCCCTTGAACACACCTCCTCTATGTGGTCACCTGTCTCAGCTAGACATGTCCAGCCATTGACTAGCGTAGCTTATGTTCCATGGCTGTACTAAACAGCATCAGTAACTTGCAGGGAGTGTTTCAGTTTATAGTTATAGTTCAGCCTGAAAGGAAGCCAGGGCAGGCTCCCCAGATAGGAACCTGGAGGCACGACCTGAACCAGAGGCTGTGAAGGCACTCTGCTCATTGGCTTGCTTGCTTGCCCTGGCTTGCTCAGTTTGCTTTCTTATATACCCCAGGACCACTTGCCAAGGGATGGCACTGCCCACAGTGGGCTGGGCCTTCCACAGCAGTCATTCCCCACCAGCTTGGCTACAGGCCAGTGTGATGCGAGCGCTTCATCGAATGAGGTTCCTTCTCTTTTCATTTGTCTTAGGAGGTAGTAGAGCAGGGGACCTTGCATCTTGCTAGGCAGGACCTCTTGGCATGGGAAGTGGGACACAGATCTCACCAGATGCTGTAAAGCAGTGGTTCTCAACCTTCCTAATGCTGTGACCCTTTAATACAGCTCCTCATGTTGTGGTGACCCCCCCCCCCGAACCATAAAATTATTTCACTGTTTCTTTGTAATCGTAATTTTGCTAGCTATGAATTGTTAGGCAAATATCTGATGGGAGAAGCCTGTGGGGTCGCGACCCACAAGTCGAGAACCGCTGCTTTCGGTGTCTCCGGTGTCTCCGCAGCTGTGGGCGCTAGGAGCGGCATGGGAATCAACAGCATCACCGCCGTTCACTGCCAGGTTTCCAGTGTGGCACTCCTCATGACCAGACCCTGATTTTAAGATAAATTCTTTCCTACTCGCTCATCTGAAAGCTTTTCTGAAGGAAACCATGAGCGTACTGGAGGATGGGTAAGCAGGAGACTGTGAGGGGGAAAGAGCCCTGCCTGCCAGGACTAGGGATATGAAGAGGTAGGGCATGGGGCCCCTGCCTTTCCCTCTCTCCGCCAACTGCCCAGTATCAGGAATAGACTTTGTTTTCTAACCCTTCTAATTTGATGAGAAGACATGACCATTAATAAATGCCCAAATACAGCTTTTGGGAGCCTCAATAGGAGAAACATTGGTCATAATGAATGTCTATCAAGGGGTATTTGGCTCCATCTTTCTCCAGAAGGTCACCTTCATTGAGATGAATAGCAGCCCTAGAGTCTTTCATTGTGCCCATACATGCCAGGCTCTTATAGCCTTGATTGAGTAAGGCAGGCAGCCTACTGATCTCCAGACGCAGATGGAAATGTGTGAGGATGAAGCCGTGGAGCTGTAGTGACCTCCTTCTGTTCCCAAACTGTGCAGTGTCCCCTCCGGTAGTACAACTAAGTCTTTCTGATCCCATGGGAATTCTCGTAGTACGGAAAATGTCTGCTCTTGGGATGGATCGTTTCCCTACCATCTGCATCTGCTCTCAGCAAGAAGGTGGGCAGAAGGCTGGCTATCAGTGGGCCTTTTGAACTCCCTTATCTTCCCCACAGGTTTACCACGGCGACACCAATTTCCCACCCAGAAACGAATGCTGGGGGCCCTGTCTTTTTAAATAACCTTCATAGGCTGTCAAGAGGATTAGCACCCTCAGCTGGGATGCTCCCAAGCAGCTCTGCCTCTTAATGGCTCCATGTTGGCATTCCACCACTGCTCCGTCGCCGAGAGGGCAGGATCACAAACTCTGCGCTCTTGCAGACTGGTCCTGCTCGCGCCAGCTGCCAGGCCTTTGTGGAACAAAGAAAGGCAGTGTGTTTCTTTCTTTGTAGCCCATTATTTGAAAGCGGTGTCTATCAGAACATCCTATCATTAGCTCCACATGACGAGGTCTGAACATAAATATGTCACAACCGAAATGCTAATGGCTTCCTCCCACCATGGCTGCCCACCCTTCCCTCTTGTACCCTCCCCCACCCCCTACCCTTGTCGCAGATGGAGCTGCTTTTTCAGGGGTGACATCTGAGTGGTACCCCTGCCAAGGAAAACACTGCATCCGACGAGTGAGAAGGTTCTTCCCCACAGGCCCAGGGACCACCTGCTCTTCACACACCAGGAGTGATAGAGTGGACAGGATCAAGCTGTTTCTCTTCTGTCCTGGACCTCCGACAGAGCGAAGTAGCCAGGCAACTGCAGTCAGGAGGCATCGGGAGAAGGGAATATCCTAGGTACTCCTGGCCAGGCACACATCATACGTACTAAGGTCAACGTGAATTTCTTCAGTCTTTGCCTTCTTAGGATCTTTTACTATCTCTACCAACTATGTCAAACAGGCATTACTAATATAACTTTAAGACTGGAGGCGTGCGGGGTTTCCTTTAAAAACTAAGTTTATGATTACTGTAGGATCTACTAATTTCTTTCTGAGTAATGACTAAAAGGTATTGGAAGCAGGATCTCAAGCCGATTTTTATACATTCGTGCTCATGAGAGAACTGTTCATAGTAGCCAAAGGTATACACAATCCATGTCAATTGATGGATTAATAGATAAACAAAAGGGGATATAGCCATATAGTGGAATATTATTCTGCCTTGAAAAATGAAAGAAATGCTGGAACATTTTAGCAGCAGGAAGGGATCTGAAAGATGTTACGTTAATGAAATAAGCCAGTCACGAAATGACAGCTCGTCTGTGGTTATGATACCGAGACTAGTCAAATTTTACAGAGACGGAGCAGGAGGGGGAGGAGAGAGGTTGCAGTGAATTTGCATTGAAAATAGAAAATCTAATGTTATTTATTTTATTAAAGAAAAAAAGCAAGGCATGTCTGAACCTATTTCACAATGCAGAGTCTTTTCTTTCTCAGTGTCTTTGGGTTCCATGTCCAGAGATCTTTCTAGTGAACCAAGGTTGGGCATATACATGACATGGTCATTTACAAGATTCCTGCTTAAGTCTATCTGCACACTATACACTACTTCTCTGAGCCTGTATAAGATACAACGTCTGAGTAATTCTTCACTGATGCTTCAGGCAGTCACTATCAATCAGTCAGAGTTTGCACACATCTTACAACTCACTTTCCATTTCTGAATTTTTGTTTTGTTTTGTTTCAGTCAGGATCTCATGTAACCCAGGCTGGCCTCTAGTTCACTCTGTAACTAAGGATGACCTGAATTTCTAATCTCCCTGCCTTCATCTTCTGAGTGTATGGATTACAGCATCTATCACCATGCCCAGTTTTATGCAGTGCTGGGGATTGAACCCAGAGCTTTCTGTGCCCTTGGCAAGTACTTTGTCAATGGAGACAGATTCTTTATCGATGGAGACACATCCCAGCCTCCATGCCTGCACTTTGACATCTGCACCAGTTTCTTAGTCTTAAGTATGTTTGCTCTGCCACTGTTTTAGAGAAGTGTGACACTGGTGTCCCCTTCCCTGGGGAGTCCCCTTCCTGGGAGGGAGCACTGGAGCTAGTTACAACCGGTCCTGAAATGAGTGCTTATAGCTCTGTCTCCTTTGAATGCTCCACATCTTTGGGTTTGGACCAGCGCCCTTCCTCCATGGATGTCATTCTTCCCTTTCAATGGACACGTGCATCTCAGACCTTGCCCATCCGTCCTTTCCCACCTTGGTCTGAGTTGGCCAAGTTCCAGTATCTCTCAATGGTCTCATGTCTTAAGTGGCATCCAGGAAGGTGACAAGACCTATGACCAAGAGAGGACTCTGCAGGGGGTCTAGTAAACTGGCAAACCACATTTACTAATCGCTGCTGCTGTTTAGTTATGGCCAGCCTGGACTGGTAGCTGCTGACTCTCCCGTCTTCTCCCTTCACATCCAGTTGTGAAGGAAAGAACCAGAACAAAATAGGTGTCGATTTCTCTTCTTCTTTTGTAATGCCCCCTCTTTTCTTAGAAAGATCAAAGGAGGACCACATAGAACTCTCTTTTTGTTCTCCCCCCCCCCCATCGTAATAGAACACAGGAGGGAAAATTCCAGCAGACAAAATTGTTCTCAGACATCTCTTTATTTCTTCTCAGTGGCTTTGATTGAGGTCCTATGGCTTTAATCAAAATATTCAGGGAGGCACAGAAATGATTCAGTTAACTAACTCCTGGCCCCACAAATGCTTTTCCTTTTCAAATGCTTCCTCCTTCCTCTTCACATACCACATCTTTAGTATTATTATTTCTTCTTTATTAATGTGGGTACGAGAAAATATTCTTCCAACAAAGGAGAAAGTGAGGACAAGGGAAATTTTTTTTTTCTTCTGAACTAATAACTGGATGCTGGCGCAGCGACTCTGCAGCTGACAGTCCGCTCTCCAAACTCCATTGTCCCTGCCTCCTTCCCACTTCGCTGAATTCATCCATCACTCTGAGCGCGACGAATAAAAGGCCCGATAAAACAATCAATCCATCACTTTTTGTGAGCTCACTTGATGCCGGCAGCGGAAACACAGGTGGGCCCTGGTCAGCGAATCCTCATCCCAGGCATCACGAGTCCGTGGCAGCCTTTAGAGATACTAGTCTCTGTCACTGAGCTGGCACCAGAAGTGGTCCCATGGCTGCCATCACTGTCTTAGGCACATCTGAGATGTTGTTTTCTCTCCAAGCACCTTTTCATGTTCTCGGGAAGGAATTCACTGGGCTCCAAGGCCAATAGCTGTAACTACCCCTGGGGGGCCTCAGTATGGCAGAGACCTTGTGGGGATGGGATGGCGTGGAAGACCGCCCAGATTAAGGTCACCATTATGAAACAGCTGGTCCCACAGCTGGTGGTGCGCTCATGGATGGTACTCATCCCTTTGTTGTATCTAACATTCATCCTATGAATGTTTAATGAGATACTACACAGGATTGTGAGAAGCTTAGTTACCAGGAGTGAAATGACGCATGGCAGACATGACCCTGTACTCCAGCTGTGTTTGATAGAGCCACACAACAGGTTGGGAATGGGGGGCACATAGAAGCGGACATGCCAGCTTTGAGGCCTATGCCTGCTACCACCAGCCCATACAGGCCTCTCTGCTGATGTCTTCTGAACTCTTGGATTGGTGGAGAATCTGGCCATAATACAAAAATTAAGGCATGTTTTCCTTCATGCCTGTCAATTTTTGTCTTGGCTTTGTTTGATTTCATATCATTTGGATTGAGGGAAGGTACTACTGAACTCTGGAGTCATTGCTTAGTCTTGCCACTTCCAGTTCCAGGCACAGAAAAGTCAGTTTATCCCTCTGAGACCCCTGGAGAACAACTGATTGTGTTTCAGACATTATCCTTGCCCTGATCCCAACAGTGTTTTGTGTTGGAGTTGTGGGAACAGAGGGACACCCAGAACCTGGGAGAGATGCGTAAATTGGCAGAGCATTGGGGGTTTTTCCTGCAATCTTTTCTTGAAGTTTGTCAGGAAACATGACAGGCCACAAGAACTTCACGCTTGTGTGAGGATGGTGGCCTGGAAGACCTGGCGTTATGGTCTCCTGCAGTCTCTGAGACTGGACTGGAGATAGGCGAGTTTGGGAAAAGGAGGTACCCACACTTTCAGGTATGTAGCAGTGGTCCTTAGAGCTGTGGGCTTTGGGAGGATGAGAAAGGGGATGCTGCCGAGTCTGTCACAAGTCCCTGAAGGGAATACATTTGTTAAATGTTATAATTACCCTTCCACAGCTGAACTCCATGGCAAATGAAAACTCAATAGCAATTGAGAACTGCATAGCAGTTGAAACCACACAGAGGCCCATTACTGTTTCTCAAATGATGCATTCATTTAGATAAGGCAGGCAATTATACATCTTGATTAGACCACTGCCCCCAAGGGGATAAGGTATTTTTCAGAATTGTCTCCTCCTTGTAAATAATGCCATAGAACTGTAGCCCAGGTTCCATATGTCTTCTCTCTCTCTCTCTCTCTCTCTCTCTCTCTCTCTCTCTCTCTCTCTCTCTCTGTGTGTGTGTGTGTGTGTGGGGTATGGGTAGAACTCAGAGTTATGCACGTCACAGACATTTCTGTCACTCCTCTCAATCTTAGGGTCAGTGTGACACATCTACATGATCACGACAGATGTCAAGGGTAATAATCATAACAACAACGATTAGACATGTGTTTTCCTTTCATTTGCCAAATTTACAAGCACTATTTCTTTTAAGGACTACAATCAAACAGAGCCCGTGAGATGGCTATTACAGGCCTTGATATTTTTTTCCTTGATACTCTTCAAAACACCCGAAGGTGCCTTGCCTGTTTAAACACAGCCCTCTTTGCTTTCCCATTTTACAGATAAGAAACTGAGTCCCGGGTAGCTCAGTATTTTCTAGGGATAGCTTGCTGGTTAAGCCAGGACTCAGAGCCCAAGTCCTCAGCTCGTGGGGTCTACAGCTGTCAGCGAACGCTTCCTGCATTTATGTCAGCAGCAAACACTCTCTGTGGGCCCTGCAAGCCTGTTGGTTTTAGGCTCAGCCTTGCTGGAATTTCCCCTTCTCGCTCTTTACGACACACCGCCCTCCTCCTACCTAGAGAAAGCCCATGTGGTAATGCTTAGAGCGTGCCTCTCCCAGTGTCACCAAAGGTCATATAGTCCCTTTCACCTTCTCTTTAGAGTTTCCTCTGTTGTAATAAACCATTTGCCGAAGTTTTAGACAGTCTTGATTTTTTTTATGCCTTTATTCCTCCCGCCTATCAGGTTTCCCATCATATAGCGGACACCAGATTAATATTCCATAAATGAAGGCATGCGCTAAGGAATTAACTAGGAGTAAATAATAGCCTGGAACCTAGAAATCACCATATCTAAAGATCCTGCGCAGCTAATTATTTCCAGAGAATTTAATAACGGCTCTCATCTTCTTGCCCAGCTTTCTTTCCACAAACACACTCTTCCAAGTTATTTTGCCAATTCCTGCCCTACTTAGAGATGCTGCTGTTCCTTGGTATTAATAATAATAACTAATGTAATATAGTTCTTAAGATGATTTTTGGACCTGGGAAGATAGCTCAGTTGGTAAAGTGCTTGGTTTGTGAGCATAAGGCTCAAGAGTGATGTTCAGAACCCGCAGAGAAAAACCTGTTGTGGCGGTATCTGCTTTTAATCCCCATGCTAAAGAGGAAGGGACTAGCAATTCCCTGGGGTTTGCTGGCCACCAAGCATTGCCTATTTCAGTGGTTTTCAGGCTAAGAGTTGTGACACCTATGGGCCACATACAATTATAAAAATAATTTTATGCTTTGCATCACCACAACATGAGGAACTGTATTAAAGGGGGTCGCAGCATCGGGAAAGTTGGGAACCAATGGCCTATTTGGTGAGATTATGGCTGCTCAGACACCGTGCCTTTAAAACATCCAGGTGAATGGCACCTGGGGAACAACAGCCAAGCCGTCCTCTAACTGCCACGTATGTGTGCAACAATATGTACACTTACAAGTGTTTCTGCTGGTATGCAAGTGAATACACACACACACATTCACACACATATTCATACCAATTTTCTTCTTCCCAAAGAACACAAGCCATTGCTCCAGGGTCACTTTCTCATAGGAAGGACATCCCTTAGACAACCTCCTTTCGTTTTCACCCCAAGTCACAGACACTTTCTAGAGATGACACACATCTGGGTTGAATTGAAAATGTAGGGGAAAAGGGTTCGTGCGTTTTGAAACATCTGGATAATTAAATTAAGTGTCCTTCCAGATGGTTGGTGGCACAGAGATGCAGCCACAGAAAGACTTCGTTTTAAACTTTAAAACTGACTTAATGGGGGCCGTGGAACCTGAATCTTCTTCACAGATCCCCGGCTCCATTGAGATACAAGGGCAGGGGAGGAAGAGATGCTGTGGTCCTTTCTGCTGCTTTGAAGGTTGTGTGTCCAGTTGCCTTCCACCTCCAGGTACATATTTCCCTGTAATTCCTCTCTTAGACACTGGCTTAACAAAATCCTCCACTTTCACTTGGGCTCAGCCAGGCACTGTATTTATTTATTAGAGTTGCCTGCAGAGTTCTGAGACCACCGGGTGTACGCACAAATCTATAAAAACACACAATGCAATTTCCAAACACCGCAGTAAACTCCCCCTGAAGAGCGCACCGTCATTGGGGCTGTTAGACTGAAAAGACCTGTGATGGAGGCAGAGGGGTTGGCTGGCTTTCTGTAAATTGAATGAGGGTGGAGAGGTACAGCCCTTAATTCTTCTTGGGGAAACATCTGAGCCCCCACACGGGCTCAGATGAAATGAGGGAGGCTCCACTTGATCCTGTCTTTATGACAGCCTGGTGGGCAAACACTACACTGAAAGGCAGGAATTTCACTAGGCGGGTCTTAGAAGATTCCAAAGGGGACCTGGATTAGGAGCCAAGCTCTTGCATGAGCTCGGGAGATACTGTGTGTTAAGAATGTGGGAATTAATCCTTCTGTGGGCCTGGGATCCAGGACAAGAGCATCCTCTATGAGTTAGACCCTTGTGAGAAGTGGAAAGAAGCAGAAAGGCCTCCGCTGAGCCTTGTGATGGAGGTGAAGGGGTATGAAGGAAAGAGGGAAGCTGAAGGAGATGTAGGGCAGAATTGGCCTCAGGAAGTCACCTGGGCATTGCTTAGTGTTCTCAGATGAATGGTCAACAGAGACACAGCCTCCTCCCCTTATCCCACCTTCCCCAGAGAGATGGGCTTTTCCTGTAGCTTCTGTGGAGGAGGTCAGGAAGTCCTGCGGAGTGAATTGAGCTTCTGATAGACTCTTGTTCCTGGAAGGGACCTGGTGCTGACCCACATTCTGTAGCCAGTAGCCTTCTCAGTCCGTTTGGACACTACATCACTTTGAAGCAGAGATATCCTCTCTAATGTGAAAGACATGAGAGGCAGACTTTCTTGAGAACTTGTGTCCCTGTGTTCTTCACTCTGTCATGTGACTTTCTCATGGGACATTTTTGTTGTTGTTCTGTAACATGTTTCTTCTTCAGAGAAAGACGGTTGTTTCCAATCCATTCTATGGGAGCCCCCACAGAGAGAAAAATTCTTACTAAACTCTGTTGTTTTTGTTTTGTGTAAGTTTTTCTAAGTTTTCTCGCTCCTTTCTTTTGACCATTCCAACAGGCTTTCACTTGTAATTCTCAAAACTTGCTTGACCTATGGAAGCTGTACTGCCTGGCTCAGACCAATTGTCTAACCGTGACCTTGTTCTATAATACCTCTACCCAAGACTTCTGTTTGGTAGCCAACAGCGGTGGACTCAGATCTGCCCTGGGAAATGACCACAGCAGGCACCGAAGACTGGAGGTGGCGCCGCCTCTCCTTTCAGGGGTGAATGGGAGTGAGAACGAGGGAATACTTAAAGAATGAACCTTCCGCGTTTGTTTCTTAACAACAGCATTGACCGACTGCAGGAAGTTCATCTTTAATATCACTGTTTATAAGCTGCTTGGCGATGTTTACCATGGTTATAATTGGTATCATTAAGCTTAGGTGACATTATTAATGCCACTGATTAAATTGCTATAAACCCAACTCTGCCATTTACACAAACAGCCATGGCAGGGCTCCTGGCACACGTGGTTGAGCACCAGGGTGAACAAACAGGCCATGGGAGGCGCAGTCTGGGCAGGATGCTGGACCTCTCATTTTCTTACTCATCTTTTCGGAGTTTTAGAGCTCTCTCTCCAGTACCCTCACTTGCTATTAGTGATGTTATTTTCCTTTCTAAAGTGACATCCAGGTTCTACTAGCACTAGGAGCATCTGATGTCCCTTTCTTTGTCTCCCTGTCTCAAAGCCCCTCCGGTACCTCAAATTGAGCACCCACGCTGGCTGCTTCCTTGTATCCCTTGCTCTACCACCTACGTCACCGTTTAGCATAATGCTATTGTCTTCAACTCATCCAATGACAGCTTCTTTGCTGTGGATGGATTGTCCCCACCAAAACACGTCCTGTGACTCAAATGTTATTAGAGCAGATCACAAAGATGGAAACCTTAGGGAGGTGACTCCTCCTTTATGAATAGGTTCCTATTTTGGGGCTGCTTATTGCTAATCATCATAGGAATGACTTTGCTACAAAAATGAGACCGTTCCTCCCCCTCTCTTCCCATGTCTTTCGGCCAGACAACCGACACAAGGTATCCCCTGTCCACCTTGAACTTCTCGGCCCCAAAGCGTGAGCTGAAGCTCTTGTTGCCACCTACCCAGCCTGTGGTCTTATGTCATTGCCGTATGGACTCCCCTATGCTATCTCTTCTCCCAGAAACACATCCCGTGCCTGCCGTGGAAGGCCCTCCATTTCTCCCTCCTCCTCAACATCCCTCTGTTCTGAGATCAGAGGTGTTTCCATGTCTGTGGGGCTTGCCTGTTTTCTCAGGGGAGGCTGGAACTCTTGTATAGAGGCAGGTTGGAGTTAGTGCTGAGAACTGCTGGCTGACTCAGTGGGAGACTGTTAGGCAGGGATGGCCTCATTTGACTGGACCTTTGATGGAAAGCAGGGGCTGCGATGAGCGTGTCTCTACCTCCCAGGCGCCGGCCCCTCCCTTCTGGCTCATGAAATCTGACAATAGTTGTCTTTGGAATTTGCCAGTTAGAGTTCTTATTGCAAGGGACAGGGACTGACCAGGATGTCATAATCACAAAGGGAATCTATAGGGAAAGACACTAGGGCTCCGAGAACAGAGGGATAGCTGGGGTACAGACTGGGACCAAGCACAGGATGTAGGTCACTGGGGCAGCTGGAAACAGCAGTGTCCCTTACATGACACGTTAGCCCCTTCTGTGTTATTCCATCCTGCATGGTTTCTTCTCGTCTCTCTTTACCCTCTGGAGATCCGGAGATGGGGAAGTAAAAGTGTACTGTGTAGCAAAGAGCCCTGAGCGCCGCGGCCAAGAAGAGGAGGCCTGCCGTCCTTTTGGCATCACAGTAGGACTATTTGGTCATACCTGCCACCACAGCCGCCTATAACAGAAAGTCCCTCCAAAGGAGGGGCCGCTCGCATGCTGGATTCCCCTGAAACACAGTGCTGCAAAGGAATACCCACACTTCCTGGACTTTGTATAGATCAAATTTCAAAGCTGTTCGAAGACTCCTCTACCCTGCAAGCATGCAGGTGCTACGAAGGGCCCCAGACACCTCCTTCACAGTTTCCTGGTACTGTCAGTAAGTTGCTTGCAAGAGGGCCTTTGTGGAAGTCATGACCCCTTGCCTGATTCTCTGCCTTTGCCACCTCTGCGCATGCCGATTGCTAAGCAGAGGGAGGAGCTAGACCAGCTTCCTTTTTGAAGACAGCCATCCCTCCCCAAGAGCTTTCCTGGCCCAGAGTAATGCTGACATCTGCAGAGCAGGGGTACCCTAGGACACATCCATGTGCCCAGGCATCCAAGGATCATTCACCGTGAAACCGCCCCTGTGTCAGTAATTTACGTGCCTGAGTGCTAAGCGGCCCGAGCATGACGACAACGCATTATGACAACAAGATATTTTTATCAAAGGCTCCAGCCTGACACCCTCTGCCACGAGAATATTGTTTTCCCCGGTGGGAAAAAGAAGAGCTGTAGTGGCCAAGTTGTGGCTATGAGACCAAAGAACACATTGACTCCAGATAACTGAGCCCTAGAAAGATTTTCTTTTTTTATTTTTACCCCAATGGGTTTCAAATCATTCTTCATCCTGGATAAAGAACGAGTGCCTGAGTTTCACCGTGTGTGATCCATGTTTGTGGATTTCCTCCTACTCCTTCATATGCTGGCTCGGTGCTTCCCCTGCTCCCTGCTCCCTGCTCCCTGCTCCCAGGCAAGCACAACTCGACTCTATCTGTAATGATTCAAATGACTTTAATCCAAACCCACCAGGACAGTTGTCCCTTTGATGTCCCCTTGGGGGAACATTCCAGGAGGTCCCACTCTTACTGATGTGGAACTCTCTGGGGGTCAGTGTGCATTGAGGACATGTGTTGGGGGTACAGGGAGGGGAGGAAAAGGAAAACCATCCCCTGGGCTCAGGCTCCATGAGGGAACCAGATCTGACTTGAAAAGAGCAGAGACTTAGAGGGGCAGCAAAGCTCTCCAGAAGCTCCGCAGACTTGGTGAATGCCGGCTAAAGGGACGTCTCCAGAGGCAACGTGACAACGGGTATACCCTTTCATGTCATGACTGGGCAAGATACTCCCTGGCCCTTAGTTTCCTTGCTTCCTGCATAGGAGAGGGCTTGCTTTCTCTCAAAGATGGAAGCAAAAGTTCCCAGGCACTGATCAAATAACTAGGGTAGGGGAAGCTGCAGCTTCCAACCGGGAATCACACTGGGCTGAATTTTTTTTATTTTTTTATTTTTTTGGTTCTCGTTCTCTCCAGTGTCAGGAAACCCAGTATATCACCTAAACTGAACTTGCCACATAGGCATTTTAAGGTGTGATACTATGTGTGGGCAACACAAAGGTCCCAGGGAATGTAAAAAGACATTGTTTATCAATATTAGATTTACAAGCAACTTTCCCCAACATGTGTACGCCGCGCTGCATAGAACGGAGCAAGCAAGCCTGTGATTAAGTAATAATGATAAGATTACAGCAATTGGCACCACACTGATGCTAAGTTTATACCATAACAATTAGCCCTCAGATGTGATTTAATACAGGCAGGAGCACATACTTAAGAACGGATCTAAGAACTACTCAGAAAGCGATCGCAGAAAGTGTTCTGGGCCGGAGCCATAAAAATCGGGCCAGTAAACCTCCGCCAGCCTACCAGACATTCTGTTATTTGATAAAACTAATAATGCAAAACTTATTGCTAGAGCAGGAACGTCATAAAAATGTAGTAAAAATAAACAAGCACATGGCTCTGGCAGAAGACTTGAAAACAAGTGTGGAAATTCAAGACATCAAAATATAGCCAAGAAGAGCCTTGGCAAGTGGGAACGAGCGACAGTCACATGTATTAGTGAAAATTCCTGAGGAATTTTGTGTGTTTTTTTCATGTTTGAGCAATATTTTGGGAAATGATATTTCATACATCCTTGTCCCGGTACCAAGATTTTTCTCATCCCCACATTATTTTGTAACACGCTTGGTTGGTGACGTCTGTTGCCTTGGTGGTGCCATTTAGTAGAACTACTTAAAGCCCAGAAAACAAAGGAAAGAGAAGGCTTGAAGGTTATAAAGCTTCAGAAGCACTATTTTACCTGTGTTCTCCGGGTTAGTTTCCAGAACATTATGGAGAGCGAGAGGGCAGTGTAACCTCACTTTGCTGATGAGGTAAGGACAGCCTTTGTGGATGTGATGTGAATGGGGATCCTGGCAGGACCCCAGGCTAGACCATTACATGCCTGCCTGGGGCGTCTATCCTTTGGCAGAGGTAAGGATGGAGTACATTAAGCCAAGGTTGGGGATGCATCTGAGTTGGCAGAAGCCCTGCATTTGCTCTTCACCGCTGCATAAAGCTAGGCATGTTCATCTGTAATCCCAGAACTTGGGAGGTAAAGGCAGGAGGACCAGAAGTTCAGGGTTAGCCTGGGCTATTTTGGTGAGCCAGGAAGATCAGTGTCCTCTGAATGAACCTGCTCGCCTGCCTGAGGAGCTCACAGCCTTCCGTGGTGGGGGAGCTCTCTCCTGTATTCCTTCCTTATTCAGATTCCACCTGCCGCAGGGGTCATTTGGGATTCAGAAATCAAGGTCTGTGCTTCTCATTTCAAATCCTCCTCTACATCGTGGCTCCACAAGGAAGCCCAGCACTGTCTGCTGTCACCCAGTGGCTCCATCCAGTGGCCTAGAATCCAGAGAGGCAAGCTTAGCCTCTCTCCCACTCTAGTTGGTAGCCATAGTCAGCAGCTTCTGTAGCTAGAGTGAGATGTCTGTCAGGCAGCAATGGGCACAGAGATGAGTGAGAAGGGTCTGCTCTGGGACAGCCAATCAGAGGAGGAGAAAAGGAAACTGCTCTTTGGAGTCAGAATGGGTGACAGGCCCACTTGGCGCCTTGTTGGTGGCCAGAAGGGAAAGTTCAGATGCTGTGAGAAGAATACTAGGTTTCTCCTTGCATGGCGCCCATTCCAGCCGAATGCAGCCTCCTTGCCCTTAAATCCAATTACAGGCCGATATTATGTCAGTGGAAATGTATGCCAATCCTAATATAGTCTAATAAGGCTTAAAATAGCACTCTGCGAGTGGAAAGCCCTGTGGTTTAATTTGATTCGCAGCCCAATAACAGGTTTAATAGGAGGGAATTGGCCCCCTTTTATTTTTCCAATGCTCTTTTCTTCTTTTCTTTCTTTGCTTCCTCTTTCTCTTCTTCTGGAGCTTTGTGGAGTGACAGAGCAAGGGAGGAACGAGCGAAAGATGAGCAATCCTTTCCCTGCTGGGCTTATGGCAGGCAGACTCAAGGTCCTGCTACCTGAGGGGATGTGCTCCTGACACAAGGCAGGTCCTCCAGGTCCTTTGCTTGGTCCTGCATTTGACTTATGCCAAACCCGAGCAAGACGGCTCCTCTATGCTTCTTGCC
Source organism: Microtus pennsylvanicus (assembly GCF_037038515.1). NCBI lineage: Eukaryota > Metazoa > Chordata > Mammalia > Rodentia > Cricetidae > Microtus > Microtus pennsylvanicus. The sequence goes on along the minus strand of NC_134597.1, from coordinate 25,957,593 downwards.
TCCCACTGGCAACAGGATAGTGGACAGAGGGCATATTTCTTGGGTCTACTCCCTAGATGAGGAGTCTCCCCACTCCCTTCTTCATAGGCCATGGATCTTCCTTTCCTGACTGGTGGGGACAGGGGCCATTCACATTCTCAGTGGCCCAGCAAGGAGATGACAGGCTGCCTAGCCACATAAGAACCATAAGAACTGTGTAGAGATTGATCCTGAAATTTTCCTGGTGGCCCCGCCTTGGCCCAAGGATTCTTAAACACTTCAAGAGCAGAGTTGGGTTATTCGGTATATTTTTCTACTGCTTTAATGAAATATAATTCGCATTCCATATAATTCACCCATTTGAAGAGAGTATTCAATGGCTTTTATAATTCAATAGCTTTTACTACATTTATGGAGTTGTGCAATCATCACCATAATCAATTTTAAAACATTTCTATTAATCTAAAAGCAAACTCCATACCATTTAGCCATCACCCTCCAACTTACCATGCCTTCGAGCCCTAAGCAGCCACTTATCTTCTTTGGCTGCAGACCTGTCAGTCTGGGCATCACATACCTTTCATGCCTGCCTTCTTTCACTCGGCATAATGTTAATGAGGTCCATCCACATAGTGCATGTCAGCAATTCATTCCTTTTTATTGCCCAGCAATATTCCATTATGCGGCTAAGCTACATTTTATGTAGCCATTCCTCATCGGATGGACTTTTGGGTAGTTTGGGCTTTTTTAAAAAAAATTAACAGTGTCTCACATAGCTCAGACTAGCCTGCAAGTCATCATGTAGCCCAAACTAGGCTTGAATGATCCCCTTGGCTCTACCTTGTAAGTGTTTGGATTGCGGGGATATACCATCATATTGGACTTGACTGTTAGATCACTTCTACTTCAAGGTTGTGATGAATGAAGCTACCATGAGCAGCTATGTGCACGAGCTGTATTTACATTCCTCTTTGCTGCCAACAAAAGAGTAGCATTGTCATGTAGTGGTGTCTCGTAGCAAATCTCTATCTAGCCACTTGAGGAAGACCTTGGCTAGTTGCAAAACAGTTTTCTCCTTGATATACACACCAACAATACACGAAGGTCCTGATTTCCCCACTTCTTCACCAGTACTTGTCACAGGTCAACTTTCATCGTGACCATCCCAGCGGGTGTGAAATGGAATTTCCTTGTGGCTTTGATCTGCATTTTCCTGAACAGAGCCGGTGTATGGGTGCATAAATGACTAGATTGAGCTCAAAGCTTGGCTTACCCTGATTTGGGGGACATATCTGATTTCTCAGACTCTTCAAGTACAGATCTGGGAAGCTGAGCTGGAGCTGCATCCTCAGATTGAGAAGATGCATGAGAAACCTTGGGGCAAGCATTCGGCTGTGCTTTCCACTCCCGTCTCATCCTTCCCTGATTAGTATGCCCCCATCAGAATGGTACGGTGGGCAGGAATGCTATGTATGTGCACTCTGCTAATTTCGCCACAAGGTCAGAAGAAAGATCATAATTTTAAAAAGAAAGGAGGGTGATGATGGATTACCCTGGGACAAAGGAAAAGAGCTTTTCATGCCAAGATAAAGAAATCAGAGTTCAGCTCTTTTCCCCCGCTCACAAGGAGAAGCGGAGGGTGAGGAGTAACATAATAAGCAGCTTCAGTGTAAGAGGGTTATTATGAGGAGCATGGTGACCAGCTGTTTCCAGTGCTACAGAGGACTTCACAAGGCAAGGGCACTGGAACTGTGGGAAGCCGCCTGGAGCTTGGTTATTAGGGACAGCTCCTTCGCTGTCAGGGTCGTGAAACATTGCAATGGGAATTCATCAAATTTCCTGTCCCTAAAGTCCTTTCCAAATGTGATAAAGTGTGATAAAGTACATCCAGAAGTGTGAATAGGATGCCCAGAGGCAGAAACCACATGTACACACACACACACACACACACACTGAAATTCTTGGCACCCTACCCACCTCCATCATCTTCCCTATGCAGTCCCCTGCACATGATGCCAGGGCAGCATCCTCCTCGTCCCATGTTTTGGCTGGATTGGGTTGCTTTCCCCTCTCTCCCTAAGTGCTGTGGGGGCGTTACCACTCTTCTCTATTTCAGTAGAGAGTGATAGGGTTTCTATACATAGCCGCGGCTTCTAATTTCTCTGACAGCTCCTGGGTTGAAAGATGCTGTTAAGAGAGAGGGAAGGGAAGAGCTAAATAACACCTTTATTTATTTATTTATTTTCAAAAACCTCTCAAAGGAAAGCGCCCATGTTTTGGTCGCTTCAGTGTGACCGCATGAGGGGGCCATGCAGCTCTGGGCAGGTCATCTAGGCTTAGAAGCTCAAAGACTGCAGTGTAAAGATGAGCAAACCCAAGGACACAGTGGGGGAAGGCTTGGGAGGAGGGTCACAGAAGGAAAGCCTCGTATTGTGACATGTTTGCCTTTCCATTAGGAATCGTGGTTTTGATGGGAATGGTCATAGCTCTGTAACCAACATTCTCCCTTTCTCCTATAGTATTAGATTTAAGAGGGTAGCTCTATCCCCAGGGCTGGAGGAGGGCTTCTATTGGCTCAGTGTAATCAGGGTAGTTTAGCCATCTTGTCTCTAGGGTTAGGTAGAATCATACTCTTTAAACTCATTAGTGCCCTGAGTTTCTGCAGCTCTTGAGACTGTAGCCACATCCTTTGTAGTTTTGGCTTGCCCTTTCTTTTCTGTCTCTTGATTACAGTACAAGGATGTTGATCCCCACAGACCTCGGAGCCTCCAAGAGAGTCTAGGGGCATCCCGAATCCCCGGAGCCCCTTCCCTGCAGCAGTTAACAACCTCTTCAGTTTACATTGCCATTATAAAGACATTAGGATTTTTCTAGTGTGTTCTGATAGGACAAGAGTTAGGCAGCACTGAACCAGAAAGAGCCAGGTTTGCCATGAGAAGAATCTATTCACTGTTGTACAGTTGGATCTGTCAGTCATGTCCTTGAACCAGAGCAGTGAAAGCGCCAGGGACCCCTCAGAACTCTGTGCCCCTTTGTGGGAGACCGGAGTATCCACTACTTGTACACAGCAGTGGTTCACATACCTAAATAAACAGATTAATGGACAAGGACTTGCTTTTGCTCAGGCTTTCAGAGGGTTCAGTGTCGGGTTGCTTGGCCCCATGCACTTTGGCAGATTGTCAAGGCAAAAGATATTATTTTCTTCATGGAGGGCAAGAAGAAGAGTGAAGAATGGATAAGGACTATGGATCCCCTTTGAAGATGCTCCCCAGGAAGCTATTTCCTCCCGTCTCCCAAAAGGCTAGACCCCCATAGTAGCACAACCAGCCGGGGACCAAATATTTATCAAATAAACTTAAGAGAGTTGTTTTGTATTCAAATGATACCAGTCAGCTTGCCAAGGTTCTTATACAGAAGCCTAGGAAACTGAGGCAGAGAAGACGGTGCGCTAGAGCAAGCATCTAGTTAGTGAGTGATGAACTGGCTCCTTCATGCTAACCTGTGCACGGGGGAGGGAGGCAATGGATGAGGTGGGGGGAAGGGGGAGTCTTATATATAACACCTAATCCAACACATAATTCATGGAAGGACCCTCGAGCAGCAACCTGAGGGAAAGCAGAGACAAGTGAGACCAGCTCCTCCTTCCCATTCGTCCTTTATCCGACAGCTGTCCCAAGAGAGCCATCCCAAGGATGACACTCAAACTAGCGTCAATCTTGTGCCATGGCTCTCGACAGGGGAAACTGAGTGAAGACGAACACGTGGGAAGCACTGTGTGGGGGCGTTTCTCTCTAGAGTGGGTGCTTCCTGGGAAAGGTGATAAAGCCAATGGAAACAATAATCTGGCCCCAGGTTGAGTAAGAAGGTGTAGCAGGGTCTAGGCTCTGACACTGTCACTGGGATTCTGGGCAACTGTCCCCTCTCCCTTCCTAAGAAGACTCTGCTAGAAGGCATACTGTCCCTGTCTCATGGGTAACAGGCTCAGCATTAAGTCTGATATTTCCTACCTGGCCGTCTTGGATGGCTGTCTGGGTAGCAGAAGCTCATTTCCAGAAATCCGTCTTCCTTGATTCGATCAGTTCCTCAGAGTCTATGTCTTTTGTTTCCTCTCTCTCCATCCCAGATTAGGTACAACCTACACACGAATTCAAGACGGCCCATGCTTATGAGACACCAAACTTCCCAACATGTGCCCCCCACCCCTTTGTATATTGTTTAGTTAGAGTTTCCAGGTGATGAAACTGGCCTTGGCCTGGGTGGTTGTCATGGAGATGCATCCCAGTTTCCTTGCTCACACCACTGGCCTTTAAGCTCTTTCCAGCAACCTCTCTGGGCTAGGCAAGGGAGAGAAGTCTGCCTTTGAGCTCTGTGTTTCCTTTGTCATGGGGGGTGGGGTTCAGGGTTTCAGCAGGGGGTGCTTTAGTGTCATTTAATCCAGGTTATTCAGCGGGGATGGGGGAGGGAAGTGAGAGAGCAAAAACTCCAGGTGGTTTTCTATTTGGCTTATTGTACTAGCTAATTATCTCAAGTGGTAATCAGAATAAAAAGAAAAAACTGGAGCAAGGGTAGCATCCGTATTATTTATATTTTATCATGTTTTCCAAGCTCACAAAGGGAGGCAGTTTCCTTTCCCTGCCCTTTCCTTTAATGTCATCTCCTTACTACTGATCAAATCTTCCTGCCTAGTGATATGACTGTCGAGACTGCCTCACCTTTTCATTCAACACTCTGGATACACATCACATCAATAATGTCTGCCAGAACCTCAGCTGAGCCACTTCCGCTAGGAGCTTGCACTCAGCCGAATTCCTAGGAAACTCAGTGTGTGTGTGTATGTGTGTGTGTGTGTGTGTGTGTGTGTGAGTGTGCGCATGCATGCGTGCATGTGTGTGTATGTGTGTATGCGTGCATGCGTGCATGTGTACGTTGTGTGTATGTGTATGTGTGTGAGTGTGTGCGTGCATGTGTGCATTGTGTGTGTGTATGTGTGTGAGTGTGTGCGTGCATGTGTGCATGTGTGTGTGTTTGAGAGAGAGAGAGAGAGAGATTGATTTACCCAGAAGAGATCTCCAAGCATCTCAAAATACTTTAGACAGTATCTTTTATAATATGGGTACAAAAGGCCACCTGATTCAAAAAAAAGAAACCCATTGAGTTGAAGCTTCTACCTACTTTTCTCGAGGTGAGCAGAAGTTGTGAAGATCTTGTAAAGCACACAAAACATGTTAGGAAATAGGAATTTAATGAAAGCATTGAGATATCTCCTTTAGCTTTTCACACATTCTACGAGGTCAGCGTGTTTCATGAGGCTCAGAGATGTCAAGCAATTTGGCCAAAGTCACATAATAGCCAGTAACTAACTATACCTGAACCGGACTGTACCATCTTAAACTCGAGTGCTTCTCACAAGCCCGCAGCTATCCATGGGAACAACGTTTACTCAGCACTGAGGCAAGATTCAGATGGAGGGTCATTTCAAGGTCATTCCAACAAACAGCCTGCTGTCCCAACTTTGGGATGATATGCAGCCCTGTTGACCAGGAGTGATAGGGGCCTTACAGCTCATACAGCAGATGGGAAAGGGACTGAGTGGGAGACGGAGAAAAATTACAGGGAAAAGGAAGCCATGAACACAGTCCACTAGCCTGCCAGAGCGGAGGGTAAATGTGCCATGCTAAAGTCCTTTGAGCCAAGAGAAAATGTGGGTCTTTATCTTTGTCAGTACAATTTATGGTCCAGCTGGGCTCTCCTGTGAGGTTGGGGCTATTCTGGCGCTGCCTGAAGAGTTCCTCTTGGGGTGAGACACTTGGAGCCTCTGGGACCCTGCCAACTGCTTCCTGTAGCCATGGTTATTGGAGGATTTTCTCACTGGGGTTTGGCTGGTTCAGCCAGAAGATTTAGGGGACAGATCTATGGGGTTCCCAGAGCAGCCAGCTCACCTGAACTCCCGGGAAGTAGATCCATGGGTTGCATCGGTTTCTTTCCCGCTGACCCGACAGACACTTTCCTGGATTCATTCCATCACTCTATTCATTCCGGGGCAGCACAGCAGGCATGGTGGTTGGGGCTACCACAGGGAAGACTTTGCATGTCATTCTGTGGGTGGGCTTGGTGCACTGGGTATACTTGCCCTTAAGAAATAAGCAGGAGCAAAATGTTAATGTTTAGTGCATGCATAACAAGCACTGTGGATGGATAAATTGTAGTTCTTTGTTTCTCAGATGGGTTTTCTGTTTATATAGTTGTGCCTGTACTGGGTTTAATGATGATCTTTGGTATGTAGGATTGGTACAAGAATCACTTAACCAATGCTATGGAGTACTGAGTGCTTTGGAGGTGTTGACCCTCAGTGTACCAACAGTCAGGACTTAGTGTTTGTATTTGGTTGGTTATTAAATACTCTGTTCTTATGACTTTCTACTTTTCTACCTAGGTCCATAAGGAGTGATTTTAAAGACCAGCCCCCAAATGTAAATATACAGGCATGCATTTGTTGGGTTGCTCACTCCATTTGACCAGTATCTATTGGTGGTGGCTGGTGTCTATTCTGTGGGAGGAGTATTTATCCTCTGCAAGTTAGCGGCGAGAACATGGAGGCAGAATGTTTCGGCAGGCACATGCAATCCAGCTAGCTTATACCAGACATCATTTCCCCTTATAGGCTAGAAGGTCTGCTCATTGTGGTGTGGCTTTCAACCCCGGGTACTACATGCTTTGGAGGCAGTACTATCTCTCTTCTCACTGGCAAGCAACAGCTCAACTCATCACTTCCTCGTCCCATATGTAAGTTCTGGTGCCGAGAAATGAAATGACCACGCTTTGAGGGCAGAAGTAAAAATAGAAAGTGTTTTGGTAGGCAACTGTTGAGGATCCACAAGAAGCCCACCATGTAGTTAATAAGGAAGCTGAAGGAGAGAAGAGGAAGGGGACAAGCTAAAGACAGAGGACAGGAGAGGGTCCAGATCAGGCTCTCACTCAACAGAGGCTGGTGTTGGCTATTTCTTGTAGAGGGAGTAGATAGGAACATCAGATGCTCTATGACCTGTGGGTCATGATTTCCTTGGCAAACTTCTATGTCCAAAAAATATTTACATTACAATTCATAACAGTAGCAAAATTACAGTTATTAAGTAGCAATGAAAATAATCTTACGATTGTGGTTCTCCATAACACGAGGAGCTGTATTGAAGGGTCCCAGTGTTTGGAAGGTTGAGGACCCCTGCTCTATGGGATGAGACATTCTCCATGCTCGACAGTGGGTGAGAGGCTGAGATAGCTCTTCACCATTCTGGTTTCTCTTATGCAGGGAACTGAGTTTTTCTGAGGTCTTTGTTCTGTGAATAGTGAGGGACCTTTATTACATCGTGGCACACATAGAAATGATATCTCTGGGATACATAGCAGCAGACAGCTGCCTCCCTGGGAGCCAAGGTGGGGGAAGCCCCTGACATGATATTCCTCTAGCCCAGTCATAGCCTGTCTTCTGTGCTTTTTGCACTGCTAGGGTGAACTCACAGGAGAAAACTTTTCTCCTCGGCAAGAACATGGCTTCCAAGATGGCGTCCCACCTGCTCTCCTGCCTGAGACACTGTCATTTAAGAAGACACAGCCCTTCAAAGTGGCAGTGGGCACGACAACGATGAGTGTGGGGTGGCATCTGCGAATCTAAAGAAGCGTTCATCTGCTTGCCCATGCCACTTTACTGTGTAGCCCATGGTTCCCTCCCTTCTGAGCCTCTCTTTCCCCATTACAAGTGGCTCTCCAAGGACTTGAGAAGGCTCTTCCATTTTCAAGTGACAATAATTTCACAAAGCTCACTGAGAGAACACACATACTTATTATGAACTAGTCCAAAAGAACTTTCCACATGGACCTGCTAGTGCAGGCTTGTAAATCCAGGTATTCAAGGAGGTAAAGCAGGAGGATCATAAGCTCAAGTCTAGCCTGGGCTACATAGGTCTTGATATTGTCTCCTGAAAACATACATTTAAGTAACATTATACAGGCTAAATAGGTTGTATTTATACACGAGAAATATGTAGGTATATAGATACACGTATGTAACAACAATTCATGAAAAAAGGGCCCATGCATTTGAAGGAAAGCAAGGAGGAAGGCTTGAAAGAAGAGACAAAAGGGAAGGGAAAAATCGTAACATTATAAACTCAATTTTTAAAAATAAAATACAATAGCATAAATAAAAATATTGAATAATTCCATGACTTGATAAAAAGTAAAAAATATAACAAAATGAAATTTGCTCTGTTTTTAAAATATTAAAAGATGCAATGCTTTGGTGGAGTGCTTGTGTAAACTAGGCCCTGAGTTAAACCCTAGTACTTTGTTTATTTCGTGTGTGTGTGTGTGTGTGTGTGTGTATGTGTGTGTGTGTTTAGTGGCAAGTATCCCTACCCACTGAGCAAGTGCCCAACTAGTATTATTTTTTAACATGTATTTTTATTTGTTTGTTTTGTTTGTTTGTCGTATAGTCCAGGCTGGCTTGAATTCATTATGTAGCTGAAGATGACCTTGAACTTCTGTTCCTCCTGCTAGGACTAAGCATGTATCATGACACCTTTTTGTTCTTTTGCATTGAAATGGTGCTGGATTACATAAGGGCATTTTCGTACAAGCATATGATGTAATTTGAGTGTGTTCCCTGCTTATTCCACTGCCTTCCCCTTCTCCCCTCTTCCTTGTTCCCATTGTTCACCTGGGCAGTTTTGATCCTACTTTCACGCCACACGTATGAAGGCAATCTTATATGCCTATATAAAATCTATGAACCACAGATAAAGAAAGCATGCAATATTTATCTTTCTGAGACCAACTTAATTCATTAAATATGATTATTTCCAGTTATACCCGTTTTCCTTCAAACATCATAGCTTTATCCCTCTTTATGGCTGAGAAGATCCCACCACGCTGTCTCTGCTGTTCCTCTGTGGCAGACACCTTGATTGGTCCTGTGACTTAGCCATTGTGAACAGTGCCCCAGCAAACAGTGATGTCCAGGTATCTGTGTCATAGGTTGGCTTGCTGCCCTTCTGGCAATTTCTCAGGAGCAGTGTAACTGACTTATATAGTCCTTCTTCTGGGGTTGATCATCAATGTGACACCTTTGAAAACTGTCCTCCTTTTCCAAAAGCTTGGTCCTTGAAGAAACTTCCATCAGTTGCCTGCATCCCTTCAGAAACACCTGAGAGAAGTCTTTGCCTGTTCAAGCAGGTTTGGCCAGCTCTTCTTTAGGTGGCTTAAGTGTCAGAGGTCACTGATATCTCTGCTCATCCCAGAGCTAGAGAAACAAAAGGCAGAACTCTGTGTTGGGGTTGTGCTTTCAAATCTATCAAAAGACACAGTTGTCTACACCCTGTTTTTAGGCCCAGCCTAATTTATAAGAACAACAAACACAGACGCTTATTTTACAGCCAAGATGAATCTGCTTGCAGCTCATTATATTCCTAGATCCTTTATTTGACTAAGTGTATTACTATGGCTCATGAATTCTCTCATTATTATCAGCATTGTTATTCATACTTTTATTCAGTGTTATTATTTTTATCTAATTTCCTGTTTCTTTAGTTTTCCATAATGCCGCAAAGCTTTTGTTTTATTTATAATCATACATTTCCTCACGGAGGAGACAGTTTTGTTGATGTTACTGAGAAGAGGAAGAATGAGAAACAGAGTCGGACTGGATGGTCCCCGCAAAGCCGTTTCCACACCAAAGGAAAACCACGATGATGGATTTGTTCATGCCACTTCATGCCTGGCATGATGCCCGTGCTTAAAGCCACTCGGATCCAGAGAGACTAAAAGTGGACAATGGTGTCTCCCAGAATGTGTCTGAATACTATTTTGACTAAGTAATGCTGTCAGGAGCTTGAATGAATTCAGCAGAGTGACTACCCATAGCTCACCTTTGTCAATGGACCACTTTAGTCCCTGATTCTCTGTATGGTATAGATGGTTCTTAGCTCTCCATTGGCGAGAAGACAATATTTAAGACTAGTTCAGTGACTCTTGCTCTTTTCAATAGAAGACATGAGACAGCCAGCTGCTAACCTGCGACAAGTTCCGTGTTAGATTGCTCTGCCCAGCTGCAGACAGTACCAAGCGTGTTTAAGTAGGTGTTAATGGCTTGCTGGGGAAATGTCCCTCATAGACTTCTGTGTTTGAATACTTGGTCCCTTATTTAAAAAAAAAATAGTTCTGAGAGACTGGGAAACCTTTTAACATGGGACTAGTTGGCCTATAAGGCAAAGTTTATGGGTTGTAGCCTGGCTCAATTGAGCCTGAGTCTTTCTGTTTCCTGATTTACCACAATGCATACCAGTTGCCTCTTAAGTCCGCTGCCTCAGAGGCCATGCCCAGATACCATGCCTTTCCCTATAATGGACTGTCGCCATTTAACCAGAGCCAGAAGAAATCCTTCCTCCTTTTAGTTGCTTTGTCAAGCGTTTGGTCAGACTAATGAGAATGGTAACTACCGCTAGTCGAGGCCAAGCTAAGATGATCAGTAGGTTAGGTATGTTAAATGCATTTTTCTTTTTTGCAAATGACATTTTCAACTGAGTATGGGTATCAAACCTGGTCATATATACATATATATGTGTCTGCATATACGTCTATCATCTGACACCCGATAGATGTTCAATAAATATTAAATTATTGCTTTATCTTCCTTAAGGAATTTCTAAAATATTGAAAGTAAAAAAACCCAAATACTCAGAATTATGCTCTAAAGGACAGGAAAGGGGCCATGTTAAAGACAGAAGATAGAAATGTCCCCGATGGAGGGGGGTGTCTATCTCCCTTCTGGGTAAAAAAGACAGTCTCAGTCCAGGTCTGGATAGAGTCTGGGTGAGCTGGTGAAGGAGAAACAGGGCTGGCTGAGACTCTGGTTCACGGCAGGTAGAAAAGGAAGACAGAGTCATCAATCAGGCCCATTCTATGAAGGCCTTGAATACTGTTGTAGAAGATTTAGGTTTGACTATATTTTAGCAATTCTAAAATACACATTTTTTCCTCTCATTTTCAACGTCTCTGAAACTGAATGCATCTTACAATCAATGCATTGTCATACTTAATTGCCAGCCTTTTTTGGTCCTTTCTTAGTAGTACATAAAATTACAGTGTGCTGTACAATTGGTGCTTTAGCTTAGGCAGAATGTAGTGCATTAAAGGCTGCAAGACCCAAGGACTGCAGAAAGCTTCATGCTACTATTTTTTCCTTTGTTATTCCAGGGACTTGTTCAAAGCTTATAAAATGTGCTCAATTGTCGTCAGGGTCAACTCAGCGCTGATGAGAGACCTCAGTCTTCCTAACTCCTCAGGGTTGTGGCCCAGGGTAGGGTTGAGACCCTTGATGTGATCACTTCTTACAGCCTGCTTCTCCTGTCTACACAGCTCCCTGGACTCTACAGACTGGGCTTGGGGGCAGAAAACTGGACTTGAGGGATGATGCTCTTTTTCATGCCTTTTGTTGCTTCCAGTTCGTCTCTGTTTTTCTCTATTGAACAAATCTGTCTTTAAGGGACACTAAATCCATGGTTCTATCTCTTGTAGGGACAGGGGTAAGGAGACCAGGGTAAGGATGTACCTAAAAATAAGAATAAAAAAATTCTACTAGCTGGTACTCAGAAACATGAAGTCATGAACCTTCAAGTCACACAGAAGCACCACCCACTTTTGTGGTGTACCATGGCTGGTTGCCTAGCAACATTGTCCTCTGCTCTTCCCACACTTTCTCTTCAGTCTTCATTTTTCTTATTTCTCTTTGACCATCCTACTAAATTCACTTTCTACTCTGTGTTAAATGTGAGTGGTTAAAATGAACAGGGATGGGAAGAGTATTTGGTTGGATTTTCTATGGGTACTCAACTTTTTAAACTCAACCAGGCCACTAAGAACTGAGTGGAACCCTCTGATGTCTCAGACTCGATTAGCTGTGGCTTGTTAGATGGAGTTTCTTGAATGGATACAAAGCAAAAATGGTGAATGAGACCCAGAAAGGGAAACAAAACCCCTTAGATCTACAGGACCCATGAGGGCACTAGCTAGCCATTTTCCCTACAGGGGAAAGTCAGGAAAACTGAGCGATACTTACAATCTATATCCTGATTACTTGCCTTAGGGTGGGTGTATATTATAGTATCTTTAGTAAAAATTAACGATCTCTGTTATCATTAAAATCAGCATCAGTGTTGAGTTCTTTAGGAAATACTGTTCAGTGCCTGCAAGAGGTTTCCCATGAGAACCCAGACTTTATAGTCTCATCACACAGGCTTTTCAGGGACTTTAGCCCCTAAACCTAAAGAGATAGAAAACTCAGATCTCAACATTATGTCTGAAGAGTAGAGATACTTGGGGATGAAAGGGTTTATTTGGATTTGAATATCCAGGTAACGGTCCATAATCAAAAGAAGCCCAGGACCAGAACTCAAACAGGGCAGGAACCTGGAGGCAGGAGCAGATGCAAAGGCCATGGAGGGATGCTGCTTAGTGGCTTGCTCATTATCTCTTGCTCAGCCTGCTTTCTTATAGAACCCAGGACCACCTGCGCAGGAATGCCACCATCCACAGTAGATGGGCCCCCTTTCACTAATCACTAGTTAAGAAAATTCCCTACAGTTGGCTCTTTTGTCTTTATGTAATACTTAATATTTTTACTTACTGGTTTTATTCTTCTCTCATATATTCTTCTCTCATATTTTATACCCCGACTGCATTTTCCCCTCTCTCCACTACCCGTGGTCCCACCTCCCCTCTACCCCAGACCCACTCCTCCTCCATTACAGAGGCATTTTCTCAACTGAGGTTCCCTCCTTTCTGATGATTCTAGCTTGTTTCAAGCTGACCTAAAACTAGCCTGGACAATGACCGTGTTCCACCTCTGCCTTCATCATTTTTTCTTACCAAACAGGGATGGGCAGAGTGTCAGGCTTGACACTCTGTGCTCCAGGTGTTATTCTTTCTTCACTGAGCCTCCCTTTATGTGGTCTTTAAAATAACAAGGACGGCCCTGCACTTTACATTCCCTTACGGAGTGGTCATCTGCATCCATGCAGAGGAGGTGGAGTAGAGACTCTCATCAGAAACCCTTCCCTAGGGTTGTGTTTATCTTTTGCAGCCCTTCCAGAGTCCCAAAAGGAGCTGTCACAGAGAACAGTGACAGCAGCTGATGCCATCTGACTGGTATTTATATCAGTTATCTTCCCCTGGTTATTGGCCTTGTAGAGAACTCAGCATCTGAGCGTGACTTTATGATGTGTAGCGAGAAAAGGGCTGTTTCCTTGTCCACCCCGTGCTCATTGAGCAAAGTGGGCAGCAGGACCATCACTGTCCATAATTATTTTAGGATGGATCCTGTGTCTTGTTCAGTGGTATGTCTCTAGAGTCAGACCTTTGCACCCTCTGATATTTGCAGTGTGGTCACTAAGTAATTATTGACTGAATGCTAAGCATTGTTACTCTTAAGAGACATTCCAGGCTAGACTAGGAGGCTGTGTGTCTATCTATAGAATATCTTCCTATAGTGAGGGTCAGGATGTCAAATAATCACTGTGTAAATATCTCTGTAATTACTCTGCTGGCGGCATTTGAGAGACAATTTGTCTTGAAAGCATGAAACAACTCATTCTTACCAACACGTCAGCCGGCCTTAGTAGCTGGCTAGCTCTGGTGACATCTAACGTCTTCTGTTAATGTATAACATTTAAAAAGAAAGGAAGGAAGGAAGGAAGGAAGGAAAGAAGGAAAGAAAGAAAGAAAGAAAGAAAGAAAGAAAGAAAGAAAGAAAGAAAGAAAGAAAGGAAAAGAAACACATTTATTTTTGACCCAAGAAGGATATTTGAAGCCATCTTGGAGTGATAAGAGTTTCATGGAAGGGTCTCAATGACCTACTAAAGTGTCACTGTCTCCTTTAGAGACTAAGAGGAATGTGTGTGTGTTTACTGTTCTGGTTCCCAAGCTGGTGGCAGAGGCAGCATAGACCTGGGTCTCTGGGCTCCTAACACAATATTCTTTCCAAGACACACATTTGAAGACCATGGGCATTAGAAGACCACACCCTCACTGCAGTGAAAATGCAGCTGGGAACCCGGATTCAGTGAGTGTGAAAGTGGAGGTGAATTTGAGAGACGTCCAGTTTCAGAGGTGAATACGGGGTTTCTGTAGTGCATACGTGATGAGCATCAGCTTCCCCTCAGCACCAGAGTTACCAGGCTTAAATCGCTCCTCCGGGAAGGACTAAGAACAAGCAGTCGGGAGAACATGCTTACATTGCTTCGTGGACTGGCCAAGTATGGAGTCCGCAAAGGTCAGCGCAATGACCCAGATGCACCCAATGGCCAGCCATGACTTTTAGCCCTGCCATTACCACATGCAACCATTATCTCCCAACATGAAGAGGAAGCCAGCTAGTGCATGTCCAGCTGGTCCCGCCACCACAGGCACAGCCTCATGTCCCCTCGAGCTGATTATTTCCTGCTCACCTGGGCCTGGCAGCTGCTTGTGTCATGCTAAAGGGCTTCTTTCTTAGAGATAGGTCAGGCAGAGAATGTTCCTGATTTTAACCACTGCTTTTAAGGTAGAGTTTAAAATTGCAATAACTGGGGTATATTTAGTTGATGGCAGAGTTCCATGCAGTAGTTACAGGTGACATAGGCATGCAAAGAGAGGAGTATAAATCCCTGTCTGTCTAATGCTCTTTTGAACACCAGTGTTGAGCAAAAATGAATGTGTCCAACCTAGGTTAGCCACACTGTCATATGTTTCTGCGTGTGTATGCAAGTATTCACATGCGCAGTTGTATGTGTTCCAGGGGATGTGTGCTTGAACATGCATGTATATGAGACTCCTGTGAGATTTTGTTTGCCCATTAGCCCACAGCACATGTGTTTATAACAGGTATCTAAAGTACGTCTATTCTGATTTTGCTCATGTGACCCCCCCTCCCATCTTTCTAGGGGAGAAAGCATGTGTGATGTCGTCCATATAATAAAGAGAACCAGATTTCTATAGAGCCCTCCTTTGCCCTGCAGACACATTGCCACAGCTTTTATGCAACACATTACACTGTGGTGAAATTTAGTTAATTTTATGGTTTGTTATTACAGCAGCAGAGTGGATTGAGAGAAGCAGCTTTTGTTGGCTCCAAGTCCCACATTTCCTGGGTGTGAAGGGAGTGAGTAGAGGCAGGAAGCTGGCTATGGTAGGAGACAGAGTCCGTACAGAAGCAAAACGACTGCTCTGACTGGCTAGGAAGTTTTAGCCCTACGGGAGTTGTTTCCTTAGTCAGCAGAGACTTGGCTGCCTACAGCCATGGAACACACATCCTGGTCAGGGAAATGGGAGGGACAGGCAGAGTAATGAAGAAGAAAACAGGTACACAGTTTTGCAGAGAAGCATTTTGGTGAAGGGAGCATTGCAGTCTGAGCATTCCATGTTCATATCCCACCTTTACCAGTTCTGTGCTCCCTTGTCTCTGACCTCAGTTTATGATGGAGGAGGGTCATCTTTCTATCTGTTGTTTCATTGGTTAAATAAAGAAATGGCCTTGGCCCTTTAATAGGACATAAAATTAGGTAGGCAGAGTAAACAGAACAGAATGCTGGGAGAAAGAAGCTGAGTCAGGGAGTCGCCATGGTTCTCCCACTCCAGACAGACGCAGGTTAAGATCTTTCCTGGTAAGTGCACCTCGTGGTGCTACATAGATTATTAGAAATGGGTTAAGAGGCTGAAACTAATGGGCCAGGCAGTGTTTAAAAGAATACAGTTTCCGTGTAATTATTTTGGGTAAAGCTAGCCGTGCGGGCGGCCGACTTCCTTGTAAGTCAAGGGCTGGCATGGCCACTGCTGCAATTTGAATCTGAATGTCCTCCAGGTGAAGTCTGGTGGAAGGAAGTTAGGGCATTGGGAATGTGCTCTGAGAGTGGGTACAAGGACCTCAGCGCCTCCTCTTTAATTCCTAGTCATGAGGCAAATCAAGCTCATTATTCCAGCTGTTATATACAGACTTATTACAGGCCCAAAGGTGACAAGGCCAACTGACCAGGGACTGAAAATGCTGAAACTATGAACCAAAACAATCCTTTTCCCTTTATAAGCGGGTACTAATAAGAATCTGACTTGAGGACCCGATGGTGGCATACTCCTTTAATCCCAGCGCTTGGGAGGCAGAGGCAGGTGGATCTCTGTGAGTTTGAAACCAGCCTGGTCTACAAGAGCTAGTTTCAGGACAGTTAGGACTGTTACACAGAGAAGCCCTCCCTCAAGAAAGAATAAGAAAGAAAGAAAGAAAGAAAGAAAGAAAGAAAGAAAGAAAGAAAGAAAGAAAGAGAGAATGAGAGAGAGAGAGAGAATGAGAGAGAGAGAGAGAATGAGAGAGAGAGAGAGAAGGAAGGAGGATGGAGGGAGGAAGGGAAGGAGGAAAAAAGGAAGGAAGGAAGGAAGCAAAAAAGGAAGGAAGAAACTTACTAACAGACTAACAGCTACCTTCAGGTACCTGGGAAGCCAACACCTGACATGCAGTAAATTTTAAGGAAATATGCTATCTCATCTGTATTCTTGCCTAGGAAAGTTACGGAATACTTCTAGAAACTTCTCAAAAGAGAAAGCCAGACCAGTTGGGTTATGAAATCAGGCACTTTCTGCCTAATAAATCCCCCAAGGAAAACAACTTGAGAAGAGTAGCTTGACTGTGGTTCTTGGCTTCATGGTTGGCTGGTCATGAAGCAGAACATCACGGCAGCAGGAGCGTGTGGCAGACAGTTCTGTTCACCTTCTGTTGAACAGGAAGCCAAGAGAGCACGAGAAAGAAAGTCTCGCCCATAGCCTTTTAAGTTATAATTTCATCAGGGATCGATCTGTTCATGAAGTCAGAATCCTCATGATCCTATCACTTTGCATAGGCCCCTCTCTGTACACGAATGCATGGGAGATCAAGACTTCAACATAGGAACTTCCTGGGGGCATATTTCAGTTTCCCAAGAGATAACAGATTCCAAGTGGATGCATGTGTCACAATTTCTGAGTCTCCACTCCCCACTCCAAACCTCTAATCAGGATATACAATTAAGAATTTTGGAAGGGCTATTCTGGAAAATGCAGACTACAGAAAATGTAAGCTACTTGGATCCTATGCTCAGCATGTTGAATCTGGCTGGGAATAAAGCCCATTAGCTGATTGGGGATATACCATTGGTCGCTCTGAATGAAGCAAAGCTATTGACATACTTATTTATATTACTAATGGAGCTAATTAAATCTTAAATCCAGAAACAGTTAACATGGACTAGATTACTTAGAGAGCAGAAGCTATTTTCCTGAGAACATGGCTTTCCCTCTTGTTCTCAGCTGGGTCCTCAGTCGCTGCCATGAATGGGAGGCAAGCAGATGATGAAGAATATGTCATCCCCACTCTCATTCCTCCAAGGTCTGGCAACTTCTCTCTCAGTCTGGGAGGCTGTTTATGTCTGTGCCCGTGGTGTCTTCCTTCTCAGCTGACAGTAGCCCGGTGGCTCTGCTGGTCTTGCCAAAGGTATCAGCAGGCCCCCATCCCCTCCTAGAATGGGGAGACTCTCTTCACAAAAAAGCAATAAACCAGATAGAATATAGGCCTAGGGGTGTAGGTCCTGATCATCAGGAGGAGGTGCTATGCGTCCGTGTTTGCTGATAGTCTGAATGGTAGGAAAACAATGTTGTCTTTGCTTCATTATTTCACGGCCAACATCAGAACTCACCAATTTGATGTAGGGTGGCCTTGAACTTTAAAGCTAAAATCAGGGTTGGGGAAGCTTCTATTCTGGTTCAGGGAGTCCCAGAATGAAAGTACTTGAAAACCTCCAAACAAGGCTGAGTCATTTAAGAAAAATTAACTCTGGTGATGGGGGCAGTAGGGAGAGGAAGGTGGCATTGGAAATGAGCAACCTCTGACAGAACACAGGCTTCTGAGTCAGCACGTCATAGAATAATTAGATCTTGGTAATTGCTGAGCCACCCCCTTGTTGTAGAAAAAGGAACACTGTTTATTTAGTGTCATCCTTCGAAACTCAAAGGTTCATATTGCTCATTATCCCCAAACTCTTAGTTTTCATTGACAAATGCATGTCTGTGTTTGTGCATGCACACACATATGGCACACGTGGGTGGGGATGGGTAGGTTTGTGTCGGGGGGGAGGGTAGAGAACCACCTGAAATGTTATTATTCAAGAAGAGTACCTATATCGTTTGAGACAGGGTCTCTCGTTGGCCTGAAGCTCATCAGTTGGGCTAGACTGCCTAGGCAAAGGACTAAGAGATCATCCTGTCTCCATAGCTCTGGGATTACAAACATGTACGAGCATGCACAATACTTTTTATCTGGATTCTAGGGGTCAAACCCAGGTGCTCACAGAACTTGGACGACATGCACTTAGCAACTAAGCCACCTCTACTTCCCAGTCTCAAAGCCAATTTTAACTTCACGGAGGTCTGTGTATAACCAGCTCCACTGTAAAGGCTGTGCCTAGAACCTTCGCTGTGTACCACATGCAGCCCAAGGGGGAAGAACTGTTAAGGGATTTAAAGGCAGTGAGTCGTATTTCAAAATAAAACCATGCTAATATTTTTAAATTAACAGAAGTAGTGAAGATTTTCACAGGGCTAAGAGCACTCGTCTCCCCGATGCTGAGCTGTCGACGTAGAGAACCGACATTCTGGTTAACAGAAAGACCCAGGAAAGAGAACCACAAAGCTTGCATTTTTTATTAAAGAGTTTGAAGGAACATCTAAAATAAATTAGCCCCTGTGGACAGCCACCTTGTTATAGCCAGTGCTGGCATCCTAGCTGCGGCCCAGTGGGCTGTCTGAGGACAGGCTTGAAGGGATTTCAGGGAGACTGTTTTTCCTCTAGTGAAGAAGGGAGGGCTGTGGGATCCTTATCCTCTGCTAGTCCGCCCACGTGCTCCAGCCCTGATTCTGGCCTCATGCCCTTTGTGAACCTGAACTTGGACTTCCCACTGGTTCCTATCAGGCCACAGGACCCACAGTGTCTCTTGCTACAGTGAACAACATAGCTCACGAAGCACCAGGGGGTAATTCTTAGCAGAGGGTCTAGTTCTTCGTGAATATAAACATGAGAGTACTCTCTGTGCAAAAATTTGTCTACTTCTATCCACCCCCTGCTGCTGCTGTATCTTCTGCCGGGCCACACGAATTCTATTAGAGCGATGATTCATAGTGCAGAAACAAAAAGTTAGGGATGCTATAAAATCATGCCAATTATTAAATGCATCTAATGAGCATGCAAACAGGAACTAAATTTGGGAGCAAAGCTCTGCTAGGCTTAAAGGGCTTTATAAAGGGAAGTAGGTGAGTTCTCTTCTTGGAGGAAAAGTGGGAGGGGCGAAAGGATCTCTGAGTTGTGCCTTTGCCAACCGGAGGCCTCCCTTGAGACGCTCCTGGCATGGTTTATAAGGCAAGGGCATGGTGAAATCTCATCCCAGCCCTCGCTTTAGGAGAGGACCAGTCCTTAGGGAGCAGCACCCCTACAAATATAGATATCTCCTTAAAGATACCCTCGGTGTTACCTGCTGAGGACCAGCTACAGCTGGCACCTGCTCTCCCCGTTAACTCCTTAGCAGTAGGTGCCAGGGAGGAGAGCTTTTCTGTGTGGCCTCCCCTGCTACTTGCCCTTGCCTAGGTTACTTGTTGTTGCTTGATACTCATGACTAGCTTCTCCCCTCCCCCACTGTTTTCCTCTGTTTCCTCCCAGGGGACTAGGGTTGAGGGCTGGGAGCTGATGCAGGGGTAGCTTGCAGGGGTAGCAGAGCTACCCTCTACGACCACCTGGTCAAATTGACGTTAGGCTGGATTCCCCTTAACAAACCTTCCTTCTGGAAACCTCTTTCCGTGAACCTCCAGCAGCAGTGCCAGGGAAGTCCCGTGCCAGGGAAGGCTGTCATAGAGTCCCAAGTTGGACAGGGAAGAGTCAAAGGGCCGTCTTTCCTGATCTCTAACAACATCAGAAGTGGACGCCGTTCTTTTGCAATCACCTAACCCAGAGATTGTTGTGGTGAGAAACTTATTAATGTGTCATGAAAACAGATTAATGGGTCATAAGCTGAATTTTTCTTTAAGAGAAGATGAGAAAAAGGAATATAAAAGGAACGCTTGCTTCAGTTGGCTACAAGCACGTATGTCCTGGACATGTAGCGGAGTCTGATTCTAAGTATCAGACAGAAAGCTGGAGAGATGCTATATTGGTCTACCCTGTGCTGCCAGCTCTGATCACCCGGATAACTCTCCGCACCAACGAGAACCAACAAGAAGAAGAGTGTGGAATGCCCACTCATCATCCCTTCCTGCCGGAAGTCCTCCCATGCTGTGCCAACCTGAACACAGATCTCTTTCTTTCTCTTACTGGGTGCTAGGATTCCTCCTTCCCTTTGTAAGAATTGTCTTGGTTTAAATTTTCCCATGAGAAATTTAGGAATTCCCAAGTCCTCAGGTAAGAGGTTGCCAAGCTTTCCCATAGGTGATGGCTCCCCTTGCCAAGTTTGAAAAGACACAACTCTGCGGGATCATCCTCCCCTTGGATGTGGCGTATCAACAACCCTTGGATATGCCCGTCTTACTCTAAACAAGACAGGATGGCAACTGCTCCCCACGCGCTGTGGAGATAAGCCGTCACAAGAGGGTGGCAGGAAGGGCAAAGCCTACTTACTACAGGGCAGACCAGGTTCCTGGGGGTAGTAAGGGGTGAGGGGCTGGCATACTGCAGCACATCCTTCTGAGATGGAACTAGAATGATGGGAACTTTCTTCCTATGGCCTGAAAATCTCCAAGGTCCATGCGAAGAACTGCCCCTTTCTCTTCCCCCTGGCGAGTGGACAGAGTGAGTTCTTGCCTCTCCTTCCAAGTGGGCATGGAGGAAAAGGAAAGAACTGGGCACTTCAGAGAGTTCGGAATGTCCCTTTCAATTCACAATGACTTACTCTTACTCGCGTGAGTACTTGAAGGGAATTTAGAAGTTCCCTCCTTGCCCTTTATTTCGCATAGATGACACGCTGTCCATGAAAGTCCAGTGGTTTGCCCAGGGGTATGGAGAATCTTGTGACTGAGCCGGATCTGCAATCAGATTTCAACCTCTAGGTTCCCCGTGCTCTTTCTCACCGAATCTCAAGTCTCTCACGTGACTTGGTATCTCTGCTGCTCCTATGGGTTGGCGAGGACAGGACTGGCTGTGTCCCTGCAGTATGCATGGCACCTTCACGCCTGCGCATTCCCCTTTCCACAGAGGAGCCCAGAGGAAGGAAGATCCCAGGGCTGGTGCTTGGGGCCCCTAAAGGGGAGGAAAGGAAAATTTTTCTAAATGATAAGACAGCTAAGACCAGTAAGCACACATGCTAATTCTGAGAGAAATATTGGACACGTGGGGTTATTATTAGATTTAATGGCCGAGTAAGCAATTCACTTGGCCCTAACAGAAAATTGCTCCTGACAACTCCCCATGGTCACATGGTCGCAGGACCTCAGGGGAGGCCACTGAGAGAAAGGCGCTCACCTCTGCTGGGGAATGGAATATGCCGGAGTTAGGTTGCGGTAGCAGCACAGGTAGCTCCTCACAGGGCCTGCGGCTCTGGACAAGGATGACAGCAGAGAGTTGCCAGCCTGCGGGGTCCAAATGATTGCCCTTGGCAGAGACCAGAGCCCAGACATTGGCAAAGAGGAGACCATGTGCACGGGTGTGATGCCTCTTGGCCGGCTCCGGGTGACATGGTTGAGGGGCTGGAGCCGGGAGAAGCCCCTGTATCCATCTGCTTTTTGGCTCTCAGCTAAGCCCATTAGAAATGTATCTCTGCTTCCTGATTGCTCTTCTGTGCTATTAATTTGTAGCTGTATTAATTCCTGCTGTTATAATACAGCGAGGTGATGCAGAACAAAGCTCATTAACGTGGCCCAGGAGCCGCTCCCACTGCTTGGGTTGATTCGCCCCTCCCTGCCGTCAGGCTCCACTCCTGTCTCCACTCTGTCCTGGCGTGAGTGGAGTCTTGAACCTTGGAAAGCGACTGGCGGGTCCCAAGACCCAGGTAGCTATTTGAAGTCACAGATGCCTGGTAGGAGACAGGAAAGGGGATTGTTTTGCTCTGAGACTGTCCTTGGCTGCCCTTTCCTTTTATCTAAAAGCATTTTTAATCATGCTCTTAAATACTACCGGCTACTCCTTATGCCAGATGCCTTGGGCTGCTGTGAGGTGAACAGAGACCGGAGTGCACCAGGTCATTTCACGTGGTGTCTTCTGGGCATGTTGGGACTGTCTGTGGTCTCAGATACCTCCTTCCTTATTGGCTATTGACTCACGGCCTAGTTGGAGGCTGAGTGGATCACCTCTCTGTGCCCAAGCCCAGGCACAGTTGAAGCTGGGAAGGATCATAGGAGAACCTGAGGCTTAGCGCTTATGCTCCTGCATCTTCAAGGCTGTCTTACGGAAACCCCTGGGACTCCTCTGGACCAGAACGTTGACTTTAAAACCATTTAACTTTGAAAGGCTGAGGACTGCTTCTGCCTGTCCTCTGTACCTGTCCCCTCTAAATTGTTCACTAGTGAACAGGTTCTAGTTCACTTGGGAGTGTGATTGTTTGAAAAGTTAGATAGTGTTGTTCTCATGTGCACTCTGCCACTGTGAGCCGATGAATTAAATCATGGCTGGTGTCCCAGAGTCCTCCAGTGTTGGGTAGCTAGTACTTCTTAAGGCTATCACTCTGTGCCTCTCTGTGACCTCAGCTTCAGCCAAGCTAGATGCCTTCCAGCCATGCGACACTTCCTGTCACTTCTACGTGATGTCCCTTTAACTGGACCACCTCCTCTCTTTCCCCCTGGAAGAATACCTACATGTCCTTAAGAACCAGCTCAGGGACATGTACTCTGCTCTCCCCGCAGGCTCTCAGCATTTTAGCAACAGCTTCCAGCCCACAATGCAAAGCCCCTCAAAGTGTATTAAGGGTGGTCCTGGTGTCTAGCACAAAGCCAGGTCTCTATGATCCCCCAGACACCTGCTACCCACGCAGGAAAGTCTCCCACAGCTTCCAAATACAAAACTTTCCCCATGGGTCTCAGAGTGGCTGAGTCAAGGACATCCTTTGAAATTTCAGGGACAAGTTGAGGCAACGGCTCCCTGGGCAAACGTATTTGCTATGCCCACATAAACCAAAGTTGATGGAGTGCATCCATAATCCTAGTACTTCTCTGGCAAGGTAGGAGGCTGAGGCAGGAGAATGTCTGTAAGTTCACAGGGTAGCTGGCCGGGAGTACAGAACAAGAAACCCTATCTCAAACAAGGCAGGAGGTGAGGTTGCCCTTTGACCTCCACATGCACACATGTGCCTACAGATACACACAAACAAACAGGCACACATACAGACATGCACATGCTAATGCACACACACACAGAGGGGGGATGACTCAAGATGGCTCAGGCAACAGAACTAGAGAATTCAGCCATTCCTGGGGTTCGACCCCATTTGTCAATCAGAATGGTTGAATTACCAGAGATCACAGAGGCTAGGAGTCACCTATGTGACTCTTTGATCCCTCTTGAGAGCGGTTGGTGCAAAGAGCTGGCAGTCTATTATTTTGGTAATTAAAAGCAATCTGGTGGCACAGGAAGCCTGTTGTGCAAACAGGGTAGAGCAACTGGAATTGGCTCCTAGCTCTGGGCAGTGCCGCCACAATTAAAACTTGTGCCTAATCGATTCTGTCTGGTGTCTGTGAAGGCAGTGAGTGGCAGTCAATGCTTCCCTAGGGTGTAGGGCCAGTAGCAGGGCTATAGACAGGGTATAGGGATATAGGGCTGAGCACCCTAAGATGGAGTCCCCCAGGGAGTTAATGCGCATGGGCAGATCTAAAAGATCTCAGCAAGTGTGAGAGGCAGACCAGGTAAGGAGATGAAAAGGTGGCTCCTGAGGACTCTGGGGCCTCCAGAGGGCTCTGGAGTGGGCTTGGAAGAGTAAGGTTGGAGCTTGACTCAAGAGACAGAGTCGCTAACAGTCAGGCCCTAAGAATTTACATTTGGCCTGGGGCCCAGGGATGTCCAACCTTTTGATATTGTGATGTGCTATTGTCACCTATAAAAGTGTCATGCCTCATCTATAACCATCTTGGGGGCATACATAGCCTATGTAGGTCAGACATTCCTAGTAGGAGCTCCCGTTGTGGGTCAGCAAAGGAACCTTTTGAACAGATGTCCTAAGCTTGAGTTGGCATCAGATTCCCGGCAGGGCAGAGACCGCTGGGCTCTAGCCTGAGGTTTTGATCCAGGAGGTTCACAAGAGAGCATTTTGAATATATTAAAGGATACTGATGATGGCAATCTCATGGCTGTGTCTGGAGAACCACTATCCTAGAGAAATAAAAGCAAGCTTTCTGAGGGAACAAGGCAGTCTGCACTGTCTGAGGCATGCTCAAGTCTTGGGTCTTGAGAGAAGATCACCTTTGATTGTCTGCATTGGTCTTTCCCTTCCAGAGTTGCCACGAACCTGACAGGGTGTGGTGCTGACAATGTACCCAGCAGCGCCCAGCATATTTTACTCAGCTGAAGGCAGCGGACTTGACAAGTTTTCGTTATTACTGCTTGTGTGAGTTTGCTCTGCCAGCTTGAGATGCTCTTCCAGGTGGCTGCATGGTTCAGAATCCACGCTCCTCGCTCTGCGTCGAGACAATCATCTTGTAAGACTGGACAGTCAATGGCCCTAGTGACAATGTGAGTGAGTCTATACAGCCTATACCCGGGATGGAGAGAGAACCAAGCTTATAGGAACATAGCCCTCTCCACCGAGAGAGAGAAAGCCCCTTTCTACCAAATGCAGTGTCAGGCCCCAGGCAGCAGGAACCTCTGTCTACTCAGGATAGGGAAGCTTTGGAGCACAGCCCATGACTGGAGCGGGGACGTCCCACTGGAGCTGACACCTAGCAGAACACACAGTGTTTCTATCATCACATGACCTGGCAGTCAGCCCCATGGGCCAGCTGGCTCACTACCCCTGCTCTGGCCTGTTACACCAGCAGCAGGATGTGAGGTGTGTTCACTAGGCATGCTTTTTTGTAGGCTTGACCATGCTAGGTGAGCTGTGCTGATTGGGGCTGTGGTGATAGGTCATGGTGGCATTTTGGGGGCATGCCAGCTGCCCAGGGACAGAAAGGCCATCTTCTAAGACTTCCCTAGAGCTTCAGGAGAGCAGATGTGTGCTTTTCCCAACTGGCACAACAAAGGGACTTCTGGATTATGCACCGATCTTGCTGGACAGTGCCCAGCATTACCCAGTTGCAGAGATTTTTCTGGATAGCCCCTGGGTAGAGAATATACTTCTCATGTTCTCAATTCTAGCTCTCGTCCTGTAAACTCCTCTAAAGAAGTTTCACCCTGCATCTAGGCAAGACTATGTTGAGCCCCATGGTGTCTGCTGATAATGCCCACAGTAGAATGTGTCTATTATAGCAAATGGTGGTACCCACTGGTCCTTGTGGCTAAGACACTGGACCAAGAGGTAGCAGGTTTGGATAGGGTGAGAAGACTTCCCCATTCTGCTCTTCCAGCATCCTATACAAAATGCTTCTTTGTGTATTCCTCCCCCAAACTTAGGATCTCAGTGATGTCATGAAGAAGTTTGAAGGAGGAGGGCCACCATGCGTATGGGGGAGGGTGACATGGGCTTAGAGGATCAGAAATGCAGCTGAGAAGGTGGCTCAAAATAGCTCATGGAGAACAGGCTTTTGCTTGACAGGCTGACAAGGATGTGCCTGGAGCCAAATGTGCCTCTTTGAATGCTCTGTCTCCTTCTAATTATGGATCTGTCAGGAGGAAGAGAAGCCAGCGTTGCCTGACCCCTGTGACCCCTCACTTAACGTGGAAATGGGGAAGTAAAGCCGAGTCCCCATTAACAGGGTCAGGCGCCTAGAGGAAAACGGGCTGCCAGGGCCAGAACTGGGAGGAGAATTCAAAGGCTCCTTCTGTGACATCTGGCACTCCACCACTTCCATCAGTACTAGAAAGTTCTCTCCGGCCCTCCCCTACCACCCCGAGCTTACCTGGGTCCCTCGGGAGGAGCAAGGGTGCCCATGTTCTCAGAGTGTAATAGCCAGGGTTGGGACCTCCTTCTCCAACACTGATGTGAACCAGCTGGTAGGTAGAGAATTTACCACTTCACCATGAAGGACTGGCTATATGTCCCTTCTTGATACGCAGGACAAAACTGACCATGTGCCTGACGATAGTTTTTATTTCCTTTTTTGAACTTATATAGGAAAACTTCTACACAAGTATTTGAAAATTTATCCAATTTGATAAATAGCTCATGCAAATTTAGGTTTGGCTTTTGTCACAGAGTATCCGCTTACCTGTCTAAGGACCCAGGACAATAGCACATCTTGAATGTGTTCTAAAACATGGTAACTATGCTGCTATAACAGTGACCAGTGCAACGCAGCAAAGCAGGCTCAACTTTCCAGGCAAGCAAGATGTAGATGGGTCTGATTCTGGGAAAATAATTAGAAGGTTTTGGAGTACAGGTGAGAGTTCCCTTTCTTCTTTTTTTTCTTTTCTCCTTTCTTTCTTTTCTGATTCTCTCATTCTTTATTCCTTGCCTCCCACTACCCTTCCTGAATGTCAGGTCTGTCCCTGAATAGGGCACAGACACTGTAGGGAAGAAAGAGGCAGGCATGGCTCCTGCCTCTGGGGAGTTTACATTCAAAGCTAGGAGACAATACAAAACTAGCTGTAGTTTCAAGTGTCACTATAATGAAATATAAAATAACAAAAATATAATAGTAATAAATAAAACTAAGAGAGATGTGTTAGAGGGCTGGGAGACATTAAGAGCTGAGAGTGTCAGGGAAGGCATCCCAGAGAGAGGAGGGGTCTCAGTTAGGATTTCTATTGCTGTGAAGAGACAGCATGGCCATGGCAACTCTTACCAAACAAAGCATTTAATTGGGGTTGGCTTACAGTTCAGAGGCTTAGTCCATTATCAGCATGACAAGAAGCATGGCAGCATACAGGCAGATATGGTGCTGGGGAAGGAGCCCAGAGTTCTGCATCTGGATCAACAGGCAGGAGGAAGAGAGAGACACTGGGCCTGGCTTGAGCATTTGAAACATCAAAGCCTGTTCCCAGTGACATACTTCTTACAACAAGGCCACACCTACTCCAAACAAGGCCACACCTCCGATTAGTGTCCCTCCCTATGGGCTTATGGGGACCATTTTCATTCAAACCAGCACAAGTAGTGATTGGGAGACCAGGTTAGGAGAGGAGACAGCTGTGGAAAAGGGACCAAGGATCAGAATCACTTTGAACAAAAACTGGTATTGGAGGGGCAGTAAGGAGGTATCA
The DNA here is from genome assembly GCF_037038515.1 of Microtus pennsylvanicus. Taxonomy (NCBI): domain Eukaryota; kingdom Metazoa; phylum Chordata; class Mammalia; order Rodentia; family Cricetidae; genus Microtus; species Microtus pennsylvanicus. Next base: position 25,930,244 of record NC_134597.1, on the reverse strand, counting down.
TGAGCGAGTGGAAGAGAGGTAGGTGTGGTATTCAGAGTGGGAAGCCCTGGAGCCATTCATTAGCTAAGGGCTTGACGGTTGTCAAGCCCAAGGCTTATTGACTTCATCCTCCAGAGAAGCTGAAGTTGTTTACATGACAACTGTATCTGTGTATAAAGTTATGTACATGACTGCATTAAAAACATTTAACATTTCTTAGAAATAGAAGCTGGAGTTCTTGGTCCTCTGCTCTCTGTTCATGATCCCCTCTCTTGCCCCTCTCTCTTCTCTTCCTTTCTTACTCCCCCATCCCCTTTCGTAGCACAGTTCAGTCTGTTGGCCATGTTCAGTCTGGACTCTTCCTGATGCCTCTGGCTGTTCTCTTCCTCATATCTACAACAAAATCTTTCTCTTCCACCATAACACACACGCACACGCACACACACACACACACACACACACACACACACACACACACACACGCACACACAAACTTGAATAAGATAATACATATAAAATATGTTGATTAAGTTATGATTCTGACTACCCCAAGATTACATATTGAACTCTTAACTCTGGCTACCTCACAGTGTGACTTTATTTGAATAGGATAATTGTGGATATAATTAAAGTGAGATCATTAAGATGGGTCATAGTCTGATAGAATGTATCAGATTCAAGTGGAGATGTGTAATACAGTTTTTGTATATTCACAATTGGTTCTCTGTGTATATTCATACACAGAATGCTTATATATTCATTTTTCACTGACCCATATCAATGGAGACTGCCGAGTCCTAGAGGTTGACCAGTTGAGGAATCAAGAATGCTGATGTTATACTCTCAGTCTGAGTCTGAGTATGAAACCAGGAAACCGGAGTCTCTGCTTGAAAATAGGTAGACAGGAGCTGGGCAGTGGAGGCGCATGTCTTTAGTCCCAGCAGTTGGGAGGCAGAGGCAGATGGATCTCTGTAAGTTCAAGGCCAGTCTGGTCTACAGAGTAGAACAGCCAGGGACACACAGAGAAACCCTGTCTTGAAAAAAAGAAAGAAAGAAAAGAAGTAGACAGAGCACATTCTCTCCCAGCGTGCACATTTACCATGATTCAGACATGCAGTGAATAGATGGTGCCCACCTATAAAAAGAAGGGCCATCTGCTGTACTCTCTTCTTGACTCCAGAGTTTGCCTCATCTAAAAACATCTTCACAGATGAACCCAGAATAATGTTGAACTAAACATCTGGCTACACTGGGATTCAGTCAAGTTAAACCTAAACTAAGTATTACACAAAATGACTCAATTAAAAGTTTTTTTTTTTAAAAAAAAACCTGCCAGGTGGTGGTGGTGTATGCCTTTAATCCTAGCACTTGGAAGGCAGAAGCAGGCCGATCTCCAAGTTTGAGGCAAGTCTGGTCTAACGAGTGAGTTCCAGGAAAGTCGGGACTACTCAGAGAAACCCTGTATTAAAAAAAAAAATTTTTTTTATAAAAAGAGAGAATTCAAAGAAGGAGGTTGGAAGGTTGCTGTGTCCTACATGTTAGCTTCTGGGCATTTATTGTCTGTCCGTCTCTGGGGCTCTTCAAGGCCCTTGTCCACTCCTTCCCTCTACATGGACACCTCTAACTTCCCAGAACAACTTGCAGGGTTTCATTGTATTTCTTTTTTCACACTGCTCCAGTTATGGGACATCATAAACTGGGTAGTATGAGACACTGGGAATTTATACTCTCAAGATTCTGGAGGACAGAAATTTGAAGGTAAGGTGTTGGCAGGGATGGATACCCTACTCCAAGGTTCAGGATGGAACCTTTCCTTGACCACCTTTAAGCATTGGCTATCTGTCTTGGATATTCTTGACTTCTACAGAGTTACTCTGTTCTGTCTCCATCTCCGCATGGTGTTTTCTTCTTATAGTAATGCCAGTAATGTTGAATTAGATTCTACTGAGTTCTCTTATTTTGATTATATCTGCAAAGATACTACATACAAATAAAGCCGTATTTGCAGGTAGTGGGTGGGATTCCATATGTCTTTGGGTAACATATTCAACCAATGACTCTTGGATCCCTGGGTTTCTCACCTAGGCATTGTTCTTTCAATTAGCAACAAACTGTAAGTGACCAGGGATCTGGAAACTTCTCTTAAGTCTTGAAGCACCCTTGCCCACACCTCAAATCCAAGAAAAATTTTTTCCTTAAATTTTTTTTCAACATTTATTTGGAGAGAGAGTGACAGAGAGACAGAGAGATCTCCACACACACTTATTGGAGAATAATTTATTGGAGTCTATTCTTTCCTTATAAATGGACCCCAGAGACTGAGCTCAAGTCATCAAGCTTGCTTAGCAAATGCTCTTGACCAGAACCATCTTGCCAGCTCCCCAACAGGAGATTTTAGACTGTCTAAAAGCCACTGCGACCAAATGTACAGTTAAACTGGAGCCACTGAGTGAGGTTTTCTTCCTTCTCCATGATACAGCCAGAAGTCACCAGAATCAGGTAGGACAGCCCTGGATGCAAAGGCAAGTAGGCAGGTGTCTACCTGGCCATCAGTGTTCCTGTGGTAGTCTGCCAGTCAGGGGTCCCAGCAAAATTCTGGGAAGAGAAGGAGGCTGGTGCCTGTGCTCTGTGCTTTGTTGGGGAGGAAATTCTTGACTGTAATCCTTCCCTGAGGACACAAAGAAGGCCCATAAAGTATATTCTGTCTGCTGTCCCTCACTGCCTGTCATTCAAATACCCTCCCAGGAATCTTTGGCGCATCTATTTTTTGCAAAATTCAGTTCTCCATTTTCTCTTGTCCCTCGCTCCCTGTAGCACCCATACAATCCTTCTAGAACAAACTCTGGCTTCTGGCAGGACTCCCATTAGCCCTTGGGGGGAAACCATTTAATCTGCAAAATTACTTTGAACTTATCTGAAGGGGACTCTCGGATTCACAGTGTGTTTTCAATAGCCAAATCTCATTCCCCTCTCCATGGAAAGATGAGGGGAGATTTACTCCAGCCATTTTATCCCAAGTAAATCTTGACTATCTCCATTTTACATTTTAACGAGAAACAAGCACTTTATAATAATGGCCCAGATTAAGCTCCAACATACTTTCAAGCCATTAACCTGAAGGGATTGTAACGATAAATTAAACATATTAATGATGCTGTACTACAAGCTCAAAATTTGTTAGGTAATTGTAGATTATTAACAACCAACGCGACTTATCACCATCTATCATTGGGGAAAATGAGCTAAAACAGTGATTACATGACATGCACACCCTGCTAAAATAAATAAAAACAAAAGTGGTTGTTAGGAGAAAATGTACATCTGCTAGGGCAATTTCACTCAGGATTCAGACTGGGCAGTTCTTTTCTGGGTGTTTCTGTCTCTCTCCATCCTTCCTTCACTCCCTTTCCCATCTGCTCCCCTTTCTCGTCTTCTCTTCCCATCCATTATTCTCCCTCTCTCCTTAGATCTTAGCATCCCGGTTGAGCATTTCCTGGTGAAAGTCTTTGTCTGTGATTCTCCAGTAGCTTTTTAGAAGGTGCAAATGTCTCCAGGCTCCTCATTACCTGTTGTCTTGTTGCCTTTAGTTTATCTTAGAGTTGCTCAGTGTGATCTGGGTCCTCATGGGTCCTCTGGTGGATGCTGAGATTATATGCACCTGAATTCATTTGCGTTCTGTGTAGAGATTCACAGGCTACATGCTTTGGAGGAGTCACAGTGAGAGAGGGCTCATACGTCTATAGATGGTAGGGCATCTTTCCTGTCACTTCCAAGATACCGAAGAGACAAAATGATGACAATAATGGTGGTGGGGGTGAAGCCTTCCTGCCATGACAACCTTGTAAACTACATCATGGCGTTTTCAATCGTGGCTTGTGTCTTTTTTTAGAACCTGCAATAATGTTCTTAACCTAATCATGGTCACCATTCTAGGCATTAGCAGAGTCTTGTTCAACCATGACCCATGAGGTCCTCCCAGAAAAGTGCCTGGTACAGTAACACCCTGCACAGTGGAGCATTTGAGAGACAGGAGGACAATAGACCTGCTCTGGAGGAGAGTATATGCCTCTGTGGCTAGAATAAATCCCCCACATCATTCCTAGGAGAAGTGTTCTGGGTAGTTTTATGTTGACTTGACACAAGTTAAAGTCATCTGAGAGGAAGGACCCTCAGTTAAAAAAAAAGCCTCCATAAGATTAGACTGCAGGCAAGCCTGTGGGATATTTTCTTAAATTAGTGAAGATGGAGAAGAGCCCAACCCATTGTGGGTGGTGCCATTGTAGGACTGGTGGTCCTGGGTTCTGTAAGAAAGTAGGCTAGGCATGCCATAATGAACAAGTCTGTAAGCAGAACTTTTCCATGTCCTCTCCATCTTGTGCCTCTAGGTTCCTGCCCTGCTTGGTGTCCTGGTTTCTTTTGCTGATAACAGTGGTGTAGAAATGTAAGGCAAATAAATCAAACGTTGCTTTTGGTCATGGTGTTTCACTGCAGCAATGGTAATCCTACTGAAGACAAGAAGGAAATGAGATCTGGCTATGAATGAAAACATGCTATGAATCTGAAAGTCCACTCCAGATAAGTTCAAAAATTACAATAATTTTGCATAGCAAATGGTTTCGGATATTAGTATATGAATTGTATTTTGCATATGAGAAGGAGATAAGTCAATTGTGGAGTTGGGAGTTGGTGCTGAAGGCTCTTCTGTTCCCTCGGAGACTCTGGAAGCAAGTATGGCCGTCCCCAGGTCACTGTCAGGATTGGGGGAGCTGATGCAAGCTCTGTTTAGTGTGTCATACTAAGACCAGATGGACCAAGCGGTACTATGGTTAATCTACTCATCAACACACCCACATCTTTACACTGTGTGAAGAGCTAAGCAAATGCTCATTTTGCCTACCATCGGTTCCTCTTTCCCCTCCAACACTGACAAATTTGGACAAATACCCGGAGGGGACACAGTAACAAGAGAGAAAGGGACATGGGGATGGTAGGAATTAGAGAGAAGAAAGCAAGCCTGTTGACACCGATTTTTTATGGAGTGAACCCATGTGCTTGACTGACTTGACCATCCCTCAGGGTCCCAGGAACAAATCAGACCTGAGGAGATTGGCTAAAGAATGTTGTAACAGGCACAGTGTCCACCCAGGAGTCTCCCATTTTCCATGGCTTTGCATTGCCACCAAACATCTCGTCATTGTTTGCATGAATCAAGTGCCAGTTCTAAGCAGTGTGCAGACACAGGTGATTTACAGCTGTGTCGGGGGGTGAGGGAGAAAATAGAACTAGACAAGGTGAAGTCATGGGGATCACAGCTCAGTGGCCACCTGAGTTACGAGTCTCTCCTTCCATACATCTCTTCCCCCCATGGATTCCTATTATGTCACCGTAGTGTTTCATAGGCACCAGAGGAGAATAGGCTGATATAAACAGACCCCCTCCCCCAACCTTGTATTTCTCATACTGAGGTCTTCCTGCTTGCATTTTCAGAAGACACCTCAAAGCAATGGGGTATTGAATGTCCTACTCCGTCTGAATGCCTCTGTGAGCCATAGAAAATGGACTCTTGGGAGTTTGTGACATCACTTCCATCCTAAACATCTCTTTGTATTTCAAAGAGTGACCCAGCAACTTCTTAAGCCCACAGTATAAAATAAGTCACAATAGTTTAAAAATACATATGTCATGTGAGGCCTTTAAGAAACGGGGATAATAAGGATGACCCCAGCTAAGACCCTCAGCAATAGTGGAAAGGGCGCCTGAACTGACCTTCTTCTGTAATTACATTGGTCACCATAGAACCTCCATTCAGTAACTGATGGAAGAAGATGCAGAGACCCACAGCCAAGCACTGGGCTGAGCTCCCCAAGCACTGGACCGAGCTCTGGGAGTCCAGCTGAAGAGAGGGAGGAGGGATTATAGGAGCAAGGGGCTTCAAAATCATGATGGGGAAACCCACAGAGAAAGCTGATCTGAGCTCGTGGGAGCTCACAGACTCTAAACCAACAGCTAGGGTGCCTGCATGGACCCAACCTAAGCCCTCTGCATGTGGGTGATAGATGTGTATCTGGGTCTGTTTGTAAGGGCCCTAGCAGTAGGACCAGGATCTGTCTCTGGTACTTGAGCTGGCCTTTTGGAACCTAGTCCCCATGCTGGGTGGCTTGCTCAGCCTTGATGGTGTGTGTGTGTTTCCTGCTTCAACTTGGTATGCCTTGCTTTGTTGACTCCCACGAGAGACCTTACCCTTTCTGAGGAGTGTGTAGGGGGTGGTAGAAGCAAGGTGGGAGGAGGGAATGAGAAGAGAAGAGGGAGGGGAAACTTTGGCTGGTATGTAAAGTAAATGAATAATTTTAATAATAGTAAAGAAAGAAGTGGAAATAAGAAGATGAATGGTTTCAGCTCCCTGAAGCAGTAGTAGGAGAAAGACTCTGTCTCTCCAGGACCAGGTTACTTTGGGGCTGGAGAGTGTTCTGGGGGTTGAAATGGCATCAGAGTCACTGATTAAGAGGAAGCTGTGGTCAGGACACTCAACTGCTCTCCCTTTTGTTTTTAAAAATTATTTTTAAGTGTGTGTGTGTGTGTGTTTATGAGTGTGTGTGTGTCTGTGTGTGTGTGTCTGTGTGTATCTCTGTGTGTGTGTGTCTGTGTGGGTATGTATATGTGAGTGCCGATGCCTTCTGAGACCAGAGGCACCAGATCTCTCTGAAACTGGAGTTACAGGCACCTACATGGGTGCTAGGAACCAAAGTTTGATCCTCTGCAGGAGCAGCACCATTCTTAATCACTGAGCTATCTCTCCAGCCCCCGTACTGCCTTCTTGCTGGGTGGCACACACATCTCTTGCATCCTGATGTGGATGGAATGGAAATAATGCGGGCAGCCCTTTTAGAGGTGCTAAACTCAAGTAAGCCCTTGTCTGTCTGGCTTATAGATTCTATGCAAATCGGGTCTTAGACCAAAGTGCCTGCCTGCGAAGATGTTTAGATTCCTCGCACAGTCTCTTCGCAAGCCCCTTCCCCTCTCTGTATTCATTTTGATTGAACAATGATTCTACTATGATGATTCCTGGTTTGCGACTGGGAGATAGAAGATAGAAAAAACTGGGTGCAAATTTGCTAAGACCCTCTGTTTGCTGCTACCTTCTATTGTAAGGTTTGGAATGCTAGGGGATCCTGTGTTTCTAACATTCTTTCCCTTTCCCCTTCCACAGCTTCCTTTCCTGGCCATGTTGGGGCTGGGCAGAGTTGGTACTTGGGACTGTCCTAGGGGGTTTCACCTCCTTGTGTACACATGTACACGCGTGCACACACACACACACACACACAAAATACACTTTTAGTACATTATCTTGCTGGGTGACAAAAGTCTGCAGAAGACTTTTATGACCCTCTGCACCTCACCACTGAAATAGCTTTCTTTTCTTGACTATTTACCAGGCTCTAACACTTGTCCCCCAGACCCCCTGCCTACCTACTGGTCTGTGTACAAACAGGCTCATGCCAGCATCTAAGGTGGCCGGGAAATAGCCTTTCCAGGAGATCAGAAATACAAACAGGTGCCCCGGAGTGACCCACCATCCCTTACTCATGGTAGCTGTTCATTTCCTGGATCAGGCACTGTGTACACAGACCGTCACTTCTAGCAGAAAGCACCTCCAAGAGGTTTCCACTGGCAGCTCCCTGGGAATTCGACCATGGTTTTAAAAACAAAACCTAACAACCGCAAAAGCTTGCTTCGAACTCAGACACGCTAGGATAACCGTGGATCTCCCGTTCACACACACACACACACACACCCTGGGCTTGACATCCTTGCCTTCAGCAGCTTGGCAGATAGAAAAAAAAACAACAGTTTGTTTTGTGTGTGAGCAGAGTTAACTTAACCAACCTCTGTCAAGACAAAGAGCTGCAGGGAGGTGAGGGCATGCAAGTATGTCTGAGAGGCAGCCAGGTAAGGAGAGACGGAAGGCAGGCTGTGATCACCAGAGGCGTGGACAGCTGACATTCTCCAGCTGCTCCCAGGAGGCCCTGAAAAGGGCCCCAGGGAGGAGCACACCTGCCAACAGAGCAGAACAGAATGGGGAGATATTTGGCAATGAGATATACACTATTGCTGGCAGTTGCTGGGGGCCCCTCATGACCTCTGCTCCTGGAACCATCCCTTCAAGCATAAGAAAGCATCGAGGGTTGTTCAGCGCAAGCTACTAGTACAGATCCCCTGCACTTATGACTGAGTCCAAGAGTTTGCATTACCGAGAAAGAAGGGGTGCTGCTACAAGCCAAGGAATACCAGGGGTGGGGAGCAGCCATGGGAAGTAGGAAGAGGAAGACTCACAGCCCTCCAAAAGATGTGACCCTGGGAGCACTATGGTTTGAGACTTTGGAATTTCAGGACTTGGAGAGAAACTTTTCTGTTGTCTGTGTCCTGTTTCTCAACTGTGTCTGTGGGTACAGCTTCCGGTGGCTCACCGGTGGCCTCTTTTACCAGATAGTTGGGGACAGGGATGCAGGAGTATGGGGAGGGCATAGGAGCAAGGTTGGGGGTGATCGGACTCCTATCAGCAGTGAGAGGAAGTCATCTTAGAGGACAGGAAGACTGGTAGTTTCATGAGCCTAGGGAATGAGCAGGAAGAAGGAACAAAGTGAGCAAGAATGGGAACTGAAGGCCCGGGGTGCAGGAGGGCGGCATCGGAGCAGCTGAAGCTCAGAAAGCGGGTGGAAGGGATTGGGATGATAAATTAAGAAGAAAGGGGAAGTGGGTACCTTTTGGTGGCCCCTGCCAAGGTGCGTCACCAAGCAAACACAAGCAATAGCGTTAGTGCGAGGAGTTTGTTAGGGGATGGGGAAGAGGGGGAGTGAAAGAGTGGAAGGCCATGTTGGAATGGAGACATGAGAGAGGCAGGCAGGCTGGCAGACAGACAGACAGACAGACAGACAGACAGACAGACAGAGAGACAAGAGGAAAGGAGAGGCAAGAGAAAAGAGACACGAGAGGGACCTGTTCCATGGTGGCAGTTTTAAGGATGCACACCACACAAGGGCGACATCTGCTTTGGCAGCAGAGGCAGGTTGCTGCCGCGGCGGAAACCAACAGGGGTCATAAACGACACAAGGCCTGAAGGCAGGTCCAGGTGGCCCTGTACACCGTAGTTTTCTTTCTCGTTCTGAACCCACCATGCCAACCCCCAGAAGTGTCTATTTGAAATTAAAGCTCCCAGGTCCCCGCAGCTCTGGTGAGTGACAGTTCCAATGGATGGGACCTGGGAAGCTGCACTTTCACAAACCCCACAGGTAGGGTTAATGTTCACTCAGTCTAAAAACCATACTACAGACACTTAACACATGTGAATAAACATCCCCCTTTCTAGATAAAACTAGGGAGGACAGAGAGAAGCAGAAGAGAGCAGGATCGGCAGACAGGAGATGGCAAGAGTTTTGGCTAGCTCTCCTTCAAACCATGGTGAGAAAGGACCTCTGCATAGGCCACCTTGGGGTACATGTGGACATATTCTCCCTCCCAAGTCCTGACCTTAATGCCATGAGACTGGAATCGGCGGCCTGTCACAGCTCTGCCACCTACTGGCTGCAGGAGGAGATGCAAGACTCAGTGTGGATTCCACACTAGTTTAAAGAGCATCTTCAGAAACAGCAAATGAGCAGGCACATAGGTGCACACGTTAGGTATAGTCATAGCCATTTTTAAACTACACATAAATGTCTACACACCTCACTGAACAGGCCCCCTCCAGCCTCGTGAAGCCTGCAGCAGCAGCTGAAGTTCCCTGTTGTAGCGAGCACAGATGTATTAGACGTGTGTCTTATGAGACCGACGAGATTGGAGTGAGAAGAGAGAAGGAAAGCCACGGAAGGATTCCTTCCTATTCCTGGGAAATAGCACAGACATCAAAAGTGTGGCTGAGAGTGGTGGGACTCCTCCCTTGGGGGGGGGTGCAATAGGAGAGTGGGACATAGAACCTTAGCTCTCAGTCTCTGGGAGGGGGACAGGAATGAGGGGAGCAGCTGAACTTCCTTCCATCAAGCTCCCCAATATCCAAAGCAACTGAGCACAGAGTAGTAAGATGTTTTTTCCCTGATGCTCTGAATTCTGGGTAATATTGCCCCCTGTGGCCCCTGCTTCCCTTTAGAGAGCAGATGGGGTTACCAAAGGGTTAAACTCACTGTGACCTCCTCTGGTGCTCAGGAGTGTGGGAGTGTTCACCTGTTTGATTAGGAAGGATGCCAGCCCCCCCCCCCCCCCAGGGCTACTCTGAAAAGTGTCGCCCTCCTGTCTACCTGCCCCCCTCCACCCACCTGTAAGCCCACTTGTAGTGTGCGGATGAACTTCTGACTTTGCCTTGCCACTGTCTGTGACCTTATGTCACAGCCACTTAGGATTGAGTTTCATTGACCGAGTTACCTTGGGTCTGGAGGGAAAAGAGATCGCAGCCTTTCCCAGGAGTCAGATTCTTGCACTCTGAGAGATTGTTTGTTGGCATGCAACCCAGCCCCCGGGCCCCCACCCCTCCTTACTGCTCTGCCTGCCTCTTCCTTGTTTTTCACTCTCTCCCTGCCCCTGGCTTTCTTTCCTGACTCCCTCCCTGCCCTTGGCTTTCTGAAGCAGCCTGAATGGTTGTCACTTGAACCAGCTAAGGAAAGGAAGCAACTAGGAGGGTCCCTGATGCTGGTGGTCAGGCAGTGTGGTACCATCCTTGACTTGAGGGGCCCCACTTGGCTCTTGCACACACAACTTGGCCACCGTGGCTCAGCAAGTGTGTGTAAGTAGGTGCTGGATGCCACAGAATGTAAGCACTCAGGAGAGATGTGGCGTTCAGTCTTGCGTGAGCACACACAGACCACTAAAGCCAACCCAGTTCAATTCCTATCAACCCAACTTAAGTCAACCTAATCTAACCCAACCCAACCCAGTCTACTCCAATCCAATGCATTTAACTTTTCCAATCCTGTACATTTAACCCAACACAGCCTAATTAAAAATAACGCAACACGATCGTATATACCTAGGTCCAAGCAACGGTAAGATTTATAGCACCCTATTTGTTTATGCTAATTGAGGCATTGATCTATAGTGGCAGTTGGGGGACTAAACAGTGGGTTTTCTGAGATAAGTCTTTGATGCTTTATTTGCAAAATTGTTGGGAGAAAAATGGATGTCAAGGCTACGCGATAATGGCGGTAGGCTTAGAGCACAAGGAACCGATGGTACTGCAGCGGGAACGAGAATTTGCGGAGTCTTTTCACATCCAGCTTTTGGTCACTTGTCTGCTAGAGGACTGGCACCTAAGGATTCAGTCAAGCTGTTTCGCTCCAAAGTTCTGAGGGTCCACTGATGTGACCTACGTGAAAACCCTTTTCAGAGTCTGAGGTGTGAGACTCCTGTTGAGCAAACGCTTCGTGGGGGAAGTTTCAAAGCTGCGCTTTACAATCTTACAGGCTTGTGAGGGTTGAGCATCTCTATTCCCAATAACAACTCCATCAGGGGAGAGTGACATTAAAACATTAAACCTATCATTTTCCAGAAGCCTAAATTGATTAATTCAGATTCTGTTGAGAATATGAAGGTTTTCAAAGCTTCAGGTAGACACCTTGCTGCAAAGATATGTGTTATGACCTCCAATGTAAACATAGAAACTTGATTCGGGGAGAACTGAGGGAATATAGTTGATGCTACAGATAATCTCCAGTTTATGATCTTAAAGACTTAGAGACTTTCAACTTGACAATGGCATGAGAATGGTTCGTGTTCCAGAAAAGTCACACTTGAGACTTTTGAACTGTGGCATTTCCTGGGCCAGAGCTCCAAAGTCTGATTCTCTCCTATGATGCTGGCCCAATCACAGCCCTCATTTGGTCACATGATCTGAAGAGGAACAAAGCATGGCGAATGGTGTATTCTGTTACTAAAGTAGGGTGTTGGGTCATGTATCCGCTTCTTCTGTTGCTGTAACAAAATGGCTGGCAAAAGCTTCTGAAGTAAGGAAGGGCTTGTTTTGACTCCAGGTTTGAGGAGATCTAGTCCACCACAGCAAGGAAGGCCTGGCAGTGGCATATGAGGTGAATCCATCCATAGCCAGGAAGCAGAGAGAGATGCACATATACGCTCAGCTGGATGCTTCTTTGCATTCAGCCTGAGATGTGAATCATGTTTGCATTTAGGGTGGGTCTTGCTGCCTCCATGAAGCCTTTCTGGAAACAGCAGAGGCGTGTCTCTCAGGGGACTCCGAGTCCAGTCAGGCTGACAATGAAGGTTAGCCATCGTAGGCTGGCCAGCAGGATCAGATGACTCTGCAGCTTAGGATGTTTTATCCTTAGCATCCCAAGGATTTATTGGGATGTAGCCTCATTGCAAGCCTCAGAACCTCTGTCATCCACCTCCCAAGACAAAATAGGTGGGCTTAGGGTGGTGGCATAGAGTTTTGTGTTTTCACTATTTTAGACAATAAACAAATGTTTACCTCTGTGGAAGGAATGACTTTGTGCTCCTTTAATGGCTTTATATATAGCACATTCTCCAAGTTGGGAATGAGGGGCAAAATTACATTATCTTAATTTTATAAAGAGCAGACCGGATCTATTACCATCTCATTAATATGCAGCCTTCTCCCCTTTGCCTCTAGACTAACCCCAGGGCTTTAAAGAACAGTCAAAAGTCTCTTATACCTCTGTCCAATCTGCCACCCCAGAACCCCTCTTACCGTGTTCCTCTAATCACATGCCTTGACCACATCCAACCCCTTTCTCTTGTATACACACAGTAATTTCTTCCATCTCTGCCCCGGCCCCTTATTAGCCTGTCCCAAAATATACATTCTTCTTCCTTTAAAATCAGTTCAAGTTGTCACCGGGCTGTGAAGCTCCCTTCTCACCCTCTCTTTGGGGCCCACACAACCTGGAATCTGAATATACGTCATTCAATATGATTGGCAGGACATATTGGAGAAGGCTTGTTGGGGAATCCTGAGCCCACCACTTACTAGCTATATCAGGCATTTGGGTGTGTCATTTGGCTCCCATGACTCTTCATTTATTTATACATGGAACGTGAATAAAAATAGCTGTCCTCTTTACCTTCTTGAGGTTGTGGCTCATGTTAATGTACAAATGTTTATTGTTCACTTACTATGCTTGGTGTGAATCAAATTGGAAAATAAATATGAAAATGCTTTCTATATCGCCCTGTGACAGTTAACTACTTTAGTCAGGGAGACTATGAAGGTAGGAACCAGCCAAATTCCCTTTGAGTCTTCCCTGCCTGTGAGTAGGATTTTACACAGTAGGTGTTCACTACGGAGTGAACTAGACAAAGGGAGACTCTCAGTCCACTCCCCCACCCTAGTGGGCAAGAATAGGATTTTATACAATAGATGCTCACTATGAAATGAACTAGACAAAAGGAGACTCTCCACCCACCCCCTAGTGGACCCTGATAGGATTTTATACAGTAGATGATCACTATGGAGTGAATTAGACAAAAGGAGACTCTCAGTGGACCAGTGTAGAGTCTTTCTGGTCCTATCTCTCAAGCCCTAGTCACAGAAATGTCACTGCATTCCCAGCCCTTTGAAGTGCTCATCTTAGGTACCAACGCAAAAGCCAGGGAAGAGGTAACTACAGAATAAGAACACAGAATCCAGCTACATGCTTAGGAGAGTGGAGGATAAAATAATCCTGGAGTCTCTGATGATTTTATTTATATAGTGTCTGAATTAAAAAGTGCTCATGGCCCATTGGAGACCAAGGAAATAATCCCTTGCCTAGAAATCCAGGAGGAGGTTATATGATAGAAGGCAATTTTGTCACTGTATCCCTCCCCCGCCCCCCCCCCCCTGCATCTGTCTCTTTGTCTGGAGCATAACAGGCTGGTACGATGAGGATCATGATGGGCTGAGGAGGAGCCCTGCACTTATCCCATCATACCTTTCTCGGGTCCACTTTGTAGGATGGGAAATCAAGTAGTTAGCCAGCCAGTCAATAGACCAATGTCTGTGGACCAAGAGGAGGGGTTTCGCCATAGAGCTTGTGTTTTGATAAGACTTGATAGATACCACATTTTGCAGTTGGAGAACATGGAAACCCATAAAATCTCAACTCCCAGCCTTCACACTCTTCTCTTCACCTTCCTTCCACCTCCTTGCCAATTAGGGTCAACTTTGGAGACCCCAAAGAAGCAGAAAGGAAGAGGTGGTCTCTGGTGATGGATCTGGCTTGAGGTTGACCAGATGCACTGACCTAAGGTCTACAGAGGAGGAAAGGAACCAGCCTCAGAGTACAAATCATTCTGTTTCAAGCCTAAACCACTGCAGGAAATGAACTCTGAGGAGTGTGTGTGTGTGTAGGTGTGTGTGTGTGTGTGTGTGTGTGTGTGTGCATGTTGTATGTGATGAATAAATAGTTTTTGAAATTTGAAACTCACATTGCTTTGGGGACAAGAGGAAATCCCCGAAACAGTTTTAAGTAAGATTATAAGATTCGTACAAAGAGATACATTTCTTTAATTCCTCAAAAGCTCTTCCCACTCCCCCACCCTGATCTATTGTGGTTTCTTTTGCCCATTTGTTGACCTTTACACACACACATGTTTATATGTACATTATGTATAATGAAGATAGATTTATGCTTATAGTAATATGATTACATGTAGCTATATATAATTATAGATATTTATTCTGTATAATTTTATAATTTGGACCTCAAGGGGCATCTAACCCCATCGTTTTGCAACAAACAGTGTGAGACAAGGCCACAAAGCCTGCCAACAACTGGAGCAGGCTATACTTAGATCTGTTTTCAGGCGGGGATCTCTCTTTGCCTCCCTCCCCTCTCTGTCCTTTAGCAAAGCATTGGTACCTTAGGAAATGCTTAACTCCAAGGAAAACTCCTCACTTCCTAGAATCCGGAGGTGGTGGTCATGATGTGGGGAAGGTCTTTGCACAAGTGTGTCTTCCTGGGTGCCTGTTGAAGTTTCTGTGGCTAAGATACACAGCCTGTCACAGCTACATGGCTTTTGGGAAATGAGTCAACTTCTCTTGTCTTTGTTTTTCTCTCTCACGAGACTCGATCCCTAAGAAAACCTACTCCATTTGGCTGATGTGAAGGTATAAAGAGGAACCAGACTTCAACTCAGGCCCCAGCACACTGTCAGAACTAAACTAAAGTCGTTATCACAGGATACTGACTCAGACCACACAGCCACAAGCTCCCGTCCCTAGCCCTGTCACTGTGAGGGAGAGAGGGAAGCCATGCTATTTTGTACGGTGCAGCATAGAGGTGGGTAGCAGAATCTGAGACACTTCATTTTTTCTTAATCTTCATGGTTTACAGCAAGAGGTGGCTTTGGACCCTGGTCCTTGACATCTGAACTCCTCCTCTGCCTCCTCCATCCCACTTCAGAATTTCTCCACCCTCTCTATTCCAGCTTAAGGTCAGGACGAAGCTAGTTGTGATTTCACAAAGTCTCACATGGGAAATTCATTTAAAGTATTTCTTGTATTTGTAGAACATGTTAAGGGGTGAGCTATATTGCATGGTAGGAGTCTTAGACTATATGGAGGTAATTCTTCTGCATAAACCTTCTTGCTATGGAGAGTTGCATGTTTCTGAAGCATAGCCTCTTACTTTCTTTGTATGAGGTAGAGGGGAAATACCAGTCATAGGATAACTGTAAAGTCCAGTAAGAACACTTAGCTTGGTAAGCAGGGAGTGGGGAGAGAGAGGAAGAGCTGACATGGAATATCAGTTTAATAATCAGTGACAACCATGAACGACTAAGATAATGGTAAAAGCAAGAAGCAAGCAGTGAGAGAAAACTAGTCACGTGTGGGAAGGAAGAGCCAGTTTGAGGTGTGCTGACCATCAGGTGTTGGTTTCATGGTCAACTGAGGGTCTGGATTCTGTTGGAAATTCATTCATGTCGTTCTAGAGGGAAACTATGAAACAGGACATGAAGACATGTCCCACTGCTATAATTTGGGCACACATTCTACAAGACCATCTTCCCCTCTCTGTTAGGGTCACGCTGGATGCAGATCACAAATCACAGAACTCAGACTGACAACATTTTGGCTATGAGAAAGAAAACAAAGTCTTGTTTTCCAATGTCCCTTCATGTTCCTTCAGACAACACCCCTCATCCAGGGTCCAAGGCTACCTCCTGCGGCAAACCATTAGATTAAGAAAGAATGAAGTGTCGTGGATTCTACCACCTACCTCTGTGTTGTGACATACAGTATAGCTGGTGACCAGGAATTTATGGCTATGTGTTCCGAGTCAAGGAATATCCTATGATAACAAATTGAGTTTGCTCTGATAATGCACTGAGTCCTGAGCTAAAATCCACTTGCTCGTTACATCTTCACATCAGCCAAATGGGGTAGGTGCTCTCAGTGCTTGGGCTTCATGAATGAGGAAAGCAAAGGGCAGAGAAGTTGACTCATTTCCAGGCAGGACTGTGATTGGAAGCTTCAGAGGTTATTGAAATCATTACATTAGTTAATATCTTGGCAAGCCTACTGTGATCAATATTCTTGGTTGGAGACTTGACAACATCTAGAATTTACTAAAACATAAGTGGCTTAGTACACCTATGAGGGATTTGTTTTTAAATTAAATAATTTGAAGAGGAAGGACCTACTCTTTATCTTTTGAGGTGGGAAGGTAAACATTTAATCCAGATCTTTTAACATGGGAAGATCCACCTTTAATCTGGGTCTCACTTTCTGGTGGCAGCACGTATAAAAGACATGGGAGAAGGACACTCCTGGCCTGCTTGCTCTTGCCCTTGCTGGTGATTCTATTTCTTCACTGGCATTAGGGCTTCCTTCTGGATTACGATGTATTCTGAAGAGCAGTTGAGACATCCAGGCTAGTAGACTGAACAGTTGTGGGATTCTTGGACCTTCCATTGGTAGACAGCCATTGTTGAACTAACTGGGCCACAACCTGTAAGTCATTCTAATAAATCCCCATATATATTATTAATTCTATAAGTTCTGTTTCATTAAAGAACCCTGACTAATGTACCTAGAACCTAATACCGCCAGGACAAAGTAAGTGCTGACCAGATGGATACTTGGATATGATGCTACCAGCATGTTAATATAACATTTGCACATTATATGAGTGTATTGATGACTGATTATTCCAGTCCTGGACTCCTGTGATCCTGGTGACTTTGATAGCCTCAGTTTTCACATCTGAAGCATGGGAGAAACAATTCCCACGGGGACAGGGACAGTGCCTATGGGTTTTGCTCAGTGCCTCTGAGTCCTGAGATCAATAGTGTAATTGCTGTGAAACACATAGGCCATGGTGCCGCTGCATAAATAATTGTAATCACTGTGGCCAGTGACAGATAGGATGGTTTTCCAATATCTTATTCTAAAATGCATTTCTCTGCAATTAAATCCACAGGCTTTTGGCAGAATGAGCATCCCATATAGGCACATAGTATTTTTGTTTCCTTGCTAGGCACGGAGGCACTCCAACTCTGGCACCTCCTTCTCCTCTAGGCACTCCCTTACTGAGGTCAAAGGTTACCATCTGACTTGAGTGTGTCTTTAGGCCCCTCAGCTGAGAGTGGGGGTGAATAAGAGGTGGTAAAAGAGAGCCTTTGTAGTATTCCAGTCACCCCCTTTCCCTGGATCCTGGGCTCCCAGCTTTCTGCATCTGTGCATTCCAGCTCTATCTGGTGATGTCATTGGGACACAGGAATGACCTTCTCAGATCCACAACTTGAAGTCAGGGTAGGGTCCTTCCCCACAGTGCCGTTGGGGACAGATTTTTCTGACTGTGACATGCCTCACCCCAGGCATCAAGAATTCCTAGGAGCTCATTTGTGACAATTCTAAGCATTTCTTTTTCAGAGTGGCTGCCATTAAAAAAAATGGAACATGGAAAAAATATGGAGGCTGCACTTAGGGAGACCTATAAGAACAGAGTAGAAGGAAGAAACATGAAATCACACGAGACAGCACTGAGTGAGGCCCACTCCAAGAGACTGCATCCACTTGTTACTGGACAGTAACAGATATTATCACCAGGGCATGTGACAACATTTACCTTTAGATGCATTATTGCCAAGTACAGGTTTGAAGCCAAAAATGTCAAACTCAAGACTGGGTTCCTCTGGTGTCTTTTGTACTCTGGGCACTGGTGTCTAGAAGCACATAGACAGGAGGAAGGCTGAAGGAGCACGTAAGGAACCCCTGCTGAGATGCACCATGGGAACTCCATGAGCAAGGCGTGCATGGACACTTGCTGTAGTACGTGGAAGGCATGGACCCTGTCTGGTATTCATTGGAATGGTGGAGGGACCTTCCGTTCTCAGTGACACTTGAGCTGGGTCTGCAGTACTGTGGTGTGCATGATTGCTGCTTCTCACCTTGCTTTGCTCTATCTATCTATCTATCTATCTATCTATCTATCTATCTATCTATCTATCATCTATCTATCTATCTATCTCTCTTTCTATCTATCTATCTATCCGTCTATCTATCTATCTGTATGTATCTATATCTACATCTATATCTACAACTATATATCTATATCTATAACTATATCTGTCTCATCTGGTTCTGGAGCTTTCAAGCCTCTTAATATCTCAAAGCAACCCTGTCTTTCAGCCAGCAGCCAGGTGGCGTCACTTGGACCAGTGTGGCTCTCAATGTGCAACTATCATGTGGTCCTAAGGCCAAAAGGTTAAAAAGGGGAGACTCCCAATCTTTGTTTGCATTCTCCCCTTTTTGGCTAGCTGATTCTCCACTCCTTTGTCCCAAGTAAACATGGACTGTTTGTGTGTGTGTGTGTGTGTGTTTGCTACACAACAGCACACACATCTGTCCCTGCAAGCAAGCCTTCATGCTCCACAGAAAGACCGGTGCCCCAGCAGTTTGATGAGGCTGTGGGGAAAGGACCAGAGCAGAGCTCATCAGTGAGAGCAGATGTCGAGCTAATACACACTTTCTGATGCTCCCTGGGTTATTTATTTCTCAAGGAAATTGCCGAACAGTGCCTAGGGGATGAGCAACAGTTGGTCTCCCGAAGTTTCCCACTGACAGCTGGGAGCAATATAAGATCAGAACCATGGAGGGCTGAGTTCCTGAGGTTTGGGGTGTTAGGAGGACTGGTGGTCTTTTAGGATGATGCGACATTAGAAGAGGGAAGCTTAGGAGACAGTCACAGGATGTCTAAGAACGCTGGGAACCCTTAGGGTATTTCTCATTATGAATGGAGTGCACACGTTCACTAGTTAATTTAGTAAACACCTATTAAGGAACTGGTGTGCCGTGGCTATTGGGGACCTTGCTGGGAAGCATGCTTCTGCTGTGTTGCTATCAACATCTTTTGGTTTCATCTGCATCTCCACACTAATCAAGCACACTGCATACCAATCAGCTCCAACTCACATGCATGTGTTCTTACGCCTAGTGTCCAAGAGTGGTTCATAATCTACACAGTGAAATCCCCACAGTGATTCTAAGATGGACCACTCTGAGCCCTATATTACATCTGAGGTCACCCAAAAGACCAAATGCATGCTGAGGCAAGATGGTAGGCGTATGGCTGGATCCATGCAGGAAACATAAGAGGAAGACAGGAGATGCTTTGGAGTCAGCCAGAGTACATGGTAGTTTTGGTTGATGGCAAAGATGCCACATTCAGAAAGCGGTGGGACTAGGCAGGCATGATTAAAAAGAAAAATCCTAATAGTGCCCTGGGGCCAGTTTCAGAAGGACTGGTGAATTAGGCAGGTTGAAGGGGAGTAGAAAGGATATTGAAGAAATATGTCTTAGTTAGGATTACTATTGTTTTGATAAAACACCATGACCAAAGCAACTTGGGGGTGGAAGGGTTTATTTGGCTTACACTTCCACATTGCAGTGCATCATTGAAGGAAGCCAGCACAGGAACGCAAACAGGACAAGAACCCAGAGATAGGAGCTGTGCAGAGTCTATGGAGGGGTGCTGCTGACTGGTTTGCTCACCATGGCTTGCTTAGCCTGATTTCTCATAGAACCCAGGACCCCCAGATGGCATCACCTGATGGCTTTCACCCATCCACCACTAATTAAAAAAATGCCCCACAGCCAGATCTTATGGAGGCATTTTCTCAATTGAGGTTCTCTCCTTTCAGAGAGCTCTAGTCTGTGTCAAGCTGACATAAAACCACCCAGGTTTTATGGGGAAGGGGCACAGATGAAAGGACTATTTGCAAAAGGCCACTGTGTCTTGGAGAGCCTGGGCCTGCCTTGCTTTGGATGGTTAGTGTTCCACTCTTATTGGGAAAGGTGGGGAGGGAGGGACCAGGAAGAATCTTGGTTTCAGTGGGGTGCTGCTCTAGATGGATGGAGGCCATATGTAGAAGAGGGGCTGAAGGCAGAAAAGACAGGATGCAGATGAGGACAGAGGCATCTGCCAAGACACCAAGGAAATGGGGTTTATACCCAGAGACTGGAGGATCCCAACTGACTGGTAAAGTTGGGGGTATAAAGGAGTCAAGCCTAGATGAAACCTTGAAGGCTCTCTTTCCCCATCCAGTTCACACTTGTCATGTCTACTCTGTCCCCAGCTATGTGCTGTCACCTTCCAGCTTTAGTTAGAATTTGACCATTTCAGATGTAGCAACAGCAACAGCAATGATGCTGCAACTTGGGCAGGGTACCATTTCTAGGCCACGTCTATTTTCCTGAGCTTCCAGCTAGAGAGGCGTCTTCTGGATCCCTGCAGAGAGTGCTGGGTGCTCCTCATGTACACAGTCAATGAGAATGACATGGCTTTTCCACATTAGCCCATTCGTTATGGTAACTGTGCACATGGCATGTTCTGTGTGTGCACACGGTGTGCCTGTTCCTGTGTGTGCACATGCATGTGGACAGAGGTGAAGCGTTGAGTGTTGGTCCTGAGATGCTACCAGCCTTACTTTTGAAAATTAGGTCTCACTGGTCTGGAAGTGGCCAAGAAGACTGGATCTACATGCCCTATCTGATCAGAACCAGATTAAAAACAAGTACCACTCTGACCAGCCAATTTTATGTGGGTTCTGGGGATCGAACTCGGGTTTTAGTGTTTGCAAGGTGAACACTTTATTGACTGAGCTATCTCCCTAGTCCCGATAGCTGGTTTTTTATTGAAACATGATGGTTACCCCTTTATTAAATATTCTACATGCTTGGGGGTATTATCTTTCTGACACAATATCAATAATGATGAAGCTGTTATTATTTCTACTTCTAACTTGAACAAAGCAAGGCGGGGAAAAGCTTTAGTGGATTGTTTCAGGCCACACAGCCTAAAGTGTCAGAGCCAGGAGTCACAGTGCTTGCCTGTGAGCTTAGCTGCTGTCTGCTGATGTGCCTCACCTCTGGACTCTGAAATTTCATAGAACAGATGGGCACGGTCCATCTTCCAGGGACCAGAAGGAGCTGGTGCATGTTAGGCACATGGCATGGTACCTGGCTCATGATAGGTGATAAACTGAGTATCTATCAATTTGTAGTAGTGTTCTGGGAGTGGGAACAATCTGCCCAGCCTCCCATTTGAGGAATGGCCAACAAAAGTTTATGTTGAAAGACTACTCAGGACAAAAGGTGGCTAGCAACACCAAGCTTTCAAACCTATATGATGTATCTTCATCATATAGGCTCCTAAAGCATCTCTGGGACATGTGGAACAAGGGGACAATTTAAAAATATCCTGTATTGGGAATATGTCAGTCTGAGCCTTCTCTGGTCCATGCTTTAAGTCATGTCAACTTTGCTTTTCATTTCTTCAGATTCTGCACCATCTACAGGTGGAGATTTTCTCCTGTGTCACCGCCCATGTGTGTATGCAGTTCAGAGGGCCAAGGTCCCTGGGTTTATTTTTGCTTTGGACAACACAGGGCAGGAAGGTCTAATGCCTGCATAGAAGACATCACTCAGCCCTTTGAATGTATAATAGGGGACCCAACGGGACTGGTTTTGCCGCCAGTGTTTAGTAACGCGGTCGTGGCGTGGGATTCATGCACATACAGTGCGTGTCTAATTAATTGCTGTTTACAGTCTTGCTGTTCCTTTTGCGTTCTCTTTCTCCTGGCTAGAATCAAGAAATCAAAACAAAGAGGCTTCATTGTGCTATTCTGGGGCAACTTAAACTGGCTAAACATGGATGCGAGGTACAAGCCCACTTTCTAAGTCTCAAAACGGAGAGGCACCCCACAGGTTGTAGTAGATGGAGTTCACATGGGTAGGGAAACAGGGCACAGTTGCCTACCAAGGCCTGTGGAAGGCAGCTCCAGAGCATCCTGCCTCTGTGTCTTTCAGTTAGAGCATCCCTTTCCATCGCTGTGAAATAGAGAAGCCCTATGTCATGAAGGTGAATAGAGATATTAATAGATATTTTTTGTTCGTTCATTTATTTGTTTGTTCACTCACACACCAAATATCTCAGTGGCTACTCTGTGGATGGTTCAAGGGTTTGAGAGATATACCCCATAAAGGTGTCCTCATTCCAGCAAGGGTGCACACAGTAACTATAATAACTGAGTACATTGTAGAGTAAGTTATAGGATAACGGATGCTATGGGATAAGAAAAAAGAGGGCCAGAGAAAGCAGATGGGAAGTGTCAGCAAGGGACCAGGGGTGATTTCAAAAACAAAAGCCCTAGAGAATTCAAGGTGTTACTGAGTGAGGTTTTCTCAACAATGTCTTTGGTTTGTAGTTTCATGCATCTGGCAGGAAGTGGGTATATAGGGGGTGAGGGAAGTCTGCTTTGTAGCAGGAATACTTCTAAGCTCCCAGAGTTGGATTAAAACTTGAGGCCTCAGTCCACCGCCATAAAAGTTGGCATCTTCTCCCTAGGGATAGAGAAGGAGTAAGGGATTGTCTTCCTAAAGCCATAGCCAGCCTAAGTACTCAGGCCTCATCCCAGATCTGCCTCTGTCTTTGAGCCAACCTACTATATCCTTCCTGGTTCCTTCTCTTCCTTATCAGAGTTGAAAAACCTGTGCTACATCACTTCCCATGGAATTATACCAGGGAAGTTCCAAAGGCTCTGTTTGAACTGAGACTTGCTTCTTTGAAGACAAAGCCTGTGTAGATATGTGGGTGTGTTCAAATAAGTGTGCATACAGAGGTGTGTATGTGTGTATGTGCATGTTTGGTGTATATATATATGCATGATGGTTCTGACCACAGTGTCTCATACTGGAGTTGGCTTCTCTAGATCGTGCATTTGACAAATGACCACCTATTATGTCGCTGACTCTGGCATTCTGTGGTGTAGTTAGTTTTTCCCCCTTTCATCTGCTTCTGTAGCCTTTATAGCAAGGTGTTGGGGCAGAGGCCAGACTTACATCAGCTATAGCCTGTGATGATCAACTGAATAAGTTACCACCTCAGATCTGATGGCTCCAGATGTGTCTTTCTGAGAGAATGGGAGTCCTCTAGTATTCCCGAGCACTCAGCCCTTACCAGGGGCCCTCATCACTACTGTCTCGAGGAAGGTGAGACAGCCAAACTCATGCACTTGAGACTTCCGAGAGGAAGAGCCAAAGCCTAGGTCCTTCCCCTTCCTCCTTAGGTACTTTGCTACCCCTGCCTGCCCTAGCAAAACTTAACTTTGCGAAGTAACTGCTATGCATTTTAATGCATAGAGCCTTCTTCAGATTCTGGACACATGGGAGTCAGTGCTGGCCTGACTTAAAAATGGGGTGTGCCACCTGCACTACACCATCTGGAGAAGTACAGCCTGACCAAACCTCCAATCTGGGCTCACAGCGAGCTTGCTCTGTGCCTCTGTGTTTGAGATCAATGCTCCACATAGAGACTTAAGAGTGGGACAGGGCACACCTCTAAGTTTAACCTGTACCTTTTCCCCTCCATCACCAGTTCTGCCTCCATTTCCCTGCCTTCCAGGGAAAAATGCAAACAAACTGATTCTCACCTTTTTGTACCTGGACACAGCCAAACAGCCCTGCAGGTATAGCTGTCCACGGGGAAGCTAGAATAGACTATGCAGGGAGGGAGGAAAAGGGGGAGTGCAGGGGTGGCCCAAGTCTTCAGAGATGAATGGCACTGTTTGCTCATTAGGGAGATTATTTCAAGCAAGACGGCAGCCAGAATGCTCTAGTGCAAGCATCTGCCTGCTACTGGGAGACGATATTTATTGTTCAATCCTTCAATGGATGTAAATAAACAGCCCGGCCCAGATAATGTTCCAATAAACAAACAAGCAGCTGCCAGGAGCTCCCTGGATGGCTGACCTTTGTGGAGGCCACCCTGCTGATGTTTCAATAGCAGTCTGCCTGGCAGCTCAGAAACTCGCTTTGCCAGGGATGGAGATAGGTGCCTCGCTGACTGGTGGATAGGCAGGGGGCCAGAGGCTGAAGGACAGAGGCTGGCTGCCTAGAAAGATTCTGGGCTTGGAGACTGGTTGGCTAGAAGACTGAAGGTAGATAGAGTAGCTGGGACACCCGGAGTAGCAGGTGTGTATGTGTGTCCTTGCTAAGCCACATGGAGGGAGTTGTACATGGCATGCTCGATGCTGTAACGGAGGTTCCTGTATGGGTACGAAGGAGTGATGTTCAATTGTTAAGTCCTGGTGTGGCCTCTCCAGTTGTCAATACTGAAGTGCATCTGTGTACTTGGTAGTTAGCCCATTACCGTCTAATTGTCTGGCTGCCACCTTCTCCCCAGCAGATGTAGCTGATATAGCTGGAAGCCTCCAGAAACCTGCTCCCACAGCAACTGTTTGACTGGTTGGTCCTGTGCCACGAACAGATGTTATATTTATTTTGACTACCATCCAGGGTATTGGGAGTCCTGCTGTGCAGGAGGCATGCCCAGGGTGTGGGGAGAAAGGCAGCTGTATGTACAGTAGAGCCTAGCAAGTGCCAGGCTGGGTTCAAACCAGGGCCTTGCATCTAAGCACCTCGACTTCCTTGACTTGAAGGACGCTGTACCAAGGGTTGATGCTTACAGCCCCAAACATTGAAAACATGAGGACTATGAAACACACTGTCATATGCTACAGCTCCCTGGGAGATCCTAGTATGTTGTGGTTGGGAAAGACATATGCCTATGGAAACCCCAAGACGGTAAATGCCAAACTAAATTCTTAGCCAAGTTGCTTAGTAACTGTAGAATACGAGTGTAGAGATGAGTGCAGTCTCGAATGGCATCATCCAATATGGCAGCCATTACCCACACAGTAAGCACCCAAAATGTACATGTCCCAAATAAGGTGTAAAATATATGTAAAATGTCACTCAGATTTCAATGATTTAGCATCAGAAGAAGTATGTAAAACATCTCATTGATAATTTTGCACTTAAACATATGTTAATGTAATCATATTTGGAACATACTGGGTTAGATAAATGTTATAATCATTAACTTTACTAGCTTTTTTTTTTTTCAAAATGACCACTGATAGAAAGTTTTAATGGCATAGATGGCCCACATTAGTAGTTTACATATTTCTCTTGTTTAATGTTGTTCTAGAACATTCTAGGGCTCAGATAGAAAACATTTAGATCTGCTTCATTCATTCCATCCTCGTGACAGTGTTGAAGAAAAATGCCCACATACCCCCCTCTGATATCATTTTCATATATTTAGTTTTGCCTTCTTTTTGCCAGGCTCTTGTAATTTTATGAAGCCATTAGTACCATCAATTTTGCTCCTTTGGTTCAGTGTTTTTAATGACCTAAGAGATTTAGTAACCCATGAAGGACTTTTAGATTACCTGCTATGTGTTCTGATCCAAAGTCTCGTGGTCAGATGTGCTGTGTTGAAAGCCCTTTGCCATGCGATCTGTGATTTACCTGTTTCTTGCTATCACTTGAGGCTCTGCTTACCATCCCTGGTTATGCCCCAAACTGTTGTTCAGACTCCCAGGAAAGAACCAGTGGCAGTGTTTAAACACCTCTGTGCTCACGGACCTCGTTGGTATGAACACTCAACCATTCAGAAGTCAAGCCTCCTGAAAGGCCAGGCTGGGACCACTTTTCCTCTGCAGAAGCTAGCTCAGTCTAGAAAGTCATTCTGCCAATATAGGACACAGAATACATGAACACATCCCTACAAGGGAGAACTCACAGAGAGGGGATATAATTTCCTCATTAGTGTTTGCTTCAGAGACTAACATCCTCCAATATCCAAATTTGCATCCATGACCACCACATAATTGGTCTCCCTACTTTTTATGCCTTTAAATATAACACCCTTCTTTGTGGATCTTTTCCCACCACTTAGTACCCACAAGTATTATCTGCATTGTATAAAGTAACAAACCTTGTTTGTTTATGCTGACACTCCAAAAGTTTTGGGGTGGCCTTTATACTATGACTGAAGCACAGTCACTGGCCAACAGTCTTCTTCCTTGTCATGGTTTGAGCTGTAGTTGCTGAGTTGGTCATGAGCTCCTAACATCTGAACTGTGTTTCTACCTTCTAAACCCCATGTGTAGTAATCAGGAAGATGGCTCTGTGATATCCCATTAAATGCTGCCCTGGGGTACTAGAAGTAGAAAATGTCATACTGGGGTCCCCTCTCTTGATTGTGGTGTCTCTTACCTTAATCATGAGTAGCAACTTAGAGACTGTTGTTGGATTGGTAGAGAGTAGTTTTCATTTACTGAATAATTAATCACAGAATGCCAACCATACCCTACGGTCTATGAGCAATGCAATAGAGGTGACCTCTGACCTTGAGTCTCACACCTCCTTATAATAGTCCCTTCCTTGCTGTCAGCCACAAAAGACAGTACCTCTTCCTGTCATTCTGTCCCCATTGTTGAGTTTTTTATTAGCCACCAAAGCTTAGAATCATCTTTGAAGCTTCCAGCTCCCTTCTCTGGTCCATGCCTTTAAAAAAAATACTACTAGTGGCAACGCTAGTGTATAGGGAGTTCTCGATTCTATTTCTCCATGCAGAAGTATGTCTTTTCCTGCCTCTAAGTCAGTTCTATGTCTTTGGTCAAACTGCCTGAGATCCCATGGAGACTCATTATTTTAAAATACCTTTTCATGTGGAGCCTTGTCAAAGGCTTTTGGAAAAACTAAGTAACTACGAGGCAAATGCTGAGCCAGCACTCGGGAGAGGCCTGGGTTCTAGTCTAGCCATTGTTTTCCACTGAATTTTGGACAAGATTCGGATCAGTCCCCATTTCAGTTGCTTTATCAATAAAATGAAAAAAATTGCGCTGATAGTCAACATCATAAAAATTTTACGACTATCTGATGAGAGACTGTTACCGAAGAATACTTTGCAAGGTCTAAAGCGAAAATATAAGGGCTCCTTATTTTGAAATTTCACACCATTATCGTCACTCATATGCATATTCTTCCCCCAAAGAACAGCGGTAAAGACTGATTCCTTCACCACCCCCAAGGCAATGTTTGCATAACACAGATTTCTAGGCAGAATGCAAATTTATATTAGCAATAGGATTGAGTTAAGTGTTAGGGTTTGAGGTCCAGTGTAAGGTCCAGTGTAAACTCATGGAAGCACAGACAATGGAGTTAGTCAGGTCTGGCCGTGACTCCGTGTCCATGTTCACTAGATATGCAACCTTGGACAAGTTATTTAGCCTTCCATGCATCACCTGCAAGCATGGACAGTATTAATATTGGCGACAGATTTATGGGATGTAAATGCCAGATGTGGTCTATTCCATGAAGAGTAATTCCTATTTGTCTAGGTAGAGTCTGGAGAGTTGAAAGCTAGTCCATTCTGCCTCAATTTCAGGGCTATTCACCAAACAGCCAATTTTACAATAAACTTTTGTTCATGTCTTGTGTTTAGTTCTCTAAGGGAATAGGTACATGAGTTCTTTTCTTTCTGTAGTTTATAAAGCTGTGATCCGAACTATAGTAGGGGAGAGGAGAAGGGAGGGGGGACATACCTTCCCAGCTGTTCTCCTACTCTGGCAGAATAGGGAGGGTCAGGAACAAAAAAAGCCAGGCCTATGAAAATTTGCCTTATTGGTTATTCCATATGACGTCTACTACATCTGGCATATCACCCTATCCTAAGGGCAGGGAAGTTAGAGGCAGGAAAAAGCACTACCAAGGTGCTGAATCTAGCTTCTCATGGGGATCAGACCAAGAGCATGGGGTGGTTCTCATGGGAGCCTGTGTCTGTCAGGAGCCTAAGAGCCGAGAGCAGTCAGGGAGTTCAGCATCATTCTGTTCCCACTCCAAGGCTCCTCCTGACTGGGGATGAAGCCTGGGTAGGCCACTGGCCACAACCATCACTTCACCTCCAGGCTGGTTCTGCATTGATCTGTTTCATTTTGGTTGAGAAAGTGCCTGGCCAATGTGCCCCCTGACGGCTCAGCGGTGGGTTCGGAAATGGAGGGTGGGGGTGCCTCTCAGACACTAAGGCATTGCTACCTCAAAGCGGAGCATCTCTCTTCAGGCTGGTTTTCCGGTTGTTGTTTTCATGAGCATAATGGGAAATCAGCAAAGAGGAATCTCAATTACATTTATTTGTTCATTTGAAAATAAATAGTGGTCAAGGGATCAAACTCAGAACCACAAAATTAACTAGTATCCGAGTTCAGTGAACTTGGCAGGAATAAAGCATTCTGGTGTATCAGTCGTCACCAGTTGTGCTGTCCCCTTCCATCATTTAACTCCTCTGAATAACTCTTTTATTCTCCTTGATCTCTTAAGAGTTGAAAATTATAAGGTAACAATTAAAATGACTGCATAATGGTGGCGCTTGGACCGCAATGTGTTCTTTAGTTTTGTTAGTGGAATCGCTGACGCTCCCCCCAGAGACGCCTTGCAGAGCCTTGTATCAGCAGCAGATCACCAAGTCCTCCAGTCCATAGACTCTCCCTTTGCCACATCCTCAGTAGTACTTGTCCCTGCTTACATAGATGGTGATATCCTCGTGGGGTGGGGAGCCTGTTGAATCCATGTGCTTGCATTTCAGCAGACTTGGGCCAGAGGCCAGATGAGCACTGTGTCAGGTTGGGAAGCCCGAGTCTTTCCTAGGTTTGTTCTCAATAACACAGTGTGCGTGGAGGGGGACATCCATTCTGGTGGGTTTCCACATTGTCTAAACATTTCTAGGAAGGCCTTGCTGATGGCCCAGGGATCATGTAGTCATCTAAGCATTCTTAAAAGACTAAGGATGGCTCATGCCCAAGGCATGTTTTCCTTCCCTGAGACCATGAATAGAACTCCACAATGAGCTGTTTCAGGACCCACCATCTATTTTAAAACCTGAAGTATAAGCTACTAGTTTCTACGGATCAAAGAAGATCAGAGACGTGGAGCTTCGGGGATCGACTCCTTGAGTCTCTTCCAGTGCAGAGCAGTGATATCTGGGTAGAAGTCTCATTGACTAAACCCACATTCATATATTAAAAATACTTCTGCTAACAACTGTTAGCCTTTCTTCTTGTTTTTCTTATATGGGATGATTCCCTCACCTGAAACTGCCTCACTACCCAAGCCCGGATCCTTCATCCGGATACCAGCCCCGTACTCATCTCTAAAGACTAGTACCACCTCGGTTTACTGATCCTAAGGTATAGAAAACAGAGACAAAAACCAGATTATTTTAAAGCTCAGCTTGGTCTGCTCCCTCCTTCCTCCATGAGCTTCCATTAGTAGGTCACGGTGGGCTTCTGTCACTTATGTCTTTGATGTTGGACTCTGAGATCTGCAGAGACAGAGCTCCCTGCCTCTCCCTTGACCATTGGGAGTGTCTCTAGGCTAAAGTTGGGTTGTAAGCAATATGAAATCTAAAGCCATTGTGGTGGTTTGAATGAGAAGTCCCCCGTAGTCTTGGACATTTAAAAACTTGATTTTCATTTAGTGATGTTATTTGGGGACCCTTAGGAGGTGTGCCTCTGTCGGAGGAGGTGTGCCTCTGTCGGAGGAGGCGTGTCATAGGAGGTGGTCTTTAAAAGTAAAATACTTCACCCATTGCTGGTTTGCTCTGTCTGCTTCATACGTATGGTTCAAGATATGAGCCCTTGGCTTCCTGCTGCCATGTCTGCCAGCTAATGCTGTACTTCCCTGCCGTCACAGATTTGTCTTTTTCTGTAACTATGAGCCAAGATAAGCGGATCCTTATGCAAGTTGCCTTGGTCATGGTGTTTTATCATGGTAATAGAAATGTAGCTAAGACATTCACTTCACCTTTCGTCTCCTTTTCTCTGCAGATCCGAGTGGATGGGCCCAAGGGCAATGCCCTCCAGTATGAGACTGTGCAGGTGGTGGAGCCAGGCCCCGTGCTCCGGGACATGGCCTTTTCCAAGGACCACGAGCAGCTCTACATCATGTCAGAAAGGCAGGTAAGGCTGTTGAGCTCTGCTCGACATTTGTCTTGCAACGAAACGCTAGCCTGTGGCTCCATAGAAACCTCCAGGAGGCCAGCTGCAGAGAGGTGATTTGATTTATTTGGCTCAGTGTGTTTCCTTTCTGTCATGCTGCCTGGGGACTAGGGCTGGGTCTGCTCTAACAGGAGTGGAATATTTGAAATAGGAAAATATCCACAGGTCTAGAACAAATCCACTGGCTTTGAAATGATGGGGTGGCTAGGCTCAAAACCAACATTTACTACCTTAAAGAAAAACTCTTAAGTTAGAATCTCAAGTTCTAGGTCAGATTTCCCTACACAACAGATAACTGCCTGTCAAAGTCACCTTTCTGGTCCCAAGAGGTTTGTGCGATGGCAAAGATATTTCTGTAAGAAACCGAGGTAAGTGAGCATCATAGAAGAGCCAGATGGATGAGGGTTCGGAGAACAGACAGTGCCTTGAAGTGAGATGATATATTGTGTGCCCTGAGCGCTCCTGTGTAGCTTCAACCTTGTGGGACCTCTAGAACATCACATGAACTCCAATCCATGGACAGATAGGGCATAGGGGTGATTGTCGGCTGAAACTAAGTAGGACTTAGCAATATTGGATTTGGTTCTGGAGTTTAGCCAAGTGCTAAGTAAGTTGATCAGAGGTTCTCAGTGCAGACCAGAGACAATGTCATATAATTAGAGAGGTCTCTTATAGTCCTCTTCCTCACTGCCCAGAGTCTTACTTTCCACAGTATATCCCAGAACCCCAATGGTGGGTAGGCACTGCTGGACCTCTGCCCCATTATTTCTAGGAGGTCATATTGGAAGCTGTCCATCTAGTTCATGAATATGGATGCCTTAGCACTGAGCGATGAGGCCGTGGCCGTGAGGGACAGCTCTCTCTCTCTCTCTTATTCCTCTTCATCAGTGCGCCTGAACTCTCTGGAGGACCTTGCTGACAGAGTCTAGATTGTTCTGCCTGTCTCAGCTCCACAGAGTGAGGGAGATGAATTCTACATTATGCCGCCCACAGTACTTGTATATTATGTCCTGGAAGCCTACAGTAGCCCCAACCCTCTTTAGGAGCCTGATGACATCTCTCAGTGGGGGTCTCTGGATCTGCCAGCTTCAGCAAGACAGGGATTCATTGTGGTGCCCTTCGGAGGCCTCCATGGCTTTGGGATGGTGAAATGTTTTGGATACAACTGGGATGGAATGAGCAGCTGGTGATGAATCCATCCCCTATCTGCATTTTTTGCTTTTCTTAGTGTGATGCCCCACTCCTCACTCTCTGCCTAATTCCACGGCTGTAGGAGATGGAGAGGGCTTTCTTTGATGGAACTGAATTCGTTAAAGAAGGCCCAAGACCTGACTATGACAGAGAACATTTCAACATGCCTGGTCTGATCTGAAATCCAGAATTTCAAAACCTGGGAGTTAAACCATGAAAGGACCTTGAAAGACGTAAAAGCTAAACTGCTAGTATAAAATGATCAGCCCTCTGATAGCGCTGAGCATGCGTATGCCTCTGCCTTTGAAAAATCCAGCTGAAGACTTACTCGGCTCTGTTTTCATCCAGCGCTGCTTCCTCTAGCGTGTTCCCTCTTCACTCAGGTTTGCTGATGAGACAAGCTGGGCACCTGATTGTGACATACTGGTCAGGAAAGTAAGACGGGAGTGAGAAGGCCAGATGTTCGTTCATTTTGGAGTTGCATTTCACAGATACCCCAAATCAAAACCAGAGGTCCCATTGCCTGGGTCAGCACTTGTGTCCGATGGGTTGGCAGATTCTTTGTGTAGGACAGTGGCTAAGGGCGCAGGTCCCACAACATCTGAATATATTAGTTGCTTATCATTGCTGTGACCAAAACACCTGACAGGAGCAGCGTAAAGGTGATTTTATAAAGTGGTGCAAAAGATATAGTACATTAAAGCAGAGAAGACCGGAGAGGGTCAGTGCATGGAACTTGAGCGGCTTGCTCATATTGGAGTAGCAAACAGGAGGCCTAGAACTCAGGCTAGATGTGAGAGTTAGATTCAAAGACCTGATTCCAGTCATCTGTGTCCACTGGCTTAGCCCTGTGTCTCAAATAGCCCATAACCTCTCCAACCAACGCCACCATTTGAGGACCATGTGTTCAAACACATGAGCCTGTGGGCACATTGCACACTCAAACTGCGACACTGAGCATCAGCCCTGACTCTCCCATTTGCTAAACAGAGTGTTATATAATTTCTGGAGCTCAGAAAAGACCGGCATCCTCTACTGTTATCTAACAGCCGTGTGCCAAACATAAGTGAGGTGACTCTTAGGATACTCTCAGCTATGAGGTCAGTCCCTGGATTTCCAGCCAGACCCATCCTTAATTGGCGGGCTGATCCTAGACATACCGTTTAAGTTCCCTGTTCTGATTTGCTTTCTCTGGTACTGTGATGAAACACTGGCCGAAACAACTTTGGGGAGAAGAGGATTCATCTTCACCATTGTTGGAAAGGTGGAGTCCACCGCTGATGGAAGCCAAGGCAGGGACTCAAGGCATGAAGTGAGGCAGAAACCATGCAGATACACTGCTCACTTGTCTGCTTTCTATGGTTTGCTCAGCTTGCCTTCTTAGCCATCTCAGGACCATCTGACTAGGGGTGACACTGCCCACAGTGAGCTAGAGTCTCATACATCAACCATTAACCAAACTTTCTTCAGGAAGATGGCCATGGGCCAATCTAATGGTTCCCTCTTCCCCTGTTGACAAGTTACTGGCACATTCCCTGTCTTGGCTTTATCATCTAGAACCTAAGGGTAACAGTGATGAGCTACTTCACTTGAGAGCTTGAATAATCCAGGAGTGACATGTGCTAGTCTTCAGATTACTATTTTTTTTCCTTGGGGTGAGTAAATACCTAAATATGCCTGAATGAGCTAATGACATGAAATACCAAGGAGTCAGTCCTGGGATCCATTTTTTTCTATAAAGCCTCCACCAATGTGTAGTTGAGGGTTCATGTACCATATGGACTCTGTTGCATCATCCAGCTCTGCTATCTTGACATAAAGCCGCCATTGATAGCACAGAAGCAAACAGGTGTGACTGTGCACAGTGCCACCTCGTTCATAGAAACGAGTTGCAGGCAATAGTTTTACAAAATTGGAGTCAGTTCTTAAGTGGAGATGTGTTGAAGGATTTCCCTAGCATTGGTGCCTTGGTAGAGCTATTGTGTGAAGAAGCTCAGAGACATTTAGGAAACAAAGTCTTTGCCTGTGAGCTTCAAAGCTGAGAAAAACTAGGCTGTCTTTGGATTGTTGCATCTAAGGTCCCTCAGCATCCTGGAATTCCTGTTACCTCTGTAGTTCCTGCTTCTTGATTTCTACCTGGTCCCTCCTCCTCTCTCTTTTGTCTCCTTAATGTTATATTATTCCTTAATGATGATGATCAGTCCAATGGCTTCACATCTTATCTGGTGCTCTCCACCCAGCTCTTCTCACACAGCTGCTTGCCTTTTTAGGCATCTTCACGTACGTACCTTCCATATGCTTTCAACTTAACGTGCCCAAGGCAAGATTCGTCATCTTCCTCCACAGTGTTCCTCACCTGTCGTAATCCCTATCTTAGTTCATAGCAACCAAGTCATCCAACTAAAAACCTTATATCACCTTTGACTTCTTTTTTTAACCCATGACTCTACATTCCAACATATCAGAAAATTTATTGGTTCTAAAATATTTTCAAAATATAATTTTCCATGTCACTGCCACCTACAACCCTAGATCAAGTCTTATATTTTCAATAGACCCCCGTCTACTTTCTCTGTAACCAGGTGTTTTCCCAGACTTTGTTCAAGACATATAACCCAATTTCTTGAAGTTTAATAGAACATGCTGTCTTGTTCTGTACCAGCAAATCCTTCAGCCCCGATGAGAACCCAGAAGTCCTGTGTATCCCTTTTATTCATTCGTCTGGTGGTTGTTTATTTGTTTATTTATTTATTGAAGCAGGGTATTGTGTATCCCACCTGGTGCTTGAACTTGCTATGTAGCTAAAGATGACCTTGGACATCTGATTCCCCCCTCTCCCGCCTCTATTTCCCAAATGCTGGAGTTGTAAGCATGCTATTGTTCTAGTTTAATTTCTGTTGATAGGGAAAAAAATACTCAGACAAACACCACTTAGGGAAAGAGGGTTTATTTGATTTACAATTTCAGATACTAGTCCATTATGTGGGGAGGTCACAGAGGCAGGAACTTCAAGTTGCTAGTGCCATATTATACCTGCAGTAGAGGCCAGAGATAGATAAATAAATACATGCTTGCTTGACTGCTTGCCCGAATCTTAATTTCTCCATGCTTACAAAGCTTAGGACCTTCTGAGTAAGGAATAGTTCTGCCCACAGTGGGCTGCATCTACCTACATCAATTAAGGCAGTCAAGATAATCCCCTACAGACATTCCCATGGGCCAACACAATGTAGACAGACCCTCCCTGAGAATCTTTTCCCAGGTCCTCCTCGGTTTTCTTAAGTTGTCAGTTAAAGGCAACCCTCACAGCTACTGTTCCTGGTGAGACTTTGTATGTTCCATGTTCTAGAAATAGCTAACCTCATCAACCCCTATCTCCCTCTGCTCTCCACACCAGCTCTGCAAAACTCAGGGCAGTGCAACTCAAGACATGCCCCCAGGTGACAGCCGCTGCTATGACAGGAATTCTCGTTCCTTGTGGTCTTTGCTCTGATGATTCTCATGCCTAAAGTTGTCTCCAGACAGCTGCAAGTTGACGCTCTTCCAAGCCTTTGTCCAGGAAGTTCTCCTGAGCTCCCAGATAAACTCTAACCCACTGTCCACCAGATCAGGAACTACCAACCTCCTACATTCCTCTAGTTCTATCCAAGAAACTTAGTCACTCGTGTTTACTTCCCATGCCTGTTGTGCCTGTTATTGACTTAACGTATCTTTCTTGTTTAGAATGTAAGCACCACGAGAATAGAGATGTTGCTAGGTTTCATCTTTTTAGTTCTTGTATGTCTGCGGGGCTCATTCTCATGCCTTTTGCCAACCTCTTGAGAAAGCCTGAGGACGTTTCCCCTTGAAGTTTAGAGAGAGGCTCAGACCGCAGCACTCATTTTGAATGTATGCAGCATGAGAGTAGAAATGATGGGATGTTTTATCTTTTTAGTTCATGTATGTATCATAGCCCCCCCAAACAGTATCTGATATATACGAATGCAATGTATATGTGTTAAATGGATAAAAGAATGGACAAACAGCTTCAGAAGTCTATGGCCTTGAGTTTCTTGTTTCAATTATGTTGCCCTGGACACTAAAAACCTGGCCATAAAACACCTCAGGGTCTACATTTCCCAACCCCATGAGCTGGGCAGACTCACTCCTAAACCCAGTGCAATGGCCGTCTGAATCACAGCCCACTTTAGAGTGAAGGACCTGTGTCCAAGGGAGCTAATGGAGAACCCGTGCCAGAGGAGCGGGTAGTGGAGGTGCTAGGCATGTTCCACCACATCTGTTTAGAGACACCCTTCCAAGCTCATTTGGAGCGTTTGCAATTGCAGCAAGGCAGCAGCCTAAAGGAACTTTTGGTTCTGGTGCTGTGTCTAATACAAGATGCTATGTCTCATGCAAGAGCCGGAGGAGGCAGCCTGGTGAGCAGTGGAGAGACAGGGGAGAGTCTGGAGGTTGTGAGCAAGCTGGCTGAGTTCTCCTACCACCAAAGCTTTCCTGGTCCTTGTGGCATAAAACCCGACTTCTAGACTTGGGCTTTTCACTCCTTGCTGTGACACTGCCCAAGATCATTTTGTGACCCTTTCCTCTACTTCCCTTGTGCCAGCCTATACTGTATCCCTGAACCTGTACGTTTCCTTAGGTGTAGGACCTTTGCTGTCTCTGCATGCCCCACTAGGCATCCTTGGCTGTTCCTTCTTGTGCCGCTGACTACCCATCTAAAGCCGAGTCCCAATCCAACATCAGCATCATGGTTCCTTCCTGTCATTCTAGTTCCTTCCATTGCCTACTGGCCTGAATATTCCCTATTGACTTACTTTTTTTCTCGGTACCTTGGCGTGAGAAGCTCCAGAAGGTAGGGACCTTGTCTCTCTTGTGTCTGGAACCATGGGAAAATGCTTTTCTCAGAGTCCCAGAAACCCTCTTAGTTCATGTGGGGTTGATGTCAGGGATGAGCCTTGGGTCTAGTTGACTCCTGGTAAAGCACAGCCCTTTTCTTGAGGCCTGGGACACTAAAAAACATTCAGATGAAATATTCAGCCCTGACTTTGGGGTAAGACCCAGGGAGTATTGGTTCTGTGAGCAGTTCAGCAGCTCCAGCATGTCCCTGCTGGGCCTGAGGAATTTTTTATTTTGGTCATTTAGTGAGAGACTAATGCAACAATGGATACTCTCTTTTCTAAATGGTGCCCATCCTCGCTTTCCCCAGGATCCTTTTGTGATGTTAACCTCTACTGACTCAATCCCATGTATGATCCATTGTATTTCACACCATGGATATATTGTATTCCACTAAGCTGGGGAAAGATTTTATACCGATTTTGCCCTTGTGGTGCACCATGAACCTATAGATACAGAAATCCCAGAGTCTTCTCGCTGCTGTTTAAGCCCCCCCCCCCCCCCCCACTGATTCCAGACAACCTCTCACCATGGGCCAGCTCTCAGTGTGAGGCAGGATGGTAGGATGCTGGTGGTAAGGAAATCTCATGAAAACAGAGGAAGAGAACGAGGTGGGTGGTGATCATACCTGTAGAAGACACCTGCGTATCATAGGCACCTGCGCTCTTTCCTGGCTCTGTAACTCCAGCTAAGTTACTAGCCTCCTGTCACTTATTCA
The DNA here is from genome assembly GCF_037038515.1 of Microtus pennsylvanicus. NCBI lineage: Eukaryota > Metazoa > Chordata > Mammalia > Rodentia > Cricetidae > Microtus > Microtus pennsylvanicus. The sequence continues at coordinate 25,893,118 of NC_134597.1, read as the reverse complement.
CCTGGTCCTCATCAATGATTTACTGAGCACCTGCTGTGAACCAAGCTCCCTCTCGATCTTACGAACTCTGTGCGTCGAGGCGCCAAGGTCTTCTTCTTTGAGTAGAATACTTTCTGGAAAGTGAAGGGATGAGTGAATGGCTTCTGTCAGATAACAGTGAGCACAGCAGAGAACTGAACTGATTTGAGAGTGAAGCGATGACTCAGAGAGCGACAGAAATCTGCTCTTTGAAAGACAATCCCCAGGGAACTGTTCCTGGGGAAGGACCTTCTGAGCCTTTACAGTATAAAATGAGGTGGCAGGAGGGGACACTCATGGGAAGAGCCATCCAGGCAGGGAGGAACATAGCGAGCTCCGAGGTCCTGAGAACATAGAAGGGTTGCAGTGAGAGTGGCGGGCGGTGGGGAGGCCATGGCAGAGAGAGAGAGGCACATTTGGGACACACAGGAACTAGGTGGCCATCTTTGTAATCTACAGGACCAATCTGTACATTCAGTGAGGACTAAATGAGCTACATCGAGAAAACGCTGGTCTTGACTTCTGGTAGCCAGACAGCAGTGAGCAAAAATGGGCGCCTTGTTTGCAAATTGTGCTGTCAGAAGCCAGGACCTGGTTTCTGTTCTCTCGCTCAGTGGGCTCCTGTCCCTCACTCAGCCACCACTGCTCCTTTAGAGTGGATGAGCGCTCACTGCTGGGTGTCAATGTCATTTCGCCACTGTTTTCCTGACTCTTTCTGCGTCATTTCTGGCTCTCTCAAATTTCCCTTTTATTCTCCACAGTTCTAAGCATCACTCTGTTGCGTGTGTGTGTGTGTGTGTGTGTGTGTGTGTGTGTGTGTGTGTGTGTGAGAGAGAGAGAGAGAGAGAGAGAGAGAGAGAGAGAGAGAGAGAGCATGGGCAACACCTTGTTACTGTCTATCTCTGTCAGCTTCCTCCTTGCTGGGTGCATACATGTGAACGTGTGTGGTATGTGTCTACTGGACCTCCTTAAACGTGGAGGGAATATCTACACCATTAGAAAATTACTGTGTGATTAAAAAAAATCTGCCAAGATGATGGGAGGGACTTGCAAGGAGATGTCAGCAAGGCAAATCAAAGAGGTGATGAGGTGATGGAGCCAGGAATCCTGGGGTCCTAGAATGACCCCAACAGGAGTAGAAGCATCTTCTGCTAGTTAATGCAGGCTCTACTTTTAGAGGCTCCAGAAAGAGAGAGATTTCTCTACCACTTTTACCATCTCTGCCATCCAACACCACAGCTCTTCCCTGTCTGAGACCCAAGGGCCCCCAACACACGTCCCCAGTAGCTGGAGATCTGCTTTCTATATCCAAACCAACACCATCTTTTATGGTATCCTTTATTTTACTGGGTTCTGTAAAGTGGGTGGCATCTAGGTATCTGGGGATACCCCTAAGTCTATATTAACCCCTGAGTACTTGGGGGCTGGAAAATGAAGCTACCCCAGAGAATAAAACACTAGAGGGGCAGTCCTGCCTGACTTCCTCCAACACAACCCAATAAGCAAGCATTTAAGACCATTCACCCAGGACTCACTAAAGCACCTACTAAGTGCTAAACACTAGCCAAGGTATCTATCCCCTTTGGAGGGATAGATGGATAGCCTTGATTTTAGCAAGAAGTAGCAGCTAAAAAGAGATGAACATAATTCACACCTCACCAGAGTAACTTGGCAGGTGATAAGGGCTGCAGAGGAAGGAAATGAGGCAGGGAGGTGGACTCATAGCCCTACTAGTAGAGAAGATTGTGATTTGACAGTGTTCAGCAAAGGATGTCTGAGAACAGAAGCCATCCAAAAGCATAAAGACAGGCAGCTCCACGTCCTTCCCCCTTCTCTGTATGACATTTCTTTTAGGTCCCTTGCCTGAAATTTTAGATGCAGAGATGATCAGGCTTTCTTGAAGGAGGGATCTAGTGAGGGGGTGCCTTTACCCCATACTGAGAATTTCTGAGGGAAACATGGTTCAAGGAGAAGGCGGGACTATAGGTGAAGAAAGGGCTGTGGGTCTGGAGAGGTGACTCCGGGTAAGAACAACTGCTGCTCTTGCAGAGGACATGGGTTCATTCCCAGCGTCTACATGGAGCCTCGCAGCCACCTGCAACTCCAGCTCTAGGAAAGTCAATGGCCTCATCTGGACTTCATAGGCACCAGGCACACAAGCAGTACATGGGCATGCATGTAGACAAAATAAAATAAAATAGAAGTGTTTGTTTGTTTGTAAAGAAAGGTCTATGCCACTCATGGCTTAGAATACAAAAGCCTATGGTATTTCTGTCAAGAACCTCCCCATATTACAAGGACATGACCGCATTTTTTTTGTGCCTCAGTGTCTCTAGAAATACTTTGAGTGTATCTAATATGACCTGTCATAATCTTAAAACTGGCATTAAGTGTGGCAATCTTGGACACTAATTAAGTGGGAAATGCTAGTGTGGGGGCTAGATTGTTTTTTCAGTTGAAGGTACTAGGCTCCTGAAGAAGTGGTCCCCACTCTCTTAGCACTGAGTCTCCTGCATCCTCTCACCTAAGGTGTATTTGACAGTGATGCTGCCACTATCTCTCCAGCATCCTTCTCGTTCCTGTGGGGGACTAAGTTGTCAGTTCTGGTTTGTCTGGATGCCTGACACCGTGACAAGCTGGTTTGGACATTTGCTCCTGGCACCCAGACTGGGCCGTGTCTGATAGCTCCTGGGAGTGTGAACTTGAAATGTAGGCTGCAAAGTGAGTGACAGGAAGCGGAGCCACCTCGGGCAGTCACTAAGAGAAAAGCTGTTGCAGCAAGTCTTCTACTTTCACTCAAGTGGAAGCCTTCCTGTTGGTCTCTAACGGATCCCGAAGGCTCGCGTGTGTCATTGCTGAGATCTTCTCTCTTCCACCTTCCTTCTCAATCAACAAAGAACGTCTCCATTTTACAATTACAAAGCCTCAGCGAGCCAGAGGAAAGGCAATTACCTTTTCCAATTTCCTACAAACCTCGGTGCTGGCATCCTGGATTTCCCAATGTGTCCTAGCCCTTGGAATAGGAACATTCCCAAGACTCTCTGATGGAACATTGTCCTCCAACCTGCTTCCCACCCAGGACTAGCTAGCAGCCTTTCCAGAATCACACAAGTAAACAGAAGCAAGAGTCAGGCTGGAATTAAGTTCTTTGTAGTAGCAAGCAACGCTGTCAGTCTTTAGCTTCTTGGCAGGGAAGCTATACACACTACTTTCAGAACACACCTTAGAAGGTAAGAGGAGTCCCCAGGGATGGTGAGGCAGGGTGAAGAGGTGAGAGTCGGTAGATTGAGATCCACCCCTTTTTCCTAGACAAGATGGCCCTTTAATTTGGTCTCTGTTGGCCCTGGCCTGGTACAAGTTGGGACTAGATCCTTTTTACAACATCTAGAGTACCTTGATATATACAGAACCCCAGGAAGAACCAACTTCATCCTGCCAGAGATAGGAAGGGAAGCACCCCCCCACCCATACTTTCCCAACAAATATGTTTCTAAGTGGCAACTCATGTAGTAGAAAGTCTCTTAACATCTAAACATGAGAAGTTTTGTTAACTTCTTTTATAAGAAAGCATGGCTCTTACATTATTCAAAGAGGTACCCAGAAGGCAGAAGTGTGTATTAACTGGACACCATGAGGGTTCGTGACTAGATCATGAACTTGGCTTTTCATCCAGGCCTTCACTTCTCACCACCTCTACTGACCAGAGTGAATTGTTCAAGCAGTTTATGCTCTGGTTTCTTGATGTTTTGGTTGTGAATCTTGGCCGTCAATGGCTGAGCTACTGCTCTAGTCCATCCTAGCCATTATTATCATTATTATCGAAGGCTGTATTATTAGGGGGCAAGACACCTGAACAAACTTCTGCTTGAGACTGAAGCCAGTTCAGTTCCCGGTACCAACTGCTCTCCAAAAGCCTTGCTTCCTTCAAAATCCCTCGGGAAATCCCAAGGTGTAGTCTTCCTTCATACCACTGAGCAATGCCTTCTAGGATGTACAGGAATCAAGACCTTGGGATCCTGCTCCATCAGACAAAGCTACGTCACCTCAATGGAGCTTTGTGGATATTCCTTTGTTATTCTTCCCATTCCAGGGAAGGCATTTTAATACACTGAATCCAGTCCCACTGGCTTCTTAAAGTTTATCTAAAACTGGTAAGCTGTATTAGTGTTCACTTCTATGGCCAAATTACCTGACAGAAAATAAGAAAGGAAAGGTATGTTTTGGCTCATGGTTTCACAGAGATCAGTCCGTGTTCATTCAGCTCCATGTGCTTGGGCAGGGGAGCAATGTCAGCAGAACAGTGTGGTGGAGGAGAGCTATGCATTTTCTGGAGGACCAGGAAACACACAGGGTAATGGGAAGTAGGAAGGATAATATATCCACCTAAGGACTAACCCCTAAGGACTGACTTCTTCTAGCCAAGCCCCACCTCCTGGTTTCCAAATCCTTCCAAAATATTACCACCAGCTCGATGGAGAACCAAGCATTTAAAATGTGGGCTTGTGGGAAGCACTTCAAAGTCAAACCATAATCACAGCCGAAAGGAGTGGCTGAGTTCTCATCTTCTAGGACATCCAGATAGATGGGGAGATGGCCTGTTTCCCTCCGTCTGTCTTGGAACAAGATAGTATATAAAGGCAAAGCACAGGCAGACGAGGGAGGGATGTAAAAACAGATGAGACGAGAATCCTAAATGTTTATCGAACAGGTAGGCTCTGTAAAGGAATATAACACATATATGTATATTTATATAAAAATGATGAAAATGGCTTCCATGGTAAAGGGTGAGTAATCCAATGGCCACCTGCATCCTGGCAAGGTTAAGAATGAAGTCAGTGTTCTGTGTTCTACCTTAGCAGTCCCAATCTGGTACTGAAGGTCAGGAAATTTCATAGAAAGCTGTTGGTCTTCAGTGAATGTTGAAAGTCAAAGAAGCTGAAGCTAAAGTCTTATGTCTGTGAAGGACAGCAACAGCAGCAACAGGGATAGATACCTTAGGCGGCAAGAAGTTAAGGCAAGCAGACAAGCAAAACCACGTTGTTCTTCCTTTTTAGCTGAGCCAGGCATCAGAAGGTGCAATCCACCCTTGGGCAGGGTCCCTTCTCCTCAGTTAATCCTTTCTGGAAGTGCCCTCCCAGATATAGTCAGAAGCGTGTCTCTCAGCAGATTCCAGAAGCCATCAAGTTGACAATCGGGATTAGCCATCGGGGCTGATGACTGGAGCAAGTGTCGACAGCTTTCTCTCTACTCCTGAGCTCCATTAAGCATCTGTCCCTGGCAATTTCCCTGACAGTCATTCCTTCTCTTAATTTGGTGTCAGCATCCTGGTACTCCAGTTCGCCTGAAGTGCCATTTTTAAAGACAACCACCTGGGATGCTACGCAATGCATCACAAAAGGTGACTGCCATGTGGGCACACAGGGCCCTGGGCTGTGTGGCTGCCACCTCACCTCCTGCTCTGTGACGATTACACAGATTATTTTTCTGTGGGTTTGGGCTTGGTGAGTGTGTTAGTCAGCTTTCTGCTGCTGTGGCCTGTAAGAACCAACTCCAGGCAGAGAATTTTATTTTGACTCAGTACTACAGGTTTGGTCCATAGTCACTTGACTTCATTGTCTCTTGGACTATGGTGATGCAGAACACGACGACAGGGAACAGATAGTAAAGCAAAAACACTCACTTCACGGTGGTTGAGAAGAAGGCATGGGAGGAGGGGAGGGATCGGGGGTAAGAAATAGCCTTTAAAATGCCTGCTCCTATGGCTTTCTTCCTCTAGGCTCTACCAGCTCACATTTCTGCCATGTCCCTCTTGCCTATTACTATGAATCCATTAGTGAATTTATCTACTGATGAGATCATAGTCCTCCCCATCTAGTCACTCTTGAGGGGCCACACAGTGAACATTGCTGCAGTGGGGACCAAGCCATCAAAACATGAGCTTTGGGAGGGGCACATTTCCAATCAAACTCATAACAGAAAGAGAAATGACCGCCACCGGCAGGATCCTTTATCTCCCCTGTTATAAGGACACTGGCCTGGATCCTGAAGCTCTTGAGATATCACTGGGTCTATCGGGAGCCTGGGTGACTGATTCACTTTCTTTCCCAAGGCTCCAAGTTTGGGAAGTTAATGCATACACCCCAGCCTTGCTCTCCCTATCCTCTCTAAAAGGAAGTAATGAAATTCCATGAGTTCTGATTGACTGGTACCGGAGTTCTCTAGATACAAGACCAGCAATCTTAGATCCTTAAGTACACTGTGTACTCAGTTTGAATATTGATGGGATATTTTCCAAAGTAAATAGGTGCTGTTAATGTATGCCATTGTTCAAGACAACTGCATGGCATTCATGTTGTCGTGCGACTTTACCAAATGCAATATAAAAATAAAAGTGTATTCTTCCTCCTTCTGCTCCTCATTTGGACCTTGGGAGCTCAGTCTGGTGCTCCAATGTGGGTCTCTGTCTCTATTTCCATCCATCGCCAGATGAAGGTTCTCACTCAGGATAGTGTTTTCTATTTCCATCCATTTGCATGCAAAATTCAAGATGTCATTGTTTTTTACTGCTGAGTAGTACTCTAATATGTATATATTCCACACTTTCTTCATCCATTCTTCCATTGAAGGGCATCTAGGTTGTTTCCAGGTTCTGGCTATTAATGCTTCTAGGAACATAGTTGGACAAATGAGGAACAGAAGGAGGGAGAACATGAGCAAGGAAGTCAGGACCACGAGGGGTGCACTAACCCACTGAGACAGTGGGGCTGATCTATTGGGAGCTCACCAAGGCCAGCTGGACTGGGACTGAATAAGCATGGGATAAAACCAGACTCTCTGAACATGGTGGATAATGAGGGCTGATAAGAAGCCAAGGACAATGGCACTGGGTTTTGATCTTACTGCATGAACTGGCTTTGTGGGAGCCTAGCCCGTTTGGATGCTCACCTTCCTAGACTTGGATGGAGGGGGGAGGACCTTGGACTTCCCACAGGGCAGGGAACCCTGACTGCTCTTCAGACTGGAGAGGGAGGGGGAAAGGAGTGGGGGGGGGGAGGGGAAGAGGAGTGGGGGGAAAGGGAGAGGAGTGGGGAAAAGGGGAGAAGAGTGGGAGGAGGGGGAGGGAAATGGAAGGCAGGGAGGAGGCAGAAATTTTTTCAATGAAAAGAATAAATAAATTTAAAAAAGGATAAAAGTGTAGATTACAGATGGCAGAACTGTATCTCATGTGAGTTCATAAAGTGCATTTGAGTAGGACAAGAAGACAATGGAAATGTGAACTTGAAGCTGCTGTGGTACTGGATGCTGTGGCTTCAATGTCTACTGGTGGAGGGTGGGGTGAACTGGGTATTTATTTCAAGGCAGTTGAACAGACAGTGAAGCAGTGGAGAAATGGGGAAAGACTGTATCTTTTCCTAGCAGTGTCTCTACTGGAGCGGCCAGTCCCACGCTGAGGCTAGAGGTGGGTCAGACCAGCGCTCCTTCCTGAATCCGTTTTTCCACTTAACCTTGAGTAGGTTATTTTACCTCTGAATATCTGAGATTTCTTGCAAGCAAAATGAGGCTATTTCCATGTCCACGGACTGAGTGGTTATAGTTAATGCATAATCAAAATTATGCCTATAATTCTTAGAATCCTGGTACGAAAGGGTCCAGTCAGTCTTGGCTTTCGCTTCTATTATTTTCAGACTGTTTGTAATTGCCTTAAGGTTGTCCAAGCTTTATTGGAAGAATCCACCCAAAATGGTTTTCTTCTGTCACTTATAACCTCATCCCTGTAGCCTTGGGATTGATATAAGGCCCTGCGGTTTGGGGGCCGAGAGTAACCCAGAGCAGACTGGTAACTTCCTCAGAGTCTGAGTCAGTGGGTATCAAGGAGTCTTCAGCCACCCTTGTGGGTATATACTCCCAGCCCTACTTCCCTGAGACACATAGGCCTGTGACTCAGTTTACCACTTGTGCTCAAGGTTGCCTTCAGAAGTTCTACTCTCCTGTCTATGAGACCAGGAGCTGCACGGTCGTTTTTGTTAAAATGCCGGGTCTTAGGGAGCAAAGGACCCTGCATGTGTTCGAGACCTTGCCCACCGGTCCTGCCTGGGCACAGGGTTCAGCAGCTGTCAATCTAACATTTCCCAAATTTTGCTTCTTAGAACTAAGGAGTAGAACTAAGGAAAGTTTCTTTGATCAGCTGCATCTGGGGAAATCTGAGTTGAGTAGATAACTCCACAGAAGCGCTTCTGGAATATTTAATAAGTTAGTGTTATGAAGCTGCAAGCTCCGCTGACCATGTGGGAGGCAATGTCACTCAGACATATTTGGCCGCAGCAGTCAATTAACGAGGAGCCCCGAGAGCTGGGGGTGCACTGAGGGACCCTTGCTAAGGATGACTGAATTCTCTCTTCCCAGCTCCTGCTGGTTCCTCTCTCTCCTTGCTGTCTAGATATCCTGGCTTTGACCTTGACCCCGCTCACTCTTTACGATCTAATGTCTCCCAGGCACAGGCAAACTTTCAGACCACAGCACTGGTGATATGGGGAGTCAAAGTTCTTTTCAGCAGATCCTCAAAGCCCCCAATACAGCTGAGCCGAGACTCTCCTTCCAGGCACTAGCATCTGGCCCAGTCCAGCTTCCAGAAACTCAAAGATCTCCGCGACCTAAGCTCCCTCTGGCTCTGAACTTAGCCTTCAGCTTTACTCTGTCACCCAGCATCCCTTTCTAAAACGTATTCATTCAATTAAAACTATTGAAATCCTGCCTCTGACTTACTGGTGACACAGTTCTAACTGGGAGTTGCATCCTCTCTGGTGGTTTCCGGTTAGGGACCGTTGTTTAATCCTTTGCCTCCAGTTGTTCAAATCAACACTCACCATCCAGGATCCTGAAACTCACCATGGTCTGGAGGCATTTATTAACGTACTCTTTTGTTACAAAATATCAGAAACCAAACTCTAAAACATATAGATTCACATTTTTCTGATCTTTTAAAAACTATTATTTTATATATATGGATGCTGTGACTGCATGCATATCTGTGTTTTGTGTATCTTTGTACATTGTCTATGTACTGTGTATGTGTCTGGTACCCATAGAAGCCAGAGAAGGCATCAGATCCCGTGAGTTACAGATAGTTGGGAACCATTGTATGGGAACTGAGATTGAACCCTTGTCCTCTGAAAGAGCAGCCAGTATTCTGAACTACTGAGCCATCCCTCATCTCTGTCATAGAACTCTGAAACTGCATTTTAATCCGAAAAGGTGCTGAAAAAAACACTCTAACCGCTGAAGGGAAGAGATTCTTACCACTTTTGCTTTTTTATTTTGGGGATTATAATACAATTACATCATTTCTCCCTTCCCTTGCATCCCTCTAAACCCTCCCCACACACCCCTCCTTTCTCTCTTCCAAATTCATGGCCTCTGTCTTCATTATTATTACTTTTTAAGTTTTCTATTTAAAGTGAGAAACATGGCTTTATTTGTGTTTCTCATCAGCTGATACTTGTTCCCTGGACCCCCACCCTGGGCCCACATCACTGTGTTCATCATTCTTCAGCAGCCATTGACCAGCAATCAGGCATGGAGCTCCGTGGGCTTCACAGTTTAGATGGAGGAACATTCCTTCTAGGTGATTCTGGTACATATTGCAATGGATTTGTAGTTTATTCCTGACAGACATTATCGATGTCATAAACACATCCCTTTGAACAGCATTTTATGGTGTTTTGCAGTCCTATGGAAGAGACTTTTTTTTTTTTTACTTTATAGCACAGAGATGTGCTGTTTTGGGAAACTTAATCAAACAGTTTTCTTTCAAAGGAACCAAAATGTTCCACATTCGTTGACCTTTTCGGTTCTGACAAGCAGCTGTCAGGAAATGCCACTTTTTTGATAACTTTGAAGACAATAAGCATTTCTTCTTACCCTTCGGCAGCAAGGTAATACAGCAAGGTGAGTGGGGAAGTGGGTCCTTTAGGCAGGAACAATGGCATGGGAGAGCACTGTGGGGAGAATGTCTGGAATATGTTTTTAACATGGTGTGGCTTGGCAGCGATATGAGTGTGCCGCTGAAAAACATATACCTAAAAACTTTGAAAACTTCGCCACCAACCTTCTACACACTGTGGCTCCCTTGCTAAGACTCGCGTGAGAACTCAGCGCTGTCCTGTGGGTTGTAATAGAGCTGACTGACGTCCGGGAATTAAGATTCTACTAGCCAACCTCCAAGACAAGTCTTCACTTAATTGGCTCAGGAGCCTGAAAAAAAGTAAATGATAATTACCTTGAGTTAGTTAACCTAGCCAACAATACCCATTTTTGCACCTGTTTTTCTATGGGATGCCCTTCTCCATGTGGTAGCCATTGATAAAAACTATTGGAATATATTGAACCCCAAGGTGTTGGATTCCTGTATCATTAAATGCCAAACCAAGTTTTTTTTAATGAACCCTAAAGCATCATTTCTGTTGATATTACTAAGAATTTTCTTGGTGATAGTAAGATGTTTTTATTACTCATTAATAAAGTAGAAATTAAGATGCAATTTTGCCTTTCTTTGATTGTTGCAATGGTGATAGTTTGGGGGATAGAACTCGGCCTGGCAAAGACTAAGCAAGAGCCCTACCACTGTGTTCTAGCTCAGTTCAGGCACTTTATTTCATCTCATGTTCCTATATCTACATTGAATTTTAAATTATTAAATATACAAAATAGCAGTTTTTTTCACGTGGGATGAGATGAGTGCATATGTGTATATGTGTGATATGTGTGTGTATGGTGTGTGCACACATATGAATGCAGCTGTGCCTGCGTGCATGTACATGCATGGAGGCCAGAGAAGAACACTGAGTGTCTTGCCCTACCTCAGATATTTCTGTGACAGGATTTCTCACTGTACTTGGAGCTAGACCAGTGGTCAGCGAGTTCCAGCAAGTCCCAGCCATCCTCCTGTCTCCTAGCACTGGGGCTACAAGTACGTACCTATTAATTCCTGGCTTTTACCTTAGGTTCTAAAGTCTGAACTCAGGTCCTAATGCCTTTCCAGCAAGTGCTTTTATTCACTGAGCTGTCTCCTCAGCCCCCGTGATAGGCTTCCTTACAGCATCTTCACATGTGTATTTAGCTCATGTTGGCAACTATTACCCTCCCTTTTTCCTCACCCTGCCATGCTGGTCCCCTTCTTCTCTCCAAACATTCCCCATTCTGTTGTCATGTTGGTGTGTGCATGTTTGAAAATCTAGATGCTGCATATTTAAATCCGAAATAATTAAATATATATTTAAACTTCGGTTCTTCACGTGAGAGAGATCCTTCAGTGTTTGTCTTTCTGTTTTCCCTCTCACCTTCTCTCTTACTCTGTGCCACCTCGCATTGTTCTTCTACTCCCTCTTCCAAAATAGTCCCTTTCTGCTTCCATATTATCTATATATATAGCATATATATTTTTATTAGATTCCACATGCAAGAGAAACTGATGTTTGTCTTTCTGGATCAGGAAGGTTTTGTTTTGCTTTGCTTTTCGTCTTCTGAACTTGATAAATCCAACTCCATCCATCACCCATTTTCCTTAAGATTACATAATTTCCATTGTACTTTTTGCCTGAATAGACTACATCCTTATCCATCTATGTGATATCTATATTATATATGTCTTTAGTTTCTAATTGTTGATATATCTTGGATCAGAGGAAGGAGGCTTTATCAACTCCCAGCCCGATTCACATGAAGAAAAACTTTGTCAGCATTCAATGGATCCAAGGCTGTAGTCCTAATCATGGCTGTGCCCATGTCAACAATGCAAGTTCCCTTAGAATTTCGCTCACTCAGGGCTTTGTCTGTTCACTACAACCACGGGCGCCAGTTCACCTGCAGCTTCTCTAGAAACTATTCTTATCTCTCTTTAATTAACTGCCTTCTTAACTGTCTCTTTATCCAACAGTTTACGGTCTCACCCCTGCTCAGAAGTCTCTAGAGCCTACTCTGAATCAGAAGGAAGGGAAAAAGTGTGGTTAGCATCCTTGCTGAGTATTTGCCCCATGCCTTCTGGCTCTTGGTGTAATCCGTATCTGTGAGCAATGTGTGGGAGATTCTCCCTTGATGCAGTGAGAAGGAGCTAGATGGGGCTGACGGACCCATGCCCAGATACACTGTTAACACTGAGGGGGAAGCTCATGGCCAGAATGACCCCTGAAACTTGAGGGCAGCAGCCAGAAGATGAGTCTATGGGTACAGGACATCCATCAGCCCAAGACAGCTATCAAGCCAGGACGCCTTCCTTACTAGATCTCTCCTTTCTTGCTCTTTTTTTCTTCCCACTTTTCACCTCAACTCATCCTTTGTTATCGCTCCAACCTTCTCTCATCTCCACCCCTCAATCCCTGTTCTGCTCATCTCTACATTCACCGCTGTCCTTCCAGTCCTTGAGGAGGCAGGTGAAGCTGGTAGAGGGTCAGGCCAGTGTTTTTCAGGCTGCCAGTCTTGACGCATTAACGGGTCAAGAAATCAATTTGTAGGGTCATGAAATCAATTTAAAGGGTCATGGCCAGAATTTTGTTTTAAATGGAATCAAATCAAATCAAATCAAATGGTGTCTATCAAACATAGTGAAGATACGTACTATTTGTTATACTGTATAGGTACATGGGGGTACATCCCAAATGACAACGTGAAACATGTCTCTTCCATGCGCCATTGTCAGAATGAAAGAGGTGGTCTAGAGAGGATGCCTCACCTGTGCTAGCAGCACCTTGCCCTTGGCTTTGAACATGCATCTCATATTTCAAACCACACTAATGTCATTTTCTGTGTTCCCATTCATTTTTGTTCAAGCGATTTCTTAGTTTTGGGGATTGGGTTTGAACAACTCTCTGTGTGCATCTTCTTATTCCTCTGTGAGTATTTCCGTAGATAGCTGTGGATCAGGGCCATGAGGAAATGGGCAATCAACCTATCAGGTGGTGGGCAGGCTTCATGCCATTTTCAAGACCCCGGAGTCTCCTATCAATCATGAACCAGGTCAAGATTTTCTAACCTGTCACAAGAAAACAATGGCATTTGTAAGGAGATAAAGGTCTCCTCACATCCACAGGGGACCAATATCTGGGAGTACAGTCTACTCCAGGCATTTTCCAGCTGTCCCATTGGCTGGTGGCATCAATAAGATAGCATAGTTAGAATCTGTCACACTCTCCAGTTTGGAAGCTCTGTGGAATACTACATCATACTGCACAGCCTTAGAATCTTTGTTCCCACAATTCTGCGTAGGTGTCCATGCTGGGGATACCCATAGATATACAAACAAGCTTGGGCCCTCTGGATCTTACCATTTGGTGCTTGTAATTACCACCTACACTTTGAAAGTGATGCTCTATAGTCTGGGACACAGAGTCAGCCTAGTGATTCTGAACACTTACTGTATAGTCTCCTCTCCTTGCCTGAAGCCTTGACACTTGAAAGTTTCCTTTGTCTTTGTGGGATCTAAGCCCCCACTGCTCCCAAACAGCCTTCTAGTCTTATTACTTCTTCGTTATGGACATAAGCCCGGGACAAGCCAAGATAAGAAGGACAGAATCCAATGGGTCTCCAAATGCCAAATCCTGCTGCATTCACCAAGTGTGCTGAACAGGAAAAATCTAATTACTGCCTTTCTAAAGAGCTGGGCATGGATGGGATATGCCCTTGAAAGTGACCAGCCAAAGTTCATCCTGAAAGCCATTGTCCCCCATAGACTGCAGATCTCTCTCCTAGAGCCTTTACCTCCAGGAGGACCCCTGCCTTAGGCCATTAGTGAAGAGGCTGGTCATTATTAACTCCTTGGCATTGACTGATGCCACCAAAGGGGAGTTTTCGCCATGCATGGATGGTGGCAGGCACTCAGTTGACCCCTAGAATTTAGAGTTTATTCTGCTGTGAAAACAAAGAGGCTGGCAGGAGCTGGAGCTGTCCCTCGTCCCATCAAGCCGTGCCTATTGTACGAAGCTTGCCTCCCAGGCCCTCAGTTATCACCCCAAGACTGGCCATGAGAAGAGAAATCCTTTCTCTTAACTGTGCCTGGGACTTTGTTCCATGGAGGGGGTATCTTTTGAATCTCTTGCGTAACAGAGGAGATTCCGAACTGTGGATTGCATGTAAGAGACCCATTGTTTAATGTGTGTTTATCCAATAGTTTGCATGGTACATGTACCATGGGAATCTTTCTGCCTAGAAAATAACTCTTGTAACAGGTTCTGCATGGGTTTACTTTGTTGGGTGAGATCTGATTTTTCTTTGAAGCGAGATTCATTGTCATTCAGCGGTATCCTTTCAACTCAATTCAGCATGTGCTTACAGTTCATCTATTAGAGGGGCTGGCGTGGTGCAGCCCAAATCTGATCAAATGCCTGCTTTTGTGGGGGAAATGTTATTGGAACTTGGTGGCCCATTCATTTACATATACTACGTGGCACTGTTTACCACAGAAGCAGGGTGGCATAATTTAGACAAAGTCAAAAACATAAACTACCTCTGTTAGAAAGGGATGTGGGTTTTCCTGCCTTAGAGGTATGTATAAAGAATAGAACAAAGTCTGTAACAAGGTCTGTATCCCGAGGGAGGTTATGTTTATTGCAGAGTGAGACCTTAAACACATAAAGCATATCCTGCTAACAGTTTCCCATCCTCTGCTTAGCCACATGATATGTGGCCTCCCTCCTGAGCCCCTGCTTTGATCATCTGTCCAGGACACTCTGTGACTCATATCCCCAAGGAAATTCCATGCAGGCTTCCGAGCCCATGATCCATACTGAATCTTCCTTATGCACATGGCATAAGCTCCATGTTCCTGCAGGGCACAGCCTGGGCCTCCTATTTGTCTTGCAGCCATTATCTCCCCACCCCCACAATGGGATATTCTTGGTGATTGCACCTTGCAGATTCCCAATCAGCATTTGGTTCAGCTGAGTGAATGTTAAGCGCTGATTTCAGGATAGAAGGGACTTACATGAAATAGCTTTCTCGTAAGCAATGGAAAAGATAATCCCAAATAGACCCTGAGCTACACTCAGCACAGGAAAACCCTCCATGTCTCTGTGGGCCAGGACCATGCTTTTGGCTTTCATGCAGAACCAAAACACTTCAAATAATCAGCCATCTGGTAATTGTCTTCAAAGCAAGACGTTGTTTCTGGAGAATATCGGAAAATTTTTGCTTTATAAGAAAGAGAAGCCAAGTATCTCCTTCCTACTCAATGCTCTTAAATCCCACACAAAAGAATTTTTTTTTAAAAAAAAATCAAGATGAAAACAATAATTTTCTGTGACAGGAGTGTTTATATGGCAGCTTTCCCCCCGATGAGCCCATCTGGGGTTCAGCACCTCCCCCCATGCCAATTCATAAATCAGAAAATGCTATTACCCACTGGCCATAAAAGAAAAACCTACCACCAATGCAGGGGGCTCATTTCAGAAGCAGCAGCCCCATTTCCAGGGCAGAAATGAGCTCAGAAAATCAACTTGGCTGACCAGAGAGAGGGAAGGAATGTCTTTTCCTTGACTATCAGTCTTTCTTTCTTCTCTATCCCTTTCCCTCCTTGAAATATGCAGAAAGTGGGGCTACCTGCCACCCTGAAGAAATAATAAGAATAGCTAACTAGATTGGAGTGGGGCAAAGGGCAGCCATGGGGAAGGCGAGGTGCCTGTGGGCTTCCTGAGCAGTCTTTCCTACTGGCTGAAGTCTGGTTCATGAATAAGTAGTGTAGAGAAAACTGAATAAGAGGCCTCCCTTCTGGGCAGGTCTCCTGATCACACAGCAGGCCTAGGCTGAGAACCAAGAGAAGACAGGGTACAAGGAAATTCTTCAGGGAAGGCCAGGAGGGAGAGGTGGGACCCCCGTATGCCTTTGAAATTCCCAAGTATCTTTAAAGCCAGCCATCAGCGCCTCCTCATTTTCTTCTTCCTCCCTTTCCTTCTCCTCTTTCACTTTCTCCTCCTTTTTAATAATTTTGTTATACAGAGAATGAAACCCTGAGTCTTGTGCCTACTAGATAATTGGTATACCACCTAGCTACATTCTCATCCCTTATGGTTTTCATTTTAATCCCTGGGGAAGTGTGCTGGGAAGAAGCAGGGGCATAAAGAAAATTGAAGATGACGAAAGGGATGAGAGGCTAGGAATGAAGGAAGGGGAGAGTCTGGGGGGTAAAGAATCCATTTTAGGGTTCCCCACACATACCTAAAGGGCGAACAGAAGTAGCCAAAGGCAAAGAATACAGCGCTTATGAACCATGTATCTCACGGACTGGAGGAGACCTTTGAGAGACAAAGAACATGGTAGAGTCAGTTACTACAATACTGTCCTCTCATGGCAGGTGCTAGAAAGAAAACTGTGTGGCAGAGAGACACTGACATGATAGATAGGAGGGGGTAAACCAGTTGGCCCAAGAGGCTGGTGGGATATCATGGGGAGCTAGTTGCTAAACACCTGAGAGGAAAAGAATTTATATAGAGAGAAAAGCAAGTGTGAAGGCCCTGACTAGTGTTATGCTTTGTATATGCAAATGACAGAAAAGTAGTTAGTCAAAGAGAGGAAACAGGAGGAATCGGGAACCCATGCTTATACAGAGGGGAGAACTTGTGGACATCACTCCAGTAGTTCCAGAGACATACTGGACCCAGGTATTCATGAGTCTTTATAATCTAATCCTTCCAGATTTCAGGCTAGGGTTATATAAGTTATATATGAAACACAAATGAGTTTCATGTTTAAGCTACAATACCATCCCCAGGAGATTCCTTATGTCTGTTCAAATACTCCATTTGAAAAACATTCAAAATTCAGAAGCACTTCTAGTCCTAAATATTTTAGATAAAGGATATGTTAGCTGTGAGTTTATGAGTGTTGCATTGAAGAATGAAACAGAGAGAGAGATTGAGAGAGTCAGAGACAGAGACACAGAGAGAGACTTTTCCTTGGAATAGCTTAGACCAAGACTGAGCCCACATTTTAATTCTCCACTTTTCTTACGGTGTCTTCCATCTGTCTGTAGTTTGTGGTTTGGGACCTGTGGCCTGTCTGTTACACGTGTGTGATCTGTGTCTGTCCCTGTTTGTTGTGTTTTGGGTCTGTATTTATTGAATAGCACAGAAAACATGATATGAACAAGTAATTGGGAGGAGGGGTGCTTTTCTACAAAATCTTTTAACAGAGATTCTCAGGGGAGGAGGTGACTTTACTACCCAGAATATCACTCCACACTATAACCAGATGCTATCAATCTATAGCCGTAGTCTTTGCTTCTGGCGTCCATCAGATAGTTGTTATTTTAGGTCATTTTCAACCTGTTGGCTGTTTTCAGCAGGCGATTACCACGGCATATACACACACATTATTTTGGGTCAGAGGCATGGAAGAGTACAGAAGACCAGAACTATGCATTTGCCTTAGGTTTTAAAAAATGGTTACAGGGAAACCGAAGGCATGGTAAGGTTGGTTACATCGCTTTCTTAAAGGCAGGCTAAAAAGCAGTCTGGGTGTGCATTAGGACAACAAGTTAAGGACATAATCTTAAATGGTTTCAAGGTGTGTTACTCGTTTGATTGCAAGGTCTGGCAAAAGTTCAGTGTCTTCAAAGATGAGAGGTGGTTTCTCAAAAAGATTGCACCACAAAACTGTGTTTCAAAATAAAAAAAAATAATTCAAATTTATTAGGACCAAAATTTAAGAGCATAAGAGAGAAGGTAAAATTTTAAAGTAATACCACATTAATAACTGCTGTCAAGGAGATCTGCCCTGGGATACAAAAATCAGTTGGCAAGAGTTTTAGAAGTGGTATGCTTGAAAACTTCATTTATTTCCTCAGCAGCTTGATTAACACAAAGTGAAAAGCATCCTTACACCAGGATCCCCTTTAACCCAGACATCAGCATTGCCATCTGTAGCAGGGCCTGGCGGTGTCACAAGCCCCCTAATAAGTGGCTGAAGAGTACAAACTCATCCCAACTCTAGAAAACGCCAGGCAAGCCCAACAGTATGCAGATTGTCAGGCATTCTACAAAAAATCTGAGCAGTCACCAAAAGCACCAAGCTCAAGAAGACAGTGGGAGACGGAGAACCTGTTGGAATAAGGTTGTGCCGAGGAGGTAACAGCTAAGAGAATGTGGGACCCTGGAAAGAATACAAAATGAAATACAAAGGCCAGGGACACGAGAGTAGAGCCTAGCGCATAGTCACAGTGTAGTAGCGCTATCCGTTCCCAGGCTGTGTTCAGAGAACAGTTGTGGAGGCTCTCAGCATGAGGGAAAGCTGGGGATGCGAGCTCTCACTACTCTTTGTAACTTTATTGGGTGTCAAGATAGATTTGTCCAACAGACCTAGGGCCGGAGATGGAAAGAAATGGAAATAACAGTGTAGTCACTACGACAACTCCAATACAGACACTTGCATCACCCAGCAAAGTCCACTCTTGCATTTTGCAGTCCATCTTTGTCCCCTTCTCCAGCTCTGGGTGTCGCTGATTTTCAGCTGGGGCTTTGCCCTTTCTAGAATTGCATGTACATGGAGTCAGACATTTTGAGGCCCTTTGTTTCTGACTTTTTTTCACTCAGCCCAACACTTTTAGGAATCTCCCATTGTATTGTTCCTTTTCTGTCGCCTCTGAGCATGCTCCAATGTGGATGCATACTGTTTTCCATCGAGCCGTTTATGATTCGTTCACAAAGTTCCTGCAGACACTCGATGTGACCATACCGTTCTGTTTCTCTTAGGTTAAAGAACTAAGAATGGGAGCTCTGACTCACAGTGTAGGGAACTGACAAACTGCTTTCCAGGCTGGTTACTGTTTGCATCTTTATCAGCAGTGTGTAGGAATTCCAATCACTTCTCAGCCTCACCAACATTTAGTATTGTTAGATTAGAAAAAGAAATAGATATTCACCTCCCTGGATATAGCAGCACACGCTTGTAGCCTCAGCTCTTGGAAAGGAGAGGCGGGAGGATCAGGAGTTCAAGGTTATCCTTAGGTACACCACAAATTCAGGGCCCACCAGGAATAATAAGACCCTGCCTCAGAAAAAAAATAAAAAACAAAAATCAAAATCAAAACTACATCAACAACAACAAAAAGTTACTCATCTGGTCATGGGAACTAAATTATTATGGGTTTAATTCACACTTTTTTGTATGATTGATGATTCTAAGAGTCTTTCCATATGCTTATTGGCCATGAATATATCTTCTTTGGCAAAATGTTTGATGTTTTGCTATTTTTAAAACCATGTGTCTTATTAACTTGTAAAGTTAGTCATATTTCTGCAAACCCACCTTTTGTCAGATATGAGCTTTGCAAATATTGTATCGCAATCTATGGTAAGGGTTGGGTCTACAGAATAGGAAACC
The DNA here is from genome assembly GCF_037038515.1 of Microtus pennsylvanicus. Lineage (NCBI taxonomy): Eukaryota > Metazoa > Chordata > Mammalia > Rodentia > Cricetidae > Microtus > Microtus pennsylvanicus. Next base: position 25,873,738 of record NC_134597.1, on the reverse strand, counting down.
AAAGCATCCTCAGCTCATCAAGGATGAAGAGATTTTCCATTCCAAAAGCTTGTCCTCTTAGCCTCTGAGCTATAACTGACTCTGGATGGTCACCATACTGGGGGGCACAAAGATGCACCATCATCCTGGTCCTCAGTTAAGCCTGGTCCATCAGTTAAGCTTGGTCCATCAGTCAAGCCTGGTCCATCAGTTAAGCGCTTCCTTTCTCCACCCTACGAAACTCCACAGTAACCTCTGCAGCAGCCACTGGGATCATCAGTGGGAACCACACAGCCCTGCTCCTCTCCTACATAGACCTCTATTTATAGAACATTCCTCTATAAGTTGAAGACACACCTTGTCAGCCGTTTGGTTTCTATAAAAATGATCATTCATTAATTATAATTTCTTAACCACACATAACAACTTCTTCTTCTGAAAACAAAGGGGATATTCTTTGTCTAATGATACTCTAGGCTTATTTTAGCTCCCTCTGCTTAGTTTTTGGCAGCCTGGTTAGATATTTCTCTTACAGCTTGTCATGCATTTCTAGAGGAGAGGGCAGAGGGTGAATGGTTCTTTTCCATGTTGAGGTTCTGCATGTGGGATTGAGGACACTAGCTTTTACCTGAAGATCCTTTGAGTCATTTAAGATACGGAGCCTGACTCTTTGCTTCTTGGATCTTGGCTGGTAGGAAAGATCTAGAGTTATAAAATTCTTCCCATTTTGTAGTCTTGAGGAAAGGAAGACAATGTCAAAATCGTGACTGTAGGGAGACAGTCACCGAGGAGTCTGAAGATCTTGGCCATTGTCACCCCCAACAGCTTCATTCTTTACCCCTTCCTTCTCTTCCCATGAGCCCAAATCCCAAGCAGCATGGCAACACTCTAGCAAATACCTAAGCAGAGATGACACACACCAGCAGTATAGCTTTCTATACTCCAGACCCAAAGGAAGAGGATTGCACATTTGATTTTAGTCTGGGAAGCTGGATGGAATATTCTAGGCTGAACTAGTCGGGAGACTAAAGTCAAGGGAAGGCTTGAGTACATGTTTGTGTATGTAAAAGATGTATTAGAAACCAACAAAGTGTAAATTGGAAAGCTTTTGGTATAACATAGTATGTTGCATCCTCTTATGATTGTAGGTCTTGATGAAAGCAAGTAATCATTAGAGCACATTACATATGCTCCGTGACGATGTGGACAATGTAGGGCTGGTTTTACACCTTCTACACTGACTGGTTGCTTTGTGGTTGCTCTATGAAGACATTCAATTACTACTCACCAAATATTTGATGACTGCTTGTCAAGTATGAGACGCTGGTGTAGGCAAAGAAGGCATAGAAACAAATCAAAAGGCTCATCCTTTAAAGAGCTCATGAGGACTGGCTGTCATCATACAAACACACAAACAATATCATTATGAATTAAGCATGACAGGAGTAGTGAACATATGATAAAGCACCAGCAAGGAGTCTGATGATGACCACATATGAGCCGAGTTACAGGGATGAGCAGCAGTTCATTCAGGAAACCAGAGAGAAATAGAAACATTCTGGGTGGTAGGAGAAAAATTATAAAGTTAAGGAGCAACTTAAAATATTGTGGAGTCTTAAGGAAAGCTATAAGGTTTTTGCTGTTGTTGTGTGTGTTTGTTTGTTTGGTGTTTTTTTTTCCTGGAATATCCACTAAGATGAGAAATCGTAAAGGATGGAAAGTCTGACAAGATTGATAACAGGCTGTGTCTTACGTTCCAAGCTAACAAGAACCCTGGACTTGATCCCATGGGCCATAAAGCTTCTTTGTCTGCTGCTGTCATACTCAACTAATTGTGCAATCATTTGTGTGTTTGCATGATGACAGTTATCATGAGCTCTTTGAAGGATGGACTGAGTTTGATCTGTTTCTATACCTTCCTTGCCTACAGCAATACCTCACACTTGACAAGCATTCATTAAATATTTGATTATCAAGATCATCCTGATAACATTACAGTGGCCCAAAATTTCAGGGCTATCAAATTTAAGAAATTTTTATTATCAATATGTTGGGTACTTATTTAACTTTCCAGACAGTGCTAAAAGTAGTTTTATTTCCATTTTGTAAACAAGAAACTGAAAGATTTATAATTTGCCTGTAGTCATGCAGCTGGTAAGGAATAAAGTTGTGATTATGACAGTTTCATCAGAATTAAGGACCCCATTTAAACGGCTGTAGGAATAGAGACAACAATGTAGGATTAAGGAATACTTGTGAGGTTACATAACCTTGGTGATGGTAGAATACAGGAGGTCGAGAGAGATGCAATAGAATGACTGCTTGGGATGATTCCTAGATGTCTTGATCATTGTAAACTGGTTGTATTTGATGCGAACTGCTTACTAAGACATGTAGAAGGACTACCTTTGTAACACCTTCATGTGACCCCCATCTCATGGTAAGTATCTTCTATCTGTGTTCTAAGTCCCACCCCCTTCAAATGCAACCTTCTTCTCTGCGTCTTTTAAACTGTGTCTCAGATGTAGCTCAGGCTGGCCCTGAGCTCAAGATCCTCCTGCTTCAGCATTCAAATGTTGGGATTACAGGAGTGGCTACCACGCCTGGCTACCTTCTAAGCTCATACTTCCTGTCATCAGGTGGTCTTATCTCCATCTTCAATCATAGTCAACTTTGATCTATTCTCTCTACCTACAGTCTTTTTTCTTTTCTTTACCACCAAATAAATTTGAATCTGTGGTTTAGATGCCTACTTTGAGTTTTTCTAACTTTCCCCCACCTAGAACTCTGTAATCTAGACTTTCTAATGAAACAGTTCTCTTAAAAAAAGGTAGCCTGTGACCTCTGCCTGACCAACTTTCTGATGTCTGTTCATCTCTCATACTCTTTGACCTTGGTGGACGCTCATTTATCATCTTGTGGCTGTGATACTGACCTTAACCTGAATTCATCCTACATAGAACTCTGATCATAAGATCAGATTTTTTTTCATTGACACTTTTAACGAATGTCTAAAAACAAATGGAATTTTATGTCAAATAAGCATCTAAGTCTCTGAAAATAATTCTTTGATAGCATTTGTGAATAAGTCAATGCAGAAGTCACCACTACTGGGGGAAGGACACTGCCAGTTGTATGTCTTCTTTTTTCCCTCCGTATGACTAATCACTTCCTTCCTTATATATTTATTTAATTTCCTTAACATCGGGATGAGGTTTTATTGTGATATACTTGATCTGTAGACAAAATGATTAATTTAGAGTATCAATTACGATGGGGTAAGACAGCATCAGAGATGCTTGAAACTTTCATGAACTTAAAACACAGAGCGTTTGATTTCTATTTCATTCTGATTTTCCTATAGTTCTGGCAGTCCTGTGGGGATGGACCCTTCAGATGAGGTATTTTGGGGTCCACACTGATACCCTGTGTACCTCTGTCTCTGACACATGGTCTGTCTTGTTACTGCTTCTGGGAAAAGAAAAAGCTACATACTCACACATTACCTAAAAAGTGTGGTACAAGAGTTACATATAGAAATTATGTGTAACCTCCCACCTCCCACTTGCCAGGAGTATGGCCTCATACCCATTCAGGGTAATGGAAAAGTCTGTTTGTATATCTAAGAAAGACAGAAAGCCTGAGTTTAAGTGACTATTTCTATTTACCTCTATGTACCACATTCGCAGAGTTTTTCCTTGATTTTCTAGTGGTGAATGGATGCTCATTTGCTACTAAATTATTTGTGTGTGACCAAGCAGAAGCTCTCGTTAGAACCAAGAACACACGCTAGTTCACATTGGAGAGGTATTTCAAAGGCTAAAAATCGGCGGTGCTACATATCAGGACCGGAGCTTGAGGACAGCTCCCCTGCCCAGCCGGCTGTGTGTCAGTTTTCCTAGAGGTACTGATAGGCAGAATTTTCTTTGGGGTGTAAATGTATATGTAATGTCAGATACAGCAGCTAAATCTCCTTCTTATTCTCATCCTACTGGCTCACCGATTGGAGCAATGTCCTGGATGAACAGACTTTATTAAGTGCTATTCTCTATCTCTCTGCGTTTGGTTGCCACGTCCATCTAAATTTTAAGCAACAACCTGTACTCTGTGCTTATGAGTCTGCACTGCCTTTCACCCTAATGAAACTGCCACGTAATTTTGGAATCACTGGAGAAAGTCTGGCTCTCGCCCCCAGGTGATAGATTGAATAACTAGTCTCTTGCTGACCTCCATCAGTCTATAATTTCTAGCCATCTTTGGCTCTCACCTCTGAATCTGTCCCTCGCTCCAGGTTCTATTTGGAAGCCATCTTCATGCTCCATATAATGTAAGGAGTCCTGGGAACACCAATTACCTATGAAAGAAACTCGTGTGTGACATCTCTCTCCGTATGTAATATGGAAATTAATAAGTATTTGTTTTCTGGCAAAATTAAGTCAACTGTAGGTAGGGATAGGCCCTTGCTTTTCCATATATGCATATGTCTTTATACTTAAGGTTTCTTGCCAAATAAGCATTTAGGAAGATGGGTTCGGCTCTTAAAAACCTGTGAGTGAACAGAATGGATTCTGAGCATGCTGGTGTTCTCGATTACACCCGTCAGCCCCTCAAGCACGTTTCTTCATGATTTCCCATTATAAGTGGGGTCTCAGCACACTGACTTCCCATAACGTGCTGAGAGCAGCTCCCTCCACCCTCCGCAGGGCTCCCTATTTACCTCGTTTCATTCTCCCTCAAGATAAAATGTCAGACATCCCAGCAGTGGGTTCTTATTCCCCCATACCTAGCAGCCTCTTAGGGAAAAGGAGAACAGGACAAAGCCACACATAGAGGAAAAACTAACTCACCAGAAGGACATGTTTGGGGAAGGGCAATCCCTGGCAGAAAGAAAGTGACCGTTCTTACCAGGAAGAAAAGAGCATTTCAGAGTATCAGCATTAAGTCAACTTTTTGTTATTTTTCTAGTGAGACAATATTTGTCCTTTCAGATCATACTGCCCTTTGTATGCATTCCTGACCCATCATCCAAACCACTCACCCAGTAAAATGCTTGCCATATAGGCTTGAGAATATGAGTTTAGTTCCCAACACCCACACACAAAATAAACTCAATGGCATTTTTGGAGGTTTCTTGTCATAACGCTTTGCCTGGGCATTTTCTTCCTTTCCTTCTTTTTTTTTTCTTTATAGCCTTTCTGCATAAATATTATGGTTTCCAGTGTTGTGATTTTATGGATTTCTGTGTGTGCAAATGTATTTGTCTCTGTGTCTATATGTGTTTCTTCAGCCTTCCCTTTGGACTCTTTTCCCTCCTGGTAATCCCATTCTTGTTTATTTCTTTTTATTTTATTTATTATTTTTTAGATTCCTGTTTGTGTTCTAAATGAGAGTCGGGGAAAGATCTGGGAGGAGTTGGGGATTGGAAATGTAATCAGAATATATTGTGAAAAGATTTTAAATTAAAAAGAAAAACTTGGAATGGTGACATGTGCCTGTAAGTCTAGTGCTGGAGAAGTAAAGATAGGGAGATGCCTTGCACTTCCTGGCCAGCCAGCCTGGCCAAGTCAGTAAGTCCTGGGTCCTAATAAGAGACCCTACCTCAAAACACAAGGTGGATAGCACCTGAGGAATAGAACCCAAGGCTGACCCTTGGCCTGCACATGAATGCACATACACTTGCAGTACTACACATAGGAACACACACACACACACACACACACACACACAGAGAGAGAGAGAGAGAGAGAGAGAGAGAGAGAGAGAGAGAGAGAGAGAGACCCAGAGGTATATTTCAGTGGTAGGGTGTTTTCCTAGCATGCACAAGGTCTAACATTCAATCCCCAACACTGATAAAGAAAACTTCCTACCAACTCGTGAAGCCTAGCAGATGTGGTGATCCATTCTGCTTTAGGACTCGTGAGCTGAATTGTTTAATTCCCTCCTAATCTATAATGTTTGCTTACCAATCAGAACATCTGGACCCATTCCAAAAACAAAGAGCATGGGCTAACAGAATAATAATACCTCAGATTTACATAACACTTTCCTTGGAGAGACTCCAATTACTTTCTCAGTTACATTCTACTGGCCCTCAAAGAGGGGTTATGATCCTTTGTTACTGACGGGGACAACTGCAATGCCAATGGAAGAGACTTAAAAAGGGAGCAGTGCATTCCCGTGTCTCCTGGGCATTCCATTCACAGACATTCACCTGCATATGGCATGTCAGGAACATGCCTTAATTCACAGGGGTGTAGCAAGTGATAAAAAAGAAAAGACTGGAAACCTATCTGCCAGGGGTTCTGGCAGTCTTACTCCTCCAAGAGGAAGCAGCTGTCTGAGATGCTTAGGGGGGTGTCCTAGCAGCCAGCAGCTACATTGTGCATAGGAACAAAAGCAAGTGATAGCTGTCTGTCTCAACAGCCTACTGGGCAGGGGTTCTCAACCTGCGGGTCACAATCCTTTGGGGGTGTCAAATGACCCTTTCCCAGTGGTTGCCTAAGGCCATTCGAAAACATAGATATTTACGTTATGATTTATAGCACTAGCAAAATTACAGTTATTAAGTAGCAACAAATATATAATTTTATGGTTGTGGGGGTCACTACAACACGGGGAGATGTATTAAAGGGTCACAGCATCAGGAAGGTTGAGAACCATGGCTAGAGGGTGAGCCTCTTAGCCCTTAATTCCTTAAGTTCCTCGCTTTTTCTGCTCTCCACATAGGGCTTGTTTTAAGTAATTTCTTCTAAGTATTTCATGACCAGGTATATGACAGAAGCATAGTTTCAGGTTCATGAGAAAAGCTGAGCTTCAGAGAGGTGGGGCAAAGACAGAAGCTATGAGAGGTTTTTCAGTACAGAATGTGTCCCTCTGTGATACTTTATAAGCAAACTAGGCCCATGCACAAAGTAGGGTCACTTGCGAAGAGAAACCACCCTGTCTCCTTCCTTGTGTAATAAATTCTCTCCCGTGAGAACAGAGCACTCACAACAAGACAGGGAGTTCCCTGCCCGTCGGGCCATAGCTCAAGTCTGCAGACCATAAAGTGGCCTTAGAGGTTGGTGAGTTCATATATTATCCTCCCCGTCGCGTTGATCGCATTTTTAATCCGGGTGTGCACATGAGCACTAATGGCACTGGCTTAGAGAATGAAGTCCCAGTATTTATCTTGTTTTAATTATATTAGAAAGCAGAGATATTCAATTAACCAACTAATCAAGCGAGCCAATCAATAGGGGACCTGGCAGGATTCACCACTGTCGGGCTGGGTTAACTTGTTGTGGATGGTAGTGTGTGCTTCAGAGTGTGTGTGTGTGTGTGTGTGTGTGTGTGTGTGTGTGTGTGTGTGTGAACTCTTGAAGGCTTCAGTGGTCTTACTAGGAAGTGAGAGAAAGGAAGCCAGATTGTGGCTTTCAGATCAGGGCAGAGACTCCAAACTTTTCCCTTTTGCCTGACGATAAGGAGTGTCTGCGGCAGATTCCTTTGGGGTTAGGGTGCAATTTGTTCGACTGTGTAGGTTTGGTTTTCCTCGAATAGCTGTCTCCATTATCCCCATCTGATTGGTTCCTGAGCCCCCAGTGGATAACAAATCTGTAGGTGCTCAAGCCTCTTCTCTAAAATAGGGTGCTATTTTCATATAATTTGTACACTTATCTCTGAATAGTTTAAGTCATTTCTACAGAGCTTATGATATCTAATACCATAGAAATGCAAGAGAAATGCTACTCAAGTTCAGTAAAGATACAGTTTATTTAATATTTTTGCTTCAACGTTGACTGGATGTAGAACCCACTGACACAAAGAACCAACTGTGCATCTAAAGTGCCATTTTCCCGCATTCCCAAGACTCGAGCTCTGAGAGTCCTATGTTCTGCCACAGGACAAATACAGTGTATTAACTGGGTCTGCAGGTCTGATGCTCTCTGGGGTGACCTGTGGTCTCTTGTTTCACAGACTGTCGCACAGCGTGTTCTTCCCCTGGAAAGCCTCTCCCAGGAACACTGGGACGTATGCACGTGTCCAACATGGGGAGCAGCCAGATGTTGAGGTTTGGGCTGGGGACATGAGATGGGTACACACTCTGCCCTCACCACTCACATGCATAAACAAGTTGCCTGAAACCTGGGAGTGATCGGTGGCCAAAGACTGTACCTGTTGCTTCTTTGCCTTCACCAGGCTCCTGCCATCAACCCACCTGGACATGCAAGTTGTAACTCAACTTCCCGTGATGAACTGGTGTTGGAAAGTTTCTTAGGGTTGCCGCATTATCTGACTAGATGTATGTGTAAACTCTCATTCCAGGGAACATCCCCAAGTGTCATTCCTCAGGGTTAGTCCACCTTTTTGTTTGAGGCAGGGTCTCTCACTGTCCTGGAACTCACCAAATGAGCTAAGTTAGCTGGCTAATGAGATTTTATGGGTCCTCCTGTCTCTGTCATCCCAGTGCTGAGATTATAGTCATTTGCCATGTGCCTGGCTTTTTGTTGTTCACATCAGATTCTCATGCTTGTGAGGCAAGCACTTTATGGACTTAACTAGCTCCCCAGCCTAGCTCACTATTTTGTTTGGTTTTTTAAACTTGTAGGGGGAAAATCCAGTGTGGCATTTGCCCCTAGGTGCTCTCAACTTTGCTGGATGTTATCCCTCTGTGCCCTGAGCCCTACTAGTCAGGGTTTTAGGTCTTCTCATCAGGCCTACCACAAAGTCCAGGGTTTCAATAAGAACAATTGCGGGACCTTTTCCTGTAGCTGAAGATGGGATTGGGAAGGGAGAAGACCTCCTAAGACAGATCACATTTCCATATCCCATCCCATAAACTTACCACTGCCTAGTGCTAGCGTGGTATGTGCAGAAGTTCAATTGCCCAGAAGCCCAGTTAGGTGGCTGGGAAGTGAAAGAAAGTAAAGCGAATGAGCACAAAGAACACCCGAGGCCCATCCTTTCAAATTCAACATCTCCAAGGCATCCTCAGAGGGCCAGGGGACATACTTGGTGCAACGCAGAAGCTGATGCCCACGCAATAGCTTTCTGTCAGTTCAAGAAGCTGCCTGAATCTCCCAGGTCTTGCTCCTCTGTGAGCCGCTACTCCCTGCTGTTTCAGACCACCGGGTATTCCTGGAAGGCAGCCATGTAAATGTAATGGAGTGGATGGGAAAGAAAGTTATTTCACACAGAGATGTGTGAGAAAGAGAAGAGCTTGAAGGCTGCTATCATTTCCCCAACATTTGATGAGTTTCAGTTCATTAAGAGTTTTGCAGGCTTGTTAATTTAATAGGGGCAAATAGCGCTGCAGTGTCAGACAACAATTGGTAATTTGAAGGGGCTGAAGAGGGATGAGAAGCGAACTGGTCATTACCTAGCAGTGTTTAATCAGAAGACAGGAGCTTTCGGCCTCACTGCAATGTCGTCGAAAACTGGGGATCTGGGATACAGGGATTTTTTTTTTTTTACCATGGCTGGCGGGCTAGGAAAATGGCCATAGTTGAGATAGATTTTAAAATTCAACCTTTCTGTTTGCCTCTCTTCAAATACAGATAAACACACTCAGTCTTCTCTCTTTCCCAGAGCTACACTCAGTCCAGGGAATAGAGGGGGCATCTTTATCATAACGCCTGAGGTCTGTGGGGCCTCTCCTGGGTACCAAATCAAATGTCCATCTCTAAATCATTCAGGCATCCTCTTTCCCCTTTTCCCTCCTTTCTCCACACCTCTTTCCATGCTGCAGTAAAGTTTTCCATGCATGCCCCACTAACCCTGTTCTTCACCAGGAAGGCAGTGGCCTAATGCTCCCTACATCCTGTGGACACAAGGTCCAGTAAGTGTCCATGTGTGTGACAGGTAGGCTCACAACACACAGTACTTACTCCTGTGCCCTGGCCTGATCTTCCGAAACTGTGCAGAGTTCCATTTCTACTGGGAGAACCTGGGCACACTTGCCTGTGCTACACACCTTGCTGGTTGGGGGTGGGGCCTAGGATCCTGCCTGGCCTATTCCTAAACCGATCCTTTCCTCAGGACTGAAAACGAAACCCATCCTGGCTTTTTGTTCTTTGGTACCCATTCCCTCCGTGCATCATACTGCTACTTGATTCCTAATTCATGATGCCAGTTGGCCATTAAAGAATATGTTGAAGATGTAATGGTTCAGAAAGCATCTTTGGCTTGAAGTTTTCTGACCTGGACCAGCATAACATGGACCTTTTCTTGGGATAGATGCCCAGCAAATACTGATCACTGATGAGCAAGGCTTTGCTTTTAAAGTCGAAATCAACCTGCCTGTGCTGATACAGATGTTTTAGGGTGGCTTTGGGCCTTGGACCATCATGTAAAGATGTATCAAGCAGGACTCAGCTGACCCCACAGTACAGCTGATAACACCCAGAGTTTTCCAGAGCTCTGGACCTGGTACATGGTATGGTTGGGACTCAAACCCTCGTCTCTCTAGCCCCTTTCCACTCTACCAGGCTGCCTCCTTTCTGACCCGCTGCACTAAAGTCATAAGCAACCTCCATTATTATTTAAAAGCTTGCTACTTTGTGTACTCCTGAGAATACAAAGGGGACATATGGGTATTACTCGTAGTTAGATGATGTCCCAAGAGTAGGGGTATCTCAGAGCTTTGCAGAACCCTGATAAGTCTGTGGTCTGGTCGATGCTGAGATCCACCTCCCTCGGGTACCACAGAGTGGCAGAAAAGAGCAAGTGCCACCTAGTGTAAGAGGCCCCAAGAGCCAGCTCCAGCACGGGAGTGGGAGTTACTGTCATTACCAGTGCGACAAAATGCCTGACAAAAGCAACATTGGAAGGGAGGGGCTTCCTTTCGCTCACGGTGGCTGGGTAGAGTCTGTCTCTACCCACGTTGGGCAGGAAGGTTGGGCAGGCAGGAGCCTGAGGCCACAGGTCACATTGCAGATGCAGTCAGCAGGCAGAGAGATGTGAACGCCTCCCAGATTTAGGGTGGGTCCTCCACTTCGGCTTACTTCATCTAACTAATCCCTCACAGACATGCTCAAAGGCTTGTCTCCTAAGTGAATATAGATCCGGACAAATTGATAATCAATACTAACTATCACAAGAAACCATATGAGGCCTCTTTTGCACAAGCAATGAATGAGTTCTGAATCATAGAAATTCCAGGACAAAGCCAAGAGTGCCCAAGCCTCACACGTGATAGTCATTCCATTGTCACCGCTGAGCTCTGTAGGCTGCATGTCCTTAAAGAAGAGTCACTGAAGTATCTACTGCAGAGGGAAGAACACTCTGATTAGGCCTTGGTTGTCCAAGCGTATCTGCCCTATGGTCCAGAACTTTCAGTATCATTAAACTAATACGCAAGCTTTGGGGTCTGTCTCTGCTTCTGGCTGCTGTTTTTCCCTCCTCTTCTTCTTTATGCTTTGTATGTTGTCAGTGGTCTCACGTCTCCCATCCAGTATCACAGTGTAGCGAGACATCTGAAAGAATTACTAGTGACTATAATGATTATCGTCTGTGTCCCTCAGAAGGCTCAATGTAGGTGAATTCTAAACTCTCTCTGCTGTAAGGACAGCAGCGGCAGATGAAAGGGTACCACGGTCTTTCCCAGACTTGCAGTTTCCAAAGTGCTTTTTTCAGACACTATCTCCTTGAACCTGTCCAGCATCTGCTCACTATTAGGACAACGATCTTGGGGAAGCAAGTGAGAGGGGTCAAATTAACTTTTAAGGTCTCACCACCGAGGTACAGAAGGCAAGTCTGCAGCCCAGATTTGGAGCCCAGGGCCTCTGCAATGACTCCAGACACAACCCTGTGTTTTTTCCTGGATGTAGCTTTTAATTTTCTGTCCCGCAAAATCAATGAAGCAAATGGCCGAGTAGGTAGGTTTTGAATAGTATCGCCTTTCTGTCTTCTGGAAGACCAGCTAATGGGGATGAAATATTCCAGCTAGCCTAAGGTTGGGAGGCTCTCATATCAGCCAAGGCAGAGATCATTACCTCTGTCCAGAGTGAAGACGCTGAGGCTCAGAGAGGCCAGAGAACTTGCTCACAGCTGCTGGATTGTGGGGAGCCCCTCCAGGTTGCTCAATGGTGACATACAGGGGAAAAGTTGACTGATAACTCCCTAGGAAATTGAACGTTGAGGTGGCTGTGGATTCAAATGCGTAGAGCACATTGGAGAGCCCTGCAGTCCCTTCCCACAAACCACATGTGAGCTTTGTCCCTGTGGTGGTGGCAGCCTGCTGGCTTTCCTCTTGCGTACGTCTCTTCATTTCACCTATCCGCCAACTAGACCCAGGCAGGGAAGGTCAAGAATTGCAGGGAGAATCTCAGCCTCCTCCTGCTTGGCATGTGTTTTTACCCATGGTCCTGTGTTGGCTGTAGGCACACATGTCAGCCTTAGGATTCCAGGCCCAAGGTAAAGTCTCAGAGGCTGGAAATGAAGACGTGGGTTTCTGATTCCATGGCGACAGGAGCTGGTGGTGCCACCGGGCCACTTGCTCTTTACTGCTTGCATTCTTGTCTAAGCCTCAATTTCAGCATTGTTTGCTTGTGTAAATTTGAACCCTTGACTTAGGGGATCACAGATGGGGGTTAAACCCGAGAGCCAAGCATCCTTGCTGCTTTTACCCCTTAAAGCAACACCCTATCAGGTACAACACTCCCCATCAGGTACATTATTACACTGGAGCCCACAAAAGATCCCTCCCCGCCCCCCCCAAATGGCCATCTGAAGCAGATGGCACCTCTCTCACTGATCACATAAGGAATAACCCGAACAACAATATTAACTGATCAGCTAATTAATTTAAAGACTTGTTGCCAGGGGAACCTGATGGGCACATAGCACTGTGTTGCCACCCGCTGGGCAGTCTGTGCCCCTGGGTCTTCTATTCTCTCCACCAAGGAGCTCTATAGGAAAACAGCTCCAGCCCCAGCAGGCGTATCTGCCTACCCCTAGAAAGTGAGGAGAAAGCCCATCACGATTCCTTGTCAAGGGTCCACTGGAAACCAAGTTGCAAGCAGTCACAGTGTGTTTCGGAACATCTGGGCTCCCATCCATCAGCCCAGGACATCATTAATAACCCACAGCCTAATGACAAAGATGAATATTGAAGCAGAGAGTAGGGAGGGTGGCGGTCTCAGAGCAGCGAGGCGGAGGAGGAAAGTGACATATTAGGCCAGTATCTGGTGTAACCTCCCCACAACCAGGCTAGGCCCTGAATGATTTATCAATACGGTAAACGGATTTTTATAATTAAAATTGATTCTTTTTTTGTTTTGTTTCAGTGTGGTCTAGAAGGGCTGGGTCAACTTCAAGAGGGAAGATGGGGAAGGAAAGGGAGTGCACTCTCAATTTTCCTTCTATCTTAGCTCATTAAAGGGAGATGGAGACTCTTGTTTTACAAGTGAGAAAGCAGTAGTCTGGAGGGGTTGACCTACTTGGCCAGCCTCCAGAGGCCGAGAGAGGCCAGGCAAAGCTGGGGCCGGATGGCTGAGACACTCTCCTTTGCTCAGCACCGCTTATGCAGGCGATCATGGACCCACAGTACACCCCTGTGTGGCTGATGGCTGCTTCACCCCAGAAATGACACCAATGACAGACAAAGAAACGATTCTTCCCAAGCCTGGCTTGGTGAGCCAGTAAGTTTATTAGGATTAATTATAGGAGCCTGGCCGACTTGAGCAATTGCATCACCAAAAGACTCACTCCAGCGAGTGACTCAGAAGAGCAGTATCTCTAGAGTTTCCTGCACAGCCTAAAGGCAGTTCCACTGAGGAATTTCTACCTCCACTCCCTAAGCCTTGCTTAGACTTCTATAACCTCTGGGAAGACCTTGCAGATTTGAGAGTGTCCCCAAAGAGGGATTGTTACAATTGGAGGAAACAGTTATACGATAGTTGCCCACCACACAAAGGCACTCTCTCCACTAAGGGATAATGAGTTAGGACTTATGTGGAACCAAGACTTAGGTGTGAGCACAGGGCTCCTGCTAGCGGTGGCTGAATCCACAGGCTTTTCTGGGACTGTTTCCTTTAGAGTCAAGCTCTTGCTGAGCAGTTGCTGTGGTCCTCTGCCCCTATGCCCATCTGCCATTACATCATAGCCCAGTGTTCAAATGGCTATGCCGGAGTTACTCCAGGGTTTGGTGTAGCAATGGACGTACATCAGCCCAGGCATGCAGCTCTAACCCAAGAGTGGCAGGCACAAATCTGCAGATGAAATGGTGATGTCCACATGTTGAGACACACACACATAAGCACATGAGTAAGGCAGGCATGAACACTTGAGCATGCTTTGAGCATACTTGACTTCCCTCTAGAGAAGCCGGGGAGTGGGTACTCGTGTTCATCGCAAAGTTCATTTAGCCACTCCTGTCCATCCTATCACATGACTTGAATCCAGAACTCTGAGTCCTTCCCTGTTCTTGATCTCCGTGATAGGGTTCTTAGCAAATGCAAAGTCCCAGGCAATCCTGGCAGAGCTGTTCTCACTTCCCCATGTCCACTGGGTCTGTCATGCATGACAGACTGTGTAAGGAAGTAGCTAAGGCTGCATGTATGTGAGCATAGTCATCAAAAGTTGGTAAACATGGAAAGATAGCATATTGCCTCCTCCTTTTCCTGTTTTAATAGATTCTTTTAAAAAGCTCTTTCAGGTTAATCACAAATTTGAACACTAAGAATCCCCACAGACCTGTCTGCCAGCCCCCATGGCCTTCCCCACTGCTCTATGGGTCTAGATGAACGTGTAATGGCTTGTATTCATCATGCTGATGTCATATAGAATGCTTTCATTGCCCTAACAGTCCGCTGGCACATTTTGCTCGTTCTTCTGCCCTCATCCCAGAAGGACATGTTGCTGAATCATACGACGTGTAGCCTTTTCAGTTCTAGTAACACGTACTTGCGGCTCCTCCGTGTCTTTTTCTGAATTGACGGCACATCTCTTTTTAGAGCCTAGTAATACTCCTTTATCATGTGGTGTCTTCATCTTTAGCAAGTCTTCCCATCAAGGGCATTGCAGTTGCCTCCTAGTGTGGGCACCGATGAATGCAGAGGCTTTGAACACCTATGAGCCTCTAGGTCTGGTTTGCCTTTCCACTCGCCTCACCACTGCCTCTACTGGGGAGAAGACCCTGGGTACGCAGGGCTTTGGTGAGCGCAGATGGGCTGAGAGCCCGCAAAGGTCTTTCACACTTTGTCTCCCAGCTCCCAACCCATGCTCTGATCCCTGATGGAATTCTCCATCTGCTTGCTGGAGATGGAAGTGGGGGCTCTCCAAGACTAGCTAGCTATGAAACATGAAGAAAGCTCAGCAACCTTCATTTCCACAGTTACGAATGGATCCCATGTCACACCCTGCAGCGAAATACAGTTGAACGCTTCATAGATTTTATTCGTAAGTTAGTTAAGAGTGTGCCTAATTCTTTTTGAAAATATCTTAATTAAATGTATTTATTTACTTATGTGCGTGTACACACAGGCATATGCACATGCAAGGAGGTCAGAGGATGACTGAGCAAGTCTGTTCTCTCCTTCTACCATGTGGGCTCCAGGGATCAGACTCAGAAAGGCTTGCGCTCTCGCTCGCTGAGCCATCTCACCATCTCGTGGGCCCGTTCTTCTTGTTTCCTTTCAAATTTGTGTAACTGGCAGACCCTGAATGCATGGAGCGGGGGGGGGGGGGGGGGCGACTAATGAAAGGATATATTATACGGGCTTCTGGGTGATTGAACTAGCTTCATGGAGCCAGCCTATGCTTTGGTAGCTCTCCCTGTGGGCTTGCTCATGATCTGGGTGACTATGGGTAACTTTTTCAGAATCACGAAGTCTAAGTTTGGACGTGTAGAATAAGGCACACGAGGGTCACCAGGAGCTTGGTCACCATCTGTCTCAGTCACTCTTCTATTGTGAAGAGACACCACGACCAAGGTAACTATTATAAGAGAACACTTTTAATTGGGGGCTGGCTTACAGTTCTAGAGGTTTAGTCCGTTATCATCACGGCAGCAGGCAGGTAGATACTGGCGCAATAACTAAGGGCTACAGCCTGATGTGTAGGCAGAGACTCTGGGTTTGGCAGGGGCTTTTGAAACCAGTGGCATGCTTCGGCCACGCTTCCTAACCCTTCTAATCCTGTGCCGCTCCCTAGGGACTAAGTATTCAAATGTATGAGCCGATTGGGGCTACTCTTACTCAAACCTCAGTAGTCACAGAGGACAGAAAGAAGAAAGGAGAAAAGGCTGCCCTATAAGCAAAGCCCCATCAAGCAAGGTGTCATGCTTCTGAGGTCATGGAGAACACAGGGCCCTCACTCCTGCCCCCTGCTGGTGCTCTCAGAAATGGCAGGACATGAGCCCGTTCATGCCAAATACAGAGTGAGCAGGGACTCCATCTGGGTGATTGCCAAGATTCTTCTTAGAAAACTGAAAGGGGACTACCAAGTCGGAGGAGCCTGTCTGCCACATCCATGGTGATGTGCTTGCCTTGTGCTCAGTGCTAGCCTCCTTCCATCAGTACTTGGCTACTCCTGTGTTCTTCCCTCCCGGAGGAACAGGGGACCGAGAAAACCACAGGGCCAGGGAGATCCTCCAGTCTTTAATCAATCTAACCGAACCAGATGTAGAAGAAGACGGCCAACTATGGACCTTTCTGCGTTAAATGCCCTCATGTCT
This sequence comes from Microtus pennsylvanicus, assembly GCF_037038515.1. Taxonomy (NCBI): domain Eukaryota; kingdom Metazoa; phylum Chordata; class Mammalia; order Rodentia; family Cricetidae; genus Microtus; species Microtus pennsylvanicus. The sequence continues at coordinate 25,857,105 of NC_134597.1, read as the reverse complement.
AACCAAGCCCTCCGTGTCAAAGAGCCAATTTTATTAGACCCATGCTGTCTTTGAGTGTTTGAGTGCCTATGGTCCTGATGGACTCTTCTCAAGGTCAGGAAGCTGAGATGGGACAATCAGAGTGGATGCCCTACAAAGCTGAGCCTCAAGCTCCCTGTTCCCCCAACTGCAAAGTCTTCACGTATTCCTCACCACTACTGGGAAGGTCACTCCAAGGGATGGCCCAGGAAAACCAACCCACAGCAGGGCCTTCAGATCTCAGCTCTAGCATGTTGGGAGCGGGGATGGGGAATGCAGCTAGACCTGAAGAGTTGGCCATCTGTGAGCTTCTGTTAGCCCCTGCTCCTTGACCCTCCCCACTGAGGACCAAGGCCGGATATGCATTCTCTATCTGGATATGCATACTCTGCCCTGGGACACATACCAGCCCAGAAGTCTGCTATCCAAGACCATAATAATATTTCCCCTGAAGACAAGGACAGCATTTCTTCCTGGTTCCTGCCAGGGAGAGAACATTCCGTAAGGAACGATGGCCTATAGTCTGTGATGGCCCAGAGTCCTGTCTAGTCTCACAAGATAGAGTTTTGAATGAGAGTGTCTGGAATATGGAGACAGACAGCTTGCCAGGAAACACATGCTCTAAAAGCAATAAGCAATTATAAGATATGTTTGTCTGGGACCTGGCCAACACCAATGCTCCCATGCTAGTGCTTTTATGACTTGGAGCCACTGCCCAGCAACTGACTCAGGTAGAGTTTTTTCTTATAGGTAAGGGGAATCTTACCGCTTAGCCCCTGCTATAGAGGGCTCTTCAGAGTAAGGAGGCTGTGCCGTGCCAGGGAGTGCTCAGAGGTCAAGGACAAAGTGTGAATGAGTATGGGCACAGGCACCCACTGCATGACCTCAAGTCAGTCACTTAACCTTCTCTAACCCGTGCCCTACTCTGTAAAATAGGGGTTGCCATCCCTGACACGGTGACCTTGCCACATTGTGGTGGGGGTCATACACGATCACGACTGTGAAATTGCTTCATCAATCCTGAAGCTATGCCGCGCTGTCTGGTGTTAGTGCCAGCCCCACCCATCTCTGCCTCTACAGCCTTCTGCCTGCTGGGTCTGTCAGACTCTAAGACAAGGACATTTTCCCTTACATCTCTGACTCCACCCTCCCTGGGCAAGACCAGTTTTCCCAAACCCAGCCCATCGTCAGGGTCATCAGTGGTGGTTGAGGAGAAAGAGAGAGGGAAGAGAGGGAGAATGTTTTGGGAAAATCCATCTCGGCTAATCCATCCTAGCCCTTGGATAGCCTGATTTGACCAGGCTCAGCTCTGCCTGAACGTATTTTTAAAGTTGTGTGTATGTGTGTATCTGTATGTATGTGTCTCTCTGTGTATGTATCTGTGTGTGTGTAGCTGTCTGTCTGTCTGTCTGTCTGTCTGTCTGTCTCTCTCTCTCTCTCTCTCTCTCTCTCTTTCTCTCTCTCTCTCTCTCTGTGTGTGTGTGTGTGTGTGTGTGTGTGAGAGAGAGAGAGAGGGGGGGGGAGGGAGAGGGAAAGAGGGGGGGAGGGGGAGGGAAAGAGAGAGAGGCGGAGGAAGGGAGAGAGAGAAAGAGAGAAAGAGAATAAATTGTTGGAGTCAGGCCTTTTTTTTCATTATGCATGTCTCCAAGAATCAAATTCAGGTCTCTGGCCTGAGCATCTCTATTTTTTAAATTTTATTTATTTATTCTTCTCTCATACAATGCATCTTAACTGTAGCCTTCTCTCCTCCAAATTGCTCCCACCCCCTCCCCCACTCCCTAGACCAACTTCTCCTCCGTTTCCCTTCAGAAAAGAGCAGTCTTCCCAGTGGTATCAACTGAACTTAGTATAACAGGATGCAATAGACTAGGCACAAACCCTCATATCAACCCAGTGGGAGGAACCCGGTCCCACGATCAGGTCAAAGAGTCAGAGATGCTCCTCCTCTCATTGTTAGGAGTCTGACAATAACCACAGCATGAATGCAGAGGACCTGGTGCAGACATGCAGCATCCATGGTCGCTGCTTCAGTCTCTGTGAGCCCCTATGTGCCCTGCTTAGTTGATTCTGGGGACTGTGTTCTCCTGACACCCTTTATCCCTCTGTTTCCTTCAACCCTTCCTCCCTGTCTTCTGCAGAGTTCCCAGAACATCACTTAATGTTTGACTGTGGGTCTCTATCTGCTCCCATCAGCTTCGGGAAGAAGTCTCTCTGAAGACAACTGGGCTAGGCACCGATCTCTGAGGATAGCAGAATGTCATTAAGAATCATTTCATTGACTTTTTAATTTTATTTATTTATTTATTTTGTAAGTTGTGTTTGGTTCTCCCCTAGATCTCTGAGCTGTCCAGCTTCCCTATCTTAGCCATAAACTCCCTCTCATGGCTTGGGCCTCAGGTTAGTCCAGTCATCAATTGGGCACTCCCACAAGCTCTGAGCCATCATTGCCCCCAGATTATCTTGCAGGCAGGGCCTGTTGTGGGCCACAGATTTTGTGACTGGGTTGGTGTCTCGGTCCCACCACTGGTTACAGAAGATGGCTGGTTCAGGCTCCATATCCTGGGTTGCTAGGAGTCCTTGCTAGGGTTAACCAAGCATCAGTATTTTTAACAACTATGAAATCAGTTCTGATATTCACCTAGGTTTGGGGGCTCTTTGCAAAACCCCCGATAATCTGCCTTTACCCCTTTTCCAGCACTTCACAGGAGTACTGATTGTCCCCTTGAATATAGAGGATTCCTGAGGGGGCCGCAACTCCCCAGCAGCAGCTCAGTGAGCTTGCCAGGAGGGACATATAGCCCAAACTAGTCCCTGAGGAGCTAAAGATGCTGCACTCACAATGGTCTACCAAACAGACTTGATGGAGGAGGAAAGGCAGCTGCCAACGGCTGGCACTCGTAGCAAGCTCCCTGCCTCACACAGCCGCATTTGCTGCCTCGCTGCTGCCTCAGCCCTGCAGTCTGCAGGTTTGTTTGCAAACTCAGCAAGCAGGGAGACAGCATCCTCATACCCTAGTCACTGCAGGGACTGCTGGACTCTGTGCCAACTGCTACCATGCTGGGCCTCACTGCCCAACCCTGGCCTGCCAGACATTTGGTGCCAACCCACGTCCCTACATGCTGGCATGCACCACAGCCTCTCATGCTTGGCCAGGAACCAGCTCAATTTTCTGTCCCAGACCTATGGCCAACTTTGGATTATGTCTGTTCCCAGAGATCAGGGAAAGGTCAATTGGAGAAGTCTGCAGATGCCTCTGTCCTTGCTTCATCTGATTAAACTTCTCGTTGCCTTCACCCAGTCTGCCCAGGTAGTATGAGGAAGAGAATGGACCTTAAGACATTTCTCTCCTTCTCTGTGCCATTCAAATCAGAAGAAAAATTTGGTCTGGGAAGATAGCTAAGTCATTAAAGTACTTGCCAAGCAAGCACGGGAATCTGAGTTCAGATCCTCTGTGCCCACACAAAGCTGGGAACAGTGGCATAATCTATATTCCCAGCATTGGGAGGTAGAACCAGAGAGTCCCTGGGGCAAGCATCCCAGCTAACGCAGAACTGGTGAGCTTCAGGTTCAGTGAGAGACTGTCTCAAAATATAAAGTGAAGAAATTAAGAAAGATACCCAGTGTTGATATACCCACATGCTCATGCATGCACATGAAAAGCTAATGGGTGGAGGACAGAGGATTTTGGCTGGAGAACTTGGGTTCTGGCTGTATCACTAAGTCTCTATTAATAGGAAGAATTTCTGCATAGCGGAGACCCTAGGGTATTACCAGGGATTGGTGACTGGTTCTAGAATGAGATTGTAAAGCCCCATCTCAGCTTTTTTTCAAGTCCTGTTCTTTCCCTGGCAGGTAATCATAGGCCACTGAGGGCAGAAGTGGTTAACCGGGTACCTCTAGTCACCTCTAGTCATCCTTGAAGTTGAACTGTAAAGTTGACCTTTTCATTCAGAGGGATGCCATCTGTTCTGGTAGAAGCCAACACCCTGTTTGTCCTGAATGTGATGACGGCCACTAATGGTTTGGGGTGGATGCTGCCAGAGGAGGTCTTCAGTTCCTGTGTGCATTCTATGATTTAGTCTGCATGGCGTCTCAGAGATTTTGAGGATGGCGAGTGCCCGGCTGAACTACGAAATGGATGAGTGAAGAGCTTAGGTTGCAAAAGCCAGGTACCATCAGCTGCGTGTCCTGGTTTCCAGACCTCGTGACTCCTGCCCAATCCCAAGTCATGGGGACCCACTTGCTCTCCTCCTCCAGTGGACACCACACTTCTAGATACCCCTCCCTCCCAGCTTTTCTACCTGTTAAACTTCACCACGGTGAATAGGGCTGACACTCCAAACCTTTCCCCAGGATACCCACATTTGTCGGCTGAAAATACCCCTTTAGGCAGAAACAGAGGCCTCCTCCTGCACTCATGCCCTGGACCAGCAATTACTTCTGACCTAGCTGAGTCTCCCGTCTCCGTATAGTACTGGCAGTCATTTCTCGTTTGCTAGGAGCCGCTCTGAACTCTAAAGTGATGCTGATTAGATTCCTCATCCACAAGATGTGGAACAGGTGTGTTGCCTCCCTTCCCCTCCACTCCCTTTGGAAAGTGAACCCCCTAATGGAAACCATCATCCATCCCTTTTGCCCCAACTTCAGTGTGGTGGGGCCAGCACCCGGCAGACAGAGGTGTGAAGCTTTGCTCATCTCTGCCTCCTTGGGAAATGTGACCATTCACACCACACTGCTGGACCTGACTTTCTTGTCCCGCTTAGAGACAGACAAACAGCTCACAAAGGATTTACCTGGAGCCTAGGAGAGGAGAGTTGTTCATGACTCTCATTGGACAGGTGGGGAAACTGAGGCCAGAATTTGAATGCGGGATGGGTTCGATAGCCTTTGAGATTTCCATCCCATCAGGCTTGTATAGCCAAAGCTCCTCATGGATGTATTGATTCCTTTACTTACTCTGTGGTTTATTTTAATGAGAGAGAAATTGCCGTAGTACCGGTTGGTCGCTTTAGAGTTCATCATCACAAGCTGTGGTCTTTTACCATCATAGAATTCAAAGTATGTGCCAGATCGACATCCTCCAACTCTGTCACAGACATAAGAACCAGGACAGAACTAAGAATCCCATTGTGAACACAGATCCAGTTCTCAAGATGGGGGTAAATTTGGGGGAGATCCCGAAGCAAGGCACCTGGGCCTTTTCCAGTCTTAAGTTAGTGCGTTTTGAGAGTTTGTTCTCCTAGGAAGGACAGTGGAGATCCACCCTGAAGCGAGAACATCTGCTCAAGATCTTACTTCCAGTTAGGGAAGAGTTTAGGATGCGCACGCAGGTCTGGGGTCTCCCCAGTGCTGGTCTAGCACCCCATACTGTCTGCCTCATGGGGAAGGGAACCTGCCCCAAACATGATGGAGTCTACACCCATGGGGACCACAGGCAGAGGAACTCTAACCCTTGCCTGGGATCTTCTGTAGAGGGTGGAGACTTCTCCATGTTGGGTGGGAATGGCTTGATGTTTCTTCTCCAAAGCTTTTGGCTGAGCACTGTGATGTCAGTGACTGTCCAGTCTATGATTTGGTCAACTTTGCTAAGAGAAAATACTCAGACAGACAGACAGTGGTCCGTCCTGCCAGCCACAAAATGAACCAGCCATGAATCCTCCCCATATTTCTAGAATGTTTGAAATTATATGAATGTTAAAAATAGAAAACAAGTAACACTTTGATCCTAAGATATGCTTTGGGTTAACCCATACTTCTATCTAATTTGTGGAAAATTCAGATTTCCTACTGTTAACGCCTGCTAGCAACTTCACTATCTCACCAGAAATTATTCTTTATGCCAAATCGGCCTGTCCATACTACTGTGAGCCGCATAGTTCTCTGAAAACTAAACACTGATCTCGACACGGTGGCACACACCTGTAATTCCAGTACTTGGGAGATGCCAGAAGGAGGGTTCGTAAGAATTCGGCCTGCTGAAAGAACAGTGAAAACCTGGCACGTGTGTAAAATGGAATTACCATTCTGCTCAAAAGAAGAACGACATCATGGGATTTGCAGGAAAATAGATGGGGTAAGGAGTAGGTTAGGTGAGGTCACACGGAACCTGCTTGTGCTCCCTCTTCCGCAGATCACAGCCTGTAACATATGTGTTATAGAGGCACACAGATGCCCATGTGGATGCAGCATAGCATGGAGGAAGGGGAATGAAAAGGCATGGACATTAGGAGATGGGGAAGGGCCGAATGCCTGCTGTGGGCACGAGTCATAAAAGAAGATATGAAGCCATTATTTTGCTAGGATTAACTCCGCCCGGGATTTCACTATTCTGTGTGTGTGTGTGTGTGTGTGTGGTGGTGGGGGGGTAAAATGAAAAAAAATATATTTGATAGTGAAGATATAAAATCTAATATAAAGAGCTGCACTGCTTCACAATGGCTATTCTAACTGTATAGAAGTTCACCAAGATGTATAGATTTTAAAACTGCCTAATTTCCCTGCATATTTTTGCAAGTTCTTTACAATAAAATTTAATTTAAAAAAGAACCTGATTTGAGACATGCGCTAAGACCCTGTCAAAAACAAAATTTGAGTCATAAAATGCCTTTTTTTCAGAATCATGATTTTTTTTCTAAACTCAAAAATGGATCATGGTTATCTGTCCACGTCAACAGATCTCAAACCAGTATTGTCCCAGAGTATGAATATTTCACCATAATCCACCCTGTGGATGGACATTCAGGTTTTTTCCCAATGATCACTAGCACAGCAAATAGCCACAGTCACAGGCTCAGGTCGCTGGGATTTCTGCAAAGGGATCCTTGCTGGTCACTTATTTTAGGTTTTAGCCACCGCTGCCAAATCACCTCTCAGAAAGTTTGTGCCCACACATCGGAGCCCCTTCCTCTTAGCATGCTGTACTGTAACTATTGCCCTTCCATGCATAAAATGCCCTCCCGTGCAGCATCTTCTTCGTATGAAGGGAATGTGTCATGCCTTTGCGGGCACAGATGACCTAGTGAGCAGAGACTCTTTCCTTAACTTCACCAGCAGCAGTCTGGACCCATCCTACAAGCAGAGCCTGGATGGGTGCTGGCAAGAAGTGGGTGGGGAGGAAAAAAGTTCAGGTGACCTCGTGGCAAGAAGTGGGTGGGGAGGAAAAAAGTTCAGGTGACCTCGTGGCACGCATGCCATCTCTCAAAGCCAGCAGCCCCTGAGAGAGGGGAACCCTTAAGGTTCCTCCATGAGAGGTGTCGCTGTCCATGCACTAGGTCACAGTGGCTTTCCCAGAATCAAATTCCCTCTAGAAAGAAGATATTTGCCTCTGCTCAAACGATACGCATGTCTAGTTCGGTATGTCTGCAAGGAAAAGTGAGGTGTTTTCTTGTGGCCCAGAGTAAGCAAGGATGTGGAGAAAACGCTGCTATGATCAGACGCTATGACATACTCCCTTGGTTGCTGCATGCATGCTCACATGAATGGACTGTGGAAAGTTTCCGTAGCCAGAGCAAAGCTGGGGACACTGGCCAGTGATGCCCTTGACCGAGAAAGTCAGGGGGAACCGGAGGGCTCTGGGCGGAGGAGACCCATCCACCTATCCTGCTGCTTCCCAGGAAGAGGAAGAGCCAGCCAGCCAGAGGAGGGCTCGGCATATGCCTCTAGACCAGCTTGTCTCAGCTGCCTGTGGGGCCTGGAGTTTAGGCATCCCTGTGCCAACCTCTCCTCCTCCCTCTCCTTCTTGGCTGCAGGAACAAAGGCCCCCGCTGAGCAGGCTGAGCTTAGAAAACTCAGCCAGCAGGGTCCCCAGCCTCGGCTCACATGAGTGCATCGCCTTTGTTGGTGTCACTGGTGAGAGATGGCTGGAGCAGGAACAACGCTTTGATCCCCAGTACAAAAGCTACTTTTCACCTGCTAGATGGAGGCTGGGGAGGGAGCCCTTATCCCCCGCTGCCCCAAATAGGTTCTGGTCCTCTGAGTTTGTCTCTTCCTTTAGCCTTGACCTGAAAACTAGGTCAAGAATTAGCACTTTAGCCATATTGGTTGTATTGGGTGGCAAAAGAATAGCAGTGGAAGCTGCATGGCCTTGGACAATCACTGAAACCACCAAAGGGGGTGGGGGACAGAAGATAGATTATCCCCAATATCCCTTTCAGCGTCTTAACTTTAAAGATGCTAGAATGCTTGTTCTTTACTCTGGCTCTATTTTCCCTGAATGTAGGCAAGGCTGCTGTCTGTGTGGGATGAGTGTGGTTGCCAGGCTTCTCCACTGGAGCATGTTGGTGCCCAGCTTGCACCACCACAGCTCTGGAGACTAGGTCTGCGGAGACAGCTGTGTGATGGGAACATGACACTATAGAGGGCCGAGACTTTGACCTCCTACTGAAAACGTGAACTTGAGACTTGAGGCAATAATCTGAATTTGAGACGGTAATCCAAAAATGGTTGGTTTGAGGTGGAGTCAATATTTTGCCAAATGAGATTTTTTTTTAAGGTATAAGAGCTTGACAGGGATCAGTTTCCCTCATTCATTCTTTCATTCATGCATGCATCTGTGCCTTTCTGTTTGCATGCAGGCATGCATTTCTGTGCGCATCCATTCTTGCACTCATGCACACATGCAGTCACGAAGACAGGCATTCTCTCTCATGCCTGTTCTCATCGAGCGTGCATGAGTGGAATACAAGGTGTGGGGGTGGGGGGGGAGATGACTTCTAGCTGAGTAAGATGCTGGAACAATGGATGAACACTTAATATTGGCATTTCGCTCACACACTCCTATCTGTGCCATCCCAAGGAACCCCAGCCCTCCAGCAGGAGTAGAGGAGAGGAAGCGTAGCAAAGAGTGGAGTCGCCCACAGCACATAAGAAGTAGCAGACACAGTTCTCAGACCCAATTCCGTTTTTCCCCCCAACTCCAGTTTCTCACTTGTCACCGAGACATAGCTATTTCAACCTTCATTTCCTTCTCTGATTATGCTGGCAAGAGCCAGAGTGTATCCCCTGACGAGGACGTAATGCACAGAAAGCAACCACTGGTCTCTCTTTAGGGCTCCCACATGGTGCTGGCTTTTTTGCTTACAAAGGTGATCACCTCACCCCCGAACTCAGCCAACCCATCCTAGCCTTATAGTAAGTATCCTGTATGTCTGTGAACTTTGCAAGCCAAGTCCTAGGTGTGGGTGTGAAGTGATAGGTTCCTCAGTCCCCTGGGTCATATGTGGGAAGAGCCAGCGGTGCCTAGAAGACCTGCCGGATGCCTGTAAGTAGCTCTGGCTTCATTTCCCTTTCCACCTTTACCACCACCCTGATAAGTGACCTTGGGAAAGCTGGTCAGTCTTTGTGGGCCCTGGCTTTTTCAACTGTGCAGCAGGAGAGGGCTCCGCGCTCTCCTTGGGAAGGGTCTGACTGAGGATGATGGCGTGCTGGCCACCGAGGCACAGTTCCCAGCGGGAGGCTCAAGAATGGGGTGAGGTGCGGGGATCAGCTGAAGTGGGGGAATATAGAGATTTCTTGAGGCTCCGCAGAACGCCTAGCGCTCCTCGTCCTGCTTCCCAGCTACCACTACTAGCTAATGAGGAGCAGCATATGTTGCTGATTCCGGCGCCTGCACTCACTCCTTAGCTGTCCAAGATCCCAGAGCAAACTGGCTTCCTATTAGGCATTTATACTTATTAATAGCAGCAAATTGCAGCCCTCCACAACATCTGCTACTGTTCACTGCAGAATGCTTCCTGAACCATGGGTATTAGTATTTTTGTGACCAATACTCGGAAATATCACGGCTTATCCACCTATCTGAAAATGAATTCCCTGTAGCCTGATTGCGGGGGAGAGCTTTGTCCAAGGTCACCAATGCATCCAGAAGAGACTGAAGCTCAGCTTTCAGCCTGCCGGGCTTCATGCTCTGGAGTTATTATGCTACTCCAAGTATCAACGACCTTGACCCTATAGGCAGGGGACACAGTATTGGCAATACCGGCACACTCAAGAATATTTCCTGATGCATTTGGCCCCATGGTTCAGACATAATTGGGAGAAGTCAAAAAGTTCAAAGGAAACTAGTTTCCAAGGTTAGAATACTAGGAAGTCAGTTCAATGAGCCAAAAACATCAGGAGAGTTGGGTTCTCATCCCAGAGTCTTTCTTGGTACTTTTCACTTGGCTGGACACTCTTAAGATCTACTCATCCATAGACATAGATTTAAGAGAGCGTGACGGGCGTAGAACACATGAGATGATGCACTGAGCCATACCGGAGCTGTGAGAAGTCTCTGAACATGCACCTGCTACCACCAACCTCACTGTGGGTGTGGCACCGATGCCCGGGGTAGAAAGAAGCTAGCACATCAAAACCTATCTCTCCTCCATCTAACTCTTTCCCACTACCTCTGGCAAGGCTTTCGTGCCCTTCTGTAAGTCTCTCCCCAGCACCTGTGTCTCAGTCAGCTGTTGCCACAGCAGTGTATCTAATTGCTAGGCTAACACAGACTCAGTAGGACGTTTATTCTCACACCCGTAGCCTGATAGAACAATGCAGTGTCGGCTCTCTCACTGGGTAGCTCTGCTTCAAGCTGGCTTGACATCCGGTTGCAGGTGGGACTCAGATCTTGTTGCACACAGGTTCTTTGAGGCCCAAGAGGAAGTGGAGACCTGGGAAACTCTTCTTGTAGAGATGCCATAGGCACAGGAGGCAAAGTCAAACCCATGAACAAATCTCAAGCATGTACTGGCCCTGTTATCCCTACTATATCGTTGGCCATGGCGAGTCTGGAATCACTCCCAGTGTCAAGGGTGGAAAAAGTACATTCTGCCTCCTTGTTCTCCATGAGGCCATAGCAAGGGTGATTCTAAAAGGATAATTTAAATGAACTGAGATTCAATGCCTGGACCAGTGTCCTGGCAGCTGCCTCCCTCAAGTAGCTGAGTTAAAAAGACCCCTACCCCACCACTGCTCAGAAGAGAAGTCAATTTAAGGATTCCACACACCTGGAGGAATTCAACCTTAGGTGACAGTCCTGGCCACGAAGGGCTTCCAGGAACTTTATGAATTCCTTGCATGGCCCAAGTCAGAAGAAACAAACCTGGAAATGTAGCCAGAGTCCACAAAAGGAAAGAAACGCCTGAGGAGAGACTGTAAAAGCTCCCCGAGACCATGCTCCTGAGATGCATACGCATTGCTGAGTTAATTCGCTCCCAGAAGGGGACCAACTTTCTTCGGCTACACTTCCCTTGCTTGGGAACAGGAGACAGGAGGACAGCATGAAGGATGGCGCCAAGTGCCACATCTGTGCAGCTCGACAGCTCCCCAGGAGCCCCTTCGAGTTTCTTAATGCGTCTTCTTGCCTCTTTTTTCCCTTTCTTTCCTCTGTCTCTCTTTCTCTCTCTCGAGTTTTGAAGGAAATTGGGTACTTAGGAAGCCTTTTGGACATTTAAATTAACTCCAGCCATCAGGCTCCGTGTAGCCACTGTGGCATTAGCATCCAATTATAAGAGTAGAGATGGAGTAATAACTCACATTTCGACCAGGATGTCAAATACTTAAACAAATGAGAGATGCACACAGAGACTGTGCGCATGGCAGACGGCATGCTTCTGCAGAGTAGCAGGTGCCCTTTGGGATGAGAGCTGCAACAGGCAGAGCAGGGCCCCACTGCCGGAGAAAAGCATCTTGCAAAGTATGGGGAAAGCAGACAGGGAGCCAGACCTCACGAGGCCACATCGATTCCTCCAGCCGCTAGGGATAACCTCTAGGAATGGAAGAACGGGGCCAGGCGTTGAAACAGGGATGGGTCCTTTGTTCTATTCTGTCCCTCATCACCTCCCTAGCCCAGGCTACTGTTTTATAAATTGATGGTCTTTGGTCATGAGACCAATGAGGTAAGGAAGATAACAGTGATGGCGACGATGACGACAATGATGATGGTTCTATTGGTAAAGGCAGAGATGGGACCCAGTCAACTAAAGTGCTTGGCTTATAAACATGAGAATTTGAGCCAAGTGTCGAGAACCCATGTAAGACATCCAGGCACAGTGGATCCCTGTGATTGGTTAACTAGCCAAGTTAGCCTACTCAGTGAGCTCCAGGCAAGTGAGAGACTCAGTCTCGAAAAAATATAAATAAATAAATAACGAAGTTGAGGACCTGAGAAATGACAGTCAAGTATGCCTCTGGCACACATGCACACACACACACACACACACACACACACACACACACATACACACACATACACATGCACACACAAACAAAAGTAAGTGGTGATGTTCTTTAATGTAGCCTAAGATCAAGCCAAGGTATACTATATTAAGGAAGTTAAGCTTAGTTGGAAAAGAACAACGAAAATCAGTGTGGTTCCCAGGAAGGCAGTCCAAGGAGGGAAAGTATGGGGGAGTGGGGATAGGAAAGAGCCCACAGGTCATACATAGGAAGAGGTGTGTTATCTGAAGTCAGGATTGGGCTGCAGAGATGCCACAGAAGTAAAGAACATATACTGTTCCTTCAGAAAACACAAGTTCAGGCTCTCAAACCCACATTAGGGAGCCCACAGCGGCTGGACTCTAGTTCTGGGGGACTCGGGGCCCTCTTTTGGCCTCAGAGAGCGCCTGCATGCACATGGTGCACATAAATTCACACAGACACATAAACATAAATTTAAAGATAGAAGAAACAAATCCTTATAGTCAGGGGCTATTCAACCATCATAGGAACCATTTGGATTCTGAGCCTCTTGGAGGGAGTAGAGGAAAAGAATGTTCTGGATAGATAAGATGTGACGTTATCTTTCCAAATCAGAAAGCAAACGATAGTGCATGATAGACTTATCTCCAAAACCTTTGTCCAAGGAAGATTACACTAAGGAGCTGAGAAATGAATGCTTATTTACTACAGTACCTCAGAATATCTCAGGAGCATGAATGCACCAGTCTGCTTGTCGCTGACCCTGGGAGCTGAGCGGGTGTTCTCATGTCATCTCTGGGCTTCTGGAGATGAGTCTTTAGCCAAAGCCCATGCCGAAGACCATTTCTTCAACATTTTAACAATGGCCATAAAATAGGTATACCATGAAACTCGCTATTGTAACTGTTTCTGGGTGCTTGTGGCCGTTAGGGCCTGCATAAATGGTGTCGCCATTTCTAGAACATTTCATCTTTCCGAACTGAAGCTGCGTATCCGTTCAGCAGTAACTCATTCCCCCTCCTTACTTCCAGGCCCTGTCAGCCACCATTCTAATTTCTCACTGTGCCTCTCTAGTGACCTCGTATGTCTTGCCATCATTGTCCTTTTGTGTCTTACCCATTTTATTAACATATTGTCCTTAAAGTTTGTCTAGAATTTCTTCCCTTCTTCCCTCCCTTCCCTTTTAGCTTCTTAAGATAAGATCTCTCCGCGTAGCCAGGGCTGGCTTCAAACTTAGTATGTAGTTCACACTGGCCTTGAACGTTTACATCTCCTGCCTCAGTTTCCAGAGTTCTGAATCATAGGCATTTGCCATCACTCTGTCTTCCTTTCTTTGAAGACTGAATACCATTGCAGTGTAAATACATGCCATATTTTGTCCATCCGTTCTTCTGTTGATGGGCCCTGGGTAACTTCCATTTTTAACTTTTATGAATGATTCTACTATAAATATGGACGTGCCAATGTGTCTCCAAGGTCCGGCTTTCCTTTCTTTTGATTCTGTACTCAGTAGTCACGTCACCATGTCACATGGCGAATCTCTATGTTTTTGAGGAACTGCTCAGCACCTGGAAAACTTCTATTATACAAAGGTAGAACAGCTTGCCAAGACAACGCTGTGCAGATCCCATCTCCTGTTCCAGGAGCCACATTCTTCCTGGGCCCTAGTGTAGGGGTGGTCTTGAGAAGGGCTGGGGCTCCCTCTCTGGAAGCACTACAGTCTACATTGTCGCCACATCAATCAACCACCCTCCTGGAGTCCAGTGGCCAGTGGAGGGACCTCAATCTTCTGTGGTCTCAGACACCATCTATCATTATGATGGCTCAGGTCACATTGTCGTCTGATTTGTTCTCCCAACAGAAGTCAGCCCCCTGACACACATACACTTTTCTTCTTTCACCTCTTCCTGTGGTCTGAATTCCCTGACTTGGTTAATTAGCATGCCTGGCACTGTAGCTCAAGACTTTAATCAGCGTGGGGTGCTTTTAATTAATCGTGTGGCTCTGCATCTGGAGTGGTTTGTGTTTCCAGGGTCAGGAGAGGAACTGAGGTGGGGGATGGGGAGGCAGCTTTGTTTGGTGTCCACTGTAGGTAGAGAGTCCAGATACTGGGGTAGAGAGAGGAACCGTGGGGCAAGGTGACTGAGGAACCATCTGGCCATCTTTGCAACATACCAGCACGGTGTGAAAAAAAGCTGAGGACTTCAGATATATATTTTGCGACCAAGGCAAATGCCTGTACTAATTTCAGTTTGCAAAAGTGAGTCTAAAGTGTCAGGAAAACTTCTGGCACATTCTAGGATTGTCCACAGGAAAGCAATGTTGCGGCAGGAGAAGATGGACCCACAGAGGCAATGCTGGAGAGCCCTGTTAATTTTAGCATCCATGCTTTAAGAGACTGGGAACATTTAGATCAACCTCAGAAGCAAGTAGTAAAGATGAGAAGACGCCTAGTGGGAATGAGCTACCAGGAAAGCAAAGCTCTCTGTTGTGGGCCTTTCAAAGAGAAAGTTCTAGATTCCCAGATGATAACCTTCAGGGTGTGTTCTCTTGAAAGTCTCCAATATCATGTTTACACATATCCATGAAAGTCAAACAAGAAAGAGGGACTAGCTTGGATGAGGTTTTGTCTGGACACTTAGAAGTTGCTGGAATGTCAGATTCAAAAGGATTTCTAGAGTGAGTCCAAACGGTTGCTTATTTTATAGGTGATTGAAAAGAAACTTAAAGGGAACAACTGTTCACGATTGTCTGGAGAGCTGGAAGCAAAGCAGTAGCTAAGACCTAGCTCTCAGACTGTTGGAGATTTGTGCCCTGTCCAGCGTAGATGTGTAGCTGAAACCCAAGTACAGCATGGGCTAACTTGGAAGCTAGGAAGGTGTCTGAATCAGTTCAGGAAACTCAGGGAACTTCAGAGCCTCATCTAGAAATGAAATGGTAGATGGCTTAGGGGCTGATGCCACATTCAAAGAGGAAATGACACCATGAGGGGACTAAGGAGGAAAACGTCTTCTGGATCTGGTAACTCCCAGTGTAGCTTCCCCGACCTGGGGAAGCCTCAGAGCACGTCTCTGTGACCCAGGAGACGGGTCAGTGCAACACGCAGCTGGGAATGAAATGCTCATCACAGAACAGCCTGAGATGACCTTAAACATCACCTGTGGACTGCTGGACCCTGGACCCGTTATGAACCCGTTTTGTGGTCTAGTGCTTCAGGAATAGAAACATGCGGTTTATCTCCTGTTTAAGGACAGGAAAAACAAGTCTCAGAGACAACAGGGTCTTGTTGCTAGTAATGGCCAAGAATGTTTTAAACCTCCCTCTGCAGGCTCTGACATCTTTCGAGCCAAACAAAAAGGACAACTGTTTAAAATCAAGAGAGGAGGGATTTTTATAGTTATGGCCTATTGACATTATTAAACACCAGTTTCAAGTTATTTTTAGAATGCAAAGGTTTCTGAGGTATCCAACTCACCCAGCAGCTGTTTCATTACTCAAAATGGCATACCCCAGACCTCCAGAGAACAGGAACACCCTATAATCCCAGGTCACACACTTCAGAACCCTGAGGCATCTCCTGGAGCCCCACGTACACACCAGAAACAGAGATAACATTCCAGAACCCCAGGACACACCTCAGCATCTCAGAGTATACTCGAGAATTATAGGATACACTCTAGAGTTCAGGGTTCACCCTGGAACCCAAGGGCACACCCTGAAATTCCAGGGTATATTCCATGAAAGACTGATTATTAAACATGTCGATAGGAGAATCTGGGGAAAATGTTAAGTTTAGACCAAGAACATTCTTTTGATTGAACAAGCTATGATATTTTTCCTTTAAGCCCATGCAAAATATGGAGTGCCAGACAGGCAGCTGGGACCCATGAACACATGATTATGTACTTACGGTTCCCAACTTTCACCATCTATAGCCCTTTTTATTATTTTTCCCCCTTGGGGAGTCACATTTTTTGAAAGATTCTGTCTACTAAACAAACTACATTTATTAAGGAATAATATACTTCCTACTTTAATATGGGACACACATGAGTATGCATAAACACATAAAATAGCAACAATCCAATTTCCATTAGGCTTTTGGAAATATTGAAACTAGCTTGTGAATCTCATTCCTACCCCTGAATTCCTAGGAGCCGGGGTCCTCTGGGTTGAGCACCATTATGTATGTGTTCATATGACTAGAAGGTATTTGCTTGAGGAGGGGCAGAAAAATTAAAGTGGTACCAGGAATAAGCTAAATTCCTAGCTTCATGTTAGAGCCAGCAGACTAATTTTTTTTTAAAAAAATCTGATCATCAAACTTAATCTTAAAGACATTGAAGTCCTGCAGGGAATCACCTGGGCAATGATAGAACCTATGATAAAATTCTAGGGGACAGAGAGGTGGCTCAGTGGGTACTGGTGCTGTCACCAAGCCTGATAACCTGAGTTCCATCCTAGAATCCACAAACCCTGCAAGTTGTTCTCTGACCTCCACATGTGTGCAAGACAAGCACACACATAAATAAGTGTGGAAAGCATAGAAAATTCCAAATGCAAAGAAAAGCCATTGAGAATAAGCCGTGGAGGCCAAGGGCAAATCTGTAAGAGTGAGCAGAGGCAGCTACCAAAAGGTAGATAAAAGAAAACGAGGAAATTAAGGAAAAGGAGACCATAGTGGGATTTGGAATTAATTATTAATTAATTCCCAACGAGTGTGGAGACTAATTGAGCAGGCTCTGGTGCCAGCTCGCCTGTGCATGAGTTACAAGTAGCCCCTGCCAAGTGGACATAATTGTACAGCGCAGATGCTTTATGGACCAGCAGGGGAAACACAGCCCCTGCGCTCACTCGTGAGCAGATACGGTTCAGCCAAGTCAACATGTACAGTTTACCAGGCTGGTTCTGATGACGACCCTGGCTAGTTGTCCTGGCTCTAGCGAAAAGACTAGGTAGGAAGTCCTCCACCAAGATTTAAAAAAAAAATAGATATATAAAAATCCCATATGAAAAAATATATTTTAAAAACTTTTCATAAAGAAGAAACTGGTAAAATAGAAAGTAAAGACCAAGGCTATAAAAAAATTCAAATAACCATTCGATCATGAGTGTCATCTTTAAATACCTACTACGTAGCAGGTACTTGGGCATCATGTAAGGCGACATCAAGGCTGCCTTAGAGAACAAAGAAATCCAAACGGCATTTAAGAGCGTGCAGGAAATGGAGGCATTTGGGCTAAGTGAAAATGTCATGTGGAACATTTTATGTTAACAAGCTGCTGCTGGAAGCTAATGGAAGTCTCTGGGCTCGAGAGGAAGCCTCGAATCCTGGAGAGGGTGTGAGCAGGGGCCATAGCAAGGCTGATCTTTGAAAGAACTGCAGTGAAATCAATTTTTGGAGCAAGTTTTAGTCAACAGTATGAATCAGGAGACGGCAGGAGGCAGCCAGAGGGTAGATCAGGCACCTTGTTAAAGAGCCAGGAGGAAGACGAGGGAAGGGTGCTGGGTGGGAGTTGAATGCTCTCTGGAAAAATAAAAGTGCTGAGGTCTAAGGGAAGGGGATGAGGGAAAGCAAAACAAGATGGAGAAAGAATGAACATTGAGTTTATTACTTTGATAGGAGACAAATATGTAATGGATTGGGTATTTGTAGAAATATTTGGGGGATGAGGATAATAGGAAAATTTAACTATGTGGTGTGGAAGCCTCTTTCGGTATATTTTATATGGACTCAATGTGGTCTGTGTTCCCAGATACATCTTAGAGCCTGGAAAGTAGGTATATCCTCAGAATGCTATGCGGTCATCTACTCCAATATGGCTCCCCAAAGTCTCTTTGACATTGGACTCTAAGCACCTCCAAGCTCCTCCGGAGTCTTGGGTGATGCAGTGATATCTAAGATGGCAATTTTAGCTGTGAACCTTTAGGTTCTCTGAAGATTCTTGACTGCTACACCCTCATTGTGCTGTTCCAGCTCACCAGAGTTCCTGTGGAGTCCTGCGGGCAGTATCGGAGCTGTGGCGAGTGTCTTGGATCAGGTGACCCCCACTGTGGCTGGTGTGTGCTCCACAACACGTGAGTACCATTGGCTGCTCCCTCCCGCCTCCTCCCAGTGGCTCTCGCCCTCCTCTCTGTCCTTCCTCTCACCCCTTTGCCCTCTTCTCTTTGCATTCTTCCATCCTTGCACCTTTGGCAAACTTCACCGCTCTTCCGTGCTTTCTGGGTTCACTTGAACTTGTCCGGTTCCCCTAAGACATGGACGGAATGACGACAGGTCAGAATATGGCAGCCACCCTGGCAATGACACCCTGGAGAGTCACAGAAGACAGATTCTTGGACTCGTCTAACTTCAATTTGCTGACTTTTCAGCAGAGCCCCCCCTCACCCACACACCCCTGCCCCCAATGACACGGAGTTTTTTTTTTTTTTTCTCAAAATTCACCCGGACCACTAAATTATCTACTAGGTATGTGGTATCCATCTTGTTTGTTTTGTTTGTTTTTGTTTTTTTTTTTGGTTTTTCAAGACAGGGTTTCTCTGTGGTTTTGGAGCCTGTCCTGGAACTAGCTCTTGTAGACCAGGCTGGTCTCGAACTCACAGAGATCCGCCTGCCTCTGCCTCCCAAGTGCTGGGATTAAAGGCGTGCGCCACCACCGCCTGGCGTGGTATCCATCTTGTAACTCAGCATCCATTCATTATGCCCTGTGCTGTAACCATAGAACCTCCTGTGACTTTTATGTGGGACATGTCTGAGGACCCTTTCTTGTCTGCCATAACACCTATAAACCGGCTTCAAATAAACTTGGGCTTCAAGTCAGGAGGGAAGAAAGGTCAGGCCAACTGCTAGCGCAAGCCCTTGTGCTTCCTCCCCCACTCCGTTTATTCTCTAGCGGAAGGGAGAAGGCGATCAGATTATAGTGGAGACAAATAGGAACTTGATGGATGAACTGAGAGATGCAGACAACTAGCCAGGAAATAGGAGAGAACCAAAGATCATTTTTAAACTCTAATTAATTTTTATCTTACATGTATCAGTAAGTATGTCTGTGTACCGTGTGTGGGTTTGGTGCACACAGAAACCAGAGCACTAGATCCCTCAGCACTAGAGTTACAGATGGTTGCTAGCTGCCATGTGAGCGCTGGGAATTAAGCCTGGGTGCTCTAGGGGAGTCGTTACCCACTGCACTGTCTCTCCAGTGCCAAGATCTTTATTCTCCCTTCCTGGAAAAGCCTTCATCCTTAGGTCCCATCCTGTGGAATCTGAGCCTACTCGAGCTATGACTGATTCCTGTGGCCACCTGAAACCTGATATTCTCTGAACTAGCCACAGCATCATAAGATAAGATTTTAGTCTTCCCATTCACAGCCTGAATTACTTGGGACCAATGACATTTGTTGCAATTTTCAGTGATTTTGAACTATAAGAAACTGGAGGTGGAATCTTCTCTCTCTCCTCTTCCAAAGGCAGGAAACACTCTCTCAGATTCTGACAGTTAAAAACACCCTCCTAATTTCTCACACAGCCTCTCCAATAGAACAGCCAACTTCCCTCTTTCTGGGTGTCGGACATAATGAGGTCTTGAGTCCCTTAAGGGAAGGCCTGAAATCTGTTAGGCGTATTATACCAAAAAAGAAATTGAGAACCACTGAGCTGCGCTGAAACACACACGACTCAAAGGCAGGTTGGAAGCTGCACTGAAACGGACAGCAAGGTCATCTGGTAATAGTGCAGCACCCCAGGATTGGCCCCCACGGAGAAGGGTGGAGAGAGGTGCAGTTAGAATGCGTACCAGCATGTGCCAAGCCAGAAGAGGCTCCTGATGCTACCTTGAAAGGAGATGAGTTTTCTTTTTGTCCAGCATAGTAAGATCTCCCAGAAAAGGAATGGATGCATTCTCAACCTAATGCCTTCCTTGGGAACTCTGGAGCCACCTAACTGGCTGCTGAGCATCCCTTAGTTGTCATAGCATGGTACAACTGTGACTTCAGGGCAATCATAAACGCTGGCCCCTCCCTAAATCCTTTGGGACCAAAGCACAGGTTTCTGTGCCCCTTATGGTCTGTGTCATGATGCTATCCCCATCCCATATGGCACTGATCTCGGTGAGCATTCAGGACACTGGGGCTTAAAGAAGGTTGCAGAAGGACCAGAGTGCCCTACCCCCGCCCCTCAGCTCAACAGCTGGGTTGAGCAGGTCTGAGGAGAGAAAATACCATGCATTACTTCTTATACGGCTCCAGTCTCTCCTTGTATGGCAGCATACCTGACTCCTGTGGCAGACAGCAAGGGTAAACTAAAGCCAGAACGAGAGTCAGGGTCATTCACTGAGCAGACCATCACATAGGAAAGCCAGTAGCTCCAGTCTCAGCTGCCATAAAGGAAAAAGTCATGGACATGTGTCTGACACAGAATCCAATCCAAATCTCCCCAGCATCCTAGGCCCTTCTCCGTGACCTGGAAAGAGGAGACATGGTGTGCCTACTTCGCTGGGTTGTAGGAGAACTCACAAGGCTAACCATTTGGGTTAGAACACTGGTGGATCAGGTAGGGTAGTCACCAATCTCATGGGCTGCAGCAAAGACTGAGAGCTCATAAGGGTCCTTCCTCTCAGACTGTGGTTGACTCCAGTGGTTTTCTAGATGGCCCTTGAATCAGGTGCCTGAGTCCCTGAGGGTGTCACAGTTTCAGGCCGCCTTTGCTTAACCAGCAGATGTTCCTGCTGCTTTCCTGCCCCTCCTTCTGCTTAGTATCACATCTCACGCCAGTTTGCACGTCAGATGTCAGCCCTTCCTAAACATGGCTCTCAGAACGGGGGCCATACAAGGGCTGTCCTGTCTGTCGCCCAACACTAAGCTGCCGCTTCTGGGGCCTCTCTTCACCCTAGGAGCTACAGTGGGAGCCACTATGTAAATACGACAGGGAAGCTTGCAATGGTCACTGAAATTAGTGCAGTCTAGTCTAGCTCTCCTGTCTTGTACACTTGTGAGGCTGTTGAGTATAGCAATTCATGCTATGTGCTGGAGTGGTAAAGACCTCTATAAAGACCTGTGAACACTGAATTAGAAAACACCAAACCACTGCCCCTAAAAGACACAGAGTGTCAGATTCCTGAGAACCTCTGGTCTCAACCTTTTCATCAGTGGGCTGATGTATCACCTCATTTGTTGGACATTTGTATGAAGACATCTTCCTCAATAAACATTGCCAATTCATTAACATTCAACTCATGGCTCAGAGAACTGTAACTTCATACCTGGATGAAGATTCTCATGATCTTCCTGCCTCCACCTCTTCTGCTTATCTTACCAGCATGTACCTCTCCAGCTAGCTAAACGAAGCTTCCATTCTCTCTCTCTCTCTCTCTCTCTCTCTCTCTCTCTCTCTCTCTCTCTCTCTCTCACACACACACACACACACACACACACACACACACTTCTTCTCTATGTCGCACCATGGCCTTGGTGTGTTTAGGAATACTGGGCAGCACAGCCTTATAAGATTTAAGTCAAAAAAGGACAGAACTTGAAAAGCGTGGCATTAAATAGCCATCAAATGAACCTCATTTATAATGCAACTACTTAAACAAGAAGGAAGAATGTCACCTCTTCTTACCCTAGCTGGAAGCACGTGACTTGAGTCATCCCCACTCCGCATATGACCATGAGTGACCTCAAACGTGCCATGAAGACAAGCTTGGAGGCCACTAATAAATGTTAGCAATTAGCTGCATTTGAAATACAGAGTCCACAGATATTGAGGGTTGACCATGACACTGGATGGGAGAGACTTGGTATCTCCACCTGTAAGAAGAGAGAACCGTGGCTTCTCATGCCGCTAACTAGAGGATGAGATGGGGTAATGAAGGCTGCTCTGTGAGTCCATAGAGCTCTACACTGTCAGGGTGCCGCTAACTAGAGGAAGAGATGGCTGCTCTGTGAGCCCATGGAGCTCTGCACCGTCAGGGTGCTGCTCTCCATACCGTTGAGTCTCAGCAAAGTGAATGCATGATGAGGGCAGACGGACACCGACATTGGAGCTGTGTCCACGGTGTCTGATAACTTTTATAGCAAGACACAGCTCATGAGTTCCCATAGGCCCAGACTGTCTAATCACAGAAACACTTGGCAGGTCCTTCCCCTGAGTTCAAGACCAAGGATAGCTCCTGCACATGGTGGCCAAGCACGGGAAGGCCCCTGGGTCTCTAAGATTCAGTTCTAAACTTAACTAAACATAACTAAAATGCACAGATCTGAGGTGGTTCATCGGGAAAGCTTTAACACATGCAAACCTGCTTCCTCCTAGAAGGTTCTCTCGTCCTAGTCAGTGCAACCTATGGGTCTTGGCTCAGGTCAGATACACAAGTTGGCTTCTACTGTCCTGTCCTTCTTTTCAGTGGGCACAATGTGGCCATACATGATTGGGAGAGGCAACAGAAGGGACGTGGACAAAACGGAAGAAAGAAGAGGTCTGGAGAGGTCTGGTGTGGACAGTGAGCAGTCAGTGTGGGAACCAGTTTATAGATGCTGGTCCTGAGAGGTTCTGCTAGGAAAGGAACAAAGAACCAGAATGTTCTCTAAAGCACTGTGTTCTCTCTCTCTCCCTCCCAACCTCCCTCCCTCCCTCCCTCCTTCCCTCCCTCCCTCCCTCCCTCCCTCCCTCCCTCCCTCCCTCCCTCCCTCCCTCTCTCTGTCCTGAAGCTTCTTGGGGAACAGGCCTTTGCTGCAATGATGGGGTCCTAGAATCAGCACATTTGTCAGGCTTCCATGTTGGGCAAGACTCTGTGCTAAGTGACCCTGGCCCTTGCCAAGTACCTCAGCAAGCTTGGTCTTCATTCAGTCCATGACAAAGAACAACACAGGACCCTCTGAGTGTGAGAATGATTCTGTTTTCTGTAGTCATTTCTGACAACTTTTCCTATGGTCATAGGGAATAAGGTGGTGTTGTGGTGTGTGTGTGGTGTGTGTATGTGTGTATGCATGTGGTGTATGTATATGTGTGTATATGGTGTGTGTGTGTGGTGTGTATATATGTGTAGGTGTGTGGGATGTGTGTGGTGTGTGTATGTATGTGTGCATGTGTGTGTGTGTTAGACAGAGACTGACAAAAAGAACAAAAGAGAGTGGGAGAGAGCCATAGAAAGAACCAGAGGAACAAGTAGCCCAAGGACGGAGCCTCTGCAAACAGGTGTCCGTATCACTGAAAGAGCTTTTGTATCAGGAGGGTCATAGGAGGTCTGTGAGCTGAATATGCCGAAGAGACAACCCAGTCATTCAAATCATTTCTGTTCTTCCCGGCTCTGCACTAGTAAACGTGACAAAGGGCCTACCTGCCAGCCTAGGGGGAAGAGAAGCACCTCCCCCTCCACTCTCGTTGCCCTCTTCTGTAGCCCCTGGCCCTGCCTACAGGCCTGTCTCCCTAATGGCCAGGGCAGCAACACAAAGCTGCCTGTTTATTCAGCCTGCAGTTTTCAGCCTCATTTCCAGGGCTTTCCTTTGTGTCTGAGCCCACCTGTTCTGATTTGGGCAAAGGGGAATAAAACCTTCCAAGCCCAGTCTACCTTCGCCCCCTCACAGCTGTCTCCTGTCCTGAGCTGGGAACACACCCTCCAGGCTTGGCAAGTCCCCAGCCCCCACCCCATCTTCCCCTTCCTTGGCACCATTCCCAGGCAAGGAAGCCTATCTTAGTCTAGGTGGTAATGGGATCCCACCGCCAAGGGCAGAGCCAACTCATTGATTGGCCCTAGCACTAGGAAGAGTCCTAGCATCGCTCCTGGGAAGATGGTGTAAGTGGAACTCTGTAGGGTGATGAAATACAGATGTCTCCATAACATCTCTGTCTCCACCCTGCAGATTGCCTCTGTTAGGAGAAGCCCCGCCACACCCCAAGCAGGTGGCACAGGGGTTCAGTTCTTCCTCCTTGTAGAGCAGCCGTTCACAACTGGTGGGAAGACCACAACCCCCCTGGAGGTCAAGCTACCCTTTTACAGGGGGCTACTTAAGACCATCAGAAAACACAGATGTTTACACTGTGATTTATAACTGTAGCAAAATTATAGTTATGAAGTAGCAATGAAAATAATTTTACGATCAGGGGGTCACCTCAACATGAGGAACTGTGTTAAAGGGTCGCAGCATTAGGAAGGTGGAGAACCATTGCTGTAGAGTCTTGGCCACACAAAAAAGAAGAAGAAAGGACACAGCCTGCTACCCAGAGTAGCATGAGTAATAAAAACCCAGAGACTGAAGATCAGAAAAGCAAAGCAGTCAGCCACTGCCTCTTACCTCTACCTCAGACTGAAACGGCAATCCTTTCTCAATGAATCCTCAGAATAAGACTTAGCCTGAGACCGGTCTCCTCCCATTTTATATTCCTCCCTAGTGCTGAGATTAAAGGTGTACACTACCACCACCCAGCCTCTATGGATAGCTAATTAATATGGCTGCTGGGATTAAAGGTGTGTGCAACTACTACCTGGCCTGTATGGCTGAGTAGTGTGGCTGTTTTGCTTTATTTATTAAAACACAAATAATACACCACTATAACCTAGGTAGAAGGAGAGTGAAGTCTGAGATGCTATCTGTGGACAGAGCAGTCAGATTCCATTTCCTAAGGTCTGAATGTTGGCGAGAAGAGCCAGTTTACAGCCAAGCTGTGAAAGCCAGAGGATGGAATGCGTAGGAAACCCCTTCAGTGACCTGGAACACAGGAGATATAGCTCTCAGGTACAGCTATGGTGACTGTGACCATGTCACTGGGGGCTGGGGTCAGACCCCAGGGTCTTCTTCCTACAGCCCATTCTCCTGGTTCCTTCCACAGGACTGGAGTGAGTGTTGGGCCATCCATTATTGGAAATTCATCCTCCCTCCCTCCCTCCCTCCCTCCCTCCCTCCCTCCCTCCCTCCCTTTCTCCCTCCCTCCTTCCCTCCCTCCATCCATCCTTTTCTCCCTCCCTCCCTTCCTCCCTTCCTCCCTTCCTCCCTCCCTTCCTCCCTCCCTCCCTCCCTCCTTTTCACCCTTAGGGCAGCTTCACCACTGATCATACATTTAAGCTGCCATGCCCACAGGCCACCTGGGCACAGAGTAGTTTGTTCCCTAAGCAACATCCTTGGTCATCCTCTGAAAAGACAGTTTCACTCTAAGATGTGAATCATTCCTTGCTCCATATCAGCATGTCCTAGAGCTGTGGTTCTCCACCTTCCTAATGCTGTGGCCCTTTAACACAGTTTCTCGTGTTATGGTGACCTTCCCCAACCATAAAATTAGTTTCGTTGCTACTTTATAGCTATAATTTTGCATCTGTTATGAATCATAAGGTAAATATCTCAGGTACAGGATATCTGGTATGCAACCTCTGTGAAAGGGTCGTTCTACCTCCAAAGGGGTTGTGACCCACAGGTTGAGAACCAATGTCCTAGAGCCTTGTTTTATTTCTTAATTTTTTAACCTACTTCCTTCTAACCTAGGTCTCCTCTAGGACTGCTGGCTCAAGACTTACAGAGTCATAGGGAACTTGAGGATCTGCTTCTGCCAGCATATCTGTTTTGCCTGACTCCTTACCAAAGGTTGTCAGTCTCTGGTTCAGAGGAAAGTCTCAAACTCAATTCTAGTAGATTCAGCCCCTTCCCTATGGCTAAGTAGCTACAGACTGGCTTAAGGAAACTTGCTTTCCTTTCTTAATCCTGACTCCTTCCTAGCCCCCAGGGGGGCTCTGTGTGTGTGTATGTGTGTGTATGTGTCTGTCTGTGTGTGCGTGTGTACATGTCCATTCACACGTATTATAGACTCTTCGTAATGAAAGGATTGCTAGTAAAAATGCCACCTTCTCACGTAAATTACAGAGGGGCAGGGGAGATGGCTTAGTTTATAAAGTTCCTGCCATACAAGCTAGAGGATCCAACCTTAACTCCCTGGCATTCACATGAAAATCCAGGTGTGACAGAATATTCATGTAATCTCAGCATTAGGGAGGTAAAGACACAGGGATCTTTTGGGGCTCTCTGGCCAGCTGACCTAGCTGGGTCACTAAGTTCCCCATTCAGTGGGTGTCCTTGTCTCAAAAAATAAGGGGTTAGTAATCAAGGGAGACACTGCTTGTCCACCTTGTCTTCACGTTTATATGTGCATACATGTATCCAAACACCCTCTATGTATATACACAAACATGCATACACAAGCATACAGGGCACACAATACACCTTTATGGTTAGCTTACCAGTCTGACATCTTGGCTCCCTGGGGACTTTCCAAAGAGCTGGGTTTCTTCCAAGGCTTACATTTACACACACACACACACACACACACACACACACACACACACACACACACACCACACCAGAGAGAGAGAGAGGATGGGGGATGGAGTGGAGACGGAGAGAGAGACAGAGAGAACCACACTGGTACCCACACAGAGAAAGCAGCCAAGATTGCACGGAGCAAAGCGTTTCCAGCCTGCTATACCTTATGACACTAATGGACATGAAAGCGCCAGGATGTCAGCTAAAGTGCATAATAGAGCCGATCGGAATCCGTTGTAGTCACTGCAGCAATGTGGCGCGAGTGAAAGGCGGTGTCTCCCTCAGTGCAGACAGTGTTCAAGACAGAAGAGATCAGCTGCATCTTTACCTTCTCCTGCTCTCCTTCCTACCCACGTCTCCTCTTCCGTCAGTTCCTTCCTTGTGCCCCACCCATTCTTTCATGTTTGCTTGGTCCTGTTACTTTGTGCCTGTGACAACATGGTATGTCATGGCGGGAACATGTTAAACATGTAAAACAAGAGCCTCATTACATCATGGCATCTTGGAAAGCAAAGACAGAAATAAGAAGGGCCCTGCTTCCATAGATTCCTCAAGGCCGTTCACCCAGTGACCTAGCGTCATTCGAGTAGCCTCAAACTCCTAGATGTTCTACCGCTAGGCCAGGAAACAAGGCTTTAACACAGGGACCCATAGAAGACATTGAAGACCCAAACTATAGCTGGGGCTATCTGGAAGACCCCCCATGCCTTATTCCTGCCCCCTTCTCATCCTCTCCTCCCCCTCCCCTTGTCCTCTCCCTCCTCATTCTCATACTCCTCCTCTTCTCATTCCCCTTCTGTTTCATTATGATCTAAGCACAGAGCTCCTAGATTGTGTTCTTACATAGGCCAATGCCAACACAACCGTTGAGGACTGGAGTTCATCTGAGGGAGAAGATAGAAACAGGCTCTGATTTCTAGGCCCAGTGGGCCCGCCCTGGGGAGCCTCGGGAGACAGGCTAGCTGTGGTCCTTCCAGCTGGGAAGCTTACCTAGGCAGCCTGTCAGAGAGCCTGGTTTCCATGCTGAAATCAGTTTGCTTGGTCAGTAGCACTGGGAGTTAATATTTCTCTGTGTGTGTTTAGGAATTAATTTCTACTAAACTTAATCACCCCCTCTCCCCTTCCCTCTCACTCACCCCCTTCCTTCTCCATTCCTTTCCCTTCTAATTTTCCACTTGGCTGGGAATTCTCCAGCAGTGAAAGTTCAGGCTTAGGGGAGGGCGGAGGTAACTGCTTCATTAGAGGGGATAATCTCATTGGAACCACTGGCTTGAATAATAACCCCTTGCAGGGGCCTGGGGCCTTTCTCCCTAGAGCTGTTAGAACCTCTGATCTAGGGCTGTAAGGGCCCAGTGCACAGGAAGTGGAATGAGAAAGGGAAGCCCTTAACCCAGGGGCTGAGGGAGGTGCGTCTCCTTGGGGACTGCTGGTCACTTGCACATCTGTATTTGGGGCAGAGGCCACAATTGAGATAACAGAGACAAATGCCTGAAAACTCTGCATTTTGTGAGTCTACATAAGCCCCAATTCCCCTACCTGGGAAGTGGATGAAGTGGGAACCTGATGCCTCTACTGTCTAGGAGAGAGCCCTATTTTCCCAGGTACTAGAGTCCTTGGTAGGAAGCAATTAAGGGGCTCTTCTGGGACCAGAAATGAGCCCCTTTCACAGTCTCTAACTCTGGCATGAACTGCTAGAGAAGCACAGACCTCAAAAGGCTAAGGACTATGATCTTGATGGACCCCATGGGATACCAGAAGCTGTGATCCTTCCCCTGCCATCATCCCATCAAACTTAAGGTCAGTTATCTGTGTTTTTGGACATTTGCAGCCTGTCCACTCCTGTACTATGAAGGATGGTAGACATCTCACAACATCCCTGGTCCTGACCTTAAACTTAACTTTCCACTGAGACAGAGCTCAGTTCTCCAAATACTTTGATAGCCGTTAAGGAAACAAGCTACCGTCCATTGCATGCTCTCACTCTCCTGACCTTTCTGGTCCTGAGCCTCCCTCCATCTTCAGCGGGGGAAGCAGCTTTAGTCTCCTCTTCTCCCTTTGATGTGCCAATGAGCCAGTCTGCATCAGCTGCACTTTAGAGCCCCAGGAACTAGGAAGTGAAGGAAGTGATGGGGTGCCAATTCCAGCTGGCACTTGTTGACACCCCTCTCGAAGCTACACACCGGTCTAACTACTTACAGCATACTCTCTCCTGCAATCTTTAGGAAACTCTAGTTGTCTGATACCATTTTGCTCCCATTTTAGAGAAGAAAAGACCAAGGCACCAAGAGGTTAGGCATTTGGGCTTGATGCTTAAAACTGTAAATTACACGTGGTTTCCTATACTCCGTACTTTCTAGAACTGTGGCAAGATGCACCCTAGAAATCTGAGTAGCAGCAAACAATACAGGTCAGACTTGTCCCCACCCACCTGTGCCTTCTCCTCCAGCCTGGGAGAGAAATAGTGTTCATCTGTTCTACTTAGTAACTTCTGGTGATGTTTGGCTTGGCAGCTTTACACACACACACACACACACACACACACACTCACACACACACACTTCATAATTTAATCAAAGGTACTCTTTTCAGACCTACTGATTGCTCTTGGAAACAGAAACTTCAAAGTTGGGGAGTCGGTGAATAATTGAAGCTGTACCAGTTCTCTGGGACTGCTGTTAATGGACGTAATAACACTATTAATAGCGATGTCAGCTCAGACACTCTGGAAAAGTCCATAACATTAGCCTAATGGCTGAAGGTAATGGAGTCCTTGCCGAGGAGCTGGCCTGGTAAATTAACTCCCAAGACTCAGAGGCAGACACTCTTGCTGCCAGTGGTTTGCTCGAGCCGCCAAAGAATGCCATGGGGACCCCCAGACTCACTCCTGACCTTTCCCCTCATGACTTGGAGCCCTTGAAGTAATCCCAGGGAGTTCAGGTTTATCCAACAAGGATAGATGATAGTCACGTGCTTGCTGCTGAATCTAGGAGGAATGGTGGAGAGGAAATGTTTAAAGAGCCCTAAGAATGTAAGAGGAGCATTAAGACTGCATGGCACCTGGGTTTAGTCTGCAAGGGAGTGTGTTCCCTTCCTTCTTCATCCAGAAGCTTAGCACGGTAAAGAGCAGAGGCTCTGAGTTTACCTGGGCTGGGTATGGACTCAGATTCGCTGTGAGATACCTGGACGAAGAAGTGACTCCTTCATCCTTTTCTGTGGTTTCTTGACCTCTAAGACGGCTTGGCCAAAGACACTTAAATGGCATAAAATGCAGAGCCCTATCCCAGTACTGCCAGCACACAGTAACTAGTGGTTATGATTGCATTAAGTAGAGTTGGGTTGACTTTGGTGTCACCCATCCCTCTGACTGTAAGGCCCTCCTTCTGCCGCAGTCTCCTTTGTCCCACCTCTTCCTTCCAGGGCAACTTTGGCTGTCACCGTCTGTACTTTTCCCTTAGTTAACTAGACACTATCTCTAACTCTGCACTCTGAGGCCATCCTCCAGCTGTGGCTAACTGTGTCTTCTTTTGCTCTGACGAGAAGGACGGGCCACAGCTTTCTTCTACAGCTAAGAGTTGGCCTACAAGCCACCCACTACCCTGGTATTTCCCCTCCCTTCCTTTCTTCCCCCACCCCACATCTGTCTGCCTTTCCAGAAGAAAGTTCTCTTCCCATGTCCCTTCCCCCCTTTTGCTCCCTATCCCCTGCTACTGTTCCTTCTGTCACTTTTCCTAGGCCTCTCTCAACCTCCAGACATCGTCAGGAGTCATTTCCCTGTGATTTCAAGTACAAAAGAGCTGAACTAATCTGTAGATCTAGATAGAACTGGATAGGTAAAAACGCATGGAAAGCCCAGACAGAACTGGATGAACAAAGGCAATAAAATATGTCTCATGTGCTATACACATCTATGGGGGATAAGTGAGGTTTGCTAAAAAATAAAGGGGATGGTGAAGGGTGTCAGAGGCTGTGTGGATGGACAGGAAGTAGACTGGCCAAGATGGTGTGACTCATATGTGACTCTTCTCTCCTGTGAAGGGGGTGGGGGAACTGCTACCCTTTTCAAAGCTGAGCATGGTAGAGGAAGGAAGTGCATAATAGAAGCTTGGAGAAGGAGAGGCAACGAGCCCTTGAGGTTTAGTAGGGCCCAAGAGCTTCTGGATATGCCCGTCCCTTTCTGGGTCAACTGATTGTCATTGTGTCCTTTCCAGGTGCACCCGGAAGGAACGGTGCGAGCGCTCCAGGGAACCCCGAAGGTTTGCCTCGGAGATGAAGCAGTGTGTCCGGCTGACAGTCCATCCCAACAACATCTCTGTCTCTCAGTACAATGTGCTGGTGAGTGGGGAGGTCAGAAGCCAGGGCAGAACTCTCCCCTGGCAGAAAGCACCAAGGCCTCTTGGGAGCAGCTCTAGGCCAGGGTCAGGGATGCTCGTGAAGAAGTGGGAACCCGAGAAAGGTGGGATGGACAGAAACACTGAAGAAAAGGTTCCACTCATAACGACAAGGGATTGACCACACCGAAGGTGATCAGGAAATACAAATTAAGGCTATGCTGAGAGTCCATCTCACTCCATTGGCAGTCATTAAGAAAACAAGTAAAAACAAAATGATGACAAAAATGTGAACTGGTCTAGGCACTATGGAAATCAAGGCAGAGGCTACTCAAAAAACCAAAAGTAACTCCCTCCCATATGACACAGACGTAACACTCAATCCTTGTTATGCAGTGCTCGAACACTTCTGTTTCCATAAAAAAGAACAAATCCATGTCATTTGCAGAAAAATGGGTGCAACAAGATCATATTATTAACTGAATTTCAATCTGTCTCAGAAAGACAAGTACCATGTTTTCTCTCATTTGTGGGTACCAGGTTTTCTGCATATGTCATAAAAGTGGAAGCTCTTTTTTAAAAAGAGAGGAAATGGGACTAGCTGGAGAGTACGGGGGAGGGGGGCAGGTAGCGTGGTAGAGCATGGGGTTCTGCTCAAAATACATATTTGTAGGAAAATCATATTTGAGGAACATAGCATTAGGTGACCAAGCAGAATAAACAAAGTAGTATTTTATTATGATCCAAATTATGACATGGGTATACCTAAATATCTCTTAGCCAATTTGAGATTAATTGGCATGCAAGTAAATGTAGAATGATAGAATAAGGCCATGTAGCAATGAGTGTTGGGAATGATCCCTTTATCTATGCAGGGGGCCAATGTAGCTACCTTGGGAGAATGAAATATGGACTCCCGAGTTCTAGCACTGGGCACACAGTCATTACCAAATGGAAGATAATTTCCCATCAGCCAATCTGGTCCTGTTCAGAATTCCTCTAGCACACAAATCCCCTAAGCATTCCTACTTCCCAGGGTCAAATCCATTCGGATCCTAGCGGCTTTCTTTAGTCTGTGCCTCTGCCTCCCGCTGCCTTCTCTACCCTTCTCTTGTAGCAAACTGATCGGTGTTAATAATTCTCCTTTGTCTGTCTCTTCCTCCTCCTGACTTTCTCCCTTCCTTCCCCCTCCTCTCCTCTTTCCCCCTGCCTGGCTGGGCTCTTCACAGCTGGTCCTAGAGACATACAATGTCCCGGAGCTGTCAGCAGGTGTCAACTGTACCTTTGAGGATCTGTCAGAGATGGATGGGCTGGTAATAGGCAATCAGATCCAATGCTACTCCCCTGCAGCCAAGGAGGTGCCCCGCATCATCACAGAAAATGGTAAGCAAGTGGTCCCAGGAGGCAAAGTTGGGTGGCAGACTCTTCATTGTGCCTGGGTAGCAGAACTCGTGACAGATGTGGGGAACGGAGAGAGCCTAGGGGCAGAGTGAAGTCAGAGCGAGTGGGCTGATGGCTGAAAGGGGTAGAGGTGAGAGTTTCCTCTTTTACCCCTGGAAATTGACTGGTACATCCCAGCTTAGCAACCAAACTTCTACCTCATCCTGGTGAGGAAGAGCCACTGAGAGGGTGGATAGAAGCCAGGCCAGAACAGCAGTAGTGTGGGTAGGTGATGTCATTGTTTTAGCTGGCCTGGGGGAACTGTGGAAGAGGGAAGCTGGGAACATGGGTGTGACGGAGCAGGTCCAACGGCTCCTCCATAACCCTTTGTATACCATCAGTTGAGCGAGTCTGACTCTAGAGTGCTTTCTCCCCACCGTCCCACACACAGCTGCCTGTTGCTCGTAACCAACTCTATTGGGAAGGCTGTGAGTGGACACAGGCTTGACACTGGTAAGGGACAGGCTGGCCTCGGCAGATTGATTCCATGCTGTCCCTCCCATTTGGGCTTGTCACATTTATTCAGAACCGATTGATTAATGAGGCGCTTGGGGAAAGCAGAGAACAGGGCTGGAAGTGGGGTCCAGGGTCAGGGCTGTGAATTAAACATGGGCTCCAATGTCTCTTTGGCGCCAGCTGAGGAGTCTAATATCTCGTACCCCTATGGAGCCACGTCCCACAGAGACAATAGTATCAGACCTCGGTCTCTCTGCACAGAGATCATGAGGTGAACTCATATGTGCACACATTTGCACATACATGCAATTCCACCTGTGCCATTGGCAACCGTTTTCCTGAGATACTACATTGTTTTCCTCCTTGGCTACTCATCACTGTTTGTGATTCCAGGAGGCTTTTAAGCACAGCATGTAAGGGTGTGTGTGTGTGTGTGTGTGTGTGTGTGTGTGTGTGTGTGTACACGCACGCACGTCCACAGAGACACATGGAAAGTGAATGGGGGGTCTGGTGACATAACAGAGAAGGGAGACCAAACACAATTTGTTTTGCTTGTATGAGCGTGGGGGGTGGAGTGGTCATCCTGGAAGTGAACCTTGCTGATTCAGGGACCTATGAAACCTGGCAGTGTCCCAGAGGAGCAGTCTCTCTTTCCCAGAGTGCATTGCCGCTAAGGGACGTTTGGCTTGGGTCTTGAACTTCCCCTGGCCCCCGCTGGTGGGCTCTGCCTTATAGGAGACCATCATGTTGTCCAGCTGCAACTCAAGTCGAAGGAGACCGGCGTGACTTTCGCCAGCACCAGTTTTGTCTTCTACAACTGCAGCGTCCACAACTCGTAAGTGCCCTGGCTTCCCTCGCCTTTTCATGGCTAGGGTCAAGGTTCATGCAGAGCTCAGAAGACCCCACTGTGATTTCCAGGACTCATTGTATGGAGGCTTCCAAAGAGGCCTCCTTAATGCTAGAAGACGGGCCTCTCTCTTGTACGGAAGGGAGTAGGAAGAGACAAAAGTGGGCGCCTAGGGTGTGAGCCCTGCAAATCCCTAGCCCATGCGTCTTCCCTGGCATAAATCTCCTAGCCTGAATCCCTTCCCACCGTTGTACTAGGGATAATATAGCTCACCTGAAGGACATCAGTTCACACCTACACAGAGGAAGGACCAGGGAAGGGAGGGCAGCCTTTACATGTATCCAGGAGAGGTCAGGCAGTCTAGCAAGCCAACTGAATGCTCTGCCCTATAAGCTGGGTCAGGACTCATACAG
The DNA here is from genome assembly GCF_037038515.1 of Microtus pennsylvanicus. Taxonomy (NCBI): domain Eukaryota; kingdom Metazoa; phylum Chordata; class Mammalia; order Rodentia; family Cricetidae; genus Microtus; species Microtus pennsylvanicus. The sequence continues at coordinate 25,823,128 of NC_134597.1, read as the reverse complement.
ACTGGGTCAGGACTCATACAGACTGAGTCAGGACTCATACAGACTGGGTCAGGACTCATACAGACTGGGTCAGGACTCATACAGACTGGGTCAGGACTCATACAGACCGGGTCAAAGTGCAAAAGGAAAGCCAAAGACACAGCGTGGCAGAGGCCCCGCTATGGAGACACAGAAACCTGACTCCGACTTTGCTTGACTCTGGCATCTCCCCCTCTAAATAGCAACCACGGACAGGAGATCAGTTAGAGGGGTTAGCCACTCTGCGCACTAGTGTCCTCTATAAAAGGGGACCTAGAGGTACTGGCACCACAATATTTAGTGAGTGGCATGTGTTAGCTGCTTTTCTAAGAGCTGTGACACACTCCTTGGTGGAAGTCACCTAAGGGAGGAAAAGTTTGTCCTGGCTCATGATTCACGGCATACAGTGAGTGCATTATGAAGGAGACATCACGGTGGTGGGAAGGGTTTGTCTGCAGCAGAGAGAGCTTGTAGAATGGCTTCCCACATTTTGGCAAATCAGGAGGCAGGTCAGGCCAGAACCAGAAGGGAGTATTATCTTCAAGGCCTGTTTCCAATGACCCTCTTCTGTTACCTATATCACAGTCCTCAAGATTTTACAAATTCTCCCAAACAGTACCACTAACCAGGGACCATGAGTTCAAGCAGAGGAGCCTGTTGGGGACATTTCATATTCAAATTGCGACATAACATCCCAGGAGCACTGTCCTATCAGAGCAGTCCTGGGATGGGACACTGCTGTTGTCACCACTGTATAGCAGACCTGGCCCTCCCACAGGATGGCTATAAGGAGTAAAAAGAGCCACTGTGAGGCATCCTTTAGAACGCCATGCGGCTCACTGATGAGGTACTACTCATGAGTTTTGCTATGGTTATGTTGATATTTCCTCTGTGAACGGATGAGATTGAACCAGATTGGAGATGTATAAAATTTCTTAATGTAGAACTTGAAATTAGATATGCAAGTCCAGCATGCAAAACAGATGGAAGAAGGGGCTGCTTACTGGGGGAGCTATGAGTCCAGGAGCCCCTCTGTCTAGGATCCCCATGGTACTCTATATAGTCTCCAAAGGAGCTCCATGGAACCTTTAGAGTTCCATAGAGAGAGTTTGCAAAACACATGGCTTGACAACACACACACACACACACACACACACACACACACACACACAACATATCTGCTTATTTTAACATGCTGGTTGCATTCCTCTCTTTACAGGGTAGGTATCTAACATGACATTTGCTGGCCTATAATTTGATAAAAAATAATTTAGGGCTTATGTGGGATGTCTGAGACTAGAGCTTATCTTACTCTGGGGACAGACATCAAGGAAGGAAGCATCTATCCTGTTTGGCCAGAGCCGGCTGTATCAAAGTTGGGATTCTCTTCTCTCTTCCTGCCATGGAGTTGCCCACCATCTCACCTCTTGGGGGCACGTTCCCTCCCTCCCTCTCTTCTTGCCCCCTAGAAAAGCAGAGTCAGGGATCAAATCAGATGTGGTGTTTCATCCCATCCACAGTGTTGCTCATCAGATAGAGGATTCACAGATTCATAAGATCCCAGCACTCAGGCCCTGCCCTCCACAGCAACCAATACCTGCCCCGTTGCTTGGTGGAGGTTTGCAGCCTAGGCGCTCTGTGGAAGAAATTGATGTTTAATAACAAAATAGAACACCAACAGATTAAGAGTATCTCAGCACAGAGGTTTACCAAATGAGGGTCCAGAGGGGCCAACTCTCCTCTGGCCAAGGGTTGGTCAGTGGAGGAAAGCAGAAAGCTCCTACAGATGGTGGGGCAGCCTGTGGGGAACATGGGGTGTGCTCAGACAGTAGCACCGCACTCTTGTGGGGAGGGTGGAGCTCGGGGCAGCTCTGCCTGTGTGGCGAGGCATTTGAGCTTATGACAATAGGGAGCCCTGCTGGGTTTTTAAGCAACAAAAGGCTCCTATAAAGTTGCCCGTTTCCTGGAGGTAAGGAGTGGGGTTGGCAGCTGTGCTGGGATGCAGAATGTGGAGCCTCAGCAGCTTCCTCTGTCACCAGGGCATCATCCTTAATAGTGTAGGTTCTGAACAGTGAGACTCAGAGGCAATTTGAATTAAAACCCAATTTGGGGTTTGTCTTAGATCTTATAGACTCCACTCCTTATTGCTGTCTTATTTAGCAAAGGACCATGGGGGGGGGGGGAGAAACAGGGTTCCAGCTCTAAGTAAGGAACTCATTCCCTGAGGCACTGAGAACAGTAGAAGGGTGGTGGATTTGTACGAGGCCTTCCTTTGGTCAACATTCAAGGGTCATCTCCCTTAAGAGCAAAATGTTCCCTTAGAGTCTGGAGACGTAGGTGTTTGGGTTGAAGTTCTAAGATGTGTGCTTCTTCTCTGTGCCCAGATGTCTGTCCTGTGTGGAGAGCCCATACCGCTGTCACTGGTGTAAATACCGGCATGTTTGCACCCATGACCCCAACACCTGCTCCTTCCAGGAAGGCCGAGTGAAACTGCCCGAGGTAGGTGCCGGCAGCAGGATGGGGAGAGGCACTGCTGGTAAGCACAGAACGTATGTGCAACCCTTCTCGTGAGACCCAAGAGAAGATCCTGGGGATCTCTTCCTTCCTCCTTAACCTCGGCTCTCCAGGCACTCTGTGTGAAAGCAATGGATGAGCTTGGCCTTGCACTGACACCATGGTTCTGGCTCAGCTGGGAGGTTCAGGTACAAACGCGTGAGGCTGAGTCTCCTGGGCGTGAGTTCTTTCCTTCCTCTAACATAAATGGAATGGCACGAACGTGAAGGAAATAGAAGGGAATGAGTCAGGTCGCCAGTGGGCCACCATGGCATGAAACCTGGAGGAGACTGACAGTCTGGTCTACGTGGTCAGTCTTGACCTTGAGGACAGGAGCAGAGGGGTAGAGTGACTCCCTTGAGGTCAGAGGTCAAGGCTCCAGGAAATACCCATCTAAAATCTGCCAGGAGCATGATAGAAGTCAGACAACGTGGCTCTCCGGGTCTCTCCACTCTCCAAATAAGTGAACCTGACCAAGGTTTGGGAGCAGAAAGGCCCAAGACTGATCAGAGAGCAAAAGCAATGGACTTTGTGGGTTGCAAACGCCTCCCACCACCCCCTTTCCTTGGAGAAGGCTTGCAATTTCTTCTCTTTCTTTCTTGTTTTCTTTCCTTTTCCTCTTGTGGCAAGGTTGTCTTTGATGTTTAGAAAGAAAAGTTAAAGGAACCAAAAGAAAGCAAAGAATTACCATGTTTCCCAGAACAATGGCAGAGTTTCTGTGAGAGATGGTACCTTGTTTATGCCTCGCTTTGTTAGCATCTCCTGGGGATCTATAGCTACTCCAAGGGCTGGATACCAAGGCTTCAGAGAAAGGAGCAGACTTTGAAGAATATGGCTAATTACCAGGGCATGGAGACAGATCCAGATGTTGCCATTACTCTTCAATTCTTTCCGTTTTCCATTAACTGGACACGGTAACCAGCTATGGAGTCTGAGACTCCAGCATAACTCAGAATCTTCCATTTCTCCCTGTCATGGTATGGCATGGAATGATCTTTGGCTCTTCTTTGTCTTAGATTTTTACTTAATTTAAGAGAAAAAAGTTCTAAGAGTTTGCTTCTGATCCAACTGCATCTAGGGCCATTTTGTAGGGAGCCTAGAGGAAGAGGCTAAGTTGATTATCTTATCTGGTTGCTGTGGTAACATCTTCCTAGAGGATGTACCGAACAGAAACTAAGTAAATAAACGTTAAGAACCATTGACTAAGACTAGCAGTGAGAAAAGGCCATTGTTTTCAGAACCTGAAACAGAATCCCTGTCTCCTAGTGTAAATGTAGCATTTTTTTAATGCCATTGGCTTTTGTTTGTTTGTTTCCTGACATAAACTATAGCAGGAATAAAGGATACAAAACGAGGGTTTATTGAGCAGTGTTTTTTCTGATGCCAGTGAAGTTATTCAAGGACTAATCATCTATATTTTGCTACTGTGTTGATCAGATTTCTGATACTAATGCAAATGCCTGACATAAATCAACTTAAAAAAGAGGAAAGGTTAGGAAAAGGTTAGAACAGAAAGAGTTCAAAAGCCAAAGGATTGGGGAGTCTGCTGTGAGACTGTCTCCTAGGAATATCAGGAGCTACACCCATAACGTCTCACCAACATGACCACCTACACATGAGCAGAACAAGGACAAGAGACATAGAAAAGTGGATGGGGGTAAACCTACTAGAAAGTCCTCAACCCCACACAAAGAACTACAGGCAACTAAGAAAGGCGGAGAGTGAGAGAAATAGTTATCCCTTGGGAAGAGCACAATTGGTAATCCAATACCAAAACGTCAGCCCTGAAAACATGCGTATGAGCAGCGTATTCAGACTGAGCAGGTTCTATTTAGGAAAATGTAGATGCATCTAACAACAATTAGTGGAGAGAAAGCCGTAAATTTGAAAGAGAGCAAGGTCTATTTGAGGACTCAGAGGGAGTGTTCTCATAGGGCAAGGGTGCCATGAATGTTCTTATGGAGTGTTCTGGTCGGGGGCACGTCCAGTCAAGGCTGAGAGGTCCAAATGGTATCTGACTGGGTAAGTCATAGTCCTAGAGCCTGAAGTTCCTCCAGACACCTGCACCAAGACCCCCCAGAATGCTGGAGAGACTCGGGCCACAGCGATTCTTCTGGAAGTCCTCAGGTTCGGAATCGCCTTTACCCTGTGAAGCTACGCAGATCAGGTCCTTTTGTTTAGCCATGAGTGAGGCTGCCAGGTGGCTTTTCGTCTGCTCTGCGCTGCACCATCTTGTATCCCAGGAATGCTTTCATCTTGCCCCTTCCAGTTTCGACGCTGGCTTCACTGGCTATCACCAGGGGTGTTGAATTACTTCTTTCCCCCTGAACAAAGAGCACGTTCAGGCGAAGTTATTGGTCTGGAATGGAGAACTGGTGGACCATTGTAGTTGTGTTATGAACAGCAAGTATTCAGGCGTAATTACAATGATTAGGAATAGAATGGCCAGTCACATATGTCGTTTATAGTAACTATATCCCAGTTACAAGGGATGGTTTTGTTTCCGCTAATGATGGCATTGTGATGACAACGTAGACCTTTGGATGGGCTGCCAGAGCCTGGGCAGCAAATGGGAAGGGAGAGGAGAGGAGAGATGAGGTGACAGCATGCTAGGGTGACAGCGTGCCCCTGCTTGCTCTCATTCCTCCCCTCCCAGTATCCACAAGGCTTCCTGCCATCTCCTGGAACGGCCTTTGGCTGGTCAGACATTAACAGAGCTGCAGGAACCTCTGTCCTTGTGTGCACTGGACAGAGTTGTTGGCTCCTGCACAGCCTCACCTGAACAGATCAACCTGGACAGCACACTTGGTAACGATGCTTAAGATGAACCTGCTATAGCAAACAAATCCGCAGGCAGGAGGTGGTCCTCGGTGAGCTGATGCACTGTTTGTCCTCATCTAAGCTGAAAAATCAAAGTGAACCACCACTGAAGCCGTGTTCTCCAGGGACTAGGCTAGGAAAGTCACGGGTGTGTCGGTGCTTCCCAGGTGAGCAATCTCAGAGAGGATGTCCCAGGTACTAGTCTTCCTCTTGAAATTCAACCAGTGTGCTTACTCCAGAGAACAGTTCTAAGATCAGAGGAGAAATGCATTCAGTTTGATCTGCAATGGTGTCCTTGAAAGGTTTCCCAGCATCCACTGCCACTGGTATGGGTGTCTTACGCTAGGACCGGTATGATGAGCTCTGGAATCCTAAAGGTCAAGTTCACTCTAGAACTACAGAACCAGGAATGAAGACTGCTGCTTGTCTCTGGTGCTAAACGAAATCCACCCTTAGATAAAGGCCAACAGCATTTACCCCAGGCTTGACTTTGGAGAGAAATTAGTCTATCCCCCATTGCCAGTGATTCTGCTTTAATTCTATCTGACAGCCATTCCTGGGATCTACTTCCGCCATGCCTTTAACCCTCCTTTGAGAAAACAAAGCCAAACCCAGCTCAAAAACGTGTTCCTCACCCATGCACACATCCCCCCGTCAGGTATTCAATTACTGGGATGCCATTTCTCCAGACAACTGCACTTTCCATCAATCTCACTTGTCCCTCCCCCTTGAGGTTATGGGTATTTCCTTTCTGTATTATTACTTCGCTCTCCCCATAAACCAGCCCATCGTAGATCATGCTAATGGCATTATAAACTTGGGGAACAGCAAGAAAATATATGGTGCATTACATCTTTGTATTGAGCATCAGGGGTCTGAGAAGGCGGGTATAAATTTGGGGAGTTGTTAGGGCTACTAGGGCCGGCTCCTGTTTAGAATTGATTGGGGTGGGGAGACTGAAGTGGTATTGGGGGAGAAGAAGTGACCTGCAAATCATGTTTCCCTTAGCCACTTTAGATCTGCTGTCCCTAAGAGCTTTACATTCTCCCAATTTCACTGTAACAACTGCTCGAAACCGAGCTTTCATCTTGCAAATACACCAGGGGCTGTAAATCTACAAGTCTGTCCCCCTAGCCCCAGGCAGCCCCAGCCCTGAAGGCAGTGTTCTCTCTCCCAGCCCAGGAGCATTCTTTATGTCCTTGTTCAATTATTTAAATATGCTACGAAACCTCTGCCCAAAGGAGTCACCAGCAAGCTGGACCAAGGGGATGGAAAGGCAGCTCTACCACTTTCTACATTTGCTTTGGTCCCTGCACTCAGCACCCCTACCCTCATTTGTGCGCACTGAAGTGGAGACCACAATATACAAAGGGCCCGTCTCTGGATCCGGAGTCATCCGGACCCACCTCCAGAATGTCAAGCTATTAAATATTTGCTTGTGCCTCAAGCCACTGTCCCGCCATATCTTTGGTCTATTCTTACAACTGCAAAATGCAGCCACAGGGTGAAACAGCCTCCGAGGGAGACTGCTTCTTATTGCATGCATTCACGTCTCCACATAATCTTGTCAAATTCAGGTGTTTTCCATTCTGCCGGAGTTGGCCCCTTTCAAATGACGGTTCAAAGAAACGCCTGCTTTGAAAGGAGAAAGGCAGTGTGTTTTGGAGGGAATCGGTGTGGGGTTAGATAATCATCTGTGGCTGGAAATAAGATGAGCAGAAGAAAATATTGACTCACCATTTGTGAGTGCTGGGGTTACCACTTATTTGAGTTGTCTTCATTGAAATATCAGGATGATGACATGAGCTGTGTTACAAAACAAGAGTGCCCATGGGGAGGGATGTGTGTAGGGGTAAGGAATGAATTCCAACTGTACCGAGTTAACCACATCAGCTAGAATTGCAAGAGTAGTGCAGGATGCCAACCAGATCCAGTAGCCAGGACTAGGAGTGACCAGGCTGAAAATACCAACGACTAAAATAATAAAATACTTCCCTGCTGATAAATAACCATATTTCCATGTAAAGTTTCCTGTCACCCTTGCTGCTTTATCATTCATTCCGTTGACTGGCATTTGAAATACCACATTTAAACTAGTTGAGCAGATACTATTTTTGTTATTGATTTTTTAAAGTTAGCCTGTAAAGAAATAGATTTGATCATGATGTTTGTGTATGTGTGTGTGATTATTCTTTGTTCTCCACTGTTTTTGAGAAGATATTTTTATTCCTATTGCAGAGATGGGGAAATTGAGCTGCAAAAAAGATTCTATAGATGAACTCAGATCATCTATTGGGCTAATGATGGAGCTAGGACCGAAAGGACAGCAAACCGTTCTTCTTCTCCTTATGTGACACTCATGACATCACATGGGTCATTTCTCCTTGCTGAGTTCTTCTCTCATCTTTCCCAGACGCCTCATAAGAAGCCTACAATTTGCTTCAGTTCTGATGCTATCTACCTGGAGTTGGTATCAGATCCCACAAGTCAAAGGGCTCAGTTCCACACGCTCACCCCCACTTAGGATGCCATTCACAAGTCACTAGATATGGTCACCTGTGAGTCTGACCAACCGGCTGTAACTTGGGCTCCCTAAACCCCTTCCTCGCATGTGATACTTTGTTGCAGGGGGTCCCAGCTCTCAGAGAGACATCTATTTACATTTCCTGGTTTATTAGAAAGGATGCTAAGAAGGATGCAGAGGAACTGCTAGGGAAAACCGTAGGGTGCAAGGTGTGTCGGAAGGGGGCCCACTGTCTTCATTCCTGCTTTATGGGGATACCCTCTCAGGCCCTTCACCTGCTCACCAACTAGGAAGTTCCAGGAATTCTTTCATGTGAGGTTCCTTTATTATTTATTTATTTATGTGTGTGTGTGTATGTGCATGTGTGCACATACACAGAGGCATGAACATGGCAGAAAAGACAGAAAGAGGGCTTCAGATCCTTTGAAGGTGGAGTTACCCAGGTTTAAGAGCTACCTGGTGTGGGTGCTAAAAACCAGACTCCAGTGTTCTGCAAGAGCAGCAAGTGCTTGTCACGAGTGAGCATCTCCTAAGCTCCTTGGGTGGGGTTCCTACGGCAGTCCCTTTAGGCAGACATGACTGATTGACTCCTCTTGAAGTGCAACCAGCATGCTTACTCCACAGAACAGTCATAAGATCCCAGAAGTGCGTTCTATTTGATCTGCAATGCTGTACTTGAACGGTTCTCCCACTATCCAGTTCTGCCCTGGCCACTGGTACTGAACTCAAGCTTTAGTTCCTCTCTCTTCTGCAGCATCTGGGAAGATCCTCTCATCCCACACTGGGCTAGCAAATAATCCCCATCCTCGGATGAGCTCTTCACTGGCTTAAACTCAGATATGGTTGAAATGGCCTTATTGAGAACAACAGAAAGTTCCTGTCACCATAATCATTCAGGAAACTCCAAGGGTTTTAGAAGCTCTGTGCCACAAACTAGGGGCAAAGCCCAAAATATGTACTTTATATTATGCCTTAATATCCAGAACCATAAAAATCATCTAGTCCACTCTGGGTCTTTTTTTTTATGGGTGAAGAGAGGGTTTGGCCCTGTGGTTGCCAGTGGATCTTCTGTCTTAGAGCAAGTGGCAATGTAACTCCAGAATGCTACTTGTCCTGATAGATAGATGCAGGACCAGATAGATGCAGTAAGGTACAGGGATGGGCCACATAGACTCCCTTTAAGAGGACGTCGTGGTTCCCAGAGATCCATCTCTTTAGAGCCTCGGCATCTCCTTAAGAGGAGAAGCAAGGCTATGGTCCTCACCACCGCTCCTCTTGCCACCCTGAGACTTTGCCGCTCCTTTGTGTTTGTTGCTTGGTTGTTTTAGTGGTAGTAAAATATACAAGTAAAAGCAATGCCATTCTAAGCCATTTCAAGGTTCCAGAGTCCTGTCTACTAGAACAGAACAATCTCAGAGAGAGGATTTCCAGTAGGAGAGCCATGGAAAGAGGACATGCCTCCCTACCTGTTTCTCTTATGCTTGAGGCAGTTGAAGGTATTGAGATGAGTCAGGTTCAGCAAGAGACATGAAGTCTAGAAGGCTTGGAAATGATGCTGAAAACTGATGATATAATTCTGGAAAAGGCAGAGAGATGGGAGTGGGTTAAACCAGTCTTATGGACAGGAGGTAGAAACTGGAAACAGAAGGGGGACCGACTCCAACCTGAGCTGAGGGAGGCAAGGGAAGAGGAAACACTTGCTGGATGCTGGATGCTTCTCTCTGAGTCAGCCACTGTGCACATGTTAACTCATAGAATCTTCAGAGCATACATTTGGAAGAAGATTGCTCATCCCCGGAGTTAAGCCAGCCAATGACAAATGCACCCTTATTGATTCTGAAACCAGATGAAGCAAACGAGGACTCCATAACTTAATTCCCAGCACCCCAAATGTTGATGACTACGGTGTCAGTGTTCCTAAGCCCCTGGGCTGGGAAACAGGGCTTCAGACTCAAGTCCTGGGGGGAGTGTGGCACTTTCTCTGACATTTCCCATTGAGCTTTGAGTCTGTAGGTGGTTTTGCACCTGGCATCTTAGCAGGCAGCAGGTCAGTCTGGCATGATGGGTGGGAGGAAGGGCAGGGTGCTGGAGATGGCCTCTTCATGCCTTGTTGCCAAGGGGAAAATTGCCATTTTACATTTCAATTAAGCAGGGGCACTGGGGTCAACCATCAGCACTACTTGGAGGAAGATGTGTCCAGCCCATCCCTGGGCCTCTCCAATTATTATTAATGAACTTCCTCTCAGAACTGCCAACCTTTTTATATGCAAACTAGGCCTTTATGGGGCCATTGCTAATCAGGACTCATTAGAGCACTCCTAACAAGCTTTGGTGAGAATCTTACAGGGGACAAGTGAGAAAGGCTTTAGCTCTTGACATCTCTGGACAGGGCAGACCTCCAGCCCAGCTCACGTGGAGCGCACCGCTCCAACTGACTGAGCAATTCCATTCCAAGAGGGTCCTGCCCATGGCACCTGATCTTCCACAAGCAGGAGGAAGGATGGGGATGCCAGAAGTCAGCTTCTTCAGCTGTCCACCCATCTGCTAACACTGAGTTATTCCTTTTCCTCTCCCTGACTCAGTTTCTCCATTAGGAAGGGCTCAGTCAATTTGTTCAGAGGAGTCTGGAATTCCAGGTTCCCTGGGCCTGATCGTGGATGGCAACATTTGCTGGGGATGTGGAGGGGAGAGGTGCCAGTACTCCCTGGCTCTCTCACCACATGCGTCTCAGGTCCAGCTCCCTGGGGGGAAGGCAGTCCTAGCCTCAAGCAGAGGTGGCTCTGCAGTATCCAAGGACTGGCTCGTGACTCCCCATTATCATGGAACTGCTGCCTATAGTCCTGCAGCCCCCACACACCTCCCTATTGAACCCAAGCATCAACCTCTTCATGGAACCATCCCTCTTGCCTATGTATGCCACATTGGCATCTTGTCAGAGCGTGGGGGATCAGATAGATGGATGCAGGGGGTGTGCAGGATTGGAGCCACTTAGACTCCCTGTGAGGGCATCTCCTAGTTCCCAGATACCCACCTCTTCAAAACTTTGAAACTTCCTGTAGGAGGAAGATCAAGACTGTGCTAGGTCCTTGCCTCCACTCCCCTGCTGCCCTGAGACCTCATCCACTCCTTTATGTTTTAGGAGTTTTGGTTGGTTGATCTTAATGGTTGTGAAATATATAATGAAAACAACACTATCCTCACATATTTTGAGAGTTCAGTTGAGTGCGTATACACTATGTATAACCACCCCCACCGTCCCCACCTAAGCGCTCCCCATGGAGTAACAGCCCATCTCCCCTTACTTGTCCATCATCATTTGCCTTTCTGTCTTGAAATATCTCTACTCTAGCTGCCCTGTGCACATGGAATCATGTAGAGTTTGTCACTGTGGGGCCAGCTTATTTCACATGGCCAATGTTCTCAGTGTTTAGCCATATGGTTGTGTGGGTCAGAATTTTCACACTATTTAAGGCTGTATACTTCTCCATTGTGTACGTATGACTTATATATTTTTAAAAATTCTGTCATCATTCATCTATGGACACTTACGGTGTCTCTGCCTCTCGGCCGTTGTGGCTGATGCTACTGTGAATGCGGCCTACAGGGATCTCTTTAAGTCCCTATTTTCAGTGTTCTGGGGGACACCCAAGGGATGGAATTACCCTGTGTGCTGTTCTCTTTTGATCTGTTCTCAAATGCACAAGTCCTATCCAGTATCCAATAGGACAATATCCAAGTCCTGTCTAATGGACAAAGAGATGTTGAAGCTCAGCGCAGGGGTGTGCTAGGGTGGACCAGAAGCTCAGTGTTATCCTAACGCAGCTCTCAGTGACATAGGGAGCCAGCGGCTCATTTGCTTTGAGAGACAGCCTCCAGTTACCTATAAGACACCTCTAATACGCCTCCCCCATGGTTTCTTTAATCAATATCACCGCATGAAGAAGACCTGTACTGGGGAGAGGAACAGCAGCCTCAGCTGAGACTCAGCAATGAGACTGTGTATCAGCATCCCCAGGAAGGGCATGGGTGCTGTGATTTCTACAGTCAGCTTGTTCAAAGGTCATCTGGTGTGACAGTGCCCAGAGAGAGGGTGGAACCTGGGGGGGGGGTACTTGCTGGCACAAAGCCCAGAGCAGCCATCCCGTCTTCAGACTCCATTATCCTCCAAGCTCATTTTGGCCTCTCAAGTTAGTGCTGATTGTTTCCAAAGAAATGGACACGGTGATTCATTTCTTCCCTGGCAAAGCCCCTCTGTGGTTGCATGGTTAACAGTCCTATTGCAGGCATCAAAGATCAGGGCTGCGTATCTGCTGGGGAGGGGGTGCATTTCCTCAGTGCCAACCATCCTCAGAGCTTAGTCGGAAACTTCTAGACTGAGGAGCCCACCAAATTCTATTCCAGAGCATCGCCTAATGCCACTCAGCCCACATACTACAGGCTCCCTTAGGTTCCCAGCTGTGTTCCAGATTTGAGTTCTATGGGCCAAGCTGAGGCCCAGGCTGCTGCCTCCGTGTGTAGCTTCCCATATGGTCCATCTGTCCTAACTCCTGGCTGCCTGGAACTTGGCAGGCAAAGATGTCATGAGTCCCCAGAGGAGCAGGATGCCCAAGCAGCAGGGTCATTCTCTGCCAAGGAAGGAAAGGAATTAGGAGGGGCCTACAGACCTGCTAGAGATCTTGGGTATAAACTGGTACTAAAATTAACATGAACTGGCCAAGGATAGATTCCATTAGGAGTGGCCTCAAAATGGTAACACTAAGATTCTTACCCTTACTCCTTCCCTGCTGCCTGAGGATGGGCATGCAATCCTCTGAGGATAGGCCATAGCAAAGACCAACATCTATGTAATATTTGTAGCAGTCACTGTCCTTTTGGTTTCCTACATGCCCAAACTGAGCCATGCCTTGTGTCCCCAGGACTGCCCCCAGCTGCTGCGAGTGGACAAGATCCTGGTTCCAGTAGAGGTGATCAAGCCCATCACTCTGAAGGCCAAGAACCTCCCACAGCCTCAGTCTGGACAGCGAGGCTACGAATGCATCTTGAACATCCAGGACACCGAGCAGCGGGTTCCTGCCCTGCGCTTCAACAGCTCCAGTGTGCAGTGCCAGAATACCTCTGTGAGTCACCCTGCTGGCCCCATTACTATGGGCCTCTGCGAGCCCCATCAGCTCAGCCCTGCTGGGCTCCCTACTCACCTGAATCCTTCCCCTACTCCGGCTCTGCTTGTCCAATCCAGTCCCTGAGCCCGTGGTAGAATGGGTTCTAGAGCAACCATAATGTCCACCAGTTACTGACTCTGATTGCAGCCATGGTGATGAGGGTCACCTACACAAGATGTAGTGTCGGGCCCATGTAGGGGTCCAGAGCCCTGTTTAAGGGCAGATGTAGCTACAGAAAGCTGAACTTCCTCCTTCTCAAAGTCTGCTCTAGAAGTCTTAGGCCCTTCCTTCTCACCCAGCCTGACCTGAGTGTTTCATTGGAGCCCACAGAAGCCCTCCACTGCCTTTAAAGTTACAGAAAAGCTGTATCTTAGCAGATTACACACGAAATGTCACCATAGAGCACCACTGACGGGGTAGGAGTTGACTTGGGTCAGCTGGCCCCTGCCCAGAGTTTACAAGCTCCATAGTTAAGATCAAGTTCTGCCAATGAGGGTCAGTAGTCCCCAGGTTGCCAGCAACTGTCCACTGGATCCCTAAGGAGCTCGGCGTTCCTGACGATGTTCCTCTTTCCTCCCAGCCTAACCCTTTCTTTCTCATGTTGCCCTCCAGCCTTGACGCTGCTCCCTTCTCTTCACCCTGAGAGCAGCTAATGTTGGTTTAAGGACTTACAGAGTTACAGTGTTCTCCAACAATGAAAAGCTGTGCAGTTCTTCACTGTACGGAAGAGAAGACAGAAGGCAGTTATGGTGGTGGCTTATTCGTATAGTCTCAGCATTTGGGAGGTTGGTGCAGGAGGATCACCACAAGTCTGAGTCTAATGTGGGCAATGGAATGAGACCCTGTCTCAGAAAAAAAGGAAAGAAAGAAATAAGGAAGGAAGGAAGGAAGGAAGGAAGGAAAGAAAGAAAAAAGGAAAGGAAGGAAGGAATGAAAGAAGGAAGGAAGGAAGGAAAGAAAGAAAGAAAGAAAGAAAGAAAGAAAGAAAGAAAGAAAATAGAGAAAAATGAGAGCAAGGCAGAAGAAGAGAAGAGAGAGGGAAAGAACATAAACGTCCCAGTTTGGGAGGCTCAGATTTATGCTTGGAGAGCTGAGATGGATGTAATTTGGGTACCTTCTTTAGGGTCGAAACGTAAGAAGCATGAAATTAGATTTGTGGGCAAGTCTTAGCAGGGCACCTGAGGGCAAGTGCAGACGATGGAGCTGAAGCTCCATTTGCTCTGGGCACCCTACCCCTGCTCAAAGGGATTGGCTTACTCAAGGTCACAGAGTGGTGAATAGCGGGGCTGGCTAGCTTTGGGGTCCCCTCCTGTGTCACGCTATCTTCAGGTCACTCATCTTGCTGCTATTGAGTAGGAAAACACTTTATTTGAGAGTATAACTCAGGGCCTAGAAAGTCCCCCACAAAGGGCTGCATGGGAACACCCCTACTTTTCCTGCAGGAAGTAGTCCAGGAAGAAATGGGGTTCAGAAAGCCCACATTCTTGTTCTGTGTCACTCAGCAATGCAGGGGCTGATCTGTCCCCACAGCTTCCTCTCCTGTTTCATCTACGGGCAGCCGGACTAGTTTTCAGATTTCTGCAGTGTTCTAAACCTGCAAGCACAGGAGATATTAACTACTTCTGCACAACCTCCAAGGTCAAGCAAGTCACCTCAAGGGTTTGGCTCAAGTAATTCTCCCCAGAGACAAGAAGGCACTAGTGGGGAGGAGTAGCCAGAATCCCCCACTGGCCTCTGCAGATACAGTGAAATTTTAAACCTTGGGGAAAACCTCCTCTCTTCCTGGGAGAAGCTGCTGCAGGGCGTGGGAAAATGTCTGCAGTGAGGAGACAGTCTATGACCTTGGTCATAGAAAGAGGGTCACAATGTCATAAGATGCTCCTGGGACCCCCATGCTTAGCCTAACCTGATCCCATAAGCCCCCTATAAACTTTCTTTGTGCCATGGAGACTAACTGACCTTCCAAGAAGCTGATTTAGACCAGCTGCTCATCCTCCTCAGTGATGAGTCAGAAGCAGCCTGGATTGCCGTGTCCTCAGCAACCATAGTGGAAGGGCCACTTGCCAGTGAGCCCTCGGTAGTCACAGGAGACTCTCTGGATATGAGGGTGACACTAGAATTACCCAAGAAAAAGGACTCAAATGGCCAGGCGAGGATTGTCCCTTCTTGTTTAGGCACTTGGTGCTAGCATGAGAGGGGACAGGACAGGGTAGGTATCTGTCTCATCTGATTCTGAGTTTGGCGTTTAAGGTCTCAAAAAGAACACAGCTCCCCATGGGAACCCTCTCGTCTGGAAACCCAGTTCTTCAAACCCCATGATTATCTATGATTTTTCTGCAAGCCGAGGCCTCTGCACTTAAGAGTGCTAGGTCCCACGCACTTCTATGTCTGCTTCTAGAAGATGTGGAGCCTTGTGACTGGCTGGATCCAGAGGCCAAAGTTCTGACCAGCCACCACGGACAGTTCTGGACCCCTAAGCCAGCTCTGCCCATGTGACCTTTATCACTTAACTATAGTGATAGGAGAGTTTTAAGTCTCCCAAGGCACTGAGACAGCAGGAGGTATAACTTCGAAATAGATTCAAGAGGAATCCCCTGTCCTAACTTGATCCCTGGGGCCGCACCCTTCAGGAGGGCTCAGCATGACTTTCTCTAGGAGCCCCTATTTTGGGAAGACTGAGAGGCAGTCTCAGGTAGATCCCAGGGTAATGTGGATCTCAGCCAGGATGCCAAGTAACCTCCTTAATCTGGGCAAACCCAGAGTCACAAAAGCAGAGCTGGCTTCTGATTAACAGAGAGGAATCTGATTAATCTTCTGGATTCTGTTAACAGAGGGGACTCTGAAACTGAAAAGTTGAGCAAACCCCAGCCATGGAACTATTATATTCCAAGCTTTGTGCTGTCCCTGAAAGCACCTGTGATGGGCAACTTCTGGGCAGTGTGTAGAAGGGATTGTTTGTCGTGATCTCTTAAGTAACCTGGGATGGGGAAACGGAGTGAGTCTAGTTGGCAGATCAGTGACAAAGGTATCAGAGAAGAGCAGAGAAAGAGGGGGACCCTGAAAAACAAGTCTGCTCGAGTGGGCATGCCTTTGGCCTCAGTATGCAGATGGGATCACTTCCAGACCCACTATTTAGAGACAGGCCTGGTGCCAGTGGCTATAGCTCCTGGGGACAGTGGGAGGAGAAGGGGGGCTGGTTACAGGCAGCCACTGAGGGAGCCACTGTGGGGATGCTTGGCCTACTTTAGACCAAGGCTCCAGGAAAATGTCAAGTGCTGCTAATAATAGAGCCTGCCACCTCCTCTCAGGCTGGCGGTCACGAGCATGAGTGGGCTGCAAAGGGCACCGGCCCACTGCTGTGCTGGTCGAAGAGGGAAAGAGGCCATGAAGCCGGCCAGAGCCCTGGAAATAGACACAGCGCCCCAACCAACTCCTGGTGTGCTCTTGTGGTTTTCTGGCTTATTCATCCAAATAGCAGAACTCTCTGGCAGCATCTTGTAGCACTCAGGACAAGGGAGTGCTCAGAGGCAGGAATAACTCCATGCAGAGGTCTTCTCTGCCTTACAAGGAGAGGAAGCTGGGGGTCATGCACCTCCAAGGTGATGGAGAAGTCATCGACTAGAGGGATCGCAGTATGCCAGCCTTGATTGAGACACTTAACCTCCTGACCTTCTGGAGCCTGTAACCTCCGGTCCCTGCATTCTGTGTCCTGTGCAGCCCTGAACTTTGCACAGACAAACTGCCTGCTGATTACAGAGAACTATATAAATGCTAAGTGGGGCAGAGTGAGGGAAGTCAGGGGGATGGGAGCCCGAAGTCCAAGCTGCCCAGCTTCGGGACACACGGAGAGCTCCTACTGTGCCCTATGTGCCCCATATAGATGCAGGTCATCTAGAGAGGGCAGACATCCAGAACATGGTGACTTCCCCAGAGGCTCAGGGCTGGTGGGGGCACCTGGGTTAATGATGTCTGCAGTATTTCCCAGTTGCAACCTCAGAAAATAGGAGAGAGAAAGGAAAAACACTGCCCAGCATATTTGATGCCCCATAGCCTCTTGTCTTTTAATTTTCTTCAAAAGGAAAATGCACATAGACATGTGTACGCACCAGAACACATGAGCATCCTCAAATGCATACAGCTCCATATGTACCAAGTGTCTGGCATGCAAACACTCAGTTCATGGCTGCTATTATTATTCTCCATAAACATAAACACAGGCAGCACAAATAGAGTTCCATTCCCAGGTGTATACACGCAGATTAAAACACACAATACTCTTTTGGGGCTTAGAGCAGGTGACAGACGCTGTGCTCAGAGCTGTGTGTATTATCTTCAAGCCACGTGGTAATCATCAAAGGTGTGGACTGTTTCTTAATTCTCACTTTCCAAATGAGAGACCCAAAATTTGGGTCATTTGCTCATACTCATGTGCCACTCTGTGTGTGTGTGTGTGTGTGTGTGTGTGTGTGTGTGTGTGTGTGTGAGAGAGAGAGAGAGAGAGAGAGAGAGAGAACATGTAATCATGTTTGCACAGAGACAATCACACACACGTATAGTAAGAATTTCTCGTCTTCCTTCCTTCCTGGGCCATTTTAGAACCATCTGGAAAGGGGCCTGAAGACTTCATCGACATCAGGTGAACTCCATTCTAGTCAACAAGTGCTGTTCCCACACTGGGTCCTGGCTAGCGTGGCCTTGAAGGATAGAAGCTGGGTTTCAAGCCTGACTTAGCCACACCAGCACCCTTCCAAATCCAAGTCTCCGGATGGCCAGTGCTGCCAGGTGTTCAGTTGGTAGACCAGATCAGATGGCCACATTTAGTCACCTCACTCACTGGGGTCTATAGACCTGCAAAGAAGAAGAAGGGGACCAGCAAAGAGGTCAGCCTGAGCCCCACTGCACTCTTTCACATAAAGGAGGGCACCTTCCTTTACAGAATCCTCCCTCTACTGGGCAGCCCCTGACTTCCTACTTCTGGCAGGATTCTTAATTTGTGGTCATTACAAGAGCCACAGGGAAACTCTTTCCAAACATGTCCATCTCCAGATAGTGGAATTAGCCATTTCTGGGGTAGGGTCCTAGGTTTTGCATCTCACTCCTCGTTCTAATGGCCACTCCCAGGGGCTGGAGTGACATAATATGGGGTGACCCAGTGCTGTGTGAAAAAATTTCCTGGAGAGATAGCAACATACATGTCTCCTTATCCCAAATTGGGACCCCATGACAGACCAGTATATGGATACCACTAAAGTCCAATTTGGTGAATCCATGCGATTTATTGGTGTTACCTACAGGAGTATGGGTGAGGGGTTACTCCCAGGAGCAGAAATGACTCAAAGGCAGCTGAATTACCAAAGCTCACTCCTGGGTGACAGCTCACAAAGCTGGAAACCTGGAGCCCACTGCACAGCCTGCAGTTAGCTCAACAGGTTGGAGAGTGTCTTTTCCAGATGTATGAGGTTGGTCTTGATCTCTTTCAGGCAGGTCTGTCAATCTCTGATTCTTCCAGGCAACTGCTGTGGTCTTGGAGTCTTTGTAGTTTGTCTAATCTGAGAATCTTCTTTGCAACTTTATTGCTTACTCTGAGAGGGAGGGGCTAAATGAATCTTGTTACTTTCGGGTACTTCCTGTTTTGAGTTGATTACCTTCCTGATTAAACAGCTTCCCTGCAGAAAGCAATGTTCCAATCTCAGGAGAAACTGCTAAACAAAACCCAGCCTGACTAACACATAGCTCAGTCCCTGGGTAGTTGCCTTCCCCTGCCTATAATTTTACTTTTCATCGTAACCCATTGTCAGCCACAACCAAAAATCATTAAATGAAAAAATCCCAGAAATAGTTTTAAAATGGAATTGACTCCTCCCCCTTTTTTCCTGCATAGCAGAAATGAGCCAAGTCTTTGTCTCCTGTATCTATCCCATATATGCTACCTGACTGTTGATTACTTAGTAAACAACTTGGTTATCGTGTTGGTTTTGTTAGCTTATTGAGATAAGGTAACCTTGGCTGGCCTGAAACCCACTGTGTATACCAGGCTGGCCTCAAGTTTACAGAGATCCTCCTACTTCTGGCTGGGTTAAAGGCATATAGGCCACTATAAAAGCTTTTGGTTACCATGTTAACAGATACAAAGTTACCAGTATGATAGAGAGGAGGAAAGGGAGAATATGCGTGTGACTTTACAGTGTGTTGTAATTGTTCTACTTTTTTATTGTATTTTATTTATTTTTTATTTTTACTGTGCCTTAATTATGCCTACATCATTGGTGTGCATGTGCAAAATAAAAACAGCATAGAGTTAGATGGTCTCTGAGGTTTCAGGTAACTAATGGGGGCTCTTCAATATATTTCTCAGATTTGGGGGTCACAGCCATACTGAACCAAAGCCTCTGCTGTCATTTCCTCAGGGCAAGGGGCCTTTGCTTTCTCCTCCGTACCCAGCAGGTGTCAGTCACAGAACTGCTTAGTGAGAGGGTCAACAGTGTGCTGGGAGCGTCTCCATGTTCAGGGGAATGCCAAGGGTTTTTGGCTGAGCTGGGTTTTTGCTGCTCGGAAGAGGGAAGTTAAAACGTTTGAATGTTAGGATTAAACCTGAAGAGGCCTGACTGCACACACTGCTTGTTAAAGAACCCCCAGCACACTCACCATGTAGTTTATTCTGTAACTCAAGGCATGGGGTAATTCTCTAGGCTTTAGAAGCTGCTACAACAAGCAACAGATCTCCTCTTGCCCAGTGACAGAGGCTTGGATTCCAGCCCCAGAAATTCTCGCCAGGCCGGGACGTCCAGTGTCTGTGGCTGATTTCCCCTCCTGATCACTGGAAGTGCTACAGCCATCTTGGAGAAGGGACACTTTCTACCATCTCCCTTGAGATCCACCCACAGCCACAGAAGTTCAGACCCTCCAACCCTTGACTCTGGGCTGAGAGAGCCCATTGGATTTGCGAGCCTAACTTCTAACCAACAAAATGCCAGTCCTTAGCCCTTCCTGTACAGAAAAGTATGTCACAGCTCCAGTCCTCTGTCCTACCCTCTGTGACAGGGAAGTCTGCTGGTATGATGATGATGATGATAATAATAATAATAATAGCACCAGGTACTTTTAACACTGATGCCCATGGCAAGCTGGGTTTCCTCTGCTCACTGCCCTTCTTTCTCTTCACTGACCAGTAACTGCAGTGGGAAGCAGAGCGGGGTCTGCCACACACGGAGCCTTCATGCTGTACCTGGCATCTCTGAGTCAGCATCCTCTTCCCTGCCTTCATCATCTCCATCTGACCACGTACATGTGTCTGTATTCAAGAAAATACACATATGCACAGCCATGGCTAGTCCTGAACCCTGTGTGCTCTATGGGGCCCCAGGCTAAGCATTCGGGTCTCCATAGAGATCTCTGTAATATTTTTTTTTTGCTCTTTCCGCACCCCCACCCCCAATCTGGTTGCAGTATTCCTATGAAGGGATGGAGATCAACAACCTGCCTGTGGAGCTGACAGTCGTGTGGAATGGGCACTTCAACATTGACAACCCGGCTCAGAACAAAGGTGTGAAGAGGCTAAGGCTGGTAGAAAAGGCAGGAGGAGAGGGAGTGGAGCAGGGGAGAGAAGAAAGCAGAGCAGCGCTGCCTTCTTGGGTCGTCATCTCATCCCCACCTCCCAGCACCCGTCAATCTCCCTTGGGCTTTGAGTCTTTCCTTCACAAACCTAGCTCTTCTCCATCCACGTTTCCCTGCCATTCTGGACCCAGGTTCTGCACTGTGGTGGCTCCCAGGGGTGGGATAGAGGGAAAGGAGCTTTATGGAAGGATAGCTGAGACCAAATGGGGACCCACAGTTTCCCCTGTAGCCATTCTCAGCCCGTCCTCATCCCAAAGTGCCTCTTGTCCCTGTCTTCCACAGTTTACCTATACAAGTGCGGGGCCATGCGTGAGAGCTGTGGGCTGTGCCTTAAAGCTGACCCAGATTTTGAGTGTGGCTGGTGCCAGAGCCCAGGCCAGTGCACCCTGCGCCAGCACTGTCCTGCCCATGAGAGCCGGTGGCTGGAACTGTCAGGAGCCAACAGCAAATGCACCAACCCTCGGATCACAGAGGTAAGCCATTGCCAGGCCTGTAGCTCACTCCAGGCTGCCAAGCCACTCTGTAGCCTGCTAGGGACCAGAGCTTTAAAGACAATGCCTGGCTATGGGATTGATCAACCCTTGTGGTCACCAGGTAGACTTGGGTGCTCTGACTGGCTGGGCATTTTTCATTTTTCTTTATAGATTCTATGGACGCTTAGGCTTGGTTCAGAGAACTTTCTATCACCTAAGGAACAGAAAGGGACTCCAACCCTTTTGGGGGTCTTACTGCCCTTCCCTCTGTGTACAGAGACCTCAGTGACAAGGCTGTGAGCTTTATCAACAATGGCTTCACTTGAAGTTGGTCACTAGAAGCTTCACTGGAAGCTGCACTAGATCTAGGGGCCAGAGCCCAACAAAGAGACCTCAGAACTTGCCCCAATAAGACCTAAGCTGTACAATTAGAAATAAATCTGCATGGAGTTTCAGAATCTAACTGTGGAGAATAGGGGGTAACGGGTCAGAGCAAAACATTCAGCTGGTGGGGGCACAGCCGGGACTGTGCGGGGCTCTGTTAGCCTCACCTGTGCAGTGAGTGCAAGCACCTGCTGTCCCACAGAGGATTTCAGGGATTGGCTTAGAGGCATCCTGCCAACCATGTACTTCCTCAGCTTCTGTAGCACCCCTGAGAAGCTCACCAGCCTCCTCCACATTCTTCTTACTCATCACCGTTAAAATGCATCAGAGAATTACTGCCCCTGAGATTTATATGGGCAGTTCTGTCTCCCGCCCATTCTATATTTCTGACTGGGGTGAGGTGGCTTACCTAAGGTATTCTTCCACCAGGCTTCAGATCCTTGCTCTCTTCTTAAAATGAAAGAGAAATGCAAGTCTCCTGTTATCTGTTCCCCAACATTAGGATCCCATCTAGTATAATCCTCCCATCACCCCAGGAACAGGGCTTAGCACACAGTAGGTGCTTACTATCTCTTGGATTTGGAGGATGCTCATTATGAAAATGAGGTTGATGGGGAAGAGGGGAAAGAGGAGGAAGTAAGCAGCTGTATATGCATCTGTCAGTCAGGAGGACACACTCAGCTTTGCTCAGTTTTGCTAATGTTTCCATTCCACATTGAGCAATGGTGTCCATGGTCCTAGACTGTGGATATGTGAAGTGCTTTGGAGTCTGCATAGTCCCTTCACATCCCTGGTTAGTAGGCACATAAGCTCTGTTATATTGGGCTCCTGGGGTTTTGTAATCAAGCATCACAAACTACGTAGCTTAAAGTATCACTATCCTGGAGGTAGGAGTTCAAGATCAGGACATTGGCAGGATTGGTTGCTTCCAAAGGAGGTTAGTTGTCAACTGTGCCCCCTTCATGTCTCCCTCTATACACATCTCCATGTGTTCTGGTTCTCTCTCTCTCTCTCTCTCTCTCTCTCTCTCTCTCTCTCTCTCTCAATAGCACTATGATCACAAGGGTTAAAGCCTATACTAATGACCTCCTTTATGCTTAATGGTCTCTGTAAAGACTTATTGCTGCCTAAAGTTACATTCTGAGGTACTAGGATATTGTGGTTTGAATATGAAATGTCTTTCACAGGCTCCTGTGTTTGAACACTTGGTCCCCAGGTGGTGGTTATGTTTTAGGAGAATGTAAACCTTTTAGGAAGTGGAACCAAGCTGGGGGACATGGGTCCCTAGAGGATACACATTGAGATTTAGAGCCCAGCTTCCTTCTGAATTCTCTGCTTCATGGACAATACCGTGCCATAAGCAGCTGCCACATGCTCCTGTTACCAGAGATCAAGTCCTCTGCAATGCCTTCCCCACCATAATAGATATAACCTCTGTAACCATCAGCCAGAATGGATCATTTTTCCCTGTAAGTTGCTTCTCTCAGGTAACAAGAAAAGCAACTAAGTCATAAGATTAATTAGAACCTCCACCTATGAATGGAGGGAGGATCATAGTTAGGACCTCCTCCTATGAATGGAGGAAGGAGCATAGTTAGGACCTCCCCCTATGAATGGAGGGAGGATCATAGTTAGGACCTCCCCCTATGAATGGAGGGAGGAGCATAGTTAGGACCTCCCTCTATTAATGGAGGGAGGAGCATAGTTAGGACCTCCCCCTATGAATGGAGGGAGGAGCATAGTTAGGACCTCCCCCTATGAATGGAGGGAGGATCATAGTTAGGACCTCCCCATATGAATGGAAGAAGGAGCATAGTTAGGACCTCCACCTATGAAGTGGCAGGGGTGGGATGGTGAGCACAGTTCAACCCTTCACACCTGTGAAGGCCAAGGTTATTATCTTCCTCTACCAGAGAGAGTATTGTCAGAGCCACAGTAGCTAGAGTATAAAGAAAGCAGTGTGCCTCCCAAATCCTAATTCCCAGATTCATGTTCTCCTTTACACAGAGAAGGGACATGCACGCCTTACAAACTGTGCCACTGGGATGGGACTGAGCAGAAACGGTATTGGCTACTATGATAGAACCCCCTCAGCTACCTCAGGGTGGCCTTCCAAATGCATCCCTCACCTGAGACCGTTCATCTTCGGCATTCCTGGCGATGGTAATCTCAAAACTGGGACTTCCCTGAGCCCCCAGTTCACTCCGTTGTCTATGGTGACTTCCAGGCTGGAGAACTGGGCAGGGGGCAGACAAATGCCCTCCAACCCACTTTCCCACATCCCTACCTCTCTCTCCCAGCCCTTTCCCAACCCTGAACCTCCTCTGTGGAGCCACTGCCCTTATGCTGCTACCGGCTACCCATCCCTGGGGCTGTGGCACATGGCGGCTCACAATGCACTGAAACCTATCAGCTATATTTGCTTTCTCCTTGGCGTGATTCCAAGAAAATCATAGGAAGAGGTGACAAATTAAACAATCTCCCTAGGGTAGGGGCAACTCACTGCCTCCAACCTGGCCCCACCCCTCCAGGGGACCATGGACCAGTCCAAAGATAACCCCTCTTACAGGATGGCAAGCCAGGGCTGGAACTTCGTGCTGGCACCCCCACCAAGTGTTAGGGATGCACTGGGGACTCGCCATCTGGGCGAGCATTGGGGGAGAACCTAAGCACTCTCCCCTTACCTTCCACACATCTACCCACCTCACCTGAGCAGAAATGGGCCCATTTCTGCACTGAAACTATTTTCTACTGTGATGGGAACAGTTCATAAAAACTCTCACACCATAAGCATGCTGTCTCCATAAAGAGATATGTAAGAGGAAGGAAGTTGCTGGTCTTTGGTTAATGAACAGTCTCCCCCTAGAAAAACCGCCACTAGGGCAGCCCAGTCTAGTGCCTTTGGTTCTTCCAACTTTACCAGCCATCCAGGAAAGTGCCCCATGTGTAACCCTTTCAGAATGGGGTAGTGGAACATTCTAGAAAAAAAACTAGAGACTTGCCACTCAGATTTTCCCTCGGGGACCTCACTTCAGGTGTAGTGCTCTGAGAACCAGGAACGGAAGAAGGCCTTACTGTGGGAAGTAACAATTAGATGTCCACAGTCCGTACCACAAAGTAAGCCAGGTCCTAGTTGACAGCTCCCTGCCTTCTAATTATGAGCGTTAACATCCACGGTGACATCTCTGGAGGAAAGGACAGTCACTCTGACCAGTGTAAAGTCTGAATTCAAATCTCTGCCATGGCAACCAAGCCAACAAGGAAGGTAAATAAATGGTATTGCCAAATGCTCTGAAGAGAGATGCTGCCACTGACAAGAAAGGTGGGCAGGGGCAACTGGAGACAACTCTGGCTCTTGGAGACTTAAGGTCAAAGGGGGCTGGGTGGGAGAATGGGGAACTCAACCTGAATAGCGATTGTCACAGAAGGAGTATGGCAGGCGCCTTGGACTTTCAGTGAAGAGAAGCAACCTGTGATTATGCAGACTAGACATTTGGTGTGGAAAGTGGATGTGATGGTCCTAGGTACAAGTGGTTCTTGGCAGATAAGAGGGTTGTATTGGATGCCAGAAGTCCACCCTGATTTTCTCTGCAGTCATATTCTCTTCTTCTATGAGATAGGAAGATAGACCAGGGGCTTTGAACATGGCTCTCAGGGCCACAGAGAAACACAGACCTCTTTACCCAAGGATACCACCCATTGACAGCCACATGCCTTTTGCACCTGCTGAAGAAGTATGCACAGAAGCATAAAGGGCCATGTCCCCTCTGTAGCAAGAAGGCAGTGGTGCTTCTTGGGGCCTGAAGGATCACCTCTCTCTTCTCTGCAGATCATCCCAGTGACGGGCCCTCGGGAAGGGGGCACCAAGGTCACCATCCGAGGGGAGAACCTGGGCTTGGAATTCCGGGATATTGCTTCCCATGTCAAGGTGGCTGGTGTGGAATGCACTCCCTTGGTGGATGGCTACATCCCTGCAGAACAGTAAGTGAGAGCCTCCTGGGATGTGGAGGCAACCAAAGGGGAAGGGGGGACGTGGAAGCACAGGCTTGAGATGATCACAATACTTGGGACCAGAAGTGTTTTGGATTGGGGATTTTTTTTTCTTCAGACTTTAGAATGTCTGAATAGACATAATGAGATATCCTGGGGATGGGCCCTAAGACTAACAAAATTCATTTGTGTCTCATATACACCTTATACACATAGCCCAAAGATGACTTTATATAGCATTTTAAATAATCACCAAATAAAGTTTCTTGGTATAAAATTTCCCATTGGTGGCGCCATATGAAGGCTCAAATGGCTCAGATTTGGGACTTGCAGAGTAAGAACTGATTGATTAATGGCAAACTCAGAGCCAGGTTGGAGGGGAGGGCTTAGGATACAACTAACATTTTAGGGTGACTACAGGTAAACCTCAGCTCTTTGCCTTGTGTACTTCTGAGGTGCTGTACTAGGGAGCTAGAGACAAGGATGGGAAATAATGGGGGGGGCAAGTAAAGCCACTGCTGACTACTGGGGGGAGGGTACAGAAAGAAAGAGGTGAGAAAGAGCAAAATTAAAGTCTTCCAGGGAGTGTGAATTCAATTCCCTCTATTGTCTCTAACTCCCCATGAGCTTCCCCACAGGTAAGCTAGCCCTGGGCTATCCTATGCGGAGGCTGAAAATGAAATCTCATACTTATTCTCAGGCCTGTGAGTTCTTTGGCTAAATTTTCTCTTTGCGAACCCTGCGCAAAAGGGTCATTCAACAGATGACCTTGACCCTTAACCCACCTAGTGGAGGAGATCCAGTGAGCCGTGCATTGTCTGGTCAATAAGCAAACACCCCTTCCCAGCCCAGCAAACACAGCTATGGAATGATGGCCAGAGTAGTGGAATCTGTATTCCATCCTGTGCCACCCAGACTATAACATTATCAGTTGTCCTGTGAACATTCCACGGGGGCTGCTGGCAGGGTCTCCCTTAGGCCTGGCAGTGCCCTGCACTTCTGCTTGCTGGACCGGAGGATTCAGAACCACAGAGATGGTGCATGTGCCAATTCCTCCTGACTTCCATCAGGGCGATCCCACAACATCTGTAGAACAGAAGAGTCCAGAGTGACTTGGAATCAGCCCCCTCATCGACCATCGCTTAGTGACCCAAACATCTATCCGTGGCACCTACACTTTTGTGAGAATTTTCTGAAATCACAGCAGAGCCAGCTTTATATGCTGATAGGGCACAATGTGGGGGAGCTTACAGCCCCGGCCACAGAGCAGGCGTCAGCAGTGTTATTGTAAACCCGATGATGAAAATCCCGCAGTATCAGTTAGACCCACGGAGTGATAGAGAATGCTCGGGGCAAGCACCCTGACACGCGAGAATTCAGTGTGTGATGAGGGTAACAGTTCAAATCAACACGGAAAGCAAAGATCCTGCAGCAAATGGTGCTGGGTAAAGCCGGGAGAAGAAGAAGATCGGATCCTTAGTTCACATTACACACCCGAATAAATTCCAGGTAGATTAAAGAGTTAGGGGCACAGGAATGAAGCTGAGAGATTAGAAGGAAATGCAGGTGCAAACTCATTTGATTTCATGAAGGGAAAGATGTTTTGAGTATGAGCTGGAAAATGAAACATAAAGAAAAGATTAGGGGTTTTGAGTATATAAAACTCAAAAACGTATACATCAGAAATCAGTGTGAGAAAAATAAAGGTGAACGAAGAGCTGGGAATATGGTTATACCCATCACCGTTAATAGACACCTTTTTCTTAACAGATAAAGATGCTTTATAAATAAAAGGCAGTTATCACAAAATGAGCAAAGAGCCATGAATGTATAATTCACGCGATACACAAAGAACTGAAAACTCATATGAGAAATGAAATTGCAAATGACGGCAATGGAGAACACTTTTCAAAGGTTAAAGCTCCAGAGGCCAGAGACGGAGCTCAGTGAGTAGGGCGCTTGTCTAGCTCACAGAAAGCCCTGAGTTCAATCCCCAGCGAGGCAGACACAGGTGTAGTCCCAGGACTAGATCTGTAAAGACAGAAAGGTCAGAAGTTCAAGGTCAGGCATCCTCAACTGCATAGTGAATTTGAGGTTAGCCTGGACTACATGAGATGCTATCTCAATAAAAACAAAAATAAAAATAAGCACCAGGTGCAATTGGCTCATTTACTTGTGGTGGGAGGGAAATTGGGACCAACTTTCAGGAAGGCATTTGGATGTGTAGATTAAAAAAGTCTTAGCTGGAAGCTCCATATGGCTGCATGTGCCTGTAACACCAGCACTGAGGGACAGACAGGCAGCTCCTGGGAGCTCACCTAACTGAGAGGGTAAGCTTCTGGTTCAGGGATGGATGCTGTCCAGGCAGTAAGAGGAGGATAGTGGTGTGAAACCCCCACCTACTGCCCTGCTCTGGCTGTGTGTGCATACCCACCCACCCACTCACATGTATGCATCACACACATATACCATATGTATACAATCATGTCATGTGCTCTCCCAAAAGAACCAACAACAAAAACCAGAAGTCTTAGCTGGCACTTTATATACAGTTCTGCAATTCCAGCTACATGGGAGGCTGAGGCAGGAACAGCTCATATTCAAGTCCTGCCTGGGCTAGAGTGAGTGAGTTTAGGGCTAGCCTGGGCATCTAAGTGAGACTCTGTCTCAAAATCAAGACAGAGAAAGGAAAAGAGAAATGAAACTGAGATGTAGCTCAGTGGTAGAACACTTGACCTCAGGTTCAATCCCAGTAGCACCCCACCCCCATAGTCTTTAAGTCTGTCTAATATGCTTCTAAAACATTCCCTAAACAACCAGACTAGCAAAAATATTTAACAATCCTTATCTCAGTTTTATTTATAATAGAAACAATTCTGAAGCAATGATACATCTAAAAGTAGGGGATTTATCAGTTCAAAAGTGATTGTACAGATGTCTCTCGACCTTACATCTCTTTTGGACATGGTAGGGACTGAATCCAGGACCATGTGCACTGCCAGACAAGGATTATGTCCCCGAGATGCATTCCCAGCCCTTGGCACTGTGTCTTGATAAACCAACCCTTCGTAAGCTGAAAACAGCATAAGCTGAAACTGTTAATATATTCCTAACCAGCTACGAGTGTTGTTTCTTCTTGTGGTCCCTGGCACACAGGGACCTGAAGCTTTCTGCCACTGGCCAGCATCACCGAGAATATCATAGAATATGTGGCTAGCTCAAGAAAAGATCAAAATTCAAAGTATGAAATAGGCAAGAGTTGACAGACTTGTAAATCACTTTCATACCATTATAAAGCTGGATCTTGTAAGTTAAAGTGAATCACAGACGAGCACCTAGTCAAGGTATCATATGTGCACATACACAGGTAACCAAGCGGAATACAGCTTTGAATTAATTTTGTGGAAGAAAAGCCAGAGTCCATCTGTCTTTTCCCCCACACTAAACAAGTGTTTATTATGCTGTCTATACAGAACACACACACACAGAGACAGACCTTTTCCTTGGTACTTCTTTTTAAGAAACACAAGACACAGAAACTCCAGGGCTAGGGATGTGGCTCGGTGACAGAGTGCTCATGTGACATTTGCCACGCCCTGCGTTTGCTCCCCAGCACCGTGAAAGATAAAACGGCACCAAAACCAACTAAACAAACAAACAACTCCACGGGACTCAAAAGGTAGAAATGGAAAAGTAAAGCAATGGCATATTTACCCACATAGATGCTTTCGCAAGCTAGTGCGGCAGAATATTCTGAAAACCAAGTTAAAAGGCAGGTAGCAAGTGGACAATCAAGAAGAAAATAATTCCAGTATTTACCACAAATAAAAATATGCCTAGTCAAGAAGGTGTCACAGAAAGACAATTGGTCAGCATAATATAGAGAGGTCTCTAATAGAGACATCAAAGGAAGGCAGTATATATAAAAAAGAAGACGCATGAGCACATGCATCCTCTGTATTAATCACTGGACTTAACACGATCTTTTCTGTCGTATATTGGAAAAACTTTCAAAGGATTGTGACTATATATAGTCTTAGCTAGAGTAGTGGACCACTGATACAAATGCAGATTGGTACAGCTTTTAGGAAACATTATTGGGCCCTATTAATGTTAAGTAAACTGTTTAGTCAGTGCATTCCCTCCTGCGGAGTCTGTTCTAATAAACACATGATATTTAAGTATTTGTATGTTGCCTATTTGGCTGTTTTATTTGTTTGTTGTTTTTTGAAGCAGGAGAAAGATCAAAATGTTTACATGCCCATCAAGATTATAAGAAGATTATTATTAAAATGGTGGTTTAAACAAGCATATAATATTACAAAGCTGTTAGGAAGAATAAAGTAGATGCATGTAGAGGCTCGATGAAAACACATGAAATGTTGTTAAATACAAACTGGTATTTAGAGCAGTGCTTATGCTACATTTTATGTGTATCTTTTAAAATATGTGTTTATTCATATAAATATACAAAGTTGTACATAATCATAAATGTGTGTCTTAACATTCGTGCATATAGAATATGTGTACATGTTTAAGTATATGTTCTTGTATGTAAATGGTATCTTCTTAGTACCCAAAGAGGATTTGTCTAAGACCTTCTGAAGATACCCAAATTCATGATGCTCAGGTGACTTCTGTAAAATAGTAGAGTCCTTGCAGACAACCTGCGAGCATCCTAGTGCATACTTTAAACCTCTCTCCATTACTTATACCCAATAAAACAGAAATATTAGATGAATGGACATTCTATTGTATTGTCCAGGGACTCATAAGAAAAAATAAGTCTGGGCACTGGAGAGATGGCTCAGTGGTTAGGATCATTGGCTGCTCTTGCAGAGAACCCAGGTCAGTTCCCAGCACTGACCTGGAAACTTAAAATCATCTTTAACTCCAGTTCTAGGAGATCTCATGCCCTTTTCTTACCTCCATGGGAGCCAGACATGCATGTGGTACACAGATATATATCTATATATATCTATATATATATATGCACATATATATATATGCATAAAGTCATGCATATAAGATAAAAATAAATGCATCATTTTTAAAAGGGAGTTGAACTTAGACAATATAGATAGTGATTTATTTAGTAGTATTTTTGATCTATGGTTGGTTGAGTCCATAGTTTTGATACCATGATGTTAAACATACAAATATGTAGGCAAACTGCCTAACTCTTCTGTTTCTCAGTTTCTTCATTTGTGAGATGGAGAACACACACACACACACACACACACACACACACACACACACACACACATCTGCATTAGTAACTATACCAATATATACACATTGGAGCATCTCCTCTCCTGGCATAAAACTTGGGACAGCTGGGAGCAGACTTACATCACTGAGGCATCCCAGATGCTGGGAGCAGGAACTCCCAAGAAGAGACTTGAGAGCCTAAGGTCAGATTCAAGTTCTGGATCACTTGATGAACTCACGCAGATCAGCTAACCTCTCTGGGCTCGCTGTGGGCCTAGGCCATGGTTGGGAGTCCTGAGGCTTACGCAGTCTCCCCTTTGTTCCTATAGGATTGTGTGTGAGATGGGAGAGGCCAAACCCAGCCAGCATGCAGGCTT
Organism: Microtus pennsylvanicus; assembly: GCF_037038515.1. Taxonomy (NCBI): domain Eukaryota; kingdom Metazoa; phylum Chordata; class Mammalia; order Rodentia; family Cricetidae; genus Microtus; species Microtus pennsylvanicus. The sequence goes on along the minus strand of NC_134597.1, from coordinate 25,792,005 downwards.
CGTGGAGATCTGTGTGGCTGTGTGCCGACCTGAGTTCATGGCCCGCTCCTCCCAGCTCTATTATTTCATGGTGAGTCCTGGATGCCACTGGCCTGCCTGGGTGCGGGCTGCAGCAAATCTTATGGCTGCCAATGCAGAGTGGGGCCTCCACCTATCACCTGTGTTCAGGGGAACCCCCCATGAACAGAGTAGGAGCATAGCCTGGTGCCCCAGAGACCTAGATCCAAATTCCCTGCCTCCTTGTATACCTCCAGGAAGTTCTTTTGGCCCTTGGGTCCCAGTGTCTCCTGTGTGGTCAAGCAGCAGGCTGACTCCCGGGAATTGTGCCCAGACTCAGCCGCTTCCTAAGTGGGAAAACTCAGACAAGCTGGCTAACTTTTCTGTGCCTCAGTTCCTTCATTTGTAAAATGAAAATGATATTTGTGTGTCATTCATGGTATGGTGATAATCATATAATCTCCATCTCATGTGGTGCTATTTTCTATGTTAACCACGCTCACCACTATGCCCCGCTATCTGCCCCTACCCCCTTTTAGACCTTATGCTATCATGAGCAGCCTATATTCTTTTCCCACCCATCCACTGACATCTCAGGACCTTCTTTACCTCCTTTTCTCCTGTCCTGGACCTAATCCCACCTATAGGCCTCCTCTATTTCCCCTTTCACATCCTGACCCCACCTCCCGTCCCTCCCATCCCCAGTCTCCTTCCCATAACTTCACCCCGGCCTCACCCCAACCACTCAAGTTACTCAAGTCCCTCCTGAACCCTCCAGGCTTGCAAAGCAAAGCCGCCTGGCTCACAGCTGTGGGGAAGGGGGAGAAATCTCCTGGCCTCGATCCTTCCATTTTCCACTTTAGATCTTCAGAGAGCCCAGGTGGCTGACATTAGAAAGTCTTCCTCCTTTATCCCTCCATCTCTCTTTCCTCCCTTCTGCTTCTTCTTCTTTCTTTCTGATGACTGTTTATCAGCTGGCATGTTTTTTTTTCTCCTCCCACTCAGGAAAACACAGGTAGGCCTGCAGGATAGTGTCTACCGTGGAATAAGGTGTACTTAAGTGTGGGTATTCAGGCAGTGGGCAGGCAGTGTGTGTCCAAGTGGGCCTCTGACTTCCATGAAGAACTTGCCTGGCCAGTGTTTTCCCTAGCATAAAACTGACCCATGGGCTCACACCCAAAGACAGGAGTGGAGAGGGGAACGAGGAGGGGAGGCAGTAGGAGTAAAGAGGCCATGAGGAATTATGAAAGTAATTGCTACAAGGCAAGCGCCCTGGTCCTTTGCTCAATGACCTATGTCACTTTCCTAGTTGAAGGGTTCTTCTAAGGAAATAGCCTGGTACCACATACCCTCTAGGGTAGAAATTCAGGGAGGAGAAATGCTGGGGACCTCAGCCCCTTCCTCTGCCCCGTGTTCACTTAGGGGTGGAATCTTGGAGGCTAGATATTTCCCAGTGGAAATGAAAAGCAGAGGTTGCCATGAGTCGCACAGGGTCAAGGGAAACAACAGACTCACCTGATCATGCGTCGGAGTAGCCTGGAGTCCTCATTGCCTTCCTCTCGGCTAAGAGGTTTGTGGGGAGAAGACAACTCTCCCATGGGGTTCTGGGATAGCTTTCCCCAGACTCCTCTGGGGGTTTCTAAAGCTCTGGGGTGTGCTGGGGGCCCTTTCTTGGTGTCCATCCAGAGTGATTTCCAGACCTTTAGGCCCTGGAACCAAGAGTTGGACAGACGTGGATAGCGGCAGAAGTAGGTGATTAGAAAATGATACATTTTCAAGGGCGGAAGCTGTCTGGGGCAGGGAGAAAGTTTACAAGCTGAGCCCAGAGCCCACTGCGTGACTTTTATGTCTCATTTCACAGGCTTTGGGGGTCATTTGGGCTTTCTCACACCTGCTCTGTTAGTTTTAATTCTTCTCCCAGTTTCATGTATCTCAGGGGTTCAAGTCTCCACAGATGGAAGGAGGGGGTGTTAGTATTATAATAGTGCACGGATCACCTACAGACACTGGTGCCCTGTGCCTGTACTGGGGACTCCACAGTCTGAGTCACCCCCAGTTGCTGGTGATGTTCCCAGCCTTCCTCTTTGCTAACAGGTTTTTCTCCCTTACTAATTTTGCAGTCTTGCATGTCCCAGGCCTTACCCTCTGCTCCACTCTCCTGCTTCAGGGACAAACTTGGGTTTCCTTCCGTTTCTTCCCACAAATCAACCCAGGCTCTGATGTGTGGGTTAGTCACATGAATGTCAGAGCCCAGATCAGGCGCCTGGCCCGCCACCCGCTCTGTCCCAGGAGGTCTCCATGCTGGGAATGCTCCTTCTCCCTCTCCCTTCTAGTCTGTTCGTTCGTGGAGCCAAGTGAAGAGCTGGCAAATAATTCAGACTTTGATTTCCCGTGCAAACCCACCGTGAAATATTTATGAAGCATGACTTGAATAATTAATAGTTTCTCACAAGTCTAAAACATGTTTCCATAACACTCCCTCACACCCGGAGCAGACCTCTTCCAGCCAGTCCCCACCTCAACACCACTGCCATCAGGCAAGCACTGGTCCTTCCCAGGTTTGACTCTGGATCTTTCCCCATAGCCCCGGAGGCACTGGACCCCAGCAGACGGACTCAGGGTGGGGGTGTCGTCAGTGGGGCCAAGACACACTTTGGAAATAGCTTATGACTGTAGTTTATTGAACAAGAAAACCATCATGGACCCTGAAGATAACAACCACTTTGGGGCTTAGTTCCCAATTGTGTGACCAGAGGAGTTGACTATTTTGCCCAGAGTCACACAGCATGATACCAATAGTCCCTGGTCCTTGGCTGCTCAATCACAAAGCCAGGACTTCAAACCTGGCCAAGGAACATAGAGTCAAGGTCAATGAGTGTCTCCAGGTGAATGCCCCCAGTGTGCCCTTCTCTGGGGTGGGTTTGCTGGCCCCCACAGGAGGCCTCCTGAGAGAGAGTAAGCTTGGTCTGTGAGCCCAGGGGGTTCAACCTCAGCACAGAGTTCTTTTAGGGGCTGTGGCTGGGGGAAAAGAAAGAGAAATCTTCATTTAAATGCAGATACAAGCTTCTCACCTGGGACCAGGGAAAGTTTTTCCATTAAAATGCTAATGAAAGAACAAACTGCAACTTCAAATCCCCTGCTGTCTGGGGCTCTGCTCCCCTACCCCTACCCCAGCCCTCTCCTCACCTCCAGTCAGGGCAGGGAGCTTGACAGGCCTTGCAAGGTCCTCACAGGCCCCAGGCTCTCTGATCACTGGATGGGTTTCCCAGGGAGACCTTTGGGAATGGCAGGTCTCCTTCTCTGTCTATCGAAGAAGTGATTGGAGACCAGAGCTGGCGTCAGGTCTCACCTGCAGTTCTTTTGGTCCATGTGACCTTGGAGAACTTAGCTAAGCCCTCTGAATCCCATCCGCGAAACAGATAAGAGTAGCCATTTAAAAAAAAAATCACGGACTGGATAATTAAAGATATACATATGTCTGTATCACTAGAGATAAAGGCTGTCACAAAAAACAAAAATCCATACACAGCACCTCTCGTGGCCACTATAATTCATGCGGATATGAAAGCTCTATTCTCACAAGAATACAAAACAGCCCTCAGAGGCCACAGGAGTCGGTGCTAGATGGTGGCTCTTCAGTAGGGCATGGGACACTGCCCGAGGCCTGAACCAGCCTCCTCCACCTATCCCAGCATGCCTCAGTTCTCTTTTTGTCTCTGCAGACCCTGACTCTTGCAGACCTGAAGCCCAGTCGGGGACCCATGTCTGGGGGCACACAGGTCACCATCACAGGCACGAACCTGAATGCAGGCAGCAATGTGGTGGTGATGTTTGGGAGCCAGCCATGCCTCTTCCACAGGTAACTCCTGGGCCCAGTGAGGGTCCAGACAGGTGAGCCTCCTGGGAGGGAAATGCGGGATCCCCCAGAGATGAACAGAAACTTTCCCTTCCCCAGACTGACTTTTACAAGGCCCTCCATAAGCCGTCACTCTTCCTCTCTTTAGGGGAGGTTAGACCCACCTTCCCTGGAAAGTGGGGGAGGTGTCACGCTGCTGTCCACCGTTCAGTCTGGTGTCCTAGGATGTAGCCTTTGCAGAGGACGAGGGTACCACTGAGCATCCAGCTTGGGACCGGCATGTGATGCCCCTTCAAGGGGCAGTGCCTCTCCTGCTGGGAGCTGCCTAGGAGCACCTCATGTGCTCTAAGCAGGTGATGCCCGAAGGTCAAGGCTGAGCCAACAAGGGCCAGAAGCCTTCCTCCCTCTGCCTATCTGGGCTCTGCAGCCGAAAGGAATTCACCTTACCTAACCAGGAGCTTGGAGTAGGGGCCACAGGGAGTCCATCCAAGGAGTGCTGTGAGAGATGTAACCAATCTAAGCCCAAGTCCCCAGGGACAGGTAGGTGTTCCTAGAGTAGATTATGACAAGAACTGTGACAGATTCAGAGTCTTGCCTTCCTGCTATCCAAGAAGCCATTACTCCGTGAGGGTGGTTAGGATAACTTTGCTCAAAGCAGCTGCCGTAGGACTGAGTCTCCTAAGAGGGCAGAGGCAGAGCTCAAGCCCAGTGCAGCAAGTATGGTTAAAACTGGGTTCAGGACTCAGAGTTACCGGGAGGAGGTGGCAAGGAGCTGATTCCCCCCAAACTCTCTTCAGAGGATTGTCACCGCAGGCAAACCGGGATGAGACATGAAGGGAAGAACCTCAGCAGACTTGCGTAGCTAGATCTTTACTAAAATTGGGCCGAGGGCTATGGTTAAGGACAGTCCAAACACCAGGCATCTTTGGAAGCTGGGCTCAGAGGCGCCTTTAAAAAGGTTGGTCCTCATCCATAGTTCGTGAGCTTTCTGTCTGTGACAGTGTCTACCCTGTACTTCTGTGAAACCTGATGCATCTAGGAAGGGACTGACTACCACAACCCTGAAGGCCCGTGCTCTGCTTTCCCCTCCAGGCGCTCGCCAACCTACATTATCTGTAACACTACGTCTTCCGATGAGGTGCTGGACATGAAGGTGACCGTGCAGGTGGACAGGGCCAGGATCCGACAGGACCTTGTCTTTCAGTATGTGGAGGATCCCACCATCGTGCGTATTGAGCCAGAGTGGAGCATTGTCAGGTAGGAGGACCCATCCCCTCTGCCTCCCCCTCTAGGCTTCAGTTTCTCTTTCTCAGCTCTCAAGAGTCCAAGATACAAAACATGCTGACTTGAGCCTATGAATCCCAGTGACCTGGAAGACTGAGGCCTTTTCCCAGCCCTGGTACCTGATTGCCTTTGTTCCTCTCAAATAACAGACTCAACCAGGCAGAGCCTGGTTCCTATTCCTCGCTGCTTCCCCAGCACCCAATACAAATATACTAAGCAAAATGACACAGGAGATGAAAGAGGACATGTGACCCTGCCCTAGGGAGAACCCAGGCTGGGAGTCCAGCAGTTCAGTAACTCACCCAGGGCAAGCCCTGGCTCCTCCTGGGTATCTAGCTTTGGAGGATTTTCCTAGGTATTGAGAGACTACAGGACCTCTAGGGTGTAACAGTGTGGAGAAGGAGCTGCAGGCACCTGACTGTGTCCACTCTTCCAAGCCTGGAGGACTTATCAGGATGAGAAAGCCCCACAGAGGCTGTCCTTTCTGTGAGGGCCCCTGGAAATCACTGGGAAGCCACTGTTCTGGGCTGCATACAAAATACAGTGAACACTTAGGGTCAGAAAGAACAGGCTTAGTCTCTGTGGCTTACCTAACAGATGACCTTAACAGCACAGCATCTTATTGTCCACCAGTCCCTTGCTCAGTGCTCCCCACAGTCAGCTCCAGACAGGAGGGCTCCCAGGACTGGAGAAGTTTGTGAAAACATAATAAAGACGTGCTCTGCTCTGACTGAGGCAGGGGCAAGTCTAGTCTAGGGGGCTAAACTTAAACTAGGGAACTGAAGGTCATATCTGACTGGTTGCCTGAATTTTTATAAATAAAATTTTATTGGCACAGGGCTCTACTCACTGGTTGTATTGTGTTCTCATGACTGCACAGACTTGAGTAACTGTGACAGAGACCATATGGCCTGTGGAGTCTGAAATATTTACTGCCTGGCCCTTCACAAAAATAGTTGGCCACTCTCTGCTTGAAGACCAGAGAGAACCAGCCCTGACTGCTGGGATGAGAAAGGCCATTGGCTGTCCTTAGCCAAGGCATGAAGGGGAAACAGCCTTTCAGAGCCATGTCAGGCCTTGGTCTCAGAGCCTGGTGATTCAGGGAGGTGGCACAGGCCTTTGTGACTCACTCAAGAAGCTAGGCAGTGATACTTGGGGACATTCATGGCCTTATTGAATTCGGTTTCCCTTCTCAGAAATAAAGGTGTCATCTTCCGGGCACTCACCAGTACCCCAAGTCATGTTCCTTCCATGAGGGAGGTTGGACACACTTTCTAGACTGCCAGCATCTTTGCTTAGGTTAAAGAAATCAGGGGATGGGGTGACCTTTGCACAGTGTGTGGATTTGAGCTTCCTATAAGTGTTGTTTGGAGACAATGATGGGATCATTTTCTACTGTGTGCAGAATTAGCAGTTGGGAAATCTGGGGGCAAGGAGGTTAGATACAGAAACTCACCTGGACTGTGCTGTGTGTAGAAGGAATCCCACAGGCACACCGGGAATTATATGTGTGCATGTGAGCTCGTGAGTGCATGCAAGACACACTCAATGGAGAGGAAAGTAATGGGAATTTAAAGATCGGAAAGTAGACAGATGGATCAAAACCCATGTGAGCACAGAGAATCCTAGCCACTAAAGCCTAGAAGTAGTTTACCTACAACGCTCTACTTTAGACAGCAGGATGTTTGCCAATGACACTCAGCTGGCTAGCAAGCAAGCCGTTCCTCATTCTACTCCAAGAAGGACATAGCCAAACACGGGACTGCCCATCCTCCCCACCAGCCTCTCAGCTTTGCTGGGCACAGAGCGTAGCATCCTCTGAAAGGCCATACTGAGGTGAATCACCTGCATTCACCTTATCTGTGTCCTATGTCACTCCAGGGCACTGGAGACTGGAGTCTCAGAGCAGGTCACACTGGTAACCCAGGAAGAGGTGTCTGGGCTTGGGCCATGGCTTTCATAGGTCTCGGGTGGACTGAAGCCACCAAGGAGGAAACGTCAAGCACAGTTGCCATGGAAAACAGATGTGCTTAGACACTGGAGGTTCTGCTGGGGACCATTGTTGTAGAACAAGACCAAAAGTGGTGAGGACCAGGAGAGGAGGCTCCAGGGATGAAACAGCAGGCTCCAGGCTGGGAGCCTAGGTGAACTAAGGCCCCTGCTGTAACCTGGGTGTGTTATAAACAACTCATCAAGGAACAATATGGGTATCTGGTACCCACTATCTTCTCTCTGGGCTTCTGAGGGACTTTTTCATTCTTGTCTCCAAGGACACAACTCGCTTCCTCATCCTTATTGTCATAGCTTACTCTGATAACCATTTTGTCATGGCCATTGCATCTCCTATGGCTGTGGTTCACACTCTCTTTTCTTTCTTTCTGGGCAGTGGGAACACACCTATCGCTGTCTGGGGAACTCACCTGGACCTCATACAGAACCCCCAGATCCGTGCCAAGCATGGAGGGAAAGAACACATCAATGTGAGTCCCTTGGCAGGGCCTTGCCTACATACAATGACTCATGGAGGCATGGGACATCTCCACATCCTGGGTTGGTGGGATAAGGGAGTTGGCATGACCATATTTTTAGCTTTTGGGGCTGTAGGCCTGAAAGACCAATCACTTCCACAGTTCACTGGGTTTTGTTCTCACCCTACCAATTTTTACCCAGTTTAGAAAATACCTAGTCACTGCCATATTCACTCTGGGCAACGTCAGAGATAGGAGACAGCTTCAGGGTGGGATCTGTGAGCAGCCAACAGTGTGACCTGGTGCTCTCCTCCCCAGTAGCATATAAAACCCCATGTAGTACCAATGGCACCCAGGAGGTATTTCTCATGGTCCCCTCTGACTCCTACAGATCTGTGAGGTCCTCAATGCTACTGAGATGACCTGCCAGGCTCCAGCCCTTGCCCTGGGTCCTAACCACCAGTCAGATCTCACTGAGAGGCCTGAAGAATTTGGTTTCATCCTAGACAATGTCCAGTCTCTGCTAATTCTCAACAAGACCAACTTCACCTACTATCCTAACCCTGTGTTTGAGGCTTTCAGTCCCTCAGGAATCCTGGAGCTCAAGCCTGGCACCCCCATCATCCTAAAGGTATTCCAAATATGTTTTCATAGCACTTTAATTATCAATTACTGATTTCTTACTGGGAGAAAGACTGGATATTTAATATATAATCTGTTGTCTGCTGTTGTCACAAAACACTTGATGCTGGGTACTTATAAAGGAAAAAACAGCCAACTTGCTCATTGTTCTGGAAAATGGAAGACCAGTAATAGTCTCGGATCTCATGAAGACCTTCTATCAGGAGCACATACATGTAACAAGGGAACCAGGAGGGACCTTTAAGATGTGGGAAGTCATGGTCTTCCATTAAGTCCCACATCTTTAAAGCCCCATTATCTCTTACAGTATAGGGGACCAAATTCCTAACACAGAACATCTAACACATGTACCAATTCTTAGGACTTCTCACTGATGACGGCCTCTTTCCCAGTTCATCCATAAGATGGCATAATGGTTAGGAAGCCATGGAAGTCACCAGCAGCTAAGGTCCTGACTCAGGTTGAAAATGGGGGCTTTCCTGTCTGCTTAGGGCAAGAACCTGATCCCACCAGTGGCGGGAGGCAATGTGAAGCTGAACTATACCGTGCTAGTTGGGGAGAAGCCGTGCACCGTGACAGTGTCCGATGTTCAGCTGCTCTGCGAGTCTCCCAACCTCATCGGCAGGCACAAAGTGATGGTGAGGCCACTGAGATCCCATTGTGTGCGGATGGGGCTTGAGGGATGCTGGGTGGGAGTGGCTCGGCTGTAGCTAGGCTACCGGAGACTTCTGCCCACTGTCAGCTTCCCTCCCAGCTCACCCAGACCATTCCCAGGTGCCTGTCCCACTAGCCAGCTTCTCGGGTCACTCCCTCTGTCCTGGCTGGTACAACAAGGGCAAATCATTAAACAGAGTCATGTTCTGTCTGTTAGGACCAAGAAGGATCCTGTTAAGACAAGGATCGTATTGGTGTACGGTGGTCCATGATGCCATTTCTGTGTCTTAGTTCTCAACCTGAAGGCAGGACAAGTCTCAGGGAAGCCAGCTGTTGGTGTTATATCACTGTGTTTGCACTGCAGTAGTGAGCTGTTCCCTTATGATGACTGTGTCCTCCTGAGAGATGGGCACACTTTCTAGCGGAAGGGTGGTCTCTGATGTCCATGCTCTCTCTTCTATTTTTCTGATGGGGTGTGTGTATGGGGGGCTTCTCACTGACAATCACGTTTCCCTTCTGACTTAGAACTCTTCCCCAGTCTGCCTTGCTACCACCCCTCTGTTCTCTGTGTCCGCAGGCACGGGTGGGTGGCATGGAGTATTCCCCTGGGATGGTGTACATTGCCCCGGACAGCCCGCTCAGCCTGCCCGCCATCATCAGCATCGCAGTGGCTGGGGGTCTCCTCATCATCTTCATCGTGGCAGTCCTCATCGCCTACAAACGCAAGTCCCGAGAAAGCGACCTCACGCTGAAGCGACTACAGATGCAGATGGACAACCTTGAGTCCCGTGTGGCCCTGGAGTGCAAAGAAGGTACGAAGTGTCCAGGTGCTGGTGCCTGGTGTGGAGTCTGTGTGTGCACGCATGTATACTTGTCACATACAAACAAGCAAGCAGGCTGGGCAGCGTTAGAGGTTATGTATGCATGTAAACATATGTAAGACTATGTATGTATGTATATACACATATGTGCCTCTTTACAACACCAATAAGCCTGGGCAGCATTTGACAGTGCTGAAGGTTATATACATGTGTGTAAGTTCATTAGCCAGCTGGTGGAACTGCAGTGAGTGGTAGTTATGTGTGTAAAAATACACATGTGTTCATGTCTTTCATTTACAGGCCAGCTAGCTAGATATAGCAGGCAGGGATGGAGGTTGTGTGTATACATGTATGTATTTGTGTGAGTCAGGGTGTGTGTGTGTGGCTACCTATGTGTGTGCCTCCCATTCACAGGCCAGCAAGCTGGGCTGCACTGGGTGACCTCACAGGCTGGGTATTCGAGCTGCAGAACCTTTCTGCCAGTCTGAGCATAGCCTGGGTTCCAAACCCAAAACACCATCTAGCAATCTACCTCTGGTTTTCTCCCCACTCCATCCAGATATGCTGCTGAGATCATCTATACACAAAGAACACTGTCCAGATTCAGAACTCTGGTAGCAGGGGATGGGAGTTGCCAGTCTCCTCCAGGGAGGACCTGGGGTTGTCTCCACATGATACATGCAAGCAATCCCGTTAGAAGAAGTTTTCTTCTATCAGCAGGAAGGGAATTCTGTGGGGTTGATCTGTGATTTCAAAGGAAGAGTGTTTCACAGCTCATATTTGAAAAATGTACCCGAGCCACCATGAAGGGAGATCAGCGGTGTCAAACCCAATAAGGCAGCTTAGCTCGCAGACTCATAGAACCCCGGGACATCCTTCTGTAAGCCCGTTCTGTGAGGAAGGAACTGAACTGTCTCTCAGTGGGTTGTATATACCCAGTGTTAATCCAGCCCTGTACCTGGGCTCCAGCATCATACAGGTTTCCG